>NC_133827.1:29737575-30382297 GCF_047830755.1 Zonotrichia albicollis | reverse complement strand
GGTCTGCTTAAATGATTAATAAGGTTTATTCATGTGATTTATTATCTCCAAGAAAAAAAATCAGTAAGTATGAAATATATTTGAAAGGGATGACAGTGTTTATTAATGTTACAGGTTTTATATTGCCAGACATTATCAAAATAAATATGCTCACCTGTAAGAGGAAAATGTAGTATCTGGTCAAATTTTATACATCTCTATATATGTGCCCTGGTAATTTGTTAGAATGGAGAAGCAGGTGGGCGGAATATAATTTTGGACCTTGTGTCATGAAATAACATGGAAATTCACCTGTTCTCTCTGCTCACTAGAGATCCACCTATATGTGATGTATATTTTGCTAACTCCATCCACTAATGCTATTTAATGGTGATTATTATTGCACATCTGTGACTATTTATCCAATGGACAATATCTAAATCTCCTCCTAATGGGACTTGTTGCAGTTAAATTTGCTCCACAGGCACAGGGAAGGCCAACAGCTGGGGGTGAGAGCAGCACATGACTGATACCAAAATCAACCATGCTTGGCTATTTTACCCTTCCAGCTGTTCACATTTGAAATTCCTCTTCCCACATGTAGGGTCAACCTGAAGGCAAAGTTACAGTTTCAGCAAAATCCTTCTGAACCAAGGTCCTACTTTTTGTCTCAAAAAATCCAAAGAAAGATTGAAGCTGCCTTTATTTCCAGTGGAAGTTTTCAGTGGCAAAATGGATTTGCTTAAACACAGCTTATTTTGTAGATCTCTGAATCACAGCAAAGTATTTTAGATTATTACAAATGAGGAGACTTAGGACCTTCTCCTACACTGACTATGTATCACACTGACTCCATATTCCCTTTTCTCACTAACTCTGAAGGTTACAAATCCCACAGACATTCCTGTGTTCCATTCAAACACTGGCTGGTCCCTACCACCAGCCCAAGAGGTTCTGCAGTGCCATGGTCCTCAATTGCCAACTGGCTAAGGAGTGCCCAGACAGGGCTAAACCACATCCTAAACCACAGGCTGACTTCAGAAATCTCAGACTTGTCTTCCTGAGACTCTCTTTCTCCTGCATGAACTAGGGATAAGAATTTCCCTGACCTGATGACACTGAGATTAATGGTCTAAGTGAGAAGTTCAATTTCCTCCCCCCTGTTACTTTCTTCGTGCTCTCTCAGGGGACATCAGGATGACTTCTGCCTTCCTCACAACTCCATCCTGGGCACCCTGAGAATGACCATTTCCTGCCCTGCTCTCAGCTTAGAGCACATCACCACTAAGCATCTCTGTGGCTTCTGCCTGTGCGCAGAGTCGAAAGAAAAGTTGCCCGATAAGCAAAACCTCTTTAAAAAGCTGAATTTCTTCATCTGCAGGTGTACAAAATTTCTTTATCTGCAAGTTCAAAGTTTTCAAGTACCATCCTGTGAGCACAAATATTGAGCAGACAGTCTCCTGTGTCCTTGCAGGGCTGTGGTCCTCTCCTGCTGCCCTGTAACTCTTCTACCCCACACTGAGGGCCCTGCTCATATTGCCAACAGAGCAATTTTGGCACCTCCCGGCACTTCTAACCTTTATTAAAATAAACCCAAATGGAAATTGCATTCTGTCTCCTCTGGGGTTTCCATGGAGCAGATCTAATTATCTTTCTTTAATAGCACTAATTGGTGGCCTCGTAGCCCTGGCCCTTCAGTCCACTCCTCTGCGCTCCCTTTATCCCTCGCACTGCCCTGGCCTCTCAGGCTGGATGGGATTTAACCATGGTCTGATGGTTTGTGAAACCATTTTGACTTCTTGCCCTCAATTCGCTCGTGCTACCTGAGCTGCCCGACCTGTTGACAGAGGAGCTTTCCTTTGTCTTTGCAAATTGACACAGCTGCACACTTGGCAAATAGACTCAGATGTTGAGCTTGGGGCTCAATGGACCCTCCAGATTAGCACAGGGAGAATCAGCTTTAAAAACACTAAGCTGGAGCCAACAGCAGGAGAATGGAGTGAAGCTCTTTATCAGGATTCACTGCCATAGAAAGGGGCTCCCTGCTCTTGCAGTGATATTTACTTCCCTTTGGGGAGGACATTCCTGGAGCCGATAGCTCACGCTGACCCTGTACCCGGAGTTAATTAGCCAACTGTATAATGGGGGGATTCGCCCGGAGATTACACGGGGTGATCTCTCACCACACACGCTGTTTGCCAAGTGCTTTGGGGCTCTTGGCAAGCACAAAAGCACACATGCAAGCAGGAGAAAATCAGGCACTGGGGGGGTTGCTGCCACGGAGCTCGGCAGAGCTGCAGGCAGGGGCTGAGACTGTGTCCTGCTGGACCCCTGCTCTCCCAGGTCCCACTGCCCCATCCATGCTCATGGCATGCATGGACATGGGCACATCAACCCCTGCAAGGCTCTTTTTGCAAATGCCTTGGAAAGTTGTCCATAGAGATGAGCTTGCCAAAACTGGATCAAAAAAGATAAGACAGGTGAGGTCACTTCTGCCTTGCAGTAGAGCCAGGGTGGGAGCAGAGAGAAAGTGTCTGTCCAGGAAAGCCATCTGCTGCCCTGCCTTGTCTGGAGGCAAGGGGACAAGATCAACATTGGAGGCAATTAACACTGAACAACTTGTTGATGATTTTATAGCAGGTTAAAAAAATGCCCCAAATAAAACTACGGGAGACCTTCTATAACTCTACATGGCTATAAATATGTATTAACTTAATTACTATCAGCAATTACAGCTCAGTTTGGGAACAGTTAATGTGGGTGCACACAAAAAGGGATTATTATCCTTAGAAAATGAGTGTGAAGATAAAAGGGATTTAATTCACATCAGCTAATGAGCAGAGGCAGAGCTGCAGAAACAGCATTCCCCTTCTGCTTTACAGTGCTTGCAAAGGGGACCAGGAGCAGCCAGGCCACACATCCCAAGGCAAGCCTGGTGAGTTTGTGCCTGGGGAGCTGAAGGGGTGACACTTCCAGGGCAGTGGAAGGGAAGAGCCTGGCACCAAGTGAACTGCCTGCCCTCCACAGGGTCCTGTGCCCACTGCAGTTACACTCTCATGCTCATTTACTTCATTCTCAGCTCAGCCACTTCAAGAGGCTCAGGACCAGCACCTGCCACACACCCACTCTGCTCCTGGATGTCATTTCCCTCATTTTCTTGCTGGTTCTATGAGCATATGTTACTTACAGCTGCAGGAGCTGGTGGGACTTATTCAGGATGCCTGTATTTTACAGGCATCACATTTTCCCCAGAAAATGCCTGAGCTGACCCCAGGAAGGGATAGAAAATCATCTTTCCTTGGACTGAGCATGTGTTTCTGCTTTTCCTGGCTTGTAACAGTGGTTCCTGACCCTATCCCTTAAAGATAAATGCCCAATTTCCTCTTAAATTTGCCCCAATTCCCTTTCCTGGGTTTGAGTATTATTATAACATTCCCCACTAAATTGAATATTCTTTTACTTCTTCTTCCTATCATCATTTTTAAAAGTTTAACCACCTGATCATTTTTCCATGCAAAACAGGTTGAGCTCTGCAACCTCCAGAAAGTTCAGGTTTGCCTTCAAGTAATTTTTGTGACTCTCTTGGCCAACTTTTCAGCACATTTTTGCAGTGTGAGCACCAGAAGCTGATAAGCTCTTTCCTGTGACAGTGTCCCAGGATCTACTTGGTGTTTAGCCACAGTATCACCCTGCTGGAGCCAAATCCTCCTTTCTGAACCAGAAAGTTCTTAGTCCTCACCCTGAGCCCTTCATCACTTGTTGGTCCCTCTCCCTGCCTCATCCCATCTCCAGCGCAATTAACATTGTTTTAAACATTCATTCCTCACTCTCATTGGCATGCTTCAAAGTTGAATTCTCAATTAACTATTAACTCGTGTTTAAAAGCCAACAGTTAATCAAAAGCACTGGAATATTTTGCCTTCTGCATCTGTCTCTGGTGAGCTGCTTCTCTGACTAGCCAAGCAAGGGCTGGAGTGGTTGTGGGTGATGCACAGAGCATTTCCCAAGTGCATCTCCTGCTCTCCCAGCTGCCTTTGGCACACACAGCTTCTGCTCCACAACCCAGATCTGCATTTCAGACTCCCTTGGGGCCGGATTGCTGAGGTCTCCAGGGCACCCTGGGCTCATCCCGAAACTGCTCCTGCTCTTTGAAGATGCTAAGTGCCCTTACTCACAATCCCAGCCTTTGAGACTAGGGAACAGAGCTGGGAACCTGGTGAGATAAAGCTGCTTTGTGATGCCAGTGCTTTTGTCATGCACCCAGGCTGCCAATACAATTGCAATGTCCCTTATCAAGTGCTCAGCCCAACCTCTGAGTCTGGGGCCAGGAGGCAGAGAGGCTGCCTGGGAAAGCTCAGGGAGGGGGGACACAGCTAACAGGCCATTCTGCAGCCCTGAAAAGTGGAAAACTGGGCAAGTTTCAAGAATGGGGAAAGGATGATGAATTGATGGTCCGGGACTATGTTGACTTCTAAACTTGGGCACAGATAACCTTTCCAGGCTGCTGCCTGAGCACAGGTGCTGCTCCTCCTGATTGCCACTCCAGGACCTGTCTTTTCCGAGGTCCCCATCCAGCTGACATTGAGCTGGGAGCACCCAGACACCAGTGCCTATGGGTCATGGGCAGGAACACAGCAAACTGGGGTGCTCCAGTGAGAGCAGGGATGTTGTTTTACTGCCTTACAAAACACATTTATCACTATGAAATGTGACTTTTACACACATCATGTGTCACCATGCTTTTGCTCCCTGAGCACCTTCAACCCTGAGCTCAGTTCACCTGTGTTCAGTTGCCTTTAGTGTTAATTATCCCTGCAAATGACAACCTCTTTCAAAGTTTGCTGCCACCATCCTGGCTGAGAGACCTGACTAAGGAGGAGCCTGGGTCTGGGCTCTGGAATGACATTTGGAGCAGTAGCAACGTTTGAACACAATGGTATTTCCTTCTGAGAGAAAAAAAAGACCCTTCAGCTTGTTTTCTCTTCCCCACACCCCCCTCCTGGAGAAGATATTGCCAAGGCTCACAGATGGGATCGTTTACAGTTTCCTTTTGAGCTGCCTTGGCCCTTTCAGGTTTTGTTTATTCGAGCTGAGCTGTCAAACAGAGGAGGGTGGGTTGGGGAAGGCCTCCCTTCCATATTCTGATTTGGATTGGGGTTGCTCAAATTCCCCATCTGACAGAAGATGATTGATGAGAACGATGCTGGCTGTAAACCTGGGAGGCTTTGGAGATCAGGCAGCTCTGCTCTTTGCAGGGCCTTAAATCCCAGTTGTCAGAGCAATGTGCGGAATGGCATCCCAAGGTAATTACAAACCAACAACAGGAAAAGCCACTGGCAATGGCAGGCACTCCAGCATTGCCGTGGAATGGCTGCAGAGGCAGTTGAGGGTTTTTTGGTTTATATTGCTTGTGAAAACATGCACACATGGTCGTGAGCTGAGGTCAAAATATGCTTACAAAAAACAGGATCTAGAGAGGATGGGGAGAGACAAGACACAGAAAAAAAATTGCCAGGAATGTGTCTGGAAGAGCTGGGGAGCACCCAGAGAGGAGGAAGTCATTGCTACATGCAAAATCTTTGGCAATTATCCTTAAGAGCATGAAACCAGCTGGGACAGTGCTGGTCCACCCTGGTGGCCAGAGCTTCCCACAGCACAAGTGCCAGCCTCAGTTTCTCCAAACCAAGACTTGGAGGGAGAGAGGAGAAGATGGATGAGAGGATGAGATCCCTGTTTGACTCATGGGCCCAGGAGGCAAAGATGGGAGGCATGGGATGGCATCACATGTGAATCAGAATGGTGGCCCTGCCCCAAGAGCATGACTTGATCAGCAGAGCTCTTCAGGGAACATGTACAGGGAAGCTGAACTTTAATCTGGTCTGGCACATGTGCTAGCAACGGCTTTCAGCAAAAAGGACGCATCAGCATCTTTTGTCATGCCTGATCCAGGCAGGTCAGTGCTGCCAAGGAAAGCTACAAGGGCTGGATGGGATGGGGATGCCTGTGCCCATGGTGGTGGCTCCTACACTGGGCACAGCTTCTCCTTTCCAAACAGGACAGTGAGTGTGGAGTGGCAGCAATTTTCATTGCTGCTGCTGAACAGATGTGTCCTGGTGTTAGATTTGCTGGACTACAGGGTGTATGACCTGGCTTAAGCTCCAAGAGCTTTTTCCAAAGCTGTAAGCACCGGAAGCCTTTGGACTGGAAATATAACAAAGCCAGGACAACTGAGCTAGAAACTAAGGATGAAACAAAGCCCTAAACTAGATGCACTCAAGAGTAGCTGCTCCAGTTAGACTGGCTGACTCTGCAGGGCTGGGAAGGGAAGGAGGGGATTTCCCCTCCCTTCCCCTGTGCTGCTGGTTTAAATCCAACCACAACTGAGCAGTAAATAAGAGTTACCACCCCGCAGCTGCTGGATGACCTGTGTGCAGTGAGTCACTGAGCTCTGGCCACACAGCCCTGCAGACAACAGCAGCAGAGGACTCCTGGGCTAAGAAGTGCATTTTCTTTGGGAATGTGCCCTCATTTGGGTGAGCCCTATGGCACTGTCTCTGTGCACCAGTGCTTCAGAGGCATCCTGGGATGCAGTGATGTGCACCAGCACTGCAGACACATCCCAAAACCCAGCAGTCCCTGCACACCAGTGCTGTGCCATCACCACAAAAGCATCCATGTGTTGCAGCTCAGCCACTGGGATATGTAGGGCCAGCAGCAGAAGAGTGCCTGTGGGACCATGTAACTGGAATAGCCATGGTTAGAGGGGAGTCAGTGCCCTGTAACTCTGCTGAGTGATCTGTGGTCAGCAAAAGAGAGTCCTGGTGCTGGGCAGGTCAGGCTGAGCCTGTGGCTGCCTGGGCACGTTCATAACTGCCCTGGTGACATTGGTTACTCATGTGGGGCAGGGTAAATGTTTGAATACAGGGAGGATGTGAAATATCTGACAGTTCCCCAGTGTCTCATGGACCTGACAAACAGAGGGGGATTTGAGCAGATGTTTGAAGGGCAGAGCAGACTTCTTCTAAGAACTTCCTCTCCTGGGTAGATAGGACAAAAAGGGGGTAAAGCCAAGCAGAAACACATGGCTGCTTATTTACCACTTATATTCAGGAGAGCTGAGCCTTACACACCTCCCACTGTGATGGGACTGCACAAACACATGAGGACACTCAGGCAGGTCCTGCCCCAGAGTTCCCAATCTAAGATAAGGAATTTAGAAAAGTAAAACAAAACAAAACAAACTTGGAGGAGAAGCAGCTCTTCAATCTCTCCGTAGATCTCCATCTGGTAAAAGAAGTGCAGACAGGGGCATGTTCTCTCCACATCAGCTGCACAGCAAGAGCGGCTTAGATGAACTCTCCTGGCTGGTAATAAAATGATTTTACATATGTAGGAAGCAGGATGTGCAAAGCCCAGGAGTCTGATCTTGTTTCTGAGATCAAACAGAGTCTTATTGTACAGGGGTGTGGAGCTGATGTAACTGTCTAGTGTGCCGGACACAATCGCCGTGGTTACGCAGCTGGACCGGAATAAAGCAAGTCTGTATCTGAACTCATTAATTTTTACAACCAACTGAACCACTCTGCCGTTTTCTTTTGCCTTTTTGGTGGCAGAGGACTGTCGTGCCTCCCCAGGCATCAGCCCCTTGCCTGCAGTGTGGCATGGTGGGGAGCAGCCAAATCCCTATGACCCCCCCCGGCAGCCCAGCCATGCACCAGATCCCTGGGGATGCTCAGCCAGCTGCACGAGTCCATTCCTGAGACAGGCCAGGAGCTGCAGGGATTAGGGATGAAAATACAGGCTTAACGTGAGCAGAGCTGTTGCTCTGTCAGCTACAGGTTATGTCAATGTTTCCATTAGAAACCCCTGGTTGCAAGGTTTATAGCTTGGCTGTGAAACTGCCCTCCAGGCTGGGCTCTGGCAAGCCAGGGAAACTCACGTTTCTCTGCTGAAATATTCGATGCAGCTGCTCCCACACTCGCACATCGCCTCTCATGGGCAGGCAAATCGAGGGGGCTCCTTCAGCAAGCTGTGTGGGCAGCAGGACTTGGCACACTGCCCTGGAAGCCCAGAGACACCCCCTGAGTGGCCTTGCCTTCCTCGGGGACAGTGCTGTGTCCCCAGGCAGGGCAGGGCAGGACAGGCAGGGCAGGGCAGGGCTGCCTGGCCAGCACTCGCCCCATGGGATCCCAAGCTCACGAGTGATGTGGCAATGCAAACAACAAGGTGAATTTACCAAAAGACAAACAGAGGCACAGCACCAGAGCCAGAGCTGGTGAGCTGCAGCAGGGTGAGGGTGTGGGACCAGGACTCCTGGCTTCTTCTGGCCCCCAGACAAGGACCAGGAAACCACCCCATGCTCTCTGCAATAACCACACCCACAATGTGCCTCGCCTGGAGCCTGGCCAAGAGCTGTGCATCCTGGTCCAGGTGCCTGATAGACAGCCATGGCCCAGGAATGGCACCAGCCCAGCACTTGGCAGGAGGTTTGAATGCAGTGGCCAGAGTCCTGCAAGAGGGTCTCCTGGCCAGCAGTTGCTGAGCCTGGATCCCACCCTGGCCTGGCTGCTCACTCCTGGGGCGTGCTGCCCGCCCATGGGACAAGCACACATCCAGGCCTCCTCCCTTCGCCCCACCCCTTCTCACTCCTGGAAAGCTGACTTTGAGATAGATGTATTTGCCTATTTTAAAGAGCTGTGAAGATGATTTGCAGGCTGGGATTTCACTGTGAACATGATCTCCCAGGGCAGGCAAGACCACTTTCTTCCCTTGTCCTTTCCACCAGGATGGCTAGAAAAGAGGAGAACGGCCAGCATGCTGCTGGGCCTGACTCTATGCCCCCAAAGACATGGCACATGCAGGGGATAGACACATCCCCTACCAGCTGTGAGAATGCCTGGTCCTGCACAGAGGTGCTTCACGTGGGCAGCACACTCCACCCCAGGCTCCACGTTTCCCTCACCATCCCAAGGGGAGGCAGTGGGAGGGTAGGGAGTACGCTCCAGGAGTAAGAGCTGCAGCACCAGCCTGGGGACACAAAAAGAAATACAAAGTTTTACGGAATAATTTTCAGCTTTTACCCCCATTACAGCAAAGCATCCCCATTTAGAGTTATGGTTAACACTGAAGCATATTGTGCATTTTAGCAGGTGGTCTCAGGCTGTGCCACATCCCAGACAGGCAGGAGTGGTGCAGCTGGGGCAGGGAGAGGGCAGTGAGCTGCTTCTGCTCCTGCCTTGGAAACAGCCTGTTCCCATCCCACTGGAGAGGGCTCTTCACTGGGCTCTGCTTGGCTGCCCCTCCATGCACAAGACACTTGAAACTGCAGGCTCTCCTCACCCAAAAACCAACAGAGAGAGAAAAAAAGAAGGGAAAAAGAAAAAGCCCAACTCCTTGCTGTTTTCTGCTGCCTTTCCAGTATACTTGAGTTACCATGGTTAGCTTTCCACTGTTCTCCTTGACCCCTGCAGCTTTCCCTTATGAGTTAGTGTCCTGGAATGTCTCTTTACGAGGTGCCTACAGAAGTAAAGCTGACCTGATGCCAGTGCCCCCACACTGAGGACTTTATTAGTTTTTTAATTTTCTGTCTGGGTGCTCTCACTTGCCTCAAACTTTCCACAGCTGCTAGGATTTATTAATGAAGGAGGTTCATTTGTGTCTTGCCTCCCCTTCCCCTGCACTGTTAATTGGTGGTGCTGCTTTGCCAGTTGCTAGTTGTAACGGCTTTTGGGGGGGTTTTAGGAGAGTTGGGTGAAGATTTTTTGTGCCAGCAAAATCTTCATCCAGACCTCCTGAAACCCCCCTAAAAATCCCAAGAGACACATGGGGGCCACAATGAGGAGCAACTGTGATGGCACCAACCATCCTGAGAGAAACACTGGCCGTGGCAAGTGGAGCCCAACCAAGGAGACAGCACTGGGACCAGAAAAGCTGAAAGCAGCTGCACTGTTGCTGCTGGGATTCAAGTACCAAGAATTAAGAGAATGAAATAATTTTCATACTCGCAAAAAGCAAAAATGCTTAAAAATTGAGATGGGAGGGTTTCTCCTTTTCTCTCATGCTGAAGGGGCCCCATCAACACTGAGCTGGAGGAGGAAGAGGCTGAGGGGTGATGAAGGACAAGCATGGACAGGAGAGGAGGATGAGGAAGGAGCAGAGAGACCCTGCAATATAAAACCGATACAGAGAGCCAAAAGGATGTGGCGAGCAAGGAGAAGAGACAGACTTTTAAGGCAGGAGGAGAAACAGACAAATATTTATTTGTCCATAAAGTAAGTCTCCATGGCAATGAAATGCTTCACAATCGATTTTCAAAACAAGCCCAGGCACACTGCATGCAGGGAGAGCTGCTGGAGTGGGATGTGTCACCTGCCTTCCTGGGGGCTGCCAGCCTGGCACAGGCCTAGGGGCAGGGCACAGGGAAGGACTGTCCCTTGGGAAACACTGGGCAGCCCAATCCATGCCCTGGGGAGTGGCAGTGGGGTTATTTCTGTGCCAGGGGCAAGGTGACAGGAGTAGGGGGATTTTCAGAGCCATGTCATGCGTTGGGACATCCCAGCATCTGACAAGTGTGAGATGCATGAGCACAGCCAGGGCTCAGCAGGCAAGGAAAAAGGACATGCTGCCCCAAATTGCTGGGAAGACAAGGGAGTTGAGGGGTGGGATGAAACTCCAGCTGCCACTCAAGGAGCTGGCAATGCCACCCAGACTGGTGGCCACCTCCCATGAGGAGCATGGAGCTTGTGGGCCAGTCACACCTAATATGTAGCTCTGGGGCTACAGGGCATATTGAATTCATTAGGGAGGAAGCAGCATCTCCTGGGCAGGTGCCAGGAACAGAAATGCATCCAGGCTTTTACAGCCAGGGCAAGTCCTGTGCAGACCACACAGGAAGGTGTAGGGGGTTCCCCACATCCTCCCACCCCAGAGGATGTGAGATGGTGACAGGGGCTGGATCCTGAGCTCTGGCCCTCCCCTGCTGCTCATGCCATGTGAGGCTGCTGCCTGACCCCAAAATATCTCAGCAGCAGTATCAAGCACCTCTCCTGATACTCATGCTTCGACAAATGCCACTGCAAATAATTTGGCTTCAACTAGCAGGGACATAAATTCCATTATTTTGATGTCAGCTGCACAATTTGTTCCTGTAACAAGGTGTTTTAACCTCACTTCATATTCATTGTTCTGCCTGCTTTGATTTTACTGTAAATGACTGAATTTGCTTTTGATCTGGTGCCAGTGCCCCATAAATCTCAACACTTGCTGTAAGAAAGAGCCCTCCCCACGGTTTGGTTTGCAGGGGGTGGTGGTGAGGGGCGCTGCCAGGTCACCAAGAGGGTCTGCACAAGGATCTGTGCCACCCGAAGGAAGGTTTGGTTCTGAGCATCCACCTGGTTTTTCCAGGCAGGGAAACAGTCTGTAAGAGAGGAAAAGGTGGCAGAGAGGAGGAGCTGCGTTTCTCTTAAAACCACAAGCTTCCAGCCAGCCTCATTCAGAGATTCACGGCTCCTTTGAGGACCATGCCGGTACTCTAAGCTTGTGAGAAAACCCCAGACCAAGCACGATTTGTGTGGTTTGAGGTTTCATCATGAGCTGCTTTTAAGTGTTTCGGTTCCCAGCACCTCTTACAGAGTGTGCTGGAGGTGAAAAGGGGCAATAAAACCATCCCCCACAAAACCCACACTTAACTGAACATTTCCAAACCCAGCAGCAACTGGGGGATGGAACCTTCCATTACTGCCATTGCCCAAATTCCTCCTAACCCCTCCCATTTTCCAGACAGCAAATCTCCCTGTGTTTTGCTCCTCGTGTGCCTGCTTCTGCCCAGACTGCCTGGCAGTGTAGCCCAGTGAATTCTGAAGGTATACCTTGCAGAAGATTCTGTTCCCTGGAGCCTGCTTTCCCTGGAAATGCCCATTCCAGGGATTGAGGCGCCAGCCCCGGCACTCGCACCAGTGAGAGTCCGACTCGTGACCAGGAGGAAGCCAGAGCCTGGCCTCCACCAAACAATTGGCGGAAAGGAGCCATGACCTTGGCCAACACCCTGGGGATGGGGACAGCTGCCTGTGCTGGGGGCGGGCCTGCTCCTGCCCCAGCTGTATCCCAGCCGGATGCCTTACCCTGGTCCTGTCCCATGTGTTCCTTCAAAGGGACCTTCCCCAGGTTCCAGCAGAGCGTGGGAGCACAGGGAATTGGAGGGTGCCCGGCATGAGGCACACAGTGGCCAGGGTGCATGGTGTGGTGCACAGTGCCTGGCTGGCACAGCACAGTGCTCAGTACATGGTGGGTGCTGCAGTGCCCATTGTGGAGTGCTCAGTACAGAGTGCCCGCAGTGCCTGGTGCGAGGTGTCCTGGTATGGTGCCACAGTGCCCAGCATGGTGTGTCCCAGTTTGGTGTGTCCCATCCCGGTGTGCCCTGGCAGGGTGCCGCAGTGCCCAGCCCGGTGTGCCCATCCCGGTGTGCCCTGGCAGGGTGCCGCAGTGCCCATCCCGGTGTGCCCTGGCAGGGTGCCGCAGTGCCCAGCCCAGTGTGTCCCATCCCGGTGTGCCCTGGCAGGGTGCCGCAGAGCCTGGCGCCGCGGTGCCCGTCACGCTGCCCCGTGCGAGGCGCGGTGCGTGCGGCCAGAGCTGTGTGGGCGCAGCCTGCGGCGCGCTGACCTCTCGCTGCCTCTGGCCCTGAGCGGGGGCCAGGAAGGGAAGCGCTGCCGGTCCTGCAGCTTTCATCGGAGATCTGGAGCGCCGAAGCCTGCCCAGATCCTAATCAGTGTGGGAAAGAAACGGCAGGGCCTGCTCTCGCCCCGGCCTGCTGGAGATGCCTTTTATTTTCATAAGCTTTATCGCAGCCCACAGCCCCGATAAAGCACCGTAAATAAACGGAAGGAGCGTGGCGGCCGGCCAGGCCCGCTCGCAGACGCACGCGCTCGCTGCCGCCCCGCTCCCCGGGGGGACGCCCCGTCACACGCCAACTTTCAAAGCCTTCCTTTTATTTCCCTGCTCAGAGAAACCACATGGCCTTGCGCTGGGGGACCAGCCAGGCAGCCAGCGCCCGGCGGCAAATTCCTGCCCTGCCCCGGCCTCCCCCGCTGACCCCGGCCTGGCGCTGGGCTGGGGTCCTGCTCCCAGCACTCGGCATCAGCCCTCACGGGGCCACAGAGGCTCAGGATGTGGCTGGCCCCTGCTCTGGGACGGGGGTAGGACAGCTTTGGGATGTCACATCCTCTCTGGGTGGCCAGAATGGGGTCACATCCTACCAGGGAGCTGAACTGTCCACAGGTCTTGGTGCCTCCCCACCAGGGTTTCCCTCCTGTTGAACTGCTGGGGTTTGACAGAAATTAACAGTTTGGACCTGCTTTATTTTTTTCTTTCTATTTTTCCTTTGCTAAGAAGTTTTGGTTTTGTTTAAAAAGGTTTACATTCTTCTGAGAGTACGGAAAAACAGGATCTGGGGGGTTGTTTCCACTCTGGCTCCACAGGCTGACAAAAGAGAGAAGTAAACCCTTTTCCATTTCTGTTTGATGCTGCTGCAGGGGAAAGACATCCCTGCCCAGGCTGGCAGCTGCCCCACAGCTCCAGCTCCACCAGTTCTCAGCCATGGCGTGCCCAGCTTTCCTGCAGTTATATCCCCCCTTCAGTATCCTCTTCCCATTGCAGGCAGGGGCTGCAGGGAGATGCATTTGCTTGTGTTTCATTTTTCACTATGACCCTCAGTAGCTCACTTTAAGCCATTCTTTATCCCAACATTGGCAGAAAGCAGCTGGCTGCAACTGGGTACCAGGGTTTTGTTCCTAGGCATGCCTTCCCTTCCAGCAAGGGACAAGCTTCCTGGGACCAGTGCAGGAGAGTTTGAGTTGTTGCTGATTTTTACCCTGCCTGCACTACTATCCATAAGAAAGGCCACCCAGCTGGTGCTGACAGCTTCCCCTGTTAAATCAATTCAATTTAAAACAGAAATGGCTCAGACCGCAGTGCTGTGAATTGAAGGTATGTCAACTTGATGGCACTTCACATGTGTCAGAGCTGGTGCACTGCACTCCAGCCCAGATGTGGTGGGTGCCCAGAGGTGACTGTCACCTGTGTTTGCCCAGGCACTGCAGGCTCTGTAGGGCTGCACGGGAACCTCTCCGTTCTGCATTTGCATGGTCAGCAGCACCTCCTGGGGCTGCCTCCATAGCTCCGGGCTGGCAGCAGGCAGCAGCAGCCCAGGGGACATCTTCCCCTGCCCCTTCTAGCAGGAGCATGCCACAGCACGCTCCCCTCCTCCTCCTCAGTCTCCTCCCAGCTTTTCATCCCGTTTCTCCAGTTTGCCACAATCCTTCTTCTGTCTGCAGCCCCGGCCTTTCATGGCATGCAAATTTAATAAATACTCTCTCTGTTTCTTCATGCTGGCTGTTAATGGGAGAGCTCAATTGCAGCTTTCCAGCCCCACAGTGAGCCTTTGAGAGCTGCTGTGGCAGAAGTGCCCCTGCTCCCATCCTGAGCACCCTGCCTGGCCCTGTCCCCGTCCTGCAGCAGGGCAAGCATCCCCCTCCCACAGGCCCCGCTGCTCCGCCATCTGCGGGCGCCTTGTACCCTGCTGCTGAAGGAAATTAAACTGCCCTGACGTGTCTCACTCTTGACAAAGTTGTATCAGGTATTACTGATCTCTGTGCTAACTTCCAGATGCTCACAAAACTGCTTCAGATTATTCATGCCAGCATTTTCCTGGGATGGGAAGTGGTTTGTAGCTTCCCACTCCTTTTTCCCTCGGTTAGATGTGTACTGTGGTTGATAGTCTCAGGCTACTAAGAGAACATCTTCCCAGCCACTGATGGCTCTGAGATCCTTGCACGAAGTTTGATCCCAGTTTAATCCTAAAATGGATCATCCAGTCTAAAAACACTAAATGGACCACTTAACATTTTATAGTGAAAAATACTGAGGGGTTGTTTCTCCTACTTCCATACTACTTTTGTCTCTGATAAAGAGGCATATTGTGGAGGGACTGAAGTCTCCAATTATTACAAATGAGAACTACTTTTTTCTCTAGGCTCACCGGAAGAAATGTTTACAAAGACAAACACCCTGACTTTCTGCAACTGTTTCCACTCTTTGAAGAGCATCCCTTCTTGTCAATAGGAATACTTTTCTGTTGGATGTTCCAGTTATGCTCCATACATCTTTCAGGCAAGGATCTTTAAGATGTTCTGCTCCTCCTTGTGTAATATCTCAGCTCTGGGTCTCAGCTCTCCTGAAAGTGGAGGAGTCTGAGGGTTCTTGGGGGCTTGGAGGGTTCAATGGCATGGCAATGGAAAACATCCAGAATATGATGATATTTATGAAATAAGATGATATATAAGATGATATTTATAAGACTCCTTAGAAGAAACATTCAAAAGCTGGCAGTTTCTCACCCCAGAATCCTTTTGGGGCTGGGCTGCATGGGGTGCTGGTCCCCCTTGCAGGGATGGTACCTGCATGTCCACAGCATGAGCCACATCCTCACCCTGGATGCCAAAGGGCTTCAGCTCCTCCAGGAGGTCTCCAATTACAAGAGAAGCCAAGGCCTTTCTCCAAAGCCCTGCCTGTCTGAGAGCCTCCAGGGATGCTCCAAAGGGATGTGGCATCGACCACATGACCATGGAGGGTTCTTGAATTTTCCTCCCTAGGATTTTATTCTTTAAGGTGCTGGCAATGAGAAAACCCCCTTTGCACCCTTCCCCCAGCTCAAAGCATCCTTTATAAAAATAAAGTGCCCAAAATAGCCCTAGACAGTGCTTGACATTTGCCAGACAGCTGCTCTCAAGAGTGCTACAAAGGTTATGGATTGCTCTCTGCTTCCCTCCTCCTCCCACCCCACCACTGCCTGTGTGAAGCTTGGAGCAGGGCCAGGTTTGATGGGAGTCTCATGGTTTGAAAAAAACAGATTTGAGAGGGAGACAGGATGCAGGGAGGTGTTTGTGTGTCGCTGCCTCCTGTCCTGACAGGCAGCTCAGAGCAGAGCCGGGGTGACTTCTGCAAGGGGAGCTGCAAATCCTTGTGGGAGCTCTGCCCATGGGCTGGAAGGATGCTGCCACAGCAGCTCAGTGTCCACAGTGCAGGGTTGTCCCCACCTGTGTGATGGACTGAGCACCATTGCTTGCTCCTCCAGGTGTGAAAGCACAAAGAGAGGGGCTGTCCCAGGGTGTGCACCTCACCCTCTGCAGCCAGGAATCACACCTGGCTGCAGGATCACAGCCAGTCCTAATGGGTCCCCAGCCCTGAGGCCAGGGCTGCCTGGGAAAGTCATGGTTTGGAGGAAGACCTGGGAGTCCCCTTGGGTCCAAGCCCCAGCTCAGGCCTAAGGAGTCTGAAGAAGGAGCAATCAGGACGGGAGAGCTGCAAGGATGCAGTGATCAGTGCTGAAATTGGCACCTGGAGGAGAATGTGGGGACACAAGGAGAGGCCAAAAAAGGGCCTGGCTAGGCAAGCCCTGAAATGAGAGGCAAAAGGGGTCCAGCTTAGCAGAGAGAAGTTTGAAAAATAATTGAAGCACCTGCAAGAGTCAGGGAGGTCCTTCATTCCAAAAGTGGCACTGGTTCTACACAGCCAGGGGGTTTGTCATCTTTTCTGAGAGCACCTAAGAAGAGTTGCAGCTGGAGACAGGACACTGACTGTGGCCAAGAGGGGACCTGAAATTACATTGGATGACCCCTTCCCATGGGGGCTGGCCAGTGTATCTCAAACAAGGACAAGGTCTCATAGTGGAGTGGGAGAAGCACTCCTTCTGTGTAGCTGGTGTTCTCTGCAGGGAACATAAAGTTGGGGTCTGAAAAGTGAAAGATAAAGGCAAGAACTTTTAAGCTGAATATATAGAGAAATACTTGAAGTCCGTTATCTTAATCAAAATGAGAAGACTGCAGCAGCAAGGCATGACCCAGTTTTGTTATCTGGTAACCAAATAAATATATGCATGCATTTTAAGCAAAAGAATCAACAGCTTTTAAATAGAAAAAAGCATGTACACAGGAAGGAAATTGATCAAATTGAGCATCTTTGAAACGTTAAGTGCAATAAAAAATTGATTTATACTAAACAAGTTAGGAATACAGGCCTCAAAGAACTCCTAAGTCCCAGCAGCTTGACCAGATTGTGCTGTGCTGCACTGGAGGCAGGGTAAAGGGCAGGATCACAGGCAGCTGGATCCAAGTTTGGGAGATATCAAATACTGGGAGGTCTTCAGGTTTGGGTCTGTTTTCCCTTATCACAATTGTGGGGCTCACACCTGCTCAGAGCAGGGTTGTCCCTTCTCCCTAGGCAACCCTCAGGGCTGAAGGATGAGGATGGGGGATGCAAGAGAAGCCACCTAAGGGAGTTGGTGGCTCTGGCACAGCCACACAGCCCAGAGGAGCTTCTTGGACAGCCTGGCGTGCTTGCAGGTTTTTTTATTTGTCTGTAAGGATTCCAAGGAAGTGCATTTCTGGCTGAGGCCACACTGCCAGTTTTCCGCAGGATCTGTCTCATTTCCTGGGACGTGAGGCTATTTTAAGGACTCTTCAGGTCCCCAAGAAAAGTAACTTCTAAGATGTTTTCAGCGCCTGTTCGTCCAGCCTGCACACTGATTTGTCCCTGCAGTTTCACCACCCAACAACTTTGATGTCTAGGAGTCCGCAGGGCTCACCTCTGAAGCATTTCCCATCACATGTCTGGCTGTTTATACCTTCAAGGCATGCAGCCACCCTTTTCTGTTTAAGGACTGTCTTGACCACATCAGTAGAGTGAGAATTTCTAAAAATAGATGAACTGGCAAACTTCTCAATCTGGAAAATGACACGCTTTTGAAATCTCTGGAAAAGAATGGATTCCTTAAAGTATAGTTTACAAATACTGATTTCATTATTTATGGTAGCTGTAAAGCACAGTGCATTCAGAAAGCATCGTCCCATTGAAGAAGTGTGTTACTCATTACTAGAGCTTTAGCATTCCAGCATGTTCCTCTACAGAAATGTAGCCAAGAGAACAAGCTGGAGGCATACACAGGGGCAGCCTGGGGGGAAGCTGCTTCTCATTTCATGTTGGAAAGGGGCTGTGAGTAGGAGAAGGGGAGACTCAGGGGGAGCACAGGAGCCTGTGTTAGAGTCTCTGGAGTCTCTGGCAGTACCAGACCAAGAGGGCCAGGCAAAGAAATTAAATAGTAGCAAATTCACAGCTGGACAAGAAAACAGATTATTAAGAAGTGAAAACTCAGGCCAAGACACCAGTGAGCCAAGGCTGGAGCTGGGTATTAGAGTGGTGCTTCTCTGGCTAAGGTGCTGGGGACTGAAGGTAAGGCATAAACCCCATGAGTCTTGGAAAGAAACGCCAGTGTGTAAAGTGCATAGATGAGCTCACATGGGTGGTTTTCCTCCACACTTGTTCCCTCAGCAGCCTCTCCTCCTCACTACACCCAAAAATTCACATATTCTTTGCTGTTCTTCTTTCTGTATTTAGCTTAAGCACCACAACATCTGGCATTTCTTTTCCTGACATGGTGTTCTGGACAGAGACTAACTCTCCTATAAGTCTTTTGAAAAGCACCCAGTTTTCCCAGGAATCCTTCTCAGGATCCCAGGATTTAAATTTCTCTGGGATCATTGTTTTTACCCTGCCACTATGTTGTCCCTCACTCATTCCACTTTTTTTCATTCCTAAAGTCACTGGTAGCCAGGGGAACATGTTCCTTTTTATGCCAGCTGTCCTGCTCTTATTGTTTCTTTTAAAAGATTTATTGCATCGTTGCTCCCTGCTCCTCTCACTATTTCCACTGGTGTATTTGTAGACAGAGGGAAGCATTGCAAGACTGCCTGCACCTGTTCCCTCCTTCTCTGCATCTTGCCCTTCTGTGAAACCCTCCTGCAGGAATTCCATGCTAGGCTTGTGTTTCACCCTTGAGTCGTACCTTTGGAGCTCTGAGACCATGCTCTGAAGTCTTGGCGCTGCAGAAGCAAGAGGTTTCTCAGGAATGTTCTATAAGGGTTTGGGTCTGCTTCAACTGCTACAGCCATGTATAGATGTGTGAGTGTATGTGTGTATATATATATGGGAAATTTCTGGCATCCCACCACAATGGCAAGCAGCAGGAGGGTAATTCCTTGGCACTGAGGGCAGTGCATCCAGCCCCTCTGACAGTGCTGCTCCTCAGCAGGACCCTGCTCTGGCTGCTCCTCCTGAGCACCCACAGGCACTTGCTTTGGGAATGTTGCACCCATCAGTTTGGTACCAAGGGCATGCTGAACATCCGAAGTCCTTGTCCAGATGTTTGTGCCAGTGTCATTTGCATTGTGGTGGCTAGGATGGAGACATCTGGACTTTTGCTGTTCCTCCTTCAATGCATGTTCACTGGGAGGTACATGAACAATCCCATCCATGGTGCTCTGCTGTACAGCTGTTCCACCCACATGCTGCAAAATTCCCTGCCATCAGAACATGCTGCCCCTAAAACCTTACAGGCTGCTGCCTCCCAGGGTCAGTGCAGCTGGGCACACATCTGCCCTTGGCTTTTACATGGCTAATCACACCACAAGGCACACACCATCCTCCAACACAGCCACACAGATATCTCACCTGTGAGACTCAGCAATGCACTGGGCAACTCTGAGATCCCCTGCAAGCACCAGGACCATCCACACTGCCAGAGGCAGCAGATAAGCACTTGCCAGCAAAGGGAGTTTGCACACATTTAGGTCCCATGCTCAGGTTGTTCTTGGCTCATCTCCCCAGGGCTGGGCACTCCCCAGGGAGGTCAGCAGCTCTCCTGAAGCAAGGAGTTAGAGCCATGCTGTAATTATTTGCACTGTGATGTATTTATAACTTTTACATCTATCTGACATTTTATGGCCAGGCATTACAAGGGGCAACTGCTTTCCATTACTCATGGCCATGAGCTCTCATTCACAACTATTTTTCCTTCCTGTGACATCAAGTTGGCATGGCACAGTGGGGCCCAGTGCTGGCCTCACTGGCACAACCCAGGATTCCACCAGGAGCTGAGCAAACAGATTGCCACCATGCAGTGATGGACCTCACCTTCATTCAGACCCTGGGCCAAAGACTTGCTTTTCCAGGATGAATCTTCTGGCAGTAAACCCCCATTCCACAGTGGCCTACTGCTGCAGCAGTCCCATGTCACACAGAATGAGATGTCAGGAGACAGAAGAACCTTGTTTGTCCTCTTTGTGACAAAAGACAGTGAGTTTTAGAATCTCTCAGGGAGGGTGGATGTGCTCAGCTCCCTGAAGTGGAAGCCACACATGGCAATCCCCTGCCTGCACCCCCCTTGTCTGCCTTTGGTGTCAGCTGCCAAGCCGACGTCCCTGGTCCATGCCTCAGCTGACACAGGGACAGTGAGGACTTTGCACCATCTGGCCATGGGGAAAGTGTGACCAGGGGACAAATGTCACCTTTATGCTGATGGCACCAGACCCAAAGCACGCAGATGGCTCCTCCAGCAGCCCTGGCATGGCTCTGGAGGGAGTAAGAGAACACCAACACACTGCAGCCAGCTCCTGACACTGACCCCTCCTTTCTCCTCCTGACTGAAATGTTCCAGCCTGCAGTCCCACTGCAGCCAGGGCCAGGGGCAGATGTCTCACTCCAGTTGCATCCTGCAGAGGACTAGAACAGGAACACTCCTGCTCTGCTTCCAGGCAGTGTGACCCTAAAAAAAGCCCCTTCTGCCTCCTTCATGCAACTTCACCTCTGCATGCTTCAAGCATACAAAAGGTTTTACAGGGACAGTTGCATGATGCATGAAGATGTGTCAGTGGATTGGTGACTCTTCTGTCTTGGAAAAGCTGGACTCCAATTATTTTTTGGTCTGGCTGAGACATCTGTGGCCAGATGAAATGAGCATCCCCCTCTTCCCTCTGCCCAGCCTCTCTCATCTCTGGTGCCTTTCAAACACCACTCTCATTCCTGGATGCCTCAGAGACACTGGTTACCCCTGCCTGGATTTGATCTGTGTCCATGTTTGAGCAGTTTGCAGCCCTGCAGGGTTGCAGCCCACTGGTGTCCCCAAGAGGTCCAGGGCCATGCACAGTCCAGGTGCTGCCTGGGGCTGATCTTTGATCATGAGGTGTCTTCCCACCTTCTGGGGCCACGCTGATGTTTGGGCTCTGATATGCCCACATAAATTACAAGATGACACATATGCACATTTGCATCTTCTCCCTTTGCTCTGACAAATTGCTTTGCATTAAAGCTGCTTCTCATGGCTCCTCCTGTCCCCCTGTCACCCTGGGGTGGGGGCATCTGCACTCCTGAGACACAGCTGACCCAGGAAAGACAAGGAAAGACAGGTTATAAAATAAAAAGGGGCTTCCTAGAGCTCAGCTCGCAGAGCCTGTCACCCACCACCAGCTGCAGACAAAGCACCGTGAGAAAAAGGAGTGAGCTGAGAGCCCTGAGCAGCTCAGGCAGCCGGCAGCTGCTGTGCAGGGAGGACGGAGCAGCAGCCTGGGGATTAGAGAGTACAGCCAAGGGGGTGCCAGGGCCCCTGGTGTGGTGTGGGAGCCAAACCAGCCACCAAACTGCTCCCCACAGCCCCTGGTGTGAGGATGCTGGGCCAGAGGCTCTGCAGCTCTGGTTGTGGTGGCAGAGATGAGACAAGGGGGCTGTCTGTAAGTCACCCTGCTCTTCTGATCCCTGCCGCTTCTCCCAGTGCAGGGATGGACTCCAGCTGGCCCCAGGGGCATGGCCCTGCCACTGTGTCCCACTCAGCACAAAGGGGAACAAGACTCGTGGCACTGGGGTGGTTTGCTCTGCCACACCTCACACCCACTTCCAGTCCCTTATCTGAAGGGTGTGAGGTCTCCACCATCCCCATCTCGGGGCCATCTCCTGTGCTGCTCTGGGAGGGGGGGCTGTGGCTGCAGGAAGTTTCTTCCTGCAGTATGAGAGCAGGGCTTGGGGCCAACGGGGAAAAGGAGGGGGAAAACTTTTCTCTTTGGAGGAGAGCTGCTGATGGGTGATTAATGGCCATGGCCAGACCACTGGGCTTGTGCCATCTGATAAGAGGCCTTCTGACAAAACAGACCTGTTGCTGGGGAATTCATCATGCCTCACTCAGCAGCCATCAGATAAGAACAGGGCTGGATCCCTCCCATTCATCCTCTTCATTCCCTCTTCTCCACCCTCTCCTTTCACCCTGTTTGCCAGAGCGTTTCATTCTCAGAAGTGAACTCAGAAGGCACAAGAACTTTCTGCCATGTGTGGAGGAAAGAGCCAAGGCTAGCCCATTTTTAGGGTTTAGGGGCAGGAGGTTTCAGTGTTGCACTTTTTATTAGCCTCCTTATAGGATCTCATGCAATTTCTTCTCTCCTTTGATGAAAATCACCTAGTTTTAAACCAAGGGGTCACACTTACAGGAAAAATGCATCTCTGGGGGTGGCAATGTCCAACCGCACACTTTTCATGCGTGGTTTTGAGTCAAACTCTTGCCCATCTTGTGGGCTCTCCCCCAAAAGTTAGACTTGCCACGTTTTAGTTAGGGACTATATTTTCAGCTGCTAGAGGAAGGAGGCAGTTTTTGGGAGGCTGGGTTGCTGTGGACACCACTGGCACAAGGCTGCAGGCTGTGTGTGCCTGTGTGTGTGTGCCAGCCAGACACCCAGTGGGGGATGGATGCAATCCCAGATCAATTGTGCTGGAAAACCCTATTCCACTCAGAGAGTCTTGGGAAGGGATCCTGGGAGGCTTTTAGGTTATCCCGTGGGGAGCAGGGAGGGCTGCCTGGGCTGCTGAACGGGTGCTAACCTGGGCTGTGAGCACAGGCAGCTCTGATGGCATTTGGGGCTTCACTGTCCTTTCAGCCTCTTCCCTCTCCCAACACAGAGCAGGCTCCCCAGCCCCTCACCCCGACATCACTGCCCAAAAGACCCCAATTTGCAGCAAACCTAATCCTATAGACACACACTAACAAATGCATATCTTGTCATGGCAGTGGGATTTATCATGCCACTTAATGCAGTCAGGCATCTCCAGCAGCCCTGGGGTCACATTTTGCTCTCTTGCAAAGGATGGGGAAGGGGGTGGAACCCAGCCAGGGCAGGCACCATCCAGGCTGTGCCACCACGGGCCATGCATGAGCCACAGGCCAGGGCACTTCCCACACCTCATCTTCAAAAAGGCTTTTGCAAGCAATGTCCTGGAGCAGATTGAATTAGAGCCCAATAAAGCAGTGGTAATTTGCAAACTGGAAATGCTCCAGAGAGCCCAGGACTAATTATTGAAGTCTTCCTCCTGCCCTGCCTTCCCCTGGAGGTATCTGGTTGAAGGTAGCCAAGCTCTAGCCCAGTTGTCCTGGCTTTCCTTCCACGCCCTACTCCCATGCTTGCTGTCATTCTCAACATTGAAGCTTCCCCCATTCTGGATGGAGTCAGAGTAATGATAGGACCAAAGACTGACCAAAATAAAAGTTTAGCATCAAAGAACTAGTTTTGGTTTAATTTTTTTTTCTATTAAAAATGTATTTGTTACAGACAGCATTTGTTTTTAGGGTAAGGATTTCAAGCACAAAAAAGCTTCTGATTTTCATGACACCACTATTTTAATAAAACCAGATTTTTATAATGATAGCATTTTGAGGTTTTTTCCTTTTGAATTTAAATTAGAAACTGTATTTGGAAATATTTTTAAAAATCAAAACTTCTGGCTAAAATGCTTCTTTCTGACCAGCTAAATCCCCTCCTTTTCCAATGCAGCAGGAGCTCTCAGGACTTGGCAGGGTTGGGTTCTTGTCAAATCATCCTGTTTCTCCCTTGTCATGGTGGGAGAGTGATGGTGACCCCCAGACCTCTCCCAGGGCCAGTGGTGACAGGCAGCTCACGGTGTCATAGTGCTGACTCTGGGGAAACCTGTGGGGCTGGGGGATGATGAGAGTCCTTTTCTTCTGGTGTGGGGACAAGACGAGCCCCTTGGAGACAGCAACCCAGCACGGCAGTTCAGGGCAAGGTGGCACCTCTGTCCCATGTGCAGGATCCCTATACCCTTCTGAGCAGGATCCCTATACCCTTCTGAGCACCCAGAGGTGCCTCACAGGGCTCCTGGTTTTTCCAAGCTCAGGGTAGCCAAGGGGCTGTGGAACCTGCTCTGCTGCTTTCCACCCCTTGTGCTCCATATGCTGCACACGGCAGTGCAGGATCTGCTGTCGGGGGGTTTGGGCCCACTGCTGGGGGCTCAGACTGTGGCAGCCCCTTGGCCAGGTTTCCTGAGCTGCCTTATGGCAGCAGGTGCCCTGAATTTGAGCTGTGGGCTGCGTTGGGTGTTGAGAGGTCAGGGTGGCTCTGCCATCCCAGCAATGTGCCCGCTAAGCAGGATCAGCAGTGAGGAGAAACGTTATCCCGATGAGTGCTCAGCAGCTAAGGTCAGAGCAGAGGGGAAGCTATCGGAGCCCTCGGCCTGCTGGCAATCCCCTGATGGTATTTTTGTTGCCCTGCTTGCCAAACCTGCTGCCTCTCAGCTGGCTGAAAGGGATGGAGCTGTGGGGATGTGCTCCATGCTGCTGCAGTTGTGCCTTCAGCAGCAGGGTCAGTCTGCACCGTGGCACCTCTGGCAGCAGTGGGGGAGCCCTGGCCCCATACACAGAGGAGTGTCCAGGAGCCTCCCAGCAATCATCCCAGCACTGGGGGATGGCAGACAGCTATAGGACTCCTCTCACACTGCAGCAGTGCTGTGCAAAAGCCAGCCAGGGGACACTGGAGAGCAGTGGGACTGGGGCAGCCAGCAGCTCCACCATACATCTGTGCTGTAGCTCAGCCCTCTCATGCACAGCACACCATTTCTTAGTTCACTGGTAGGGAATGGATGTAACTGCTAAAAGAGTACTCAGATGCCCCCTGAGAAGGAATTTTGGAAATCAGGTAATTATCTTTAGAGTTCCCAACAACCTCTAGCACCCCCAAACTCCTGAGTTATGAAACAAAAACTACCCATCATCTGCATTCCTCTTGCCCCTAATTTCTGAGCATCCAGCTGATATTGCAGGCTGCTTTCAGCAGGCACAAGGACAGCCAGTGCCTTTCCCATGGGATGGCTCTGCCCAGCTGGGCCACACAGAGCTGGTCACTGATGGTGCATTCATGATCCTGGGTGCTGCTGGGCACCTCCATGAATACAGGAGAGGTTTAAGCAAGCTAATTCACTCTTCCAACCTTTGTATCACATGAGAGTCAAATGTTGCCTAGCAAATGCAGCTGGGACATAAACATGGTCATTAGCACTTAAGGACATGTATGATCCATGCTCCAGTGACTCACTGGGGAGGGGCAGAGTGACAAGGGAGTTCAGTCTGCTTTTAAAAAGGATCTGGACCAGCACTACAGAGATGATGAGCTGCCATAGCACAGGGCTCATTAAACCTCACACTCCATGTTTCTTCCTCCTGGCAGTGCAATCAGACCTCTGTGGAGTGTCAGTAAGGCCAAGGCTTATTTGGAATTGAGCTTGTAAGCCTGGGAAAGATTTGGCTGATCCTTCATGAATATTTGACTGATGCATTTGGAAAGTGTAACAAAACCCAAACCAGAGAAGGGCTGCAGGAACTGTTTGCTTTTCTTGCTCTGTTCTGGCAAGGAGAAGCTGATGACCCCGAGCCTCCAAGCACAGTTCCTCCTCATGTGAGCTGTCCCAAGTCAAGGGCTTTCAAGCAAGGGCTTTAGGGTCTAAACCTAATGCTGAGAGCAAATATTTTCTCCACTTGAGAGGCCATGTGGGGATACTTGCAGTCAAGTAGGGGAGCAGCAGGCACAATCCTGCAGTCAAGGTCTGCCTCTGCTCCCAGGGTGGACACAGCTCTGTACAGGTGGCACATCAGACATTGCCCTTGCAATGTGAAAGCATGTGAGCCATGACAGTGGTGGCCAGGCAGTGAAAAAAGTGCCAGTAAGATGCTGAGGCCCCAGATTTTCTCCCTATGCTGGAGCTTGTCCACAGTGGAAGCCACAGTGCTTTCCTTGGTTTGCAGAGATAAGCCCCAGCCATGCTGTCCAGTCAGTGCCTGGGTCAGGCTTTTCCCAGAGCCTGGGAGCATTTGCATCCAGTGTTTGGCTTGGCCCATGGTCTCCCACACCCCGCAGCCTCATTCTGTACCCGCTAATATCATCATCTGTCTGGCAGCAGCAGATTCCCAGTCTGCACAGATGCTACCCAGGAAAGACTCCAAGCTAATTTTATTATAGCTTTGGTTTGTTTGGGGTTGGACAACAGATTTACAAGGGGGTGAAAGCCTGAGATCTGCTTCTGCCTGTCCCTCTGAATTTGCATAGCTCTAACCAGATAGTCAGCATCACTCTCCAAAAGTTTCTGAAATAGCAAAAGGTGCACAACATGCTGACTGGAGTCATTAAGAAATCAGTGGTAGGGCACTATCAGGTATATTCCAGCCCTCCACTGGCAGCAGAGAATCCAGATAATTTTTTGGTAAAAAAGGAAGTAAGTCTACCTCTGTTCTCACCCCTTAAAGCTATCACTGACAATGGACCCATCTTAACATTTGTGCAAACATATCAAGAGCTGTGGAATCAAGTCTCGGATGAATTAGGCATCTAAGCATGAGTTGGCCAAGCAACAAGTCCTGGGCACCACAGAGCTTGGGGAGCTGGCTCTGCTCCTGAGCAGCACTCTTACTTTAAGGGGACCTGGTGGGAGATGTTTTGGGGGTCTGCAGGGACAAGGTCAGCACTGGACTCATTAAGGAGCACTGCAGCCAGCTGTGCTAGCAGAGGCTAAGGGCATGTCAGTAGCACAATTTCAGACTGTAGCCATCCTACCCTGCTTATTACAAGTATCTCAGCCACCTATTGGGAGCTGCAGCTTCCTGTAGAAGAGGTTCTCACCAAGTGTGCTCCCCAGGAGTCACCGGTGCTAACCTGGGCCAGGAGCTATGGTAGATGGTCCTGGGACTGACACACAGGACACACTGCAGGTCAGGGACTGTTGTTCTTGTTCTACCTCGTTTGGGATGTAGACAGGAGTAGGAGAGTGGGGCAACACTGCAGAAAAGCAGAGGGTAGAGAAGCTAAGGAGCTTTATTTTAATTGACCCAGGTTCACTGAGCCTGCCAAGTTAATGAGTCCCCAGCAAGCAGCTTTAATGAGAGCCCATGGCAGGCCTAGGAGAAGGAGATGAAAATGAGGGCAGAAATAGGTGCTTGTCTGTAGAGCCTGGTTGGCTGGGACCAGCACGGCAAGGAGGAAGCTGGGGAGGGCTGGCAGCAGGCACAGAGACACCAGCCAACCATTGAACACACTGTGCTTTGCATTGCTGCCCTCCTGCCAAGCCCCAGCCCTGCTCTCCTGCTCCCTGGGTCGGCAATTAATCCCCTGGCAGGGAGCTGGGAGGAAAAAGGGGACAGGCTGTTCCCCACCCTCTATTCAGCTTGGTCTTGCTTTTGTGCGCGTTGAGAGCTGCCGGGAGTGGGGACTCCCGCAGAGCGGCAGCCAACCCCTCCACACAGAGCCGAGGGCCATGCTGATGCTCCAGCGCCAAGCTCCTCCGGCAGATGCCGTGCTGAGGGCCACTGCAACACCCAAAAGGGCTGTGCTGGGCAAGGAGGATGCTGGAGAAAAGGAAGGGGGCTGAGCACTCCCCCAGCAGCGGGAATGTGGGTTCAGGAGCATCCCCCCAGCACACAGCACCGTCTGCTTTCTCTGGGTGAGGAGGGCAGGCATGTCCAGTGCTGGAGCCAGGGCCGAGCCCATGCCAGGCGGGCTGACCATGGCCAGGGCTCTGGCCGGCTGCAGGCACCACGCAGCCTGAAAGGGGCCATTGTCTGCTCAGGGCTTTGAAGACGAGGAGCCTTGTACAAGTGCCAGGTGGTGAGAGTTCGGCATGGGAGCAGCTCCTGGCTCCCCGAGTGGCTGCTCCTGTTCTCAGCACCCCACACCCTTCATCTAGGGAAGAAAAAAAAAATCAACATAAAAGTGCAGGGAAACAACTGTTTCTAAAGGAAAACCAGGTCAGCAGCCCTTCCTTCACCACCCGCGGTGGCTGTGGCAGGCGCTGGGGGCTCAGATGTTCTTTGTCACCCGCAGGGCTGGGGGCTGGCAGGGGACCCACGCTGAGGGGAGTGGAGTGGGAGTGCACCGGCGTCCCAGGGCGGCCAGCCCAGCTCCTGTTCCGGGGCCAGGGCCGGGGCTGGGGCTGGGGCAGGGCAGCTGCTGTGAGTTCACTGGAGCAGCACTTTCCCACAGTCTGGAGAAGTGACACATGGCTCTCACACATTCCTGCGCCGGCAGGCTCGGCCGCGCTTGGCCGGCAGTCAAGGCGGGAGGGAGGGAAGGGAGGCTGGGAGGCCTGAGGGAGGCTGCGGCTGCTGCAGCTACTGATTAGCAGGTTCCGACGTTGGCACCAGCCCTGCCCGCAGAGGGAGAAGGCAGCGGAGGGGGCAGAGCCAGCCTGGGCTCAAGGAGCTTTGTGCGAGCAGCTTAACACTCTGGGACAGGCTCTGATCCAAGCCTTCCCCTGGGGGTTTGGCTCCCCTTTGTCTGCCCGGCCTTGCCTGGCCCGCGGCGCCGTGCCCAGCAGCCCACGCTCCCTGCCCGCGGCACCGGCACCTGCCCGCGCTGCCCCGGCACCCCCGGTGTCCCTCGGCGGTCCCCGAGCACAGGTGGGGCTGCATGGGCCAGGGCTGGTGCCCGGGGGAAGCGCTGGAGCCTGGAGAGCAGCACAGCTGTTCCTGCCAAGCAGCAGGCTCGATTCCCAGGCAGGCTGGCCGGCTTGCCTGGGAGCCAGGCAGGGGTGCAGAGGGTTGGCAGTGTCCCAGAGCACCCGTGGGTGCTGGGGCCGCCCAAGAGAGCACCCGGAGAGGTGTCAGATGAGATCCTGGTGGGGAAAGGAAGGGTCTTCCCACATGCTCCCTAGGATGGCAGCTGCCCGGGGTCTGGCCCCTCTTTGCAGGCAATGTTTTCCCTCACATGCACTGGGTATTTTTTCTGAATTTGTGCTGAATTCAGAACCTCATTCCACACAAGGCTGGGGGTCTGAGTTTCCAAGCCCATAGAAGCACTTTGCAGGTTCCCAGGAGGCCCAGGCAAATATCTTCCAGGGCCTCAGCTGTCCATTTGCTCCCAGCCTTATCTTGCAGCCAGGAGACAGTTCCAAGCCCTTGCCTTGCTCAGGGAAAGGCCCTTGTGTCAGGAAATGAGTGTACCCAGGTGTGCCAGCTCCTGCCAGGTGCAGGATCAGGCTGCACGCCGGGCTGGTGATTCACAGTGGGCTGTGACTGGCATTGCTGGAGCAGTCCAGGTGGTTCCCAGCCCGCCTCCACCAGGGCCTCCATCCCGCAGAGCTGGCACAGGGCCTGGGGCAGTGGCTGTGGGGCTGGGCTGGGGGGAGCTGCTCCTCACCTCTCTGCTGAGGTGAACCCTCCCTTGTGATAACATCAGTTTCCCAACCCTGCAGAGGCTGCAGTGCTCATTCCCATGGAGCACCTGTGGCTTCAGTCCCTTTCCTCTGGCAGCCCAAAGCAAGGACAGGCACGTCACGGTCTCTGCTGCATTCCACCATTGCCCAACTTTGTGGGAGGAAGGAAGAGGTTGAGGATGACCTTGCCTTTTCCTGCCTCCCCCTTCCTCTCTCATGGGGGAGACTCCCAGGCTGAGGTTTAAGGACCGCAGTGTTCCATGTCCCAAGGTACTCTGCTTGGCAGCAGGGACAAAGACTTGAGTGAGCTGGCAGTACATCACACTGCCCAGATGTCTCTGTCCTGCTGTCACATCTCAAAGCCCTGCCAGGCTCCCACTTACATTGTACATTGAGCTCCCAAAAATTCCTTGGGGTCATCCAGCCCTTGCCCAGGTCCCCACAGGTTTACACAGCTGAGCCCTGAGCCTGCCCTCAGGGCAAGGCAGGTGGTGGCCACGGCCTTAACTGGGGCGATGGCGGCTCCAGCTCTGCCCCACTCTGCCTGTGGGAAAGTCCTCTCTTGACTGTTTCCACTCCTGTTTTGTGTATTCAGGCCACAGGTTCTTCTCTCCAGAGCCTGGAGCTGCTCCAGCCTTAGGTGGGGTGTCTTGGTACTGTCATGCAAAAGCTGTGGCAATCTGAGTGCTACACCACCACAAGCAATTGCATTTACAAGTTTCCCAGTCCTCCCAAAGTCAAAGGAGCTGGTTTCATGCCTTCCTGCCTGCTCGCCTTCGCTTGCTCATTTTGATTCCAGACTAACCATGACCTTCTCAAAGGCTGGAAAGGGCTTTTCACCAAACAGCTGGAGGCAAACCTGGGATGGCCTGGGGATTCCAGACAATGCAAACATTCTCTTTTATCTTACCTATGTATTTTTGCTCCTCCCAATTAGCTGCCTGCTCTGTCTGATCCCTATTTCCCTGTGCTTCCTTCCAGCAGCCCTGCCTTAGAAGCATTTTGGTGGAGAAGCACATCCCCAGCCCTTCTGACAGCTCTCTGGTAGGAGTGGGTGCTGGCCCTGTGAGGCACCAGAGAGGCTCAGCAGGCATTGAGCAGGCACTGCACTCATGGCAGCCTGAGCTTTTGGCCATGTCTTCTGCAGGATTCCCTGCAGGAGTTCCTGCCCCTGTCCTCATTACAGGTGGCAGGAACCAAACATGCTGAGTGACTGGGGGCTGCTTAGGCATCCTCCAGGGAAGAAGCATTTGCTTTCAGAGCTTTGTCTCCTCTTTTTGATCATCTTAACAAAACCTCCAAGAAAAGCTGAGGGGAATAGAAGTTGAGCAAGAATGTGTGTCAAAGTTGGCTGTAAGGACCAGGTTTCTAGCACTGATAACTGGAGTGGACAGACTCCTGTAAGTTTTGGGGATAGAGCCTGACTTTCCATTTTTCTGCACTGGGAGGAGGGAAGAGCATCCATCTCTTCTTTCAAAAGGATTCATTAAAAAACAATTAAAAATGTAGGTTTCAATGGTACCACTAACTGGGTCTCAGAAAGGGTTTGTTTGTTTGCCATGTGTGATCCCCAGGTCAGGGAAACCATAGTAAAGAAGCCCACAATTTTCAAAATTCTCAAAATTGTGAAGCAGAACAGCCTAAGACCCTTTAAACTATTTGCTTTTACAAGAAACCAGATAGCTGGATCACTGTTATACAAGTGCTGCTGATATGTCCTCTCCCTGCACTTGGCTGTTACCTGGCCATTTCAAATATTATTTTTTGAAAACCACTTCCATAAATCAACAAACACACCCCAGCACCAGCAGAACAGCCTACGCAGCTGGAGAGCTGGTGGCCACTGCCAGTCATTGAAGTAGAACAAACCAACAAGAACGTAAAGCAATGTGATTAATGAAAGACAGACCACAACGCCTATAAAAACACATTTCTTGCTTTTATTAGACCAGAGCAAATGCATGAAAAGGGCATGCGAGCCCAAGATGCCCAGCCAGAGGAGGGCAAGGATTGCCACCACCTTGTAAACTTGAGGTGTGCAGTGCCTCTGCCTGCCTCTCATGCTCCCTGTCACCCCATGGATGGGGGAGAGGAGGCTGCACCACAGCATGCCTGGCTAGCAAGGACAGGCAGGCATCCCTGCTGGACCAGCCAGGGAGGGGACAGGCACAGCAGGATGGTGGCACGTGTGAAAGGATGGGTGCTGCTGAGTGTCCAGCACTGATGTGTGGGCATCACACAGCTGAGGGGAGGATGCTGCGGCATTTCATCACGTGTCTCTCGCTCACCAGGACCTCCCACCTGGGGAAATGTTATTTTTGCCTTCCCAGACGCTTCTTTTCATGTTAAAAATAAAAAGTGGAAGGGAAGTATTTGTTGTCACCCCTAGTTCAGCTTAGTGGAAACAGTAACAAAAGTGGGAGCTCAAGGAAGAGATCAGCACAACACCCTCCCTTCCCGAGGAAAATAAAAGCTACTCTACATCCCTGCTACTGGCACAGCTTGGGCACAGATATTAAAAAAAAAAAAAAAAAAAAAAAAAAAAAAAAAAAGAAAAAGAAAGCCCCTTTTTCTGCTCTTCGAGGCAAGATCTCCTCGGCGAGTGCTGGCAAAGAAAGGCATCTTGTTCAGGGGCTCTGAAAGGCAAGATGAAAGGGGAAACCTACATTTTTCAGCCCAGCCTGTTTCTGACATGGGAAAATAGCACAGACAAGAATAGATAGCTTGTTGGCTCATTTTTTCCTTGACAGATTATCTGTGTGAATGCACCGTATTAAGCCGGGAGTAGGATGCCAGGACCCCCCCACCGTGGCTCTCCCCCTTCCCCAGCTACCTTGAGAGCAGTGAGGAGTGAGGAGCTGTGATTTGTGAGTGTGCAGGGCTCTGGAGGAGCACAGGGCAGCCATCCATCACCGACCACCTATTCTGCCACCCCTCGTGTGCTCAGCAGCCTCCTGCCCCCGCACTCAGGCTCCTGCACGCCCTAAAAATACAACTGTAACCATGTCAAAAGTTAAGCTCGGGTTAGGAGGAACTGTGCTGCGATTAATTTAGTGATGCACCCTGCAAAACATGTCCCAGCAGAAGCTAGCAGCAGTGGGTGGTGGTGTCAGAGCAGGACATGCTGCCATGGTGGGACAGGAAAGGATGACCATGGCCATCAATAGGGGGCCTGGGCTGGTGCCAGCACTGCTCTTTGGTGGCACTTGGCCCCCCGAGGGAGCCGTTTCGGCTCCAAATGCTGCTGCTGTGGCAGCTCCCTCCCACGGTGGCTTTGGCTGCACTCTCAGTAGCTCAGAGCCATTGTTCCCACCCCAGCACATGGGTCATTAGCTGTGGCTGGCTGTGTGACCCACCAGCACTGTGACCCATGACAGCGGCTCTGCCAGGCACCACGTCATTAAAATAAATGTGCAGGTGCCACACTTAAAGCTTGAGGGAGGCTCATGCCGGCCTCCTGCCTGCCCGTGTCCCGGCTGAATCAGGTTTGCACACTGCAAAGAAAGCAAAAAATGCCTCAAGTGAGGGCTCTGTGCATGCCTGGGGGAAAGCTGGCGCTGCCTCTATGGGCAGCAGGAGCATGGCACCATCAGTCCTGCTGCTCCTATCAGTGGCATCATGCTCTTTGCTTCTTTTTAGAAATGAAGCCCTGCCAGAGGGCAGAATATGTGGCTGCTTTGCAGAGCCCCAGGCATGTGTACCAAAAAGCCTCGCTTAGGTCCAAAACAACACAGCAGCTAAAAGAATGCAACTGAAAGTCCTATGCATTTTGGATCATCTTTGTCATCTTCTAAGCCATTTGAGTCCCATTTCCAGGTTTTACCCCACAGGTGGAAGAAAGAAGTAACCACGTTATTAGATTATGACTTTCCTTTCCTCACAGGGCTCCAATAGAGCCTCCAAGCCACCATGCCCCGTGTGCAGCAAGAACCTGGTCACCAGCAGCACCAAAATGCAACTACTGAAGCATGACAGGACAATTGGGGAATGTGCCTGGCCATACCATGGGTCAGTGGGAAGATCTCCCCTCCTCCAGCACCTGAGATGCTCACTGGGCTGAGCAAAACCTGCCTTGCATCCCCCTGCATCTCCCTGCATGCAGCCAGCCCTGCAGCCGTGTGCATGCGTGTGCAGGTGTGTGTGCCTGGGCATGCAGGAGGGTGCTGCCTCCTGCCTGGGGTGTGTGTGTGTGTGTGTGTGTGTGTGTGTGTGTGTGTGTGTGTGTGTGTGTACAGGGAGGCCTGTTTGCATATGAAAGTGGCCGTGTGCTCCGGAGGGCTGTATCATTTATTGTATGATCTTATCTGGCGCGTGCCTCAGCCGCCCTTTCCCACACTCTGCATGCTCTGCTGCCAAGGCCCCGGGCTTAGCCTGTCAGCATTACCCGGGCTCAGCAGGCAGGCAGTAATTCCCTGAATAAAGAAAACATTTTAAGGTTTGACAAGTCCAGCATTTGCATGTCTGTTTTCAGAGAAATAACCATCTCAGGGGATTAAGCCCTTTTTTTTCCCATCCAGCCCAAAGTATGAAAACATTCTTGACATAGTTGCCTGAAAAAAGGATTTCTATAGAGTAAAATACCTTGTGTCCTGCGTGAGTCCAATGATTTGCTTTGGGCGGAAGGGGAAAAAAAACAGAAAAGGAAAAAAGAAAGAAAAGAGGTGCTCCAGTCCAATAGGTTGTTGGTTTTAAAGTGGGTGAAACGCGCCAGCAAGCACCACAGATCCCAGGCACCGCACACCCCGGGGAGGATTTGCATCCCTCCCTCACTGCCCACCTCTTTGTGCAGCACCGGCAGTGCCTGTCCACAGGCTGCCCGTGGGGCTCAGCTCAGCATCAGCCTTACTGCTGAGCTGAATGAACCCCCCCTGCTCAGCAGACCCAGAGGGGCAGGCAGCTGCCTGGGGAGGAGGGCTGGAGCTCTGGGGGGCTCAGAGACATCTGGGGACATGCTTGAGGCATGTCCCAACACAGGGACTTTGTCAGCCCTTGCCACATGTGTCCTGCTTGCTGCACATGCAAGCTAAGATGGTGACATGCTGCCACAGGAAAGCACCGGTCCCTGGAGGGCTGGGAGGAGGCTATGGAAGAGGAGTGTAGCCAGGTTTAGGGTGCTAAATGCCCATTTTATTCACTTGTAATAAATCAGATTTACAAAGGGCTTGTCACCCTCTGACTCCAAGGAGGAGCTCTCACTTTGCCAAATTCAGGCTTCCCAGGATTTAGCCCTCTGGTGCACTGGGGATACTGGGAGAGACCAGTCTTTGTCCCAGTACTGTCTGGCAGCTCCTGTGCTGGCAGCTGCCTTTGGAGCCCTCAAGCAAGAGGGTGCACGTGGGAATTACACACACATCCCAGCCTCGGGCAGGGCTGGTGATGAGCATCCTTCACTCCTCTGGGCTCTGCAGCACGCTGCTGCTCTGCACACCCGGGATGCTCCCAGCTGTGCCGGCCGCCGGCTCCCATCCTGCCAGTGCTGGTGGCGGAGCCTGGCGCGGCTGTTTGTAATTTGTCAGGGTGCTTTGCCTGCCTCTCCCCACCTCCCCCCGTGAGCACACTGGCTTTCTTCACAGCTAAATGAGGCTTTAAACCAGGGGATAATACAGCTTTAACACGGAGAGGCTTAAAAAGCAAAAGTGAATCATTTCTCAGTTCTCCTTCCCGTAATCTCTCCTGGTAACATTAATTATGAGTTTGCGCAGAGTGCCCCAAGGCAAGCGCTGCTTTCCCAGGACAATTAAAGTTACTTAATTATTAAAAACCGTGTGTGCTGTTCCTGTGCGTTCCCCAAAGCACCGTGAGGCAGGCGGCCTGCCTCAGCTCACACACTTTCTCAGGGCAGCGATTGAAGCGTCTGTGGGAAAGTCTGTTCCTTTGTAATTCCTCCGGCATAATCTCCACAAATCCCAGCCCGGGCCCGCGCCCTGGAGGGTGAGCGATGCTGGCGGCCAGCCCCTGCCCCCGGCCTCGCGTGCGGGGTGGCAGCACCGGGCAGGCGGCAGGGTGCCGGGCACGGGCGCTGGCCAGGCTGCTCGCCACGGGCACAAGGGACCTTGGGAGGCTAGATTCTGGTCTGGAGCTGTGGAAGGTGCTAAGCTCTCTTGCCACTGCTCCAGGCTCACAGCAGGGCTGGCCAGCCAGATAGGCAGCAAATGGCTTTGCACCAAAAATCCTCACTTTGCCAAAGGTGTTGCCCTGACAGACAAGTCCTGCTGCATCCCTCTCCTTGCAGGAGCTCCAGGCTGTGCACTCAGCAGCTGCTGTCCAGACACACAGAACACTTCCCTATCTCTGGAAATGTCCAAGGTCAGGCTGGATGGGACTTTGAGCAACCTGATCTAGTGGGCAGCATCCCTGCTGGTGGCAGGGGAGTTGGAACCTCTTCAAGGTTACTTCCAACCAAAACCATTGATTGCATGAGCCTATGACATCACGCCAGTGTGCAATGCAGAGACAGGTTCAGCTTCTTTTTCTTCTTGACTCAAGGTATTTGTCAGTGTGGCAGAGGAAATCTTGGTCAATCCTTGCTCATAAAAGTCAGGGAGGGGTGAAGGTGTTGCACAGTGGAGGTAGCAGTGGTGGGCAGGGCAGCATTTCTGCCTGGCAGAAATGTGGAAAACAAAGCACCAAGACACAGCTTCCTGCCTGACCCTTTGCATCTCAGAAAGTGCCTCTGTGAGCTCAGCTCAGCCTTATGGTCTGGTATCCTGGTTCTTTCACCCTTTTTCCAGGCCAAGAATTGCCAAATTGCAGTGAAGGTGGCAGGTACTGGGGGGAGCAGAGGAGCTCAGGTGTGCGTGAGCTGTGTCTCAGCTGCTTGCACTTCTGTCAGACAGACTCAGCATCAGTGGGTGCAGCTCTCCCCACTTTGTGCTTTTGGCTGCCACTACAGCCTGTGGCCGAGGGTTTCACAGCTGAGCAGTGCTGATGAAGGCAGAGGCTTCCTCCTCCTTGTTTTGGACATATTCTCAACATGACTTCACTGTTCCAGTTTGATGCCAGGTCTCCCTCAGCAGCCAGCTTTACTTTCGCTGTCTGTAAGTCTTTTAACCAGTTGTTTTTCCATGCAAGGAGAATGTCCCTTCAGCCCATTGGGCATCAGGCCTTTTGGAGAGGTGCCAAGGCAAAAGAACCAAAACATTTTGGAAGTGTCACTGCTCCATGGCCAGCACATTGCTCTGCTCCCCACGCTTGGTGACCTGGCTGATTTGTGAGGTATGGCTTTCTCCTGCAAGGTGGTGCTGAGTCTCCCCTAAGTGCTGCATTGACCCAGATCTGTTACAGATGAGCTCTCCCAAATTGCCCATGAGATCCTTTGAGCCCCTCTGGCTGCAGCTCCTGTTTCCTTCCCCACGCTCTGCCCTAGGCTGCCAGGAACAGCTGGGTACCACCAGTTGGGCTGGCATTGCCTCGTCCCCCATGAGTAGCCCCTGTAGTCCCTGTAGCCCCTCATTTTGTTGAAAGACATCTCCAGCAGGCCCATGCTGTGGGACAGGCCCCTAGCACAGCCCTGCAGGAAGGGTGACAGAGCGTTGTCTGAGCGTTCTCAAGCCACCACTCAGCTTTTCTGCTGTGGCTTTGCCTTCCCGGGGTGCTCTGTTCATCACTCACAACCTGCACCAGCTTGTTGGCTGGTTTCCTGCTCCTGGCATTTATGCAAATATGTTTATTTTCAGGTTTTAATATCTTTTGCATGTTCTTCCACAGACTTCTAAATCCCTTTTATTGTGACTTTACTTTTAACTTGCCAAGGTTTCACGTTCACTTTTAAAGGCTGTCTCCACCACTGACTGGTTTGCTTCTCTCTACAATCACTGGGCTGTTTACAGATCCTTTCTGAGTGACCAAGTGTGCTGGAGGCTGCCCAAGCCCCAAGCGCTGCTCGGTGGCACTGGCAGCACAGGGCGGCTGTCCCCGGCGCAGCCTCCTCCCCCGCAGCACCCAGCCGCCCTCTGACTTCTGCCCTCCGTGAGCAGAGGCTCTTTCACCCCCCGCCGCATGCCCAGGCACTTCTTTCCTTCCCTTTGACAAAGCCAAACGGGAAACAAAGATTTTCCCCGGCGCTGCCGGCAGCCGGTTTGACTCCTTGAAGTAATGGCGGTAATTGACCCTCGCGGGCGCGCAGCACAAGGAGCGGGCGGCTCCGCGGCCGGGCGGGTGTGAAACCCAGCAGCTCGCGGGCTGGGCTGCTGCTGCTCCTGCCCCGCCGGGCTCTGTCGGGCTGCCAGCGAGCCCCACGGGTGTTCCCTTCCCACGGACCCCGCTCCCGGTTCAGTGGGGCTGGATAGTTCCTGGGGTGCAGCAGGGAGAAAGTGAGAAGTAGCCCTGTTTTCACTGAGCATTTCTATGACATGTGGAGTGAAGCACCTTCAAAAATAGCCTGCTTGACCCAAAATCTGCCAAGTTTGGGTCAGCAACTCTGGAGCCCCAGGAGGTGGGGACAGACCCAGCTCAGGGCTCAGGCTCTGCACTACCAGCAGCATCACAGTGGGGGGTGGCACCATCCCTTCAGTGCACCCACATCCTAGCCCAGGGTCGCTGCCATTCACTGTCCTGGGTCTGGAGCCTTTTGGCTGGAAGCAGCTTTTCCTTAGGCAAAGGACATCTTCAAAGCATAGAGCTGATGTCAGAGGTGACAAGCACAACACATACCAGTGATAAACCCCATGGGGCTGGCTGCTCCTCTCCAGTGCCTCCTCCTCCAGCCTATGGCAAGGAGCAGGCTTCTGCTGCTGTGTGAGCAGCTGTGACTGAGGTGATGGAGACACAGGGCAACGGAGGCCTCCTCTCCCTGCCAGTCCATGCTGCCTTGACCCTCTCACATGTGGTGCATGTTTAAATGAGCAATGAGGTTATTTTCTAACTGTGACTGCTCCAGCTGGGAATTGCTCTGGATACTCTTGGTCGCAGTGGTCATTTCAGTCCCATTTTACTTGCCAACAGTTTTGCCATTCTCTTCTAATGTTTTCTTCCTCTGACTCAGCCATGCATGTGTAGCAAGCATGTTGTCCAGCCACCTTCCAATGCCAGGAGCTTCTGGCCTCATATCGGCCTCCACATCTCACTTTCCTGGCTGGGGAAGCACACTTTGCAAGAAAATGCTCCCTTTTTGTGTCCAAGTCACTGGTGGGAGAAGAACAGAGCCAACAGAGTATCCTCCAGCCCTCCAAGCACAACTGGCTGCCATGTCCCTCCCTGTGCTGCAGCTCTTTGCTGAATCCTCACTCCTCCTTTCCAAAAAGCACCTTCCCACAGCACACCAGTGCTGCCAGGCACCACAGCAGGCAGCAATCAGCTGCACTGCCAGGTCTAAAAATGGTCTTAAAAAACAGATCTTGGATTAACAAGACAGAACTCTCCAAACCCCATCTGCCCTTCAAGCTTATTTTCCATTTACATCTCCTCCTTTAACCACCTTTCTTTCAACAGGCATTGAACATGTTGCATGTGAGAGTAATTTAAAGGACTGGCACAGTGTGGGCTGGGATTTCACAGGATTACAGCTTCCTCCCTCCCTGTTTCTCCCAGAGACATAATATTTGGGATCTCTGGCTGTGGTGTGACCGTGGGAAGGCTGGGGGAGGAAGGCTCCAGGTGGGACCTGCTCTGCTGACCTGTGAGTGCATCTCCTCCCAGGACAGCATCACTTACTGGGGCCAGCCCTGGAACTGGTGCTTGCTTTCCCCTGCTGCCTGCAGCTTCTGCTCACAGCTGTTAACCTTGTGCAGGTGTCCAAGGCAGAGGTTATGGACCTTGGCAAATCCCTGTGGCCCAGATTCCAGTGCCAGCAGCTGGCAGGGAGAGCCTGTCGTGCCCCAAGGATGTTGGCCAGTCCTCTGCTGTCACCCTGGGACAGATCTGCCCTCCCTGCTCTCCAGAGGCCGTTTGCTTTACAATGTGTGAACATAAGGAAAAAATGAAATAGCAGTGGAGAATTCCCTTCAGCAAAGCTTTGATGGTGAAAAATGTGCTGTTGGGTTGTCTGTTTCGTGGAATTCAGGGAAAAAAAAAAAAAAAAGACAAGGAAAAGAAGGAGGAAGGAAAGAGAGAAACCATCTGCTTTTTTCAGAAGGTCTTCACCCACACACTCAATCGCTGCTTCCCAGAAAGGCTCTTTTTCCTCTCCCCTCCACTGCAGTGCAATCAGATAGTCCCCAAACTGCCCCTGGGTTAATTGGAACCAGAAGCTGCTGTCACTTCCAAGTGTTATGAGCACAGGGACCACAAGGAGCTCAGGTGTTTTGGAAAGGCTGATGTCAGAAGGGGCTGTGATGAAAGGCTTGCTGACAGCCTGCAAGGCGATGCTGCGGGAATGGCTGCAGGCAGGGGCTCAGCCCCTCTGTGGGTATCAGCTCTGCTCCATCAGCCCCACACTGACAGGTGATGTGACCAGGGCCACCCTGAATTGTTGCCTAACCCACAACAGACATGGAAAGGTTGGACACCAGCTCAGGGACTTTGCTCTGTCTGCTCTGAGCCCTCACTCCTATGCTGTTATTTTTAGGGCATAAATAGTTAGATTTTCATAAAGAAAAAAGACAAGAATGGAAAAGGCTCTGAAGCCCTTCCTGACAGGGGACAACCAGTTACTGTGTGTGCCCAGCCTCCCTTCAAAGTGCGAGAGGCTAATCTTGTCTCAATAAAACCAGCATCATGTTAGGGTAATCAGCAGATGTCAACACTTTAATGACACTGGCAGAGTCCCAGCAAGGTCTGGAGGTTATCTCAGCTGCATCATATTCCCACGGGAAAGGTAGATAGCAAGCTCCCTCCCTCCCTCAGGTACCCACCCGATGGCTCTCAGGTGCCGTGGGGTAGGCGCAGCACCTCTGCTGCCGCTCCCACTGGGCTGCTCATGGGCTCTCCGCTGCCTGCAGCCAGCCCTGCAGGCCAACCTGCCTGGCGGCACTGGGAGGGGACAGGGTGGGATGGGAGGGGATGCCTCGCTCGCCAGTGGACAGCATAAATCTCAGCTTGCCAGGTGGAGCAGCTCTGTAAACCACAGCAGCTCCAGCACCAGGTTTATGCGCCTCCTTTTACAACAGGCAAATTGACAGATTAGGCTGTGTACACAGATTGTGTAAACTGCAGTCGGGTGCTGCCCTGTGCCCCTCGGCGGGCGCCCTGTCCTCCCCGTGGGAACGAGAGGGAACCGGGGGCACCTGCCAGCAACACAGCCCAGGGCAAGCCCGGTGTGCTCCCACGTACCCCGCTCCCTCAGCCTCCAGAGCAGGCCTGGAGGAAAGCAAGGCGGGGGGGGCATTGATTTAGGATGTGAGAAGGTCAAAAGTTTTCTCAAGCAGAGTTGCTATCAAAACACCGAACACTTCATCCCCCTTTTTATCTACCCCAGTATTTATTGTCCATGAGCAAATACTTGTGTTTTTATAAATTCCTTTAGAGTGAATCACCCTTCTCTTGTTTAAACCAGCAGAGACCACATCAAACAGTATCTCTCCATCTAGAATTAATCATTAATTTGAAGTATTTGACAATATTTTGCCAGCATTATTTCTTCCTCTCCACAATTAATAAAGGTTAAGCCTCAATACTGGCTCTTTTGCAGGACACTTGCTACAGAGTGGTGTCACTGGGAGCTCACAGTCCCAAACCCACAGTGGGCAGCAAGGGGAGAGAGATGCAGTCTGCACCAGGTTTTCAGGCTGGTGGAAGTGGCCTCACTGCTGCCTGCACAGTGTGGAGCAAGCAGCTGAGCAGCCCTGGGATGCTCCATCCCACACCTGGGGAGCCTAGGGCTGGTGACAGAAACCTTTTCACTTGGAAAGTGCAGAAAGGCTGATCTTGTATACAGAATTGTAGGAGAAGATGAAGACGTCCTCTGCCCGCTCTCACTGCAGCCTCCATGAGCACAACTTCAGATCACGCCAAAATCTGATCTCAGATGAATGCATGTGGCTTCTATTCATTCACTTGAGATGGAACCCAGCCTTTAAACATCACATTTTGTACTTTGGTTTTGGTTTAAGTCTCAGGCATGTGTTTTGCTAGGACACTGCATTTTATTTAAAAATTAGTTTTGACAAGGCCTTATGGTTCATGAATTCCTGCACGCCAAGTCCTGCAACATGCATCCCAGTTCTGCTGGCCTCTTCAGAGGCACCAAATCAGGATGGTTTTGCTTCCTGCTCACAAACAAGCCATGAAACAACCTTGATTTTCCAATGTCTTTGTAGCAGGGCATTTTCCTGAGACTTTTCTGCCATTCTATTTCAATCTCTGGATGGTTTTCAATGCAGCTTGCTTGGGTGCTCTGCTAGAGAGCGTGGCTGGTTGGTAAGTCCTGTGGCACTGGTTCTTGCTTCCAAATGGATGTGTAAAATGTATAAACACACAATGGCACATGATGAAGGCAGAATACAGCCTGCTAAACACAAATAACACACAGGAGAAGGAAAGATCAGGTGTGTAAGTTTCCCACACTGACACCACTCAGGCAGGCTGAAAGAGCTCTGGGTCTCTGGCATTTCATGACCACATGTGGCTCTTAATCCAGGACTCAAGGAAGCTAAACAGGAGCAAGCTTGGGACCTTTGGGCATAGTTTTCACATTGTAACACTTCACAAACTGTTCTCCAGATGCCTACAGAAGGCTCTTCTAACCCAAGGTATCTTCAGCTCTGAGAAAGGAGGAACAAGCTCCTTGGTATGCAGCACAAGCAGTCTCTCCTAGCTCTCTCCTTGTCCTCTCCTGTCTGTGGCATCCAGGGTGTTCACATCACAGGGACAGGGAAGCCACCACAATGTGCTGTGCTCCTGGTTGCAGCCTGTGCTGCTCAGGAGTGTGATGAAGATGGTGCTGGGCAAGGCAGGAGAGCTAATTCTTTACCTCTCCAGCAGCAAGATTGCAGAGGCTGGATGACCTGTCATAAAACCAGGGACAAGGGTTACTTCTTGCCTTGGAGACAGTCATCTGCTGAACACTCCCCACATTTACTCCAGAAGAACCCTCTTTTATTGTGGTGCAGCAACAGAGAGAGCACTCTGTAACAAGGGGCTGGGCCACCACAGCATCCCTGCAGGGAGCATCCCTGCCCACTGTAGCTGCTGGCATTTCTCCACCAGGTTTACCACTGTATCAGCCATGTGAATGCACCTTTTTTTATGGCATGAGCCTTCAGTGGACGTTTTGAAAGACAATGATGGGCCGTGGAAGGTTTGGCCAATCCTGTTTCCTGTATGCTCCTGAGCCTTGTATACATTTAAATTTGACTTGTTAACTTTATAAGGTACTTCAGACTTGTATTGTACTGAAATTGGCTGGGATCTCAGTATCTCCCTTATTCCCACGTACTTTATTCTTAGAATGCTTTGTAGTCATGTTATTGCTGTTGGGAGGTTTGGCTTTAACAGCCTCCAATAAAGATATGGGCCTGCGAAAGGGCACCAGTAGCCCAAGATTATTCAGTATCAGCAACTGAAGCACAGGTGCCTTCTGTTTGCAGGGCCTCTTACTCTGGGCAGCAGCAGCCAGCCCTGGCTCCAGCAGCAGAGAGGGCTCCTCACTCCCTGGAGAAGAGGACACGGATTCCTGCACAGATCCCTGCAGCCTCCCGTGGTGCAAGCAACAGCCACGGGGCACGCATGACCAGCAGCAGGCTGCAAAAGCCCCCTTTGCTGGGTTTATTTGCTGCTGCTTCTGCTTGCATCCTCACACTGGGCTGAGCTCTCACCAGTGCCCAGGGAGCTGCACTAATGCCTCCCTTTCATCACCAATACTGCAGCTCACCTCCTCAGGTACTCCCTATGCTCTCACTGCCCCACAGCCATCCTGCCATCAGTTAGCACTGATGTAAAGCCTCCCAGGCTACTGCAGACATCCCCCATTTTTGGCTCAATATTATCTCTTTACATTCTGTAATATTAAAAACTTGCATCTGCATAAAGCTAAGTTTGCTATTCTACTCTGTGTCGCTCCTGGAGGATTCCTGCCTTCCCCTGTGTTCCTAGGCAGCCTGGACACATTTCTGAGGCAGCCGATGACAACACTGCCCTTCACTGCAGGGAAGGAAGGACAAGGATCTCAAAATCTCATTTCAGGATATTTCATCATGTGAAAATAAATGTCATTTCATACGACATTCCAGATTACTTATCAAATAATGATCTGCCTCTTAATGTCTAGACTTCTGGAAACTGTGCAAATTAAATGTACTTGCAAATGTATTTATTCATTACACACAGCAATTAACGTATGATTTAAGCAATTGAACTGTAAATTATCCCCTTGTTTATAAAACAACAACATCCTCTAAAGGATAATATTTTCTATTATAGCAATTAGTAACACATCAATTCTTGACTAGCTCGCAAGAGATCTCACATTAGCCCACATGAGGATGATTCTCCAGCGCGATCTCTGGCACCAGGGCACGCACACAGCTCTGGACCAGCACATGTGCAGCCGTGCACCAGACAAAGCAAATGGAAAATGCACAGGAGTTCTCCAAAAATCCCACCCCTTGCTAACACCTGTCAACGGCCAAAGTGCTAATGGGGAGCTTTGGCTACACATCAGCAAGCAGGAAAAGAAAAATAAGGGAGAAACCACTCCATTCCAGCACACACCCTGCGCTGCTGTCAAAGCGTGCTAACCGAGGATTTCAAATCCCCTCCTCCCCCTGCCTGCCCTGGGCAGAAAAACAAACAAAAATGCACCGTCCCTGTGTCCCCCTGGCACGCCGCCCCATCAGCTCACCTGCACTTGCGGAGCTCTGGCGCAATGGAGGCGCTCCCGGGGCACCGGGCAGGGCGGGATCCGCTCCGGAGCCTCGGGCCGCGCTCCTCGGCACCGGGCCTGCCGCCCTGCCCACGCGGGGAAACCGTGCGGCTGCATGAGGTCGCTAATCCAAGTAACATGTGATCGTCCTGATACTCTTGATATAGCTGAAGGACTCATTTGAGCTCTGTTGTCACCTTGAATAATGAATATTGATTTTACAGGATTCAGATTATGTATACATTTCAATATAAGTGAGATAGGCTAATTCTCTCCATAAGGCTGCCAAACTAAAAACTAAAGACACCAGGGAGGTCAGGCACCAAGTGCAAATGATTCATTGTACCCTGGATTTATTAGAGTCCATCTACTTACACATCAAGAAAGACGCTGGCTCTGCAAAGGCTCCATTCTGCAGTAGGAAAGCACTGCACCATGAAGTAGCCTGTGTTTTCTTGACTAAATGGATACAGGAATAATAGAAATGGGAAGGCTGGCAAGTTGTGACCAATCCTGTTTGTCAAGGGGAAATGCCTGGTGTCCCAAGGGCTTCAGGACCTGGTCAGACCAGGGAGGCTGAGACATCTGTCCCCACCCTTGGTGGGGCACACAACTCCTGGCCTGCCTGCCCTCAGCAGAGTTTCCCAGTGCCAGGCAGGGCTGCCTGTTGCAGCACCTCCCAAAGATTCCAAATATTTTCTTGCTGCATCACTGCGGTTGCCAGGGTTTTGAGGATAACGTGAAGTTTACACAACACACTCCCTGCTGCCAATTCATGGCATGAAGAGAAGAGATGGTGATCAGCTGGTAAATTCAGCACAAAGCTCAATGGCAGCAATCAGTCCAGGCTGCTTTCTTGGACTGATTAATACCAAGGAGAAGGAACTGTGTTGGAAAATATGATTGATCACTCTGCAGAAGAGCACAGACACTGTGGCCAAGGGCTGGCCCTGTGGGATTCATGAGCCTGCAGTCGGTGAAGGTTGAGTCCCCAGGGAGCCACATGCCAAGGCTCCCACCGGCCCTTGGCTGCGGGTGCCAGCAGGGCCAGGGGAAGAGGGCAGAGGGGGCACAGAAAAGGGCTTGTGTGCTGGGAATTTGAGGGCAGGCTGATACACCCAGCCTGCTCTGAGGCTCCCTGCGCTGAGGAGGCTGGCGAGACTCCCACCCCGCCACGCTCCCGCCCACGTCTTCCCATCCTCTGGCTGTGCCGAGCCAGCTGTGCACAGCTGGGCTGCAAACCGCACTGCTGGGCTGATCTGACTTAAAAGCCGTGTTCTGGAACAGCCTGCGGGGTTTCCTGCAGCCACAGCATGTCAGGGATCACACAGGGCTCAGCACGCGAGTGCTGCAGCAACGTGGCTGGAGACTGGACTCAGGATGTGCAGCTGGTGAACACCCACCTTCATCTGGCTCTCAGGAGGGTTCCTTCTGCTCAGTGTTTGGGACAGGGACATCTTCTGTCCTCATACCCTCTCCTCCCACCACTGCCAAACTCACAGTGTTTTCTTGTATGTACTCCTGCTTCATGGCTTGCAGTCTTTCCATTTCCTGCAAGCATGCAAGCACCACAGCTCCAGCACAGAGACCAGCAGCCTCAGGCAGCAACACAAGTGGGATCTTAATAAATAAATAAATAAATAAATAAATAAATAAATAACTCGGCTCTCACTGCCAACACCTCCCACCACAGAAGGAGTGAGCGAGAGCAGAGATGCTCCTGCTCCCCTCTGGAGTGTGGCAGTGACTGTGCATTTATTTCTGGTTCTCAGAGGGATGCAGGCTCAGCTGTCTGTCCCTCTGCCTGGAGCTCCTGTATCTTGCCAAGGATGCTGGCTGCTGTACTGGAGTGGGACTGCCCTGTCATGGTCAGCAGGCTGCAAACCAGTGGTCTGGTGAACTCTGGGCATGTTGCATGAAAAGAGCATCCCTGAGAAGGGTAAGAGGCAGCTCACAGCCTCTGGCTGGTAGCAGCAGTGCCAGATACCAGTCCAAGCCCCACAGGAAATTTAGGGATGTTCCCAGAGCTTGTTCCCAGCTGCAGCACCTGCCAACACCCAGCCTTGGTTGCCAGCAGAGGACCAGGCTGGAGCTGGGGCTCTGGAAAGGCACACGGGGGAAAGCTGGGGCTGCACCATCTCATGCCCATTAGCACATTGTGGCCGCTCTAGCCAAACCAGCAACCTCTGAAGTAACGCCGTGGGTATCAGGAAGGGAATTCCCATCCACATGGGTGGCATTTCACAGCTGCCAAAATGCCCTCCCCGCCAGCTCCCCGGCAGCGTTTCCTTGGTTCAGCAGGATAGGAGCCTGCCAAGAGGAATCAGCTTAGCAAGAGATCCAGGTATCCTGGCTCTTGTCCCAGAGCCCTTCTCAGCACAGAGCTGTGCTCCAGCCTGGGCTGGGATGGGCTGGGGAGATGAAAATGGCTGATCATTGTCTGTCCTTAGTGACTCTGGAGTTTCTCAGACTGGCACTTTGCTACTCAAGCAAAGTTTTAGCCTCTTCATCCCACAGTTTCCAGCACCATTCCCAGGGATGTGTGCACCATTCTCCTGGTTGTGTGGGCAATAGAATGAAGGGCACCAATTCCTGGAGGCCAGGATGCTCCCTCCACACAAGGGGGTGTCACTGCAGAATGGCCAGAGCTGCCCCAAACACACCCAGCCTGACTCACACAGTGAGGAGTAAAATGGATAAACACTTCAGCCTCTCCTCTGCAGCAGCAGCCAGGGAGCAGCTGAAAGAGGCCAGCTCTGGGGAGCAGCTGCCACACAGTACCCACCCCGAGGCTTCTCTGGCAGGGCTGGGACCCCAGCTCTCAACAGGTCTTTGGGAAATGGGTTCCCAATGGAGCAACAGGGCAGGACCTGCCATAAAACCAGGCTGCTGCCTCAAAATGAGCTGCTCCTGCCATCAAGGGGGCCAGGCAGTGACACTGCTGCACAGAGGTTGCCCTCTTCACCACAAAGACCTGGTGTGTAGGGGAGCAACGTCCATGAAAGCTTTGATTCATCTAGGGAGCTTTGTCAGGAAGTCAGTTTGAAAGTGACCTTGTTCCAAAGACCTGGCAAACGTTTATAGAGGGGAAATAAATCCTGAAACCTGCACCCAAAGCTTCTGAGATCACTCCTCCCAGGGGAGCTGGTTGGATATGGATTGCACAACAGCTTCTGGGATGGGAACTACGAGCAGAGGCATGTGTGCAGGGCTGTCCAGAGGAGACACCTGTGCCAGGGACATGTCCCTGAGACTCAGCACTTGTTTTCCAGCCTTCAGGGCGGTGACAGCTTTGAGCTGTGGCCAGGCTAGGTTTTCAGCCTATGACCTAAAGAGGAAAGGCTTGCTATGCAACCCTGGGATACAGCTTGCAACCCAGCTCTTACAAGCAACTTGGTTTCTATTTTCTGCATTTCCTAGGATCCTTCAAGCTTTGGATATTAAAACACTTGGATCTCTAGAAGCACATTTTGCTCATCTTGGCTGCTTCCTAAAGGACCAGAGAGCAGGCACAGCCAACCCTGCCACCTCCTCACCTCCTGTGTGCTGCACCAGCAGCAGCATCTTATTTTATTCCTTCCTACTCCTGGGCCTATGCCCAGGACTAGTCTAAATTTTCTTGCCAGCACATTTTTCCTCCAAGATGTTCTGCCAGTCAGTAAAGCCCTAATGCATTGTCTAAGGGTTCTTCCCAAATCTGCTTTGGATAATTCCCAAATTGTAATCCAAGATGACTGCCGGAGCAAAGCAAAAACATTTTGGGAGGACTGTGGGACAAGGGACATCCCAGTCCTTGGGCCACTTCCTTATCTCAGGGTTTCATGTCCCCCTTGACACCTCTTTCACAAGAGCAGGCGGGGCTAGAGATGCCCAGAGGATCAGTTCCAGACCCCCTCAGCGGTTAAAAACCTCCCCACCACCGCCTTCCAGCCTAAACTTGGCCTCAGCCGTTTCACTTCCAGAGACATCCTTCCATGCAAATCCTCCCCTTCCTCTCCTGATCCCTGGGGAATTCACAAGTAGACGCGCTTCCGCTTGGAGATCACAACCCTTGCACATGAAGGCATTTCGCAGCGGCGGCAGGCGGAGGAGGAGATGTGCGGCAGGGACACGGCAGGGACACGGCAGGGACGCGGCGGTGTCGCTGCTCCCGCCGCCCGGGCAGCACTCGCTGGTGCATCTCAGAAGGCTCTGCCGAAGCAGACTCAGTCCCCGCACAGCCCAGACGGGACAGGCACCCGGCAGGCGCTGCAGCGAGCCAGGGGAGCTCTGCCAGGCCATTCCCAGGTGCGGGCGAGGGCTGGCAAGCCCTAATGACAGCCTGCCCTTGCCGCCTGCCCCGCTCCCGTCCTACAGAGACACCGACCTGTTGCCGGCAATTATGGGCGGTTTGCAGCTCCTAGGCTACCACAAACACAGACATAATTGCAGCCTGTTCTCGCTCCGGCCGGAGGGACCGGGCTGCCCAGCGCCGCGTTTCCTCAGCCCTTTGCGAATCCCCGCAGGAGGGAGAGGGAACACCGGCTCAGTAATTGCCATAACTTTCCTCCCCACCAATATATGCAAATATCAGCACTAGAAGAAATATTGATCCAGCGGAGAGTTTCTCAGCTCTCCAAAAACAGACTGCAGTTTTCAGGCTAATGTGATGTCTCCGATTTCCCCACCAAGATAAGTGTGAAAGTGCTTTTAGGCACTGACTTCCCAGTGCAGTCTCGGTCTTTTCCTCACTCGAGTTTGTCCAGCTGCTTAGATAATTGAAACTTACCTCAAATACCCTTCATCTGAAGTTAAACCTTGCACGCTGAAGGCTGCTTTTTTTTTTCTTTCCTTTTTTTTTTTTTCAAATCAAAGGGCTTGTGGCTCCATCAAGGAGCTAAAAGAAAGCCTGGATTTGTACTTTTCTGCAGTTTTAAACATGACACTCTCCCTTTTATTTATTTTTCTTTTTTTAAACTCTGAAGGCTCAGCAGGCAAGCCTCTGCAGGGACGAAGGCTTTGCACCGGTGAGATCTGCAAACATGTCTCTTCTTTCTTGAACTTTATTTTTCTCACGGTCTCTGAAAAGGCAAGATCGGGTGATACGTGTGGGATTGGCCCTGTACAGGTGCAGATCAGGTACAAGAGGAGGTGGAAAAACATTACTGTGTATACTCAAAAAAAAAAAAAGAAAAAAAAAAAGAGAGAGACAGAGAAAGAGCGAGTGAGCACATTTTTGAATAGGCCAGGTCTAGTTCTTGGCAGGATGACTCAGGCCTAGCTGGCAGACTATGGGAATAGGAGTGTGAGAAAGTCAGTCAAGCGGAGGGGAGAAAAAAAGGATTCAAGTCCCCAGGCAAAATACTTTTTTTTTCTTTTTTTTTTTTTTTTTTTAAAGTAACCCACAAACTGCCCAAACCGGCCGGAGGTGGCAGCAGGGCGGCTGGGCCAGGCCCGGGGGACAGGCACCTCCCTCCCTGCGGTTTCGCTTGTGTCCCCGATGTCAGCGCACGCACCAGCGCGGCCGGGCCCGCGCCGCCAGCCCGGGCAGCAGAACCCGCGGTGCCACCTCCCCAGTGTGCCACCGCCCCAGTGTGCCACCCCGCACCTGCCCCGTTTCCCGCGCCCCGCGCTGCTGCGGGCACCGGCCCTGCCCAGCCCCGGGCACACCTGCGGGGGCAGGGGCAGCACCGCTGGCATTGCCCGGGCGGCCGTGGGGACACCTGGGCGATGGGGGGGAGAGCCGGTCTGCTGTGGGCAGACCTGGGTTGCCCCGGGGAGCTCTGGGTGACCGCGGCAACGCTGCGGGCATCGTGGGAGGATGCGGCCGCCGCGGCGCGCCCCGCGGTTCGCCGCAGCCCCCGCACACAGTAGCTGCGCTCCGGCCACACGGCTGGGCCCGGCCCGCTGCGTCCCGGCCATCACCCCGGAGGGCCGCGGCCCCCCACGGCGCGGCCCCGCCCGCTCCCCTCGGAGAGCGCCGGCCCCGGGGCGGGCCGCGCCTGCCACGGGCGCCAATTAACCCGGTAATTAGCGCGGCGCTCCCCGCGCCCCCCCCGCCGCGGGCTGTGCCCAAGGGGTTAAACCGCGGCCGCCCGCCCCGCGCCATTGGCCGGCGGCCGCCGCGCGGCGCGCAGCCAATGGGCGGGCGCCGTCCACGAGCGGGGCCGCGTGCGGGCGGCGCCCATTGGCTGGGCGCGAGTGTGGGAACGGCGGCGGGGGACGTTTCACACGAGCCGCGCGCGTGCGGCGCGCGCTATATAAGTAGGGGCGGCCAAGGGCGCGCGGCACCCGCGCCCCGCCGGCCCCGCCGCCGCCGCCCCGAGCGCTCCCTCACGGCACGGCCTGGCCTGGCCCGGCACGGCCCGGCTCCTACTGCCGCAGCCGCTGCGCCTCTTCCCGGCGGCGCACCATGCCGGCCGACCTGATGGAGAAGAGTAGCGCCTCGCCGGTGGCCGCCACCCCCGCCAGCGTCAATGCGACGCCCGACAAGCCGAAGACGGCGGCTGAGCATCGCAAGGTAAGGGTGGCCGGGACGGGATGGGATGGGACGGAACGGGCAGCGCCGTGCGGAGCCGTGCCGGACGCTGACTGTCGCCTCTATTGCAGTCCTCCAAGCCCATCATGGAGAAGCGGCGGCGGGCGCGCATCAACGAGAGCCTAGGACAGCTGAAGACGCTCATCCTGGACGCGCTGAAGAAGGATGTAAGCGCAGGGGTTCCGGGCGGGGGGTGCGGGGGCAAACGGCGCTGCCGGGCCGGTCTGAACCCCGCCTGTTCCCGCAGAGCTCCCGGCATTCCAAGCTGGAGAAAGCCGACATTCTGGAGATGACCGTCAAGCACCTGCGGAGCCTCCAGCGAGCCCAGATGACTGGTGAGTCCCGAGGGAGAACCGGAGAGAGGGAGCTGGGGTGGCGCTGCCAGCAGGCTGGGGGCTGGGACCATCACTCTCTCGGCCTGCCTGCTCGGTGGGGAGGATAGCAGAGCACCAGGCTCTGCACCTGTATCCCCGGGGAGTGATGGAGGGGAGGGAGGTGTGTTCTGTACCTGTATTCCTGGTGTCAGCAGCTCCACACCTGAATCCTGTTTTCATGGGGGACACAGTGCTCCATCCGTGCTACTGGGGGCGGTGAGGGGTATCATGCTTTGTGCTAGTATCCCCAATAAGGAGAAGATCACTGTGTTGTTTGTGCATTTCTGGTGCTGGAGGGCACATGGAGGGCTGCCGTCCCAGCTTGAGTTCCCTCTGCTAGCAGAGCTGTGCTCTGCACATGGATCTGTTTTGGGGGTGTGAGAGGCACAAGAGCCACTGGAAGTACTGTGTTTCCTGCCTGGGTCTCTGATATAGGGAGACATAAGGAAATTCTTGGGACTTACCTATTCCCCACTGGGTCCTTGGTGCTGGTGGACTTGGTAGCAGAGGGACTGTGCTCTCTGTCTGAAATCTTGGTGCTTGGGAACACAAGACATACTGCCAGAGGGGCTGCTTGCTAGTGTGCTGTACACCTCTCTTCCCTGTGAAGCCTGCTGACTGCTGTGTGCCTCTCTCCTCCCACAGCTGCCCTGAGCACAGACCCCACAGTCCTGGGCAAGTACCGAGCTGGCTTCAGTGAGTGCATGAACGAGGTGACGCGGTTCCTCTCCACCTGCGAGGGCGTCAACACTGAGGTGCGCACCCGGCTCCTGGGCCACCTGGCCAGCTGCATGACCCAGATCAACACCATGAACTACCCTGCGCCCCCCCCGCCGCCCCCGTTGCCACCGGCCGCAGCCTTTGGGCCACCCCTGGTTCCTCCAGGCGGGGGCGTGGGGCCGCTCCCGGGCATGCCCTGCAAGCCGGGTGCCGATGCGGCCAAGGTGTACGGTGGCTTCCAGCTGCTGCCGGCCTCTGATGGGCAGTTTGCCTTCCTCATCCCCAGCACTGCCTTTGCTCCTGGTGGAGCTGTGCTGCCTCTGTATGGCGGCCCACCCACAGCTGCCACTGCTGCCTCGCCGCCAGGCCCGCCACCTGGCACAGCCGACTCGGTCTGGAGACCCTGGTGAGGGTGGTGGGCACCGGACTGGACTTGGCAATGCACCCCGTGCTGCTGGCACGGCTGTACATAGATTATATGTTCATATTGGATTGTGCCTTTGTACCATAGCACTCCCTTGACAGTGTTTCGTGTTTTACACGAGATCTTTTTTTCTTCCTTTTCTCCCTTTCCTTATGTGACACCAAAGATTGGGGGTTTGTTTTTTGGTTGGGTTTTTTTGTTTTTGTTTTTTTTGAATGCTCTTAAAATAAAAGTTTCCCTTCCATTTTGGAAGGCCTTTGGAGAAAATTTGAGCTCTGGCATGTGTGCATAGGAGGGACCCCAGTTCCTGGCTGCCTGTGGATCTTGCTGCTCCAGGGCTACCTTGTCCTGTTCGCCAGGCTGGAGCTGTCACTCAGACCCTCTGTCCCCTCTGTCTTGTGAAATCACCTGGCCCCTCTCCCTGCCCTGGGGCAGATGTAATTACTGCTTCTTTGGGAGCAGTAATCACACTTGTTAAAAGGAGCTTGTATTTGCAGAGCTGGTGAATGTGCCGTGGGACTCACCTCTGCTCTGTTCTGGCACCTCGGGCTGATGGAGTTGGTGTGGTAAAGCAAGACATGGAGCTGCCCGGGTGAGCCTCCTGCCCTGAACCCGGAGGAGCCTGCTTCCCAGGCTGTAGTGTAAATTGCAAGTGACTCCAGTCAGTTGATTGAGAGAGCGGTGCCTGCCAGCTTCTCGAGTTACAAAAGCAGTGGCTCTCCGCAGGACAAGCCTGACACGAGTGCTCCTGTCTCCTGGCTGATGGGCTGCAGCAGGCGCTGGGCACCACCTCCACCTGGACTTAAAAGCATAGAGCTGTTCCTGACCCTGAGCAGCAGCCAAGCTCTGCTTGATGATTAATGCTTTGCATGTGGTTTTGATAGAGTTGGGCATTTCCTCTGCTGTTATATGGAAAACACGTGGTTGAGGGAGTGATGTGGGGCTGCAAGGGCTCTGTAATCATGAGCTGCAGCTGACCCCTGTGACTTGAGGATGCCCCGTTTCCAGGCAAGATGCAAGCCATAGATAGTGGCGAGCAGCAGTCTCAGGTTACAGCTTGCATGGCCCTTCTTAACAAGTCCTAACTCAGAGCGGACAGCTTTAAGATGTGCCAGGATCCACTGGGGTTTCTGTCCAAATCCTGCTGCAAAAGCTTGTTGGATTTTGTCTGGATCAGCCAGGTGCTTGACTGTATCCAGGTGCTGGGGAAATGAAAGCTGGGGAGAGTGAGACCAGATGGATTAAACCTGCTGGGGTTTGACTCCCCAGCTTTGCTCCTGGTAAAGAAACATATTCACCTGATCTGAAAATACATCCTGGAAAGAGGGTTGGTATGTGCCTGGGATAGGCAGTGGCTGAGCTTTCTTTCCCTTCCACCAGCCAGAGTGTCACCTTTCTGCACTGCAGGTACTGAGGGTAGGAGTGAGCCCACCTTGTGTTCAGAGAAGTGCTCACAGGACCTGTCTCAGAGTTATTATATCAGACCAACTCCTGTTGCTGTATGGCTTGTGTAGAGCTGATGTAGGCCAGTCATGCATCACCTATAAGAGTGAATGCTGTTCCATATGAGCAGAGTCTTCTGCTGAAGCAGTTGGTTTGGAAAGCACATTAGAAAAAAGAGCCTCTGCTGTAGGCTAATGGAGAACATACAGCAGATCCCAGAGTGAAAGACAAGATGAACCTATTTGCTAATGGAGTTTAAATAGCCTAGTATAAAGCAGATACTGCATGCTTGGGCCGGTTTCTCCAAAGCTTTCTGTGTTTACTCTATCCCACAGCCTGTTGACATGAGAGATCTGCTTGAGTTTGTGAGCTTTAAGGGGATCAGAGCAATTCCCAAGAGCCGTGCTCTTGGTGCCAGTTCACTGAGCCCGTGACAAATTGGGATGACAAATGCAGGCTGTGGGTCTGTGGATCATTGTGTGTGGGAATTCTCCTTCAGGTGCAGCAAATGCCTTTAAACTGATGCTGTGTGATGAGCAGGAAAGAGTAAGGGAGGAGTGCCAGGGAAGGTGCAGGGCTGAGCTATGACCCTGCACAGGGACTGTACAGGACAGGTAGGAAAAGGGACTGGACTTAGTGCTGCCAGATGGGATGCAGCTCCTGTTGGCTTCCCTGGGCACCTTGCTGAGCCCTGTTTGCCGGTGGAGAGGATCTTGGGAAGTGCTGGAGGCCAGTCTTTCTTTCTCATGACCATTCTTGGGTTGGTCAGCGCTTTGCCACAATCCTTTAGGGTACATTTGCAGACCCGCGGGTGCTGAGCTGGAAGGAGCAGCACTCCAATCACTGCCTGCAGTGCACCTGCACGGGGGTCTGTGTGCAGGGGGCTTTTCCTGCCTTCCCAGCACCCTGCCTTGCCCCCCGCCCACCGCGGAGCTTACAGTCCCGGCTGCCCCTTCCATCCCCGCAGCTCCCTTCCATCTGCTGCTGCTGCCGTCCCGGGAAACCTGTCATTAAAGTCAATTAACTTTTCCCACACTCCTCGTGAGCGGTGCAAAAGCCCCTCCTTGCTTCCTCCTTGGCTCTTAAGTGCTACCATATGGCACAGGCCCCCGCGCCCCCCCACGCCCGCCCTGCCTTTGATTCCAGCCAGACAGCCGGAGCTTTATGATTTAAGCCGGGAGAGCCCTCGTACCAAGCCCTGGGCCGCTCTGCGGCCAAGGTGGTTTTTTTAGCAGGCAAGGCTGTTTTCTGGCAGGAAATGAATAGCTCCCAGATGAGCTCAGGAACCTGAGAGGTCGTGAGAAAGGAGCGAACCCCCGGCGCGGTGGCGGGCTGCCAGCGGTGTGGGGAGCGCGGGAGGGAGCGCGCCGCTGCCGCCGCACACGAGCGCGCCCGGCCCCCGCTGGCAGGCGGCGGGAGCGGCAGCCGCGGCCTCACGCCGCCCGCACGCCGCGCCCGGCCCGGCCCCGGCCGCCTGTCCCCGACCCGCGCCGCGCTCCTGCCAAGGCCCGCAGCCGACCGCTGACCTTGGGCTGGCAGCCAGGCGGCTGGCCCGCAGGGAGTGGGGTGGTGAAAAAGCAGCCTGGCAGCTGGGCTGGGGTTTGGGGGAGCCAGGAGAAGAGTCCCCCGGGAGCAGCACTGCAAACTGCCTGGGGGCTGCGTGCAGCAGGGCGTGTGAGCTGCGGGGGCTGGGATGATCCAGCCCCACGGCTTCCAGCTGGGACACACAGCCCCCAGTGGGACCAGACTTGCCAGCGCATGGCTCTGGCTTGCACCAGCACCTCCAGCCCAGCAGCCCCCTTCGCTCTGCCGCTGCCCCTGGGGCAGGGAAGGGGACCTGTGATTTACAGGGGTGACGTGTTTAACTTAAAGCAAGTCAAACAAAAGCTCGGTTTGTTTTGCGGAGCACAGACTTCCTGGGGGGATCAGCCTAGACAAATGACTCCACTCCCATTTATTAAACATTTGTGGCCATGCGATCAGCTGGTGCTGGGAACGGCTGGGACAATCTTATCCGTTTCTCTGCAGCAGGAGTGATTTTTGACATCTCTGCCTGAGAAGAGCTGTGCCCCAGGGGTACTAGCTCCCCATTCCAGTGTCTTTCATGTATCCAAGGACAGCGACATGATCCACACAGGCCATAGCCTCTGGACTGTTCCCCAGCTCAGCCCTGCACAAGTATCCACACGGAGCACTGGCAGCAGGCTGGGGGCACATGTCCCTTGTGCCAGCACCACAGTGAGGGTTGTGAGGGGGCTGTGTGGCACTGAAGGGGTGCGGGTTGGAGGGGCCTGCTCCTGGTGTGTTTGCCAAGGGGAGGGCAGGGGCAGCAGGGCAGGGCAGAGGTGCTGCTGCTGAAGGACAGACAGCCTTGGAGGCAGGGCTACCTGCAATCTGTAATGATTAGGAAGCTGCTCCCAGAAGGGCTTTATTGCCAATAAAGCCAGCTCAGCACAACTGCTGGGGCATTAACCCTTATCTGCCTGGCGCGATAAGAGCCTTGGGCTTTGCCTTCTGGCCCCAAGAGAGCAAACAGCCGCCACAGGGCATGGTACAGACTGCACCATGCCCTGTCACCCTGGGGACACAGCCAACATCCTGTGTGGCTGGGACGCACCGCCCCAGCATGTGCTCCCAAAGCCCCTGGCCCAGCTCCCCCGCCCGCTGCCCTGCACACAGGGGTTAAGGCTCTGTACCCAAACTCCCGAGGGGTTCAGCTGTACAAAAGCAGCATCCTGCTTAATTAAAAGCAGACCTGCTGTAATGAGCCTGCCAGCACAACAGGGTGGCTCGGGCAGTGCTGCTGGAACAGAGGCTGGGATTTTTTTTTTCAGCCTCACTGCAGGACTGGGACATGAGGTGGCTCATGGGCTGGAGCCGGGGCTGGGAGCCAGGGCTGGGTCACCCTGTGCCTGCCTGCAGAGCTGTGTCTCTCTCTGTGTCCTCCCAGCCCTGCTAAGGAGACACAGCCTGACCCAGCCTGCTGTTGCATAGCACCTCGACAAAACTCATCCCTAAAATTGCTCCTGGAGTGGGGCCTCTGCTGGGTTCTTCCCCCCAGGTGGGGTCACACACCATCCCTGGGCTGTTGGCTCCCATCGCACCACCCAGCCATGCTGGTACTGGGACCAACAGCAATCATGCCTGCCCTGCAAGGGGAACATGTCCCAGGCTGTGCCAGGAGGAGACTGCTCCCTGCTCGGGGCTGGGATGGCCCACGCTGATCTGGATATGGGTGCGCTGGGGTGCCTCACAAGAGCCTTTCCAATGGTGACCTGGAGCCACCCACTGCAGAGGGGCTTTAGTCCCAGCAGTGAAAGTGCAGTGTGGTGTGAATGTGACCCCCAGAGTGGCTCCTCAATGCTCAGACAGGAATATCCCTTTAAAAAGAGGGCTGTCAGCAATGACTGGAGGCTCCCACAGCATGGCCCACTGCAGAAGATGGGCTGTACCTCTGTTCTCTGGAAAGCATTATGAGTTCTTGAAACCATAAAACAATCTGGCTGGTGTTTTTCCCTGTGACGCTGGAAATCTGGACAGTGTTTGTAGCAAGAGAGGGATACAGACACATGCTGAACCTCAGTTATGTATCTTGCCTGGCTCTGGCCCTCACAGCCCTGCTGCACCCCAGGCACAGATAAACCCCCATCTCATTTGGCAGTGCTGACACACATGGGGCATCTGCCAGACAGGGGAAGTGGTACTGGGCCCCAGCAGCATCCTCACTGATGCTATGACAGGTATAAAGCAAGACCAACACAGGCTGATCCTGCCAGGCTTGGGAAACATTTGGCTTCTTTGCATCTCCTGTATCAGGCTGAGCCTCATTCCTGCCTCCATCAGCAACAGGCTCATGTCTGGACCTGGGAGACAACCTGCCTTTGTTCCAGCAGTGACATGAACCCTGTTTATGGCAGGGGAGAGCAAATGGTCCATTGCACTCAGGCCTTCGACAGCAGCATGTAAATGCAAAGCAATACTGGAGATCTGTGTGGCTGAGGAAGAGGGGCCAGGACATCCCTCAGGGCTGCATCACAGTGGGTGCTGGAGGAGATGATGAGCCTGGAAGGGAAGGGGGAGCTTTGGGATAATGGTGCATCAGGACACTTCCTTCCAGTAAGCAGTGTTTCCAACCAGACCAGTCCCCTGCATGGTGAATGGACAGGGAAATCAGAGCACTTATCCCTAGCTCTGCATCTGGGAGGGCTCTCATTGGTCATCAGCTGCACAAGGGTCTCACAGGAAAGACTCCAACAGGCCTGATGGATACTTCCTTGCTCCCTGCAGCCACGCCTTGCTCCTCACTGCGGGATCAGGGCTGCTGTGTCCCACAGTACAGAGCTTTGCACTTCCCATGGGGCATTTCCTTTCAGCCACCCTTCAGCTTTTATTGTGCTTCAAAACAGAGAGGCTGGCAGCTGGACAGCCTGGGCTGGTGTTTCTGAGCAGGCTCCAAGCAGATGTTTGTGCTCACAGCCGGGGCTGGCGCTCCCTGCCTTCCCTGCTGGGCTCAGCTGCAGGCAGAGCCTGTGGGCAGGCAGCCCCTGCCTGCAGTGCTGCCTCTTTGGCCTTGAGAGTGGCTCTGGTGCTGGGCACAGGCTGAGTGGGGTCATGTCTCCTCAAAGGGGTGAGGAGCTGGACCACCATGGCTACCCACGGCTGAAGTAATGGATGAGGGCTGCGGGATGGGAGCCCAAAGCCAGGCAAAGGGGAGAGGGGCATGGCTGAGAGCTGCATTGTGCCTGCTCAGCCAGTGTCACAGTGAGCACGAGGGTCACAGAGAACCTCCTGGGAAGCTCCTCCCAGGCTGGGTCAGCCCACGGCACAGTCATCACTCCCTCTTCCCCCATCCTCGCCCCCACTGCAGATCTTGCATGGGGTGAGGGGCTCACTTATCGCTCAGTGTTTACCAGTCTGGAGAAGCACGCCACGGTTAACCTTCACCCATGTGAAAAAGGACAGGAAAAGGTCTGACAGGATGGACTGTCCATGGCCTCCCATCTTTCACAGGGGAGGCTCAGACCCAGCTGGTCCCTCGCATGTGCTGGTGGTTGTGGGTTGCTCCAGCCATGGCTCTGGTGTCAGCCACATTTCACAGCTCAGAGCTGTCCCTCTTGTGTTAAGGCCCAACGAGACACCCCTCTCAAGGTAAACACAAGCCAGTTTATTGCTTGCTGGAGTAATTTCCCAGGAAGGTCACGAGGGCTTTCCTTGGGGCTTGAGACAGCCTGGTAAGTTCCACTGAGCAAAGGTGTTATGAGAGCACCATGTGCTGGGAAGAACAGCACTGGGTCCTTGGGATGCCTGCAGCCTCATCTAAACCTTGGAACATAGTCCTCTTTGTCTTCTCTTGCTCTTCAGGGTGCTGTACTCTGGGTTCCCCCTCCCACTTGTTTATGGCACTGATGCAGAAATTGGTGATGGCTGTAATTGCCAGCAGTTTGCTGATTGCACACTCACCTGGTTTACTAGGCCAGAGACAAAAGAGCTAAAACCCCTTCCAAGGTCTGAAACTGTGTCATCCCAATGGGCAGGAAGGAGAAGGGGATTACTTATGCATTTGCTTCAAGAGCATCTGGCTGTAAAATAGGACGATGCATCTCATGCAAGGGCAGCACAGCCCGTGGGGACTGCCCTGTGACACGAGCTCACTGTCTGTCTGCACCAGGGAGGCAGCTGGGCACTCCCTCATCCCCTCCAGCCTTCATGTGCAGGAGGCCAACCCCTGCACAGGCTTCCAGATTTTCTGCCACCAATCCCTCTGCAGCCTGGGCAAGAAATGACAGAAATCTTTCCCCAAGGGCTCAGGCACCACGGACCCAGGTTCTGCACCAGAGCCGGCCCAGCATTGCTGGGTACTGCTCCTGACAGTGTCCCTGCCTTCAGCCAGATACTGCCAGGAGGCTTTGGAGAATGGGGAACCCCACCCTGAGTGTGAGAGCCCAGCAGGAGCTCGGCTGCAGCTGCAGCAGGGCTGAGCAAAGTGATGCAAGATGTCTGCAGACGGCCAGCTACCGGCGGGAGCGTGTGGGAGAGGCGCTGCCCTCGGCGGGGCTCTGCCTGCACGGGAGGGACCACACAGATGCTTCACCCTCCAGCCCTCACAGCCTCAGGATGCCTGGAAAGAGGAGCACAGATTTTCCATCCACCCCCAAACTGGATACTCCCTCCAGAGCTGCTCCATCCTGCCCAAAAATATGGGAAGGGGGCAATCTAGCCCCTGGCAGGGGTCTGGGGGAGCTGTGTGTGTGCTGCTGGGTGCTGGGGTGGCACAGGTATTGGTTTCTGGAGTCACTGAGGAAGTTTTGCATGGGACCCCAGAGATGAGTGAATGGATACTTGGCCAGGCAGAGCCCATGAGGGCAGCCTGGGGAGAAGGGCAGCAGAGCTGAGGCTGGTGTCAGCAGAACACCGTGATGGGGACACCCTGACACCTCACTGTGTGTGCTGGGAAGTGCCAGCAGCTGCAGCCCTGCCAAGTCCCAAGCAGGGAAGGACCTTGTGCACAGCCACATCAGAGCACGTTTGCACAGAAAGAGTAAAACTTCAGATACCAGGTGTTGTTTCAACCCCAGAGCCTCCTCAATAGTGAGCTGCCCTCCAGAGACCTCCCCTCTGGACACAGAATGGAAGTAGCAGCCTCAGCACTTTGTCAGGAGCAGGGAGCTTTCTGCCTCCCGGCCCTGTTGAATAGCTGCAGAATTCATTACAGCCCTGTTTCACTTCTCCCTCCAATTATCCCTGTGGACAAAGGGCTGGGGCTGCAGCGGAAGGTCCCTTTCAGGAGGTGCCGGTGGCAGGACGTGCTGCTGGGGCTCAGGCGAGAGCTCCTGTGCTGGGGGCAGTGACTGAGTTCTGCAAATGCCACTTTTTGGCCGGGGCAGTAAGTGTGCACAGGGTGGCAGGGCCAGATCAGCACCAGGGACTGGGAGATGCTCCCTGCAGGGCAGGAGGTGCCCCAGTCTGCATAACACCTGCAATAGGTATTGCAGGCTATTTCAGTCAAAAGCAAGATACTGAAGATTACTTTAATTAAGTACCAGACTAATTTTATCTGTACAAACACAAATGGTGATTTGGCTCATTTGGCACTTCTCTGCACAGTGACTGTGAAGCTGCCAAAGACCACAGGCACTCCTTGCAGTGTGGCTCAGGGGACTGGGCTCCTGCAGGTGACACCTTGTATGCAAGGTCCCAGATGTCATCCTTGCTGCACTGCTCACCCAGGTCACCTCTCTCCAGCCAGCCATGTGTAGGCCCATCAGCTTCTAAGGTGAAGAAACAGACAGCAAGTGGCTCCAGAGCCATTGGGGCTCTCTGAGAGCCTGGAGCTAGTGTTGAGGATCATGGGGTGGATGTGATACCTGGGTGAGGGCTGGCCTTCACTGGTTCCCTCCCTGACAGCTTGGAGAGGCCCCTCACTTCCTGAGATGCTGAGCCCCAGCCATGCTCATTGCAGCAGAGCCTTCCTCCTGCCCCACAGAGCAGAACTCACTGAAGGGAGATTTTAGGGGGGATTGTGCTGAGTAAACGTTGGTGTGGGGAAGGGGGAAAGGGGCAGATGCCCAAAGTCTTCAGGCTTCGTGGGGGGATTTGCATCTGTGCAGGCAGGGAGGTTTGTGCAGCCTTTTGCTTGTTTGTTCCTTCCACCTCTGGCTTTGCAAGACTTAAGGGCTGTTTTGGAGGAGCTGACAGGAGAGTAGCTTTGCACCAACAAGTCCAATCCTGACACACTTGAAGCCATCACCAAGCAGGCTGTGCCCAGGCTGGAGAGCCTGCAGAGAAACCCCAGGAGAGCGAGACAAGGACTGAGGACGTTTCCGATGGAAGCAGACAGGACACTCAGCCTACTCAGTTTATCAGGAAGAAGATCAAGAGGTGGCTTGATTACAGTCACAAGGACCTTGGTTCGAAAGTATCCTGGCAGAAATAACGAACCAGGTACTTAAGAGCTCTTTAATCTAGCAGGGAAAGGCAAAACAAGGGCCAATTGCTCCACATTTCCAGCAGTCCAAGTGATTAACTCCTGAAGGGGAGGCAGGAACACAAGCTGCCCTCCCTAGGTTGCTGTGGGGCTGGCTGGGAACTCACACCTCAGTGTCACCTGGAGCGACATATTTTACCTTAACATAAGCTACAAGAAACTTTCAGGGATGGCAGAAAGGCTCAGAGCTGACACAGCATTGGGTCCTCTCTGCTTGGGCTACAGAGGACACATCTTCTCATCTGGTGAGGTGGGCACCGCTGGTCCTTGGGACACAGCAGAGAACATGTGGCACTGCTCAGGAGGAGTGGGTAGGGTGACATGGGGTGCATGGTTCTGGCCAGGGAATCTGAAAATTGGTGTTTCCATTGAGATTGCAGCTCTTGGTGCCCAGGGGATCTCCATGTGCTGATCTTCCAACTCCTGAGCAGAGGGACAATTGACCCCTTCTCTGCAAGCTCACAAACCTGACCAAAAGCTCCTGAGGCCACAGAGGAGCTGGATCACGCAGCAACAAGCAGCACCCAGAGCAGATCCTGATAATGTGTCCCTGGCATCTCCCAGTGGATGCAGATAACAGGTACAAGGCAGCTCCATCTCCATCATGCCAAAAGCATGGTGAAGCAGGAAGAACAGAGCCCTTATCTCATGAAACCATTCATATTTCTATTTAAGTCCTATTATCCCCTCATTTTTGCCTTTTTCTAGTTAAAAACCGACAGCCTGGCCAAGGCCTTGTTGCAAAGCCCTGGGAAGAGCCGTGGCCCTGGCGGTGGCGTGGGGACCCTGTGTGCAGCCCTGATGCCCGGCATGCTGCCAGCAGGGCTAACAAAAGGCCAGCAGCGGGGCCAGCCCGTGCTGGGAGCGCAGCGGTGCCGCTGTTGAATAGCTCTTCCCGCTCAGAGGAAGGCATGAAGAGGCGTAATCAAATAAGGGTATCAGCATGGTGCTCCTTGAGCGGCGCTCCCAGCGTGAGCTGGCGGCGGGGCCGGGTGGAGGTGACAGGTATCTTTATCCCACCACGCAGGAGAGCTCGCACGTCCCGCTGGCAGGAATTTGTCTGCAAATTTTCCCCCATTGAAAGAAGAGAGGGGGCCAGCAAGGCACGGGCTGAGATGATCGCTTGATTAAGGCCAGGGCAGGCGAGGTGGAGAGACGGGGCAGCTCCCAGGGAGCCGTGCTCCCAGTCCTTAACCTCTCCTCGGGAGACCGCAAATTATATCTGTTAATGTATCAGCCCCCTGGTATCCTACAAATAGGTCGTCTGGCTAAGTGTGTGTTAGAGGTTCACAGGAGGAGTTGTTACCTTTTCATCGCTTAATCATTTTCATCATCATCATCTTTTAATTTATCTTGCAATAAGCTTTAACCCGGTGAGTCCCAGGGAAGGTAGGTGAAGAGGCTTGCCAGCTGGACCGTAAACACAAGCAGGAGGCACTGAGTTGCAAAGAGAGTTTGAAGAACAGAGGGAAACAGTTTTATCAGCGCTCCCGTGAAAATCGGAAACCCTTTGCCATGGAGATAGGAGTATTCCCAGCCCCATTTCCCATCCCACTCCTCTGCCAGCTTGTGAGCTGGGGATGATGCAGAGCTGGGTTCCACTCTGCCAGGGAGCAGGAGCGGCCGGAGGGAGGATGCTCCCGGGTGTACTGGCACTGGGGAGCGAGGGGGGCACGTCACGCACTCCCCTGGGTGCCAGAAGTGATTTACACAGTGCACCCGAGAGCAGAGTCAATTAAGGTCACATTTCTGTGTTGCTAAACAACAGGCGGCTCTGGGTTCAGGCCCGCTGAAAAGGAAACAAAAGCCACCCCTTGAAACGGGGGCTTTGAGCGGGTTCAAAGGAGCACGGAACAAAAGGCGGGCTTTGTGGCTGCCCTCGCCCGCGCCTTCCCGGGCCCTTCCGCCACCAGAGACACCGTTCATGTGGCAAGGGGGAGCTTTTAATTGTCCAGCACAAACAATGCTGGCATATTTAGGCTGGCCTCATTACAGAGCCATCCGAAATGCTTGAGAAGCATTCCCACCGCTTAGCATAAATAGCAGAAACGCTCTTTCACCAGCAGAGCAGGTCCCATCTGCTCCCAGCCCGGCCTCACCTTGACTTGCAGTGGTGAGCCCACAGTGTCAGCCCCTCTGCCCCGCTGCTCCCAAACTCTGGTGCAGGAACTTGCTCCCTGCCCTCAACCCTCCTGCCATAGGGTGCTGCCCACAGGAGCAGAGGGCAGGATCTCCAGGGATTTGCAGAAAGGGGTGCTGGGCTTTGCTCTGCCCACCTGTCTCCAGCAGTTTGGCTATGGCTGCTGGGAGCTCGAGGGGCATCATTCACACCTCCTGACTGGACAAGGCAGTTTGCATGTGGCCCCACTGGCTGCTGGCTGATGTCCCCCGTGGGGAATGAGACAGGGAAGGTCTTGGAGACATTCCCCAGCTGGGCTGAGAATAACAGGGATGTTTCCCAGAGACCCAAGCCTGACTGAACAAGGGTCTGTTTCAGGTCTGCACCCCACTGCACTTATCAAATCTCCCCAGCAGCCTCCCAGCTGGTGCATGGGTGCCCTGGAGTGAGCTGCCCCGGCAGCCATGGCTCCAGCACAGGGCAGCCAGGGCAGGCCGCCTGTTTCCACAGCGTGGGTGCTGGCACAGGGCCTGGTCAGCCCACAGAGATCAAAGGGAGCAGCGCTTCCCAACCGATACCTGATCCTGGTGCTGGAAGAGAGCCGGGAGGCTGCCGAGTGCCTCCTGCACTGTTCCTACCACCACACAGCACCAAGCACTGTGGGCTCTGCACCTCTGGGCTGCATTTATGGTACTGCAGTTTCTGCCAGCTCCCTCTTCCTCCTCCTTTGCCTCCCCTTTCTTGCAGGCAACCAGCTCTCCACACCCCACAGTTTATTAAAAATCCTGCGTACCTTGGAAGAGACAACACAATAGTGTACTTGTTACAGCTGCCCGGTATTAATGGACTGCCCCTTTTGATTTTAGAGTGGAACTTTTGGCAGAAAACCAGCATCCAAAAGGGAAAATTGCTGTAAAGCTTGGCAAAAAGGGGGTGGGGAGGGAGGAGAAACAGCCTGTAGCTTTGATCAGAAAAGCTTGAAGATGAATCATGGTGATGCCCAAAGCAGATTTGCTGAAGTTTGATTGCAAAGAGGGGAGCCAGGACTGGTGTGGAGAGGGGTGGCCAGAGTGGTGATGGGGCTGGGGTGGAAGGGAGCCCTGGCAGCCAGAGGTTCAAAGGCCTCTGCAGCAAAGAGCAGAATTGGAGGATTATTCACTTTCTATATTTCCACTTCTGCAGCACACATGGGAATCTAATTGGCCAAGATGAGAAATACAGCTAGACAGCTTACAAGTGGACTTGGGAAGACAAAAATATTTGCAGCTGCAAGCCATTAAAGGCAAACCCAGCCTCGCTCTTACACTTTAATTACCCTGCTGTACACTTTCCTCTGCGTACCAGAGCTAGTGTCAGCCCAAAAACCTTTCTGATCTTAAAAAGGCAAGCACAACGCCTGGCTGCACCAGGGCAGCAGCACTCCAGCACAGCAGCTCCAGAGCAGCAAGGGCTGAACACCTCACATCAGGCATCAGCTCTCACCCACTGCCCCAGTGCAGATCCCAACGCTGCCCTGCAAGGCTGGTGGCAGCCCTGAGTCCCATCAACAACATTAACTCAGCTCTTTGTGGAGGGAGGGCACCCAGCTGTGTAGATTTGGAGCTCCCCATGTACTCTGTGCTCTGCAAGGTCCACCCAAGCCCATCCCAGCATTGCCTTGCTGTGACAGCAAGTGGCAAAAGCCTAGGCAGTGATCACCCCTGGCCTACAGCCTCCCCAGTCCTCCTTGCTGCTGTATTTCAGCTGAGATGCTCATTTCCCAGGGCCCAAAAGCACTGGCAGGGAGATTTCCCCTTCATTGGCAGCTGGACCTACCCCAATGGCTGGAGGCAGAATGACCCCATCTCCTCATGTGCCCCACCACAGTGACACATCCAGGTGACTCCTGGCACTGCTCTGGGCACTGCAGGCTGCCCCAAGGGCCGTGCAGCCCTGGCAGCAGTGCAGGCACCCTGAGGCAGCACAGCACAGCTCAGCACAGCACAGCACGGCACAGCACAACACAGCACAGCACAGCACAGCACAGCACAGCACAGCATAGCATGGCACAGCACGGCACGGCACAGCTCAGCACAGCACAGCACAGCACAGCACAGCACAGCACAGCACAGCACAGCACGGCCCAGCACAGCACAGCACAGCTCAGCTCAGCACAGCTCAGCACAGCACAGCACAGCTCAGCTCAGCACAGCACGGCACGGCACAGCACGGCACGGCACAGCTCAGCACAGCACAGCACAGCACAGCACGGCACAGCTCAGCACGGCACAGCTCAGCACAGCACAGCTCAGCACGGCCCAGCACAGCACAGCACAGCTCAGCACAGCTCAGCACAGCATAGCATGGCACAGCACGGCACTGCCTGCAGGGGCTCTCAGCTTGGTGAGGGGGGATGCCAAGCCCATCACAGCCCAGCCTGCCCGGCCACCACCGGGCTGCTCCCAGCTCTTTGACTGCTCATTTCCTTTTCCTCTCCTGCACCAACACCAAAAATGTTATTCCAGGTGCTGGCCCCAGCCCTGCTCACTCCCCCACATGCTTCACCCCGCTTCTCCTGAAACCTGAGGAGAGCTGAACTCATTTTATGCCATTTTATTTCAATGCTCTCAGGGTTAGCCTTGTGCCAGGCATTTTTAGTTCAGCAATAAACACAGAAGAGGAGAGGGCCCACAACTTTGATTAATGAGCAATGTTTTTAATGACTATATCGAAGATTTGATGCAATCTCCTTTCAAATGCACAAGCTGGTGGGGAGAGGATGTTTGAGTCATTTTAAATTGAGCTTAAAGTTCCTTGGCAGCACTGAAGGGGTATTGCCGGACATAGGCAAGGACTCCAGAAGATAAGGAAGGACCCTCAGGGAGAAGATCTGAAGTGAATATATGTTGCATGCATAGGGCAAAGAGAAGACCTGCCTGGTAATGCTGGGACTGTGCACCAGGGTGTCTGCTGGGATCTCCCTGGTCCTGAGTCCCCACAACACCTGTGCTGAGGGGCTGAGAGAGCTGCACTGCTCCTGTGGGAGACATTCCTGGGGAAAACAAAGTACAGCAAGGAACTGCAGGAGCAGGGGGACTCAGGAGCCCATCGCTGCCCTGGGACATCTCTGCTGCAGCCACCGTGGGAGGGGTGCACAGGGTGACACCGTGTCCCCAGCACTGCCAAGGGCTGATGGGCACAGCAGAGCCAGGATAGAGCAGGGACAGAGGTCAGCCCTAGCAGCAGCCAGCAGGGCCCAGCTTATCTCTACTGCCCCAAGCCCTGGCATACAGGGGTGTGTGCCCCCACCTGTGCCCAAGGACAGCGAGGGGGCAGCCACAGCAATAACGACAGGAGGACAGCTGGGCAGGGTGAAGAGAAGGCTAAATTAGGATGCTGGGCACTGCTGGCTGCCAGCCCAGTGCCACCTGCCAAAAGCCCTTTGGCAGAGGAAAATCAAATCCCGGTGGGAAGATGATGCCTGGGGCTGGGCTAAGGGCAAACCAGTGATGTTAGTCCCTCCACAGGCTGCAGGCGAGTGAGGACAATTCCGAACATTGTGTCCCCAGCAGGAATCTTCTGTGAACTTCTCTCACAGCCTGGTGGAGGTTCCCTGTGACTCCCAGGAGGGAGCTGGCTGGGGGACACATCCTGGGGCCAGGGAGCCCAGGAGGCTGCTGTGTGCCCAGGCCAGCCCTGGGCTGCTCCCGGCTCTGCCATGCGCGGCTGCTCCAGCCCCTGCCGAACCCCGGGGGGGCAGCACGGGGGGGAGCAGGGCTCCAGATTGGAACCACATGGAAGCACATTTGCAATGAATTAGGCTGGAAGCCAGCAGCTCTTGCTTGGCTGGGTGTGCAGCCAATCTTTGGGGATTGTCAGCTCCTCCCAGGTTTCCACAGCGGATGTTCCCTGGCCAGAGTGCAGCTGGGCTCTGCGCAGAGCGCGGCCAAGGCGGCCCAGAAGGAGATGAGGACACGCGCAGGCAGGGACCTCCGCCCACACACACAGCCCTGCTGGCTCAAGTGGGCCCCACACGCTCCTGGCCTGGGCTGGGCAAGGTTTCAGGGGCTGACGATGCTCTGGGGCAGGGCAGTGGTGATGCACAGGAGGAATTGTTTGGCCACTTCCCAGCCTGGCAGACTCAGGGTGAGCATGATGTCTCCCTGCCTGGCCTGGCTCACCAGCCCCTCGAGCTGCACCCAAGATTAAGCAGATGGGGATCTCTTGCTCAGGAACTGGTGTGAAATCACATCTCAGAGTACCTAAGAAAAGGGCAAGATCCAAAAGGTAGGGAAGAAAATCTCCAACCTGGCAGCCCTCTCGAGGGGTGAGAGGGTTAAGGCACTGGTGCAGAAAGGCTTTGAGTGTGCATGTCAAAGAATGACACTAACAACTCATGTGACAACCTGCCAGGAAAACTTTTCAGATCATAATTCGCATAGCGTTTGTATCATGTTCCCTTCCTGTTTAAAAAGGCAATATGGAAACCGTGCAAGGGGTTATTTGCTGGTCAGGCCGATCTCTTGGTTGTGCTCCCTGTCACGCGCGTCCCCTTAGGAAGTGATGCCTCCACGACAGACACAATTTCTAAAAATAACACCATCCCACACATTAGTCTCTAGTACCATTTGTTCTAATTATTCATCCCCAACTAAAGAATAATGTCTAATCATTAGCACTGGGTGCAAACTAAGCCCCTGCCAGAACAAGAAGTCGGGCTACCCCCCGCATGCTGCCTAAGCATCTTCCTTGGTGGCATGTCCTACTGATGGCAGAAAACACAGAGGGCACGCTGCCTTCCTGTGCCATTTCAGCCCTCACAAACCAGTCAGGAGTATTCACTGACCCTGCTCCACCTCTTCAGGACAAATCCTGGGGGCACCCAGAGTGCCTGTACAGCCTTCAGAGCCAGAGCCTGGTGCTCAGCTGGGTGTGTGTGGGCCCCAGCAGCGCTGTGGCTCTCTGATAAGGCCATGTCTGTCTCTTGTTTCACGGGTGAGGGTATTTCTGAAGTGACAGGCTGCAGTGTTAATCTCTGGTTGGCAGGGGAGCATGCCAGCAGCGTGGCAGCCGGGCACAGCTGGCAGAGAAGCCTTTTGCTGCGGTTGGGGCAGGGAGGTGCTCGGGGAGGCTCTGGAGATCAGCCCAGCTGCCAGTTGCTTTCACCTCCTGGACTTTGCACAGCCCTTGCTCCCTGACACCCTGACACCCATGCTGCTTGTGCCCAGCTCCCGGTTCAGAGGGGCTGGGCCAGGAGCTGCCTGTGTGTGGGCATCCCCGCTGGGTTAACTGACCTGCAAGCCCCCCACGTGCTCCTGGAATGGCCCTGGAACAACATTGGCCAAAAAATCCCCCTTGGATTTTTTTATCACCCACATTAACAGTGGTGAAGGAAGGGAGGCCACCACCAGGGAACATCTGGGCTCCATTGCTCATTGTCTGAGCAATGAGTGCTCAGACACTCGTTAATGGATGTCAGCGCTGAAGACAGAAGGGACGTCAGATATTAAATAAACACGACCACACTCTGCAGCCTAAGGCAGTCCCCTGGGGAAGGCACATATGCATCCGCACCCACAGGCTCCCCCAGCACGGCCCCAGCCAGGCCTGGGACAGGCAGCTCGCCACACACACGTGTGAGCACAGCCACACGCCCGCCCGCTCCCACACAGCTCCGGTTTCACGTCAGCCAAGGCAGAGCTGGGTAAAAAATAGTCCTCCTTTTCCTTTTTGGTTTTCCAGCAGGCAGATTATCTGCAAGTGCAGAAACCGCCAAAAACTCTACCCCATGAAAGAGGGGAATGTGTGGAAAGTGGCCAGAGCCCTCCAGGGTCTGGGCTGGCTGATATTTCCCATCCAAAATTGCTGCTTGGAGTCCCACCTCTGGCCTGCACACATGCCTCTGGCAAGGAGCAGCTGGTGCCGGTCCCCATGGGTGTGCACAACCACATGTGGGGCTGTGTCCTGCCTTTGCTGGTGCACCCAGCCCCTCCTGCTGCCCCCGGATTCCCAGCACAGCCCAGCATCCCACGGGTCTCTGTGCATCCTGTCCGTCCAGCCAGCGGGGAAGGACAGTCCCACCCCTGATTCCACCGAGCTGTGAAAGGCTGTGTTTCCCTCACTCCAACTTCTATGGGCTCCCAGAGTCTTTTCTCCTGCCCTTCCCCAGCCTGTGCTCTGAGGAAGAGCAAGCGTGGGAGCAGCCTGAGAGCAGGGAGGCTGCCTGGCCACTGCACTGGGACAGACACGTGCTGCAGGACAGGATGCACAGCTGGGCTGCTGGTCCAGCCCCAGCTTGCAGGGCCGGGTCTGGAGCAGGGCTTGGGGGCAGCATTACCCTGGGGGCAGGCTGTGGCACTAGGCTCCTTTGATGTGTGTTTTGGAGCCACACCACAGCACCCAGATAAGGCACAGACCAGCACAGCCAAGCAGGTGTGCAGGATACTCCTGACCTGTGTCCACTGCTGCTCCTTTGGCTGCATTGCTGGAGCCAAGTTTCCTCCATCCTATGGCATCTTCCACTGAACAGGAAACATTTCAGCAAGACTATTCTGCAATGTGCAGAATGCACATGTACAACCCTACACAAGTGCAGGGGGAAAGCAGCCCCAGCAGGCTGGTAGGTGCCCAGGCTCAGCCAGCGTGGTCTCCCATCCTTCATGAATTAAACTTGTGGGTCCTGTAAAGGGCAGTGAGCAAAGGGATGGTCAGAGAGACGTGTCCTGTCACACAGGAGCACGGCACCAGCCCAGGGCAGCACACAGGGCTTCCTGCTCCTGCGTGTGGTGGGGACTCATTAGCTCAGGGCTGGCTGTGCCTACTTTATTCTCTGGCAGCTTTTGTTCCTTTACAGAAATGTAGTCTCTCTCTCCCTCGCCCTTAGCCCCTTTTAATATTAAGGTCAATAGGTTGACGATTAAGCAGGAAAAGGGCATGAAGAATCAACCAAATTAAATCTTGTGTGCAAACAGGTGGGTGTGAAATTTCAATCAATGGCTGGTGTTAGCAGGGACCCCTGGGATCACGATTTCCCAGGGGAAGACTGGGAAGCTCCGGAGGGATTTGGGTACAAAAACTCCAGACATGGGAGAATAGAAAAAAAGTCTTCTCAAAAACCAATATTGACAAGGTTCCTGTGTTTGCACCCCGGCTTTCCCCGGCAGCACAAAGGGAGATGATTATCCCGGGTCCACACGGGGAGGGGATGACGGGAGCTCAAAGGTGAGCCAGGCCCCCACTCCCCGGCTCCCCTGGCCCCAGCTCCTCCACTTAATCCCCCTCTCGCCCAGGCTTTGAAGTCGCCAGAGGTCGAATATGGGATGTAAATCACGTTAGACGCAGTGTGTGATCACAACGCCGCTGCGAGACAATGCCGCGCTTCCCCCGGTGCTCGGGCATCCCGCCGAGCCTCGGCCGGCGCTGGGTTACAAACATCCCCGGGATCCCCGAACTGTGTCCGATCCTGGGTTACAAACATCCCCAGCACCCCCGAACTGTGTCCAACTCTGGGTTATAAATATCCCCAGCACCCCCGAGCTGCGGGTGACAGCGGGTACCGAGGGTGGCTCGGCCGGGTCCCCATTCCGGGCGGGTCGGAGCCGCGATGGGCGCTGGCGCCCGGCGGCCGCGGGGCTGCCCAGAGCAGCGGGCTCGTCCCTGGGATCCATTAGCGAAGGCTGCGGCTGCGGGGCCGTGTAAAACACGAGGCGGTCGCTGGGCGTTGGCTCCCGGGGCCGTCCCGCAGCGCTGCACATCTTGTAAGCATTAGCATCGCGTAAGGGGAGCCTGCACAGAAGGACCGGGGTTTATTGGGCTGTAAACTGCGTTGTTCCCGTTACAGTAACGACGTCGCTGGTGAAGAGATGTGCCTTTAGCACATGGGGCTCGGGAACCAGGTGTGCCGGAAGGAAACAGAGCAGGGTTTGGAGGCTCTGCTGTCACCAGTGGGATAATAGAGAGAGAAACAAAGCAGACGTGGGAGGAAGCAGGGGGCGGCACCAAGGATATGCCGCCCCTGCCCCCAGGGCTGCTGTGCTTTTCAGCCTTTGGCATTTATCTGCCCCAGCCCCTACGGGCCGGGCTCGGCCCCCTGCTCCCGGACATGGGGCTGCACACCCTGCCCTCCCCCTGGCAGGGTCAGGGTGCAAGGGGTGACCAGGAAACAGCCAGTGACTGCTGGCTCCTTGGCTCTGTTTTGATGGACTTTGCTCTGCCTTGCTCCAGCACTTCCTGTGCCTCCTGCGGCACCTGGGAAGATGTGACACATGGAGTTTGCTGCCCGGAGCAGAGCAAGGGCACTGTTGCCCCAAGGAGCAGCCCTGAGCACCAAGAGCTTCCTTGCCCTGTGGAAAAGCCACTCATGTTTCATTTTCCCTTAGCCACGGAAGCAGGCTCCAAAAAAAAAAAAAGTGATAGATAGATGCAATTAACACATCTCCTATTTTCCCAATATCTAAAATGTATCCATGCTCTGCAGGCAGCAGGTCAGTTGGTTTAAGTCTTTTTTCACCAATTCACACCTAAACCAGGACTGATTTTTCAAGGCCAGCACGAGAGCTTACCAGCCATCACATCTGGCTGCACAGACCTGAATGAACACCATTATAGGCATGGTCCCACTAGTCTGGCCGCTCTTTTCTCCCTGGAGCTGCCACCTGTCTTGGTGGCCCTGGCAGAACTTCCCAAGCAGTGCCTGGTGGGAAAAACCGAACCTGTCGAACTCCTTCCCAGTGACAAGTGACAGAGGGGGTGATGGTTGGTGCCAAGGACCTGAGGCCCATGGCATCAAACCTCTGCACATACCCACTGACAGGAGCCAGGCACAGGTACCAACACACCTGGCCCTCCCACTCCCAGGCTCCCCTCCAGGCTGTGCTCCATCCCTGCTCACTGCTGCAGAGCCCAAGCACAGGACCCTGGCAGACAGAAACTATCTGCTTTCAAAGCCTTTTTTTCTTTCTTCTTAATTGGGAGAACAGATGAATTTTTTTTAAACAAAAATATGTTGTTATTGTGGAAAATATCTGGTCTCCACAGAAAATGCCTTGCATTCGCCGTACACATTGTGGACCATACCAGAAAACATCTGATGTGCTTCCAAAATAGACAGGGCATTTCTTATCTTATTAGAGTGGAAATTTTCCTCAGGAAACAAGTTTTACCTAGTTTGCACTGACATTTGCTGCAGCAGAAAGCAAGCAGCCCTGTCCCCATCTCACCCTCTCATCTCCAGGCATCATGTGGGCATTGTGGCATGACCAAAACCTGTGGCACAAACGCTGGCATTAGTTCAAAATTTGACCCAAGTCCTGTAAGCCACCAAGCACCCACCCAGGCTGGATCAAGAGGGAACCATAATTTCCTGGGGCAGGATGATATCTGTGTGGGAATCACTGAGGAAAACACAATATGTTACTGCTTTCTGGCTTTCAGTTAGTGTTGATGCTGTACAGTCGTACTGGCTAAGGTTAAATAGATGTTTATCAAGCAAAGTCAAACCCAAATATTGCCATTTCAGTTTAGTATTGTCTGTGATTATTCTGTAGAACGAAAAAAAAAAAAAGATAAAAAACCATGCAACATTTTGTTCACATCTTTCAAATTCATCTGTGATTAATGTAGATGTTAGGATGGTGATTACAACAACTCCAGCCATTGGTTTTCCCACTGTGCCCATGGCACAAGCTGGGATGCACCTAGGACAACAGCTATGGTCCTTCCACAACAGCTCTGGCTGGGTCTGAGTCTGACTTTTTCTGCAACATTTCCATTTGGGGACTACTCTTTATCTCTGTTTACCCCAACAGAGCTTCTGGACAGAGCAAAGAAAATTGCCTGTGTCCCCTCACCTGAAACCTGCCTTACCAAACACTCCCCACCAAGTGTTTTTAGGTTCAAGCTCCAGTGGCTCCCCTTGCACTCTGGAGAGCCTGGGAGCTCCTCAGGCAGGGGCTGCCTTCTCCAGAGACCAACCCAGGAAGCTGCAGAGGTGCTGTGTGACACAGCCAGCCGGGACACAACCGTATTCTCTATTTCTTTCTCTTTTTTTCAAACAGATTTCTGAGAAAACATCTGCTGTGCCCCAAGCCCACACCGGATCTGAAGATCAAAATAAAGGACTTTTGTCTTTTTATTAAGCATTTTAGCAAACGAGACTATTACATTCATATTATATTTCCCTGTTTTGTACAAACACGTTTAAGTCAGCACTAAGAGGATTACGTTTATGGTGCACCAATCTCTGCTCAAATGGGTTGACTAAGGAAACTCTTGTTAAACAGTATTTTCTCTAATGCCTGTTGCTTTTCTTCCTTGCTTTAGTGCTCAGACGTCTATCCAGGCTCCCTAAATCCACCCTCCCCATAAGCTTTCAGATCAAGACTCTTCCCCCCTCTGCCCCCCTCCACACTCTTTAATACAGCTGAAGATGAACATTAGTGCTTGGTTCAACTGCACTGGAAAGGGAAAGGGCAGATTCATCAAAATCTTTATACCTCCATAGAAAAATGTAGCCTTTTGCCTTTCCTCAAGTGAATGTCTTTTCTAGAGGGTATTCATTAGGGGTTTGGTCTGTTTTTGCAGACAGCTCCACAGATGTTGACATTTTTTTTCTTCACTGGGTTAAGACGCCTTCTATAGGCTTTCAGTCTTCATTTGTTACTTCTTTATTATCCAAGAGGGGTTTTTCTTTTTTTTTTTTTTTCCGCTTCTTTTTTTTTTTTCCCCTTTCTTCCCAAGGAGTTGACTCAGTTCTCTGAAGAGAGCAGTGGTAGTCAGGCTCATTATTATCTCGGGCCCTTTTTCCCGGGCCCGGCAGGCCGGCGGGGGCCGCGGGGCCATTGTGGCCGAGCAGCAGGTAGCTGTGGCACAGCGGGGTCAGCGCTCGGGCCGGCGCAGCGCCTTTGTGCGCCCGCCCCGTGCTGATGCCGCCGTTTGTGCGGCGCTGGGAAAGGTCAGGAGCACGCTGCCGCCCGTACCTGAGCCTTTGTCTGCAGCCGCTGCCGGCAACTTATGTCAATAATTCATTGGGAAGCAATCGCTGGCGGGGGGACGGAGGGAAGGGGTGGAGATGTGCTGGCAGGGTGGTACCAGAGGTACCTGCTCCACCAAACACGCCTGCCAGGTTCTTGGCCGCAGCTGCGGTGTGTTCAGGAAGCCACGGGCTTGCCACATTCCATCAGGCTTCATATCATCACTCCTATACACCAGGATAGCTGCTTTCCCACTGCAAACTGTGCCAAGAGAGACATTTGTGTGTGGAGGTTTAAAGCGTGGTGCAGGCAGCAACCTGCACTGAAATCCCCATCTCCAAACCCAACACTCTGCAATTAGCCCAGGACCCGTTACCCTTGCCTGCAGACACACACCATCCAAATACTCATCTCAGTGCCAGGACCTCTGCCTCAGCTCCCACAGAAACTTCACTGTGCATCTTGAGATTTTTCCACAGAAAAGGTTGGTGCTACAGACATGGGAACTGGCAAAGGCATCATAATTCAAGTGGTGCTTCAGGACCTGCCGTAACAGAAACCTGAGGTAAGGATCCAGCTAATTCACAGCAGGGCTCATTGTGTCACCCCATCACTGCGGGCCTGCATTATCTCCAGGAAAACTAAAGCCCTTCTGCTCTTCCTGAGAGCCCTCCCAGCCCATTCCCACACTGCTGGAGTCACCAGCCCGGCATGGAGCTCCCCAGCCGTGCTCCCAGCAGGAGCTGGTGTTGGGGACAGGGCAGAGGTGACAGGTATCTTTATCCCACCATGCAGGAGAGCTCAAAAGTCCTGCTGGCAGGAATTTGTTTGCAAATTTTCTCCCATTGAAAGGAGTGAAGAGACTGATATGACTGCTTGGTTACGGCCAGGGCAGGCAAGGCAGAGGGATGAGGCAGCTCCTGGGGAGGTGTGCTCCTAGTCCTTAACCTCTGCTCCACAACTGCATGATTTAGCACCTTAGTGGGGTGTGCTGGCTCCGGCCACGAGGCAGGGGGTGGGCATAAAGGGAGATGTGGTCCCAGTTAGCAATCACTGTGATTGCTAACAGGGGAGGGAAGGTGCCTGGCCAGCAAGTATGGCTCCCTCCTGCTGCAGGACTGTGCCAATGCTGGGTGCCCACACTGGGTGCCCAAGCACTCCCCAGCTGCCCTTGCCCAGCCAAAAGTGAAGCAGGAGGGGAGCAGCTCCCCCCTGCCTGCTGCAGCCCTGTGCTCAGCCTGGAACATTGAACTCGACTGGAGTCCACAGGAGAATATTGATGGGGAGGCCAAAATTCATCACATTCAGCCCCCACCAGTATGCTAAAAGCCCTTGCCATTTTTTCTTTTTATCACAGCTTTAGCAGGAGAGCTCCCATTAGCTTTACACATCATCCCTGGGGAAATAGTGCTGATAGATGTGTGAGATCAGGCAGGTGGATTTTCTTTTCATCACATATGCTGGAAAAGCCTTCCCCTGCTAAAAGCAAGAGGAGACTGAGCAAGCTCTTGCAGACTGCTAATGATTCACCTGGAGGGTCCTGGCTGGATTTCAGGCCCCTTGCTCTGCTCTGATGCCTGGGTGCTGCCTGGTCCAGCAGGCAGGGCAGGATCTGGCCTAGAACCAGAAGGATTTTCCTTTGGGATGGACCCCCCATTTTGCCCTGGATAAAGACTGGTCCTCTCCCAGTGCAACATTTCATCCCAGCAAATCCCCAGCACAACCACAGCAGGAAGTAGCTTTTCTGTAACAGTGGAGTGATGGCATCTCTGGCCGTTCCTGCCCTTTGTCACTCTGCTGTGTTTGTGCTGGCCATTGCTCCCCCTGAGCACACCAAGCTCAGTAGTGCTCACACACCCTGACCAGCATTAGGGACATGAAGGAGCCCTGGGCACAGGATCCACAGCAGCTTCTGCATGAACATGACAAGTGCTGGGGTTTATAACCCAGAAAATCTGGGCTCTGAAGGGCTCTATCTGGCGGGGTGGGAGGCGTGCCGCCCTGCCCAGAGCCACTTTTATGCCATTGTGCCTTTTCAGCACTGCATTAAGGCAGCCAAAGAAGGGGGATTTTTAATGGTTCCAGGGGAACAAAGCGGAAACATTCGACCCAACTTCATTACAGAATCATCTGAAACGCTTGAGGAACGTTTCCCACTAATTATCATAAATAGCCGAAAAAAATCTTTCCCTCCCAAAGCAGGTTCCAGCTGCCCCTCTGTGTTTTCTCACCTCCACTTCCAATAGCCTGACCCTGCCCCCGCACAAAGGGGAGACCCCATCTCTGCTCCCCCCACACTCAGGGGCTCTAAAGAAATACAAACAGGCATCAGATTAACAGCACTTGTTTGCACCTTAAACAAACAGGAACTTCCGCCCCGCCAGGCTCTCTCACTGCCCAAGGGAGGATGCACCAGCTTGTTTTTCTTGCCCTTGCTCTCATGCCCTGCCCAATCTCTGGATAAAAGCCTGGACAGCCCAAGGCAGGAGACAGGATGAGAATGCCAGGGGTGTCAGCCCCCATCTCCTTGAGCCTCGTCCCTAATCTGTGTCCTCTTGCTGCCCCAACTGCCCCTGGGGAAGCCAGCCCCTGCTGCAGGAGGGCTGTGAGATGCCAAGGGCAAAGCAAATGCAGGAATGTCCCAGTTCAGCTCTTGCCCCATGTGTCTCACAGGGCTCCTTGCATGGCTGGATGGGTACTGTGAGTGGCTGTGGAGAGGGATGCTGAATAGGAAGGATGGAGAGGGGGACAAACCATCCAGAGGACACACAGAGGAGTGGTGCTGGTGTTCAAAACCATCACCAGCATCGAGCAGCACACTAAGCAATGACTGGCAGCCCACAGGCCATCTCTGCTGGCTGCAATAGGGGATGGATGAGTGCTGTACGTGCCTGTGCAGCCAGACCTGAGGCTGATCCCAGTCACTGCCTCCTGAGCCTGGGAGCTGCCCCAGCTTGTGTCCTCAGCCTGCAGATCCTATGTTGCCCATCCCAGCTCTCCAGTGGCATTGCCAGCATCTCTCTGCTCCTACAGGAGCAAGTGACAAACCAGCTCCTTCTTGCTCTGCCCACAGCTCCCCATGCCTCTCAAACCCCACCAGCAGCTTTTCAGATACTGCTCCAGCACAGCTTGGCACATGTCTGGCACCAGCACATGAGGCAGGCATGCAGGGAGGAAGCTGTGGCAGCGTGGCCACGAGCTGGGACAGGTTCTCATCACAAGCCAGCAGTGAGACTTGCCCACCGGAGGCCCAGGCTTGCTCCTCGTGCGGGTTATTGTGCAAATCCCCTCATGCAGGTGTTCACTGCCTCCCCTTCCCATGAGCCACAATAAAGAGTTTTGCTTGTGAGCCCCTTCCTGCCCATGCGGTGCCCCAGGGACAGGAAAGGGAACTGAGGCAGGTGGCAGGGACAGGCACCTCACCCGCAGCATGGCTGGCTCCTGGCAGGGCTGACATGCAGAGGGCTATAGTCATGCTGCAGCATGAGTGACAGTGCTCTGGGAACCACTTCTCACCTGCACAGGGCGGGAAGAGAGCCAGCAGCAGCTGCAGGAGTCCCAGGCCATGCTGGAGACCCCTGGTCCCAGCACCACTCAATGACATACATGTGTGGTCTCCTGTCTCTGGTTCTAATAGTTGGTCACCTGAGGCTGTGAGGGACTCAGGCAGTCACATCAACTGGGAAGAGGCGTAGAGTGTCAAAAGCAGCATGAAGCCACACGGGGATGCTCAATTTTTTTTTCCCGAAGTGAGAACCAGGAGCATGCTGTGCAAGGGGCAGCTAGCAGAGGAAGAGCAAAGCGAGCTGATGTCTTGTTCAGTGCATGGGCAATCCTGAGCAGCCCTCAGCACTTGGTGCTGTGAATGCTAAAATCTTACCTGAGTTCAGGGAAACCAGGGAAATTCAGAGATTAAAAACTATCAGCCACTTCCCAGTGCAGTAGCATGCTGCAAAGGGATGCCTGGGCTGCACTCCACAGAGTGGAGACAGTGGGCTGGGGACCCTGCACTGCCCAGAGTGGATAGGCTGTGCTGGGGACCCTGCACTGCACAGAGTGGAGAGAGTGTGCTGGGGACCCTGCACTGCACAGAGTGGATAGGCTGTGCTGGGGACCCTGCACTGCTCAGAGTGGATAGGCTGTGCTGGGTACCCTGCACTCCACAGCCCTGCCCCAGCTACACACCCTCATTGCAGCGAGCTGCAGCCCTGAAGCAGCAAACACTGATCTCTCTGGTGCAGATCCCCCTGCTCTGCCCCATCTCCATGTCCTCTCTGGCTGCTCTTGCTCAGCAAGCAGCAAACTCAAGCCTGAGTCACCCTACAGGCCTCTCAGGCACATCACCCCCAGGACACCCCGCATCCCTCTAAGCTCCTTCCCTCCTGGAGTACACTGTTGGCCTCAACAGGGACAAATGGGAACAGCTGCTAATTCCTCCCAGCCCAGCCCAGCCGTAACCCTCCAAGGACTGGCCCTAAAGTGGTGGAGGGAGCCGAGTCTTCCCTGAGAGCCAGCTGCACCAGCCTGGCCCCGGGAACACGCACACTGTGTTTTCATTGCAAATTACAAATCGATCATAGGAGCAAATTCCCGTGCTGAGAACACCCTTGGCTGTTATTATTTTACAGCACTCTGAAGCACTTAGAGGTGTTCTGGGTACTTAGAAAGATATGGCCCTTTCGGGGTATTATGGGGCAAATTAGTTTTAAAAGCAGCTGTAGGAATGTTGGCCATTTGGCTTCCAGAGCCGGATGGGCACAGGTGGAGGCTGCAGGGCTTTGTGCTGCTTTTGGATACAGCACCTCCCTGCAAAGAGGGACCCAGCACGCTCCGGAGCCAACACCTCGTGCCTGACCCCAGCTTTATTAATAACCAGTAATTAATATGAGAGCGGACGTGCCTTGTGTCTCTGAAGACCTTTTAAGATGTGATTATGTTGTGCTAATCTCACCCCGAAGTACTTCCCTGTTTAGACTGCGCTGGGCCATTAAATATCTGAAAAGCCAGCAGAGACCCCCCCTCATCACCTCGGGAAGTGCTCGGGGTCTGTTCCCCAGCAGCCAGGCCCCGCTTTCAAACCCTCTAAATCAAGTATTAAGCTGAGTTCATCTGGATTGCCAGAAAAAACACTCCCTCCCCCTCATCTGTATCTCATTACCTGCTGTGCCAGCCCCGGCCCCGGAGCCGCTCTCTCCATCCCGCCCAGATGTGCTGCCCCGCTCGCCTCCCGTATTTCACAGCCGTCAGCAGCATTTCAAGGAGCAGCTGAAGGGCCTGTAACACTGCACAGGTTCTTAGCAAGGATGTATATCCAGGTCCCTAATGCACAGCTGCAGGCATGCACTCCAGCACAAAGCCCCTTCCCCCTCCCCTGGCCTTGCAGGGGAACTGGGGTGCTCAGGGCTCACTGAGTTGCTTTCCCACTTTTCCTTGTGAAACACACACGTCCAGACTATTGCTTTTCAGAGACTCTTTCCCTGGGACTCCCAAGTCAGGTAGCTCCCATGCCACACAACTGGGGAAGGCCACCCAAAGGCAGGACAAGATGGAGCAGGTGACAGCAGCAATGGCAAGGAGTTGAACCCTGTAGAAACTGTGATCAAATTTGGGAGCAGCTTACCTTGCACAGGGCAAAATCAATGTTGAACCTAGAGCAAAAAAAAAGGTACCTAGAGACCCAAATCAAGGGAACAACCCCTGTGTTCATCAGCTCAAATTCTCCTGGAATAAAGCTTCCCAGGAAAGGTTTCAACACTTTCTGTGATGGCAGAAACCACAGAGGAACAGCCACTTTTGTTTAAGTTTGGCACTTCCCTAGGCCTGGCAGGAGCCCATGACTGCGGAGGTGAAGGCTCTCATCAACCCTTCCTGCCAAGTTTCCCAAGAGAGCTGTTCCTATCCTGCAGCCAGGGCTCAGCACCAGGTGAGGTCATGGTAAAGAAGCACATGCCAGCCATGCTGAAATATCAGTCTTCCAGAGGGGCTGGGCAGGCAGCACCACAAAGGGGGTTTGGAGGACATGGGATTTAAGAGTGGGAAGAAAAACGGATCTATCGTCTGACAGTGCCACTGCCCGTGGAGGGTCAGCCCTGCTCCTACCCCAGCACTGACTGGGGGCTCCACACTCCAGCAAGCAACAGGTCAGGGCAAGAAAAGCCCCAGGATGAAAACAGTCTTCTCACCAGCTCATCAGACATGGAGAGGAAGCTTTAATATCAGGGAGGAGGAAAGGGAGAGGGGAAGAGGTGTGTGTGTGACGGTGGTACAGATACTGACACATCCTGTAACGTGGCACAGGGAACAAGACGCGGTGCGGGGCAGGAAGCCTCGTGATATGCTCCTCCAAGGACTGCAAGCACCTTCAGGGATGGGAGGAATCCGGGTGGGGCTCCTGACCCTCCATGGCTCCTGACTGACCGCGGGGGCCCGGCCGGCGGCTGCGGAGGCTCCGGCGTTCCGGGGGCCGCGGCAGGCGGTGGCAGCCACTGCCTGTGTCGGGATGCCATCTAGTGTCGGGATGCCATCTAGTGTCCCTCGGCAGAAGGGCCGCCAGGCAGGGACACCGCGCATGGGCTCGCAGGCTCCCAGCATGGCCCGGAGTCATCCCCCAACAGCCTGACTGCTGGGACCCCTTGCACTGGGATCGCCCTGGGATCCCCATCCCAGGGACAGCGCACCCTGCGGCCAGCACGGCTGCAAACCCCACAGGAGGACAGCTGGCACTACCCAGGTCATACAGGGCAGCAGAGCTCAAGGTGGCACCGGGGCTGGCTCAGGGATCCCCGGAGCAGCCAGAGCCTGAAGGCTCAGCAGCCTCACGGGTGGCCCGGGGGGGTGGCGGGTGTCCTGGTGGAGAAGGAAGGCGACCAACCCTCCCAGCAGTGTGCAGGCAGCCTGCAGTGCCAGCATGGCCAGCCCCAAGGCCAGGGACACCTGGCACTGCCATGGGCTGGTCCACAGGGACAGGCCCCAGGCACGATGACTGCTGGGGGTCAGGGGTGCAGAGGCTGGAGAGGGGCTGGTGCTGTCTGATAGTGCGGGGATGGGAGGTGTTGGGAGCAGGACGGTGCCTGCTGGGGCAGGAGCCTGCTGGGGAGCAGTGGGGGTGGGCTGGGCACCAGCAGTGAACGAGTCACAGGTGGTGGAATAGCCCCAATCCCTGCCTGGTGCAGGAGCATGCTGTGATGGTGAACGGGAGGCCAGCGGGACTGTGCCCAGAGCAGCAGTCCTGGGGAATGGCCAGGGAGCCACGGAGGGAGCTGAGACAAGGGGGGTGGTTATGGGTGTTCCCTGTGGGATGGTGGCTGGCCTCTCCCTGGGCACTGAGAGAGCAGGAGGCTCCTGTCTGGTGATGGCTGCAAGTGAGCTTGTTGGCACCCGTGTGGAGGCAGAAGCTGGACTGGGTGGCACAGGTTCTGGGTGGGTGGCCCCAGGAGTCTGTAGCCTTACAATGGCTGAAGTTGAAACAGCTGGTGATGGGGTGGTGATGGAAGCCTTGGGCACCTCAGCTGATGATGATGGTGTGACAGTGGAGGCCTTTGGCAGCACAGTGGGTGATGAGGTGGTAATGGAGGTGTCTGGCAGCACAGCTGGTGATGGGGTGCTGATGAAGGACTTTGCCACAATGGCTGTTGATGGTGTGGTGCTGGAGGTCTTGGGCTTATTGGCTGTTGATGGGTTGGTGCTGAAAGCCTTCTGCAGCACAGCTGGTGTTGGGATGGTGACAAAGATCTCAGATGGCTTGGTTGGTGACAGAGTGGTGAAGACAACCTCCATGGGCACAGTTGGCAACACAGCAGAGGTGACCACAGGTGGAAGAGGGGTTGGCAGTGTCCTGATGGGTAAGGATGCCAGTGACAGCATGGCTGGAGCTGCTGTGGACACAGCTCCACGTGACAGGAATGTTGATGTCTTTTGTGATGGTGTGGAGTTAAATGGCAGAGTACCTGGGCAAATCAGGTGTTCGTCCCTCAGCAATGTTACTTCTTGCCCTGCCACTTGGGGTGGGCTCTTGCAGGAGACTTGGGTGGACAATTTGACCTTCTCCCTGTTGCCTAGAATCCAGCAGTGCAGGTAGCAGAGGTTACAGTCACATTTCCAGGGGTTACCACTCAGATACACCGAGCTGAGCTTCTTCAGAGGGTCTAGGAGCCCTTGAGGAACACTTTCCAGCTGGTTCTTTCGAAGATTGAGGGTTTTCAGATTTGGGAGAGAAGCAAAGACCTCTTCATCCAGAGCAGAGAGCTGATTTGTGTCCAGCTGGAGGTCCGAGAGCTTGCTGAGCCCAGTGAAGACCCCTCTTGGCAGGGCTGAGAGCTGGTTGTGGGACAAGATGAGCTTGCCAAGGGATGTGAGGTTGACAAAGACGCCCTCTGGAAGTGTGGCCAAACTGTTCCTGCCCAGATCCAACTCCCTCAAGTGTGGCATGATGTCAAAAAGGCAGCAGGGGAGCTCCATAATATGGTTTGAGCCCAGAGTCAGCAACTTCAGTTTGTTTAAACCAAAAAAGCTCTGAGGTGGGAGAACCCTGATGAGGTTGTTGTCCAAGAGGAGTTTCTCCAGGTGAGGCAGGCTCCTCAGAATCATGGGGGGCAGCGCCCTGAGCCTGTTCCTCTGGAGGCTGAGCTCCAGCAGCTCCAGCTGACTGTCTAGCAGTCCCTCTGGGAGCTCCTGCAACTCGTTCTCATACAGCCGGAGGACTTGCAGCTGGGTGAGTTTGCTAAAGGCATTCACAGGAAGAGCTGTGATCCTGTTTCTAGACAGGTCCAAAAAAGTTAGATTGACAAGAGAATCAAAAATGCCTTCTGGAAGAGAAGGAATTGCATTGATGTGCAGGGAGAGCTCCCCCAAACTTTCCAGGCCATCAAACAGGCCTTTGGGGATGGATCTGAGCTGGCTGTCTCTCAGCTCCAGCCTCTGTAAACTTGGGAGGTTTCGGAAAGTGCCCACAGATAGTTTTTCTAATGAGGCACCAGAGATGTCCAAGTCCCTCAACTTGTCCAAATTATCAAAGGCTCCAGGTTCAACAGTCTTGATCTTGTTGCCAATGAACAAAATCTTGGTTAGGTTGGGCATGTACCTGAAGGCACTTTTACTTATAGAAGTGATGCTGGTTTGCACAAAGATCATCTCAGAAACAAAGGGCTTTGCAATCTTTGGGATCTCTTTGACATCATTTTTTGTCCCTCTGTAGACCTCCTGATAGTCTTTGGGCATTTCATATGGATCTTCACCCGGGATTTGATCTTGGCATTTATGGGGATTGAAGGACAAGAGGAAAAGGAAAAGGAAATGCTGGTACATTGTTCTGGAAAAAAAAGTTTCAAAAATCAGTTATGAAGAGCAATAAATCTCTGTTCACAGCTCATGAACTGTGGTATCACACTTGTTCAGCTCTCAGGACTCTTCTATTCACATACCATGATTCATTTCATGAGAAAGAGAGACTGGACAAGCAAACATTCACTGCATTTACACGAGTTCACTGCTGCTGGTACCAAGGGATGGAGAGGGAAGGCAAGCCAGCCAGCTCATGGCTTCCACTGGGAGATGCTGCAGGAGGGACAAGGGCTGGACAGTCTGTTCTCTGGCCCTTCTCACATGTTTGAACTGCAGGCTCAGCCTGCCTGGGTGAAGAAGGCAAAGTGCTGCTGCCATTAGTGCTGCCCCAGCAGGTCCAGTTAGTCACAGGGCAGCAGCCCATTCATGCAACAACAGAAGCAGTCAGCCCTGCACTTGCTAATGAGGGATCAGCAGGGCTCCCAGGAGCCAGCCAAGACCACAGGACCTCGTGTGCTTAAAATTTCCACACTGTGCTAGGCAGACTTGCTATTTCATTTCTGCTTCTCTTAGTTCAAGGGGCTGATTTAAAACATGGTTTCTAAGCACCTCTTTTTCAGGATTCTTGGTAATTGTACCATATTTTGGCCTTGGTCATAAAGCTCCGATAGACAGAAATAGTTAACCTGAGAACAGCAACCAAGCTTTACAGCAAGGCTCATTAAAACCTTGGAATGTCCACAGATGAACTATTTAACACCCAACATTTGGGGCTCTGACCTTGCAGGTAGGAAGTGAAATCACTGATGCACACCTACTAGTAGAGCCCACTTAATCCATGGAAACATTTGGAAACACTCAGCTAACACATTAACTGGGGTTTAACTGCCATGAGCACCTCACTGGGACCATATTTCCAACTTTTAATTCACGGCCCTGGGTGGGAGCAGGGAAAAGAGGTACGAGTTTCTTCTTGGGTGACCATCAAAGCTGGCCATGCAAAAAAATCTTGTTCTAGGAGGGTAAATCTTCTATGAAAAGTTATTTTTTTTAAAGAACATAGAAACATCAGCAAATACAGGAGACTGAAAGCCACTGGGTTTGAAGATAATGGATGGGAGGTGACACTGGTTGTGCAGGCTGTCCCCCAGGGCTCAAGCCACTGCTGCTCCCTGCCCATCCTCTCCCCAGGGAGACTCAGGTGGAAGAGAAGGCTGTAGCTGTAGAAGTGCCTGCTTCACTTCTGCTGCAGGGGCAGTGCACTGGGTGAAATGTAGAAACATCTGAGGGTGTGAGGATGAAAATGGACAGTTTTGAACCACCAAACCCTTTTTAAACCCTCACTGTGGTCACGTGCTTGTCCCCCACTCCAGCCGGGCAGAGTCATGGAGAGATGGTCCCAGCTCATGGCACTGAAGCCTCCCCCACTTCTTGCTGCAAGGAAACATCAACAGCCCTCCACACCGCCCCTCCCAGCACATTTTAAAGAGCGCAAAAGAAGCATTTTGCATCACTTACTTGGCTGAGCACTTGCAAACGAGCCACGGGGAGAGCCATGCCATGGAGGAGTGAGGACACCAGATGGGGGTCTCATCACCTGGCCAGCTCTTTATCCACGTCCCAGGCACGGGGCTCAGTTTCACGTGAGGTCAGGACACCAGTCTGTGTGAGGAGATAAGGGACGGCCAGGGAGCTGTGCCCCCAGTGCAAGAGGCCACGGCAGAAACCCCTTGGAGGGGACGCAGTCACTTACTCCCCAGGCGTTATCTGCTGGCACCACTCGACTGGTCACATCCAGGGAAAGCTGAAGATCTCCAGGCCAGCCTGTTTGCAGCCTCTGTGGTCCTGTATCTCCAGCAGGATAACTCACCAGTTTCACAAACACCACCCTCATCGTCACAACAGACAGCTGTTTCATTCCTCAGCATTTGCCTTATGTAGCTAAAAGTGCACTTCTGAAGCCATTTTTTAACGCTTATAAACAGTGAAACACTTGTGGCTCGACAGATGCAACAACCCCCGGGCTCTGTGCTCTGCCCCACAGCTCCACCTTGCTGACCCCAATGCTGTGTGCTGCATCCCAGTGCAAGCCAAAGACCCTCCCATGGTGACACCCAGAGCTCCTGGCTAGTGCAGGGCATCCCGAGGGATGCTCATTTTGAGGCAAACTGCCAGGCTATCCATTGCTTCCCAATGGGTAATTGCAACAATTGCATTTAAACTTCTTCTATTTTCACCTGTTTCTATAAAAGCTCAGCTTCTGCTTGCTGGGGTTCATTGCATTTTTTTTGGCAAATTTAAAAACAAACTACTGCACATTTTTAACAGCCTTACCCTTTTCCAGCGTCGTATCCACCCATGTCCCCACCGGGGCTCCCCAGCACCGGCTCTGCCCGCGGAGCCCGGTCCCGATGGCCACGAGATGGTGCCGCAGCACCGCCAGGCACGGACAGACAGACACGGGGACACTCGCAGACACTCAGGGACACTCGCAGACACCGCGGGCACGGGCAGGCACACAGGGCGGCCCTGACACACACAGACACAGGGACACTGTCACACGGACACACACACAGACACCTGTGCACTTACTACACCCACCTCGCCCTGCCAGGGGAGCACACGCCTTACCTGTCACCCCCGGGTGGGCAGCACTGCTGGGACTTTGTGCCAGGTCTCCACAGGTCAGAGTGAGAATCCCAAGATGGGAGAGGTTGGAAGAGACCAGTGGAAGCCATCTAGTCCAACTGCCCTGCTGAAGTAGGGTTCCCTGGGTACCCATAGCTCTGTTCACTTGGCTTTTTAGTATATTCAGAGAAGGAGACTCTACGACCTCACTGGACCTGTTCCACTCACCCTCACAGCAAAGTTTATGAGAAAGTTGCCACTTTCCATGTTCAGGCTGCAGGGCTGTACACCAAGCCCTGACAGGGTAGGAGTGGGACCTGCCTGTGCTCACCTGGGCTCCCCCTGCAGGCAGGCAGCTCATGCCCCTTGCTGGGCAATCAGCAGCACTCACCCACACCTCCCTTGGACAGCACAAATCCGTGCCCTCAGGTTTTGCCAGGCTGCAGCTCTCTTCCCTCTGTGGTGCCAAGGGGAGGTGGCTGCAGCAGGCAGGCATGAGCACACCATGAGAATGCCAGAGTGGCACCTACTCACGCCCAGGCACCTGCACTATGCCCCACCATGCAGCTCCTGGCAAGATCCCAATGTACCACATGGACCTCCACTGTCTCTCCCACACACACAGACAGTGGTGGGAGGAAGAGAATGATTCCTCTCTCTGCCATGGGAACTAGTACACAGAAATAATAGATACATTTTAATTATATTTGAAATACACAGGAAACACATAGCTGAGAGGGTAAATAGCCCCAGGCCAGCTGTTGCAGAGAGCTCGGGGACAGCTGGGGACCAGGGCAGCAGTAGCAGAGCGAGATGGAGAGCTGTTTGCTTCCCAGGCTGGTCCAGAGGCTGCCAGAGCAGAAGCAAACGCCTGCCCAGGCCTTAGGGCACGGCAGGGGGAGCTGGTGGTGTGACCTCGCTCCCTCTCTGTGCTGTGACAAGGACGCTGACCTGCAGCGTGCCGCAGCGGGAGCGCAGCAGCCAGGCCCGCCGGTAGGCCGCCCCCAGGCCCCGCTTCGGCCCGGGAGGAGGGAGGCGCAGGTTCAGCTGCTGGCACGATGTGGCATTGCAGGCCACGCTCACCGTGCCCTCGGGGTCGCTGTAGGTGCACTGCCCCGGAGCATCTGTGTCCCAGCCCTCCTCCGGGGGCACACCGTGTGCTCCCGGGCACTGCAGCTGCCCGCGGGAAACCTCCAGCAGCGACCGGCCCTGGAGAGCAGCGGGATTGGCACAGAAGGCTTGGCCGTGGGTGAGGGGCTCAGCAAAGCTCTGGAGCCAGTGCAGGAGGTAGGAGAGGTGGCAGTCGCAGAGCCAGGGGTTGCCAGCCAGCCCCACACGCACCAGCTCATCGTTGGCATCGAAGAGCCCCGCGGGCATGCGGGCCAGGCGGTTGTGGTCCAGCACCAGGGCCGTAAGGAGGGGCAGCCCGGCCAGCAGCCCCGCCGGCAGCCTGGAAAGGTTGTTGTGGCTCAGCTGGAGCTCTGTCAGCCCTTCCAGACCCTGGAAAGCCCCGACGGGCAGGTGATCTATGGCATTGTGTGAGAGCTCCAGGGTTTCCAGCACTGACAGGTTTGCAAAGAGCTCCTGGGGCAGTGTCTCCAGCTGATTGCGAGCCAGCGAGAGGTGGAGGAGGCCAGGGGTGCCAGCGAACAGGAGGGCAGGCACGATGGCCAGGTTGTTGCCCTCCAGGCTGAGGACAGTGAGGTTGAGGAGACCCGTGAAGATGTCGGGGGCCAGGCTGCCCAGGGCATTGTGCTGCAGCTGCAGCCGCCGCAGTGCCCCCAGCCTGGAGAAGATGCCCGAGGGCAGCTCCTCCAGCCGGTTGCCGTCCAGGTGGAGCTCGGTGAGCTGGCCAAGTGCCCTGAAAGCACCAGGAGGCAGCCGTGCCAGCAGGTTGTCACTGAGCTTGAGGACACGAAGGGCGACAAGTGGGGCCAGCAGCCCATCCGGCAGCTCGGGCAGAGCATTCTGTGACAGGTCCAGGGCCTGGAGCCGCCGGAGTGGGCGGAAGATGCCAGGGGGCAGTGCCTCGATCCTGTTCCCTGCCAAGCTCAGGTCCTGCAGGCGGCAAGAGGCAGTGAAGAGCCCCGGCTGCAGGGTGCGGATGGTGTTGGCACTGAGGGAGAGCTTGCTGAGGCTGGTCAAGCCTGCTAGTGTCCCAGGGCTGACAGCTGGCAAGGGGTTGCCTGACACTTCCAGCTCAGTGAGGCTGGGCAGCCCCTGAAAGGCACCAGGCTGCAGCTCCTGGATGTTGTTTTTGATGAAGACCAGCTTGGTGAGCGTGGTGCTGGAGCCCAAGTGCCCGCTGCGGATGCTGCTCAGGGCTGTCTCCACAAAGAAGAGGTGGGTGGCACTTCCTGGCAGGCCCTCCGGGATCTCCCGTATCCTTTCACTTGAGCAGAAGACTTTGGAGGTGTCATAGCACTGGCAGGCAGGGGGGCAGGATGGGGACAGTGCCCCCACCAGCAGGGACCCCAGCCCCAGCAGCACGTAGATCAGCAGCCTGCACTGGAGAAGGAACCAAGCCTTAGCCCGTGCACCCACAGGCACTGCTGGGGAAAGGGCTTCTGCAGCCAGAAATGCAGGATCAAGCTCTGAGACACCACCAGCATAGGCAGCTGCCCTGGCCATGGGGATCACTCCAGCCCCTGCTGCCAGCACCTCCCCAGCACTCCCCTTGCAGGAATGGGAAGCATTTCCCTCCCAGCTGTCTTCCCAGGGTTTTTATCTGTGCCCCAGCCCACCGTGTGACAGCCAGGGTGATGCCACCCTCACCAGAGTTGGAGAGCAGCCACATCCTGCAGAGCAGCTGCTGAGGTGGGACCTGTGTAGGTCCCTGGAAGTCTTGGGGGAAACCTGTACCCTCATCAGATGTCCACACAGGCACAAAGCCACGTTCTAGGGCAGGAGAATCTGTGAAACACAGGGCTGTGCTGTGCACACTGGGTGATGGGAGAGCCCTGCAGGGCAGCTCTCAGGTCAGTGGCAGTAGCTGTGGGCCCCACCACTTGTATTTCTAGTTTTCTTTTTCCACAGGGAATCAGAGCAGCATCAACATGCTGGAGGGATATTCAGCCTGACCAAAAGCCTATTCCCAGCCCACAGAAGCACTTTTGGAGGCGGTGGCCCCCAGACCTCTGCCAGTCCCTCCGTAGCTGGGATACATTGCAGTGCTGCTTTGTGATGGGGGACATTGCCCACCCCAGAGCAAGGCCCACTTACAGACACCCCGCATCAGTGGAGCTCCCCTGGACTTACACTGGCACTTGAGAGCAGCACTGGCCTTGGCATTTCCTTCCCTCCCTCTTGCTTGTGCTCACAGAGACAACAGAAGCTCCCACTCATCCCAGGCCCCCAAACTACCCAAGCACTGTGGGCACCACTTACCAAGTGTGGCATCACGGGGTCGGTCACCAAATGTGTGGCAGATGTGCAGGGATGCTGCTGGCTGGGATGGGACAGTGTTTTCTGGGCGGATGGGAAGCCAGGAACAAGCTGTTCCTGCTGGGGCGGAGCTGCCCTCACTGCTTATCAGCAACAACAGCCCGTGTCCTTGGAGCACTCTGAAAAATAACCCAGCCTCCAGGGGACTGGAGGTGAGGCCAGAGGCAGCTGCCTGTGAGCACCCTGGCAAGGAAGTGGGGTTCTGGCCCCGGACATCCACTGGGGCAGGGATGGTGGCAGGGTGCTGCTGTCACAGGTGGCTCCAGTCCCACACCAAGGTCAGCATACTTGCTTCCAGAAACCTCCTAAGAGAGCCCCAGACTTTTATCAAATCTCACTGGGAAATGGTGCTTAAAATATCTCTGCCATGAGAGAAGAGACCAGGTGCAGCTTAGCAAGGCAGATGAAGGCTGTACATGAGGTTGGAGGTCTTTTCCAACCTTGTGATTCTCTGGGGAGGGGACCACTGTGGGACCATCATGGGGTTTTGCATCCCAGCCAGCAGTGGGATTGCGAGGGAGCCATGGATCAGCTGAACTCCCTAAGAGTTTCAGCCTGCCCAGAGGAGCAGCCCACACTGCCATAAAAGCTGCATTGCAAGGGCCTGTGTTGGCACAGGCTGGGCTGGCAGCAGCCATGGAGACACCCTGAGGGGCAGGAGGAGGGATACTTCACTGCACTCATGGAGCAGATGGTGACACATGGAAAAACACAGCTGACACAATTCAGTGGCAGCCAGCTCTGAGGGGAGCCAAGCAAGCTCCCACCACTCCAGCAGTGGACTGTGCAGGAGACAGGCAGCGTCTCCATGGAGAAGCTTGCTGGGGTCTCAGCTTACTCACCAAAAGCCCACCCACTGCTGTTGTATGGCTTAGCCCTCCTTGGTCCATCATGCCAGGTTGGAGTCCAGGGACCAGCAAGGGCTCTGCAAACACAGCCCACAACCCTCTCCCAGCCTCGCCAACTCATACAGGCTTTTCCTCAACGCTGTAAAAATCTCTGAGGAGTGGAAATCAAGTGCAGCCCCTGTCCCTGCTGGGCCATTCCCCTGCTGCCCACCATAAAGGAGTGAATAAACAGCTCTTGGCACTTGGAGTGGACAGTGGCACTTTAATGAGAAGGTCACACATCAGCACCCAACAGCCCCGTGACACAGTCATGAGTCTCCTGTTACCATGCAGGACTCGGCCCAGAGGGGTGGCCCCTCACATGCACCAGGCTGGAGCTGCTTGTACCAGCACTGGCTGCTGAGGTGCTGTGAGCAGCCAGCACTGCAGGGTGGACACCAAACACACACCTTGTCCCACAGCAGCAGTCCTCAGGCAGCAGTGCCACTGCAGCACACATGGAGGTGAGCTCAATCCCCCATGGTCGTGCTACAGCTGAAGAAGGCAGCTGGGTACAGGGGATGGCATGGCACTGGCACCCATTTGCAAACTGCAGAGCAGCCAGCACGCTGTGCTGCCAGCATCCCCCCTGGCCAAGGGCTGCCACCAGGCAGGGGCACTGGGCACACACAGGAGGGCACTCAAGGGAGTAAGAAGAGGATGAAGAAGCTTTGTCAAGCAGAGCAGGACCAGGTGGCTCACTAGCTGGTGGAGGGTGTTAAGGAAATGAGGACCAGGAATGGGGTGGAGTAGAAGCAGCCCCAACACGCCCCAGCAGTCCAGGAGCACGAGCACAGGAGCTTCTCCCATTCCCTGCAGACACTTCACACCCACTGTCCCACTCCTCTACCCTCACAGTGCAAGCCCCTGCACCCTGTGGGGCTGAGGCAGGGCGCTGCAGGCAGGGGCACAGCCACAGCAGGGTCAGCACCAGCATGCAGTGAGGGCTGGGGGGCTGCTCCTGCCCGTCCCTGATGCCAGCACACTGTCCCTGCCTCTCCTGGCTGGAGGAGCACAAGGGAAGGAGGCAGGAGCCAGGAGCAGGAGAGGATGCTGGCTGTGCTCTGGCCTGCCCTGCCTGCAGGCAGGGAGGGCAGCTGGGACGCAGCTGAGACACTCAGGGTGTGCCAGCCAGCCTGGAGCCCTGCGGGGAGCCCTGCCCAGGCACCGGTGAGTGATGGAGCAGCACAGGACACACAGCTCCCCTGGGGCAAAGGTGGCCCAGCAGGATGGCTCACACTGCCTGCCCAGGCAGGGGCAAGGCGGGAGGCATGGTGGGGGCAGAAGGTGGGGAAGAGGGGCTGGGCAGGGGTGAGGGCAGCAGGCAGCATGAGGGGGCAGCACTGCAGGGAATGAGGCAAGGTGAAGGATGGGGAAGTCCTGTTATTTGGGGTAAAGCACCATCATGGCCAGGCTGTGGCTCCTGGCTTGAGGGGTCCCTCTCTGCATCCCATACCTCAGCTGCTGGACCTGGGCAGGGAAGGAGCACAGAGGCTGCACTGGAGGCAGGAAGGGCTGGGGACAGGGGGCAGCCATGGGGAAGCCCTGTTGCAGAGCAGGGACAGAGCAAAGCAGAGAAGGACAGTGGTACACACAGCGCACACGGTGATGTTGTCCCATCTCAGTCAGCAAGGGCAGCTGATGCAGAGCCTCTGTCATGTCCTTTGACCCCCACAAGCACCTCTGCCCTCAGGGTCTGCCAGATACTCAGGCTTCATTCGGAGCCTTCATCCTCATGAGCACAACGTGGCTCTTCTTCCTACAGCCATAGACCACCAGTGCCACCAGAGCAGCCAGCAGGGCCACACTCACCAGCACAATGACTGCTACCACCACCCCACTCTGCAGGCGTGTCAGCCCCCACTGCCCCCTCTCTTCCTCCTCTTTCTTCTCCTCCTCACCCTCATGTGGGGAGGCTGGCAGCCCCGTGGGGGGCTCCATCGAGGCATCTTCTGCTGCTGAGGCATCATCTGAGGCTGCCACAGAGGTGTCAGCAGGCAGCAGGGTGCTGGGATGAGGAGCAGCAGCAGTGGGGGGCTGGGGGTCGATGAAGTGGTCCTGTGGCAGCCCAGCGATGGGGATGCCCTGCAGGGCGGGAGGCTGGGCACACACCGGGGGTATCTCACCCACCCTGTGAGGGTTCTCCTGCAGCCAGCCCTGCAGGGGCAGGATGCCCTTGTCACAGCGCCAGGAGTTGTTGTGCAGCCTCACCTCTCTCAGGGCCGTCAGCGGGGAGAAGATGCCAGCGGGCAGGTACTCCAGGGCATTGGAGTGCAGCTGCAGGTGCCGCAGCCCAGGGGTGGCCTTGAAGAGGCCCCTTGGCAGCGCCTGCAGCTGGTTGTGGTGCAGAGAGATGTTCTGCAGCTTGGGCATCCCCTCCAGTGCCCGGGCATCCAGGCGGCGCAGGGCATTGGAGTGCAGCGACAGCTCCAGCAGCTCCCCCAGGCCCTGGAAAGCCCCCGGTGGCACCGACCGCAGCCGGTTCTTGCTGAGAACCAGGAGCTGCAGCTGGGTCAGGTTGCTGAAGACAGCAGTGGGGAGGCTGGAAAGCTCATTCTCGTAAAGCCAGAGCTCCTGCAGGTTGGGCGTAGGCCCAAAGGCGCTGGGGGAGATGTCCCGCAGGCGGTTGACGTGCAGGGTGATCTTGGCAAGAGCGTGCAGGGGCAAGAAGACGCCGCTCGGCAGAGTGGTGAGGAAGTTGTTGGACAGGTAGAGCTTCTGCAGGTTGGTGTTGTGCACAAAGAGCTCCGGGGACAGCGTCTCCAGCTGGTTCTGGTGCAGCCCCAGCTCCTGCAGCTCCGGCAGCCCATCGAAGGTGCCCACTGGGATGTGCCGGAGCCGGTTCTCGTAGAGCCGCAGCACCTGCAGCCGCGCCAGCCGCTCAAAGGCCCGGGGCGGCAGGCGGTCGATGTTGTTCCTGGCCAGGTTGAGCTTGGTGAGGCTGGTCAGCTGGTCAAACACCCCCTCCTGCAGCTCCTTCAGGTTGTTCCCGTGCAGCTGCAGCTCTTTGAGGTTGCTCAGATGGGCGAAGTGGGAAGGCTCAACCTGGAGGATCTGGTTGCTGGAGAGGAGCAGAGACTCCAGCTTGTCCAGAGGCTCAAAGACCTGCACAGGGAGCTCCTGCAGCTTGTTGCTGGCCAGGCTGAGGTAGCGCAGGTCGGGCAGGTTCTGGAAGGCCCCGGGGCTGATGCGAGACAGGAGGTTCTTCTCCACGCGCAGCCCGATGAGCAGGGAGGCGTTGCCGAAGGCGGCGTCGCCCAGCTCGGCGATGCGCGTGTTGATGATCTGCAGGGTCATGGCGTTGGCAGGGATGGGGCCGGGCACCGTGCTGATGTCGGCACCAAAGCACTCCACCTGGGCACTGCGGACACACTGGCACTGCTCTGGGCACTGGCTGCTGGCCAGCTGGATGCCCAGCAGCAGCAGCAGACACCGCTGCCAGCCTCCCTGCTCCATTGGGCCTGCAGAAAAAACAAAGGAGGGGGGTTCAACCCTGGGGGTTTCCAGCTCCAGAGTCACTGCAAGGGATGGGTGCTGCTTTTCCCCTGGAAAAGCCACCAAGGCTGTGGCCATCCTGCTCCCAGCATGGCAACGAGGCAGAAAAGGGTGGACAAGGAAGGCTTGGGGCAGGCAAAGCTTGACTCAGCCCAAGCAGGAGCTCAGAGCAAGACAGAGCTGGAGGCCACAGTGCCTGGCTGCCATACCACAGCTATTAGTGGCATCCCTGGCGTCCCAGCTCTCTGGGCTCTTCTGGCAGCCAGGAGTGTGGTTTCCTGTTTTACACAGTATGGTGAGCTGCTGCCAGCAGCACTGGCCTCCCAGCACCACCAAAGAGCCCAGACCTTCACCAGAGCTGGCTCCTGGCACCTGCAGCTGGTCCCAGCATTGGCCCAGCGCCCCCAGCACCCTCTGAGCTCTGAGCTCCTGTTGCAAATCCAAGAGCAGTGTATAGGGATGCTTTAGCTCTTTAGTCCAGTCCTGCAGGACCCTGGGTCAACAGCACCCAGCACAGGCTGGGTACAGGCTGGCCCTGTTCCCCCATCCCTAGCAGGAGGTCTCAGCCTGGCCTGTTTTTGCCATGAGTGGGGTGTCTGATGTGGGCATGTGCATACAGGCTGGTCCCAGGGGTGGTGCCCAGCAAAGCTCTCCATTACCCCTGAGCACAGACACCATGGACACCCTCTCCTCTCTCCTCTGGCCTGTGATCTTCCTCCCTCCCTAGATTAAAGCAGCAGCCTTGTGCCAGGCTGGCATGGAGCAGCCCCCCATTAACAGCTTCATGTGGCACAAGGGAGGGAGAAAACCTGCAGCTCCTGCTCTGAGCATGGCTCAGCCAGACAGGCACCTCAGGCAGCACAGGGGTCTGGCCACAGTGCCCCAGCTGGCACCCAGGGTACTGGGGCACAGCCCTGCCCTCCCCACAGGGAACACTCTTGCTCTGAGGCAGGGAGGGAGGAGCCCTCTACAAGCCAGGATGGTTTATGTTTCCCATATGGAAACAATCTGCATCCAAGAACAGCTATGTTTATAGCAAGACATTTATAAACTTCCCCAAAGTTCAGCACATCAAAAGCTCTGCTCATGTCACTCCCTGCTAAGGCAGCACTGAGAGCACACACACTGGAGCAACCTTCAGGAAAAGCAGCTGGAAACAATTGATATCTCTTTTTCTTCTAGGGATAAAAATCTTACAGACCAAGAGGCTGAACATTCTCTGCTGTTCAGCCCCTCAGCATCCCACTACTCCTAACATCAGCCCCCCCCAAACAGTACTTTGCCCCCTTTAATTTTCTCTCTTGATCATTGTCTAGGATACATTGCCTATGAAACTCTTTCAGCTCCCATAGCATCCAAGTGGTCTCACTTTTTCGGAGAACCCTTGCAAGATAAACATTTCCATCAAATGAAAAGGTGCTGAACATGCAGATCCCAACACTCCACCACCACCCCTCAGAGCTGCCCTGGCAGTCCCTGGAATCCGTGTCCACTCAGAGGGACAGCAGGAGAAGGAGACTTACCCAAGTGTCCTGCAGCCATGAGCAGCGAGCGAGCACAGCCCCGTGCTGGCAGGAGAGCAGAGTGTGGTTCATTCTTCCCCTCCCAGAATATAACCCGTCCAAATCAATGAATCAGCACAGGGGCAGTGGCGGGGTTAGGGAAAGCGCTGGAGCAGAGCTGCTTCCAACTCCTGTTTCCTCAGCAGAGCGAGGATCACTTTTGGGTTTCCCCCTCCTGAACCCCAGTGCTCTTGTACGAAGACAAGCAGAGGGCCCTGTGAACACACTGCTCATGTCAGCCAGTGCCCAGCCAGTGGCTTGGCCCTCAGAGTCCCCCTGTGGGACACAGCCACTGACCCATGGGGGCAGACAAGCAAAGCCAGACCCCTGGGCACAACCGTATCCTTCCCTGGCATAAGTCCACACCAGGGCTGCTCCATGGCACTTCCTTGGCACAGGCACAGCTCTTGTTTCCCCATCCATGGCTCCTGTAAGTGTCAGGACCTCGGGCTGTGCCCCAGCCCAGGGCCACCAGTGCAGGCAGAACCCTGGCACAGAGACCCTGCCCAGGTCACAGCTCTCATTCCCCCCACAGCCACAGATGCCAAGGGGCCACAAACCCATGAGCACCCACTGTGGGCTCTGTCCTGTGGGCACCACAACCAGCACTGCCAGGAAGCAAGACCTGTGCCAGGGTCAGCAGCTGCGTCGGTGCCAGGCTGCTTCAGAGAGCCCTCAGTAATCCAGAGCATTGCCCATAAGCCACGAGGAACACCTTGGCACCGAGGAACCCCCACTGCAGGCATCCCTGGAACCCCAGACAAGCTGTCTCCCAATGGCTGCCCCTGCTCTGCCCCCTCAGCAGTCCTGACACACAGGTGATGGAGCCTGGTACCCAGGGGTGTTTGGAAAGCATCCATCAGCTTGTTCAGGGGCACCTGCTGCCAGCCCTCCCTGCCCCTCCAGCACACAGGGGGGCACTGGGGTGCCCTTGGGTCCCGTCACCCAGCCCAGGTCCCCCCACTTCGCCCACCTCCTCCGGGCAGTCCCGGTCCAGCCGCTGCCGGGAACGGATATTCGGGAGGAAGGAGGTGAGGAGAGTCAGTGCACACGGCCCCTTTGGGCTTCCTGGAGAGACACTGCAGTCCCTTGCTCAGAACAGGGCAATGGGAACTTCCCTGCCTGCCTCCAATCCCCTCTCACCCCACCCCACCCGTGCCTCCGCTGTTGCAGCAACCTCTGCTGAGGTTCCGGTGGCACCGAGGAGCTGCTCAGGACGGGAACAGCTGGGGCTGCTGCCGGGGAAGGGAGGAAATGTGTCATGCTGTGAGCGCTGGGAGCCTGCAGGGCAGCTGAGGGGACAGAGAGGGACCAGACCAGGACAAACAGCAAACTGCAGGGATGGAGAGCAGAGCTCCCAGACAGTCTCAAAGCAAGGAGACAGGGATCGTGGGAACATGGCAGGGAGTGGGACCTCAGCTGGAGGACACGGCCACCATGATGTCACATTGCATGAGAAGCCATCTGCCATAGCACATGCTGGATGGCCACAGACCCCTCTGGCTGGAAAGTGGGTGAAACTACCCCTGGCCATGTTCCTGCCTGCTCTGGGGCAACACCCAGGCATTTGGGCACAGAGAATGGGCATTTTGAAAACACCACCCACCAAGTGCTCTAGTTCACACTCTAGTGACACAGCAGTTTCCCAGAACCACACTTCCCAAAACAATCTCCCCGTTTCTGTGACAGCACTGCAGCTGAAGGTCAGGCACAGGGCTTGGGAGCTGCCTGCTCCCTGCAGCCCTGACACAAGAGCTGGACTCTCACAGCCTTATCACAGCCTTGTCACAGCCTTATCATGGCTCTGTCTACCCGCTGCCAGTGCTGCTGGGCTTTTGCCCACTCTGACTCATCCAGAAGCTCACAGCTTTTCAGCCAGGCAACGCAGAAACCGAACCTCAGCACTTCCAATAAACCACTGCCCCAGCCCAGATCATCCCAGGAATGTTGGAGTTGCCTCCTTCCAAGCAATGATGCAGTGATGGATACCTCAAAACACCCTGCCCCAACTGGGGGGTCATCAGATTATGGTCCCTACTACCATGCAAAGTTTCAGAGCAGTGCAGGTAACAGCCCTGACAAAACCCTGCCTGCCTCTACCCAGGCCTCAGGAAACTGCTTCTGGCTTCCAGCCGGAAAAGATGATTGTTTGCAAAACATGGCTAAAAATAAAGCAGGGCTGAGTAACAAACGGCACACGCCCGTGAGCCGCTTCTGCAGCCACTCCCAGAGGTGAGCACACGGGGGGCTGCCCCAGGCTACTTGCAGGGAGAGGAACAGAGGGTGTGACAGCTTGGGACTGCAGCACAGACTCATCCCACACATTTGGAGGGGAGAGGCAGCTCCTGAGAGAGCAAACGGATGTGATTGAGGGTGAGATGAGCATTTTGCAGGGAGAGGCTGTTCCACATAGTCAGGAACTCACACAGTGCTGGATGGAGTGGGTCTCATGCTGCAGGAAAGCCCCAGGTTCAGCATTGCCTGGTGGAACTGTCCCAGCTCCAGCTGCACCAGCCAGAGGCTGCAGCCCCCCCCGACCAAGCCCTGGACAGTGTGGAACCACTGTTGTATCCCTGCACCTTCAAGGAGACAATGGAGCCCCAGAACTGCAGTGTCACTTATTGCTGGAGCTGCCTGCCTTGCTACAGGTCAGCAGGACAGTCCCGTGTCTGTCTGTCCATACTGGCACATCTCCAGCACATCCCCAAGGCCAGGGTGGCGGATGCAGCAAAGCTGAGTGGCTCTGAATCACCAAGGGACTCGAGACTGCTTGGAAAAACTCATGTAATCGCTAAAATTAGCATTGTGGGCTTGGCTGGGAGAGCACATTGTTCATCTGCCAAGCAGCTGAGCGTGCTCACCCCCGCCATGCAGACACAGCTCCCCCTGAAAGCCCCTGCTCCTGCTCACCTCCACTCCTGCCTGAACTGACACCCTGGGCAGGGCGAGCTGTGCCCATGGCCTGCAGGGCAGTGCTGGGACCCCCCAGTCACTCTGCACTGCTGCAAAGTGCCCACCCTGCTGTGAACCCCCAGCCCGGTGGCCCCCGGTGCACACAGCTGGCCCCAGGCCAAACTCTGCTGAAGGGGAGGAGGAGGATGGAGGCCTGGGCTGGGGCCACAGAGGGAGTGCTCCCCGTGTTCCAGCACAGGCGGACACCTCTGGGCCTGAGCCCTGTAGCAGGACCCACAGGCTCACACCACAGCTGAGGGGTGAAGGAAGGGACATTAGACCCTCAGGGACTGTGCTGGGGCCACCTCCACCCTTAGAGAAGCAGCAGCAGTCCCTGCCTCACCACGGGCCCCCCTAGTGCTTTCAGGAGCCCAAATGAGAGAGCTCCTCCATAGGGCCAGTGATCCAGCCCTAGGGACATTTTCCCACCCTGCCTCCGGAATGCAGGGCCAGGGCTGCCTCACTGCTCTGCCATCATCTGTCCCAAGGGACGGGGACATGCCTGCCTTCCCTGGGAAAGTGCTTATGGAGCTCTGGGAGGGAGCAGCAGCAGCTTTGCTTAGCAGGGGCGGCCATCAGGCTGACCTCCATCCCAGCACCAGCCCCAGGCCCACCACAACCCTCCTGGAGCTCCAGGAAAACGGCATTTAGGATCTCAGGCTCCAGTGGGGTTGGCCCCAGCAGCAGAGCCGCCCCGGCCCGAGCGATAGCAGCAGCAGCAGCAGCAGCGGTGCTTGGCCCCGGCTTCGGCAGCGCTAGGCTGGAAGGAATGCGGGGCCCGGCCAGCTCCGCCCGCAGGGATAATCCGGAGCGGAAAGAGCTTGTCCTGGGAGAGGGGGCGGCGATGGCAGGGGCTCATACGCTGAGAAATGTTCCCTGGATCAGCTCCATCTCTGTAAAGCTCCCTCTGGCACCACGAAGTGGCCCAGGCACCTCTCCCCAGCACATGAAGGGGGAACGGGGCCTCGTCTCTTCCCAGGAGAAGCCAGCAGAGGAGTGAACAGCAGACTGCAGAGCTGCTGCCAGCCATCACTGGCTCTCTGCCCTGAGCTTTTTCCATGCAGAGAGACACAAAGGCACAGCTGGAAGTCTGGCATGCCAGTCCTACACCAGCAATTGCTGAGCCTAGTGCTGGATGAGTCCGGGTGCTGCTGGAACAGAAGCTCCCAGCCTGTAGTGAACTGGGACCCACCCCCCTTGGCCCAAGTAAGAAACTACCCCAGGACTTTACCCACTAACACCCACAAGTGAGTATAAACCCGGATTTTGGCTACAAAAATGGAGGCATAACACCTCCCTCATTTGCTACTCCCTAGCTGGAACAAAGCAGGAGCTTCAGGCCTTCTGCTCACCGTGAGTCTGTAAACTCTCATGCCTTGTCCATTGGGAACATGCCTCGGGCTGTGTCTCCTCCCAGGTCTTCTGACATCCCTAGGAAATGCTGTGATATCAGAGCAGCCAAATCAGCAGCCCTGGGCCAGCCCTGCTGGTTGGAGGCCTGGAGGAGACACAGCCAATGCTCCATGACAGGCAGAGGCTCCCAGGGCTCCTGCCTCACAGCCAGCAGCTGCATCACTCCTGAGCCACTGCTGGGGCCTGCTCCAAGCACATCTGCCATCGCCCTACTTCTCTTTGACATCAGGACAGGGAAGATCTGAGGTGCAGGCTCTGATCTTGCTGCTGTGCACTGGAGGACTGAACTGCAGCTGCCCAAGCTCACTGCCCTCTGCAAGCAGTGACAAGGGCCCTGCTGCAGCTCCTGCTCTCAGGAGGCAGAGGTGTGGGATGGAAAGGACCAGGACACCAGGGACACCAGGAAAGGATGTGTGTGCTGGAAATGCTTGCTGCAGTGGCTGTGAAACAGGCAGAGCTGCCAGTGTTTGTGGCAGCAGTTCATTCAGTTCCACCCTCAGCAGCTTGTGCTTTGGGGACTCTGGATTCAACTCCCAACAAGCAAAGGAGAATGGCATTTGTGGTGACATCAAGCTGGAAACACAATGAATAGTCCCATGGCTTGGCACAGTGTAGGTCAAAGCTCCCACTGCTCCAGGATTTCCTCAACAGAGAGAGCAGGAGCAACTGCTACAGCAGCACTTGAAGGGATGGAGCAAGCTGTGACTGGGCTGGCACAGATGGCCTAGTGGGGAGGTACCCAAGCACTCCCAGCCAGGATGTGGTCCTGGAAGCAGGTCCTTGACCTGGAGGTCTGGATAACGTGCAGGGCTGTTAACCATGACTCTGCACCCCCATTTGGAGCCAAGAGAGAAGAACCAAACCCTTCAGCCACTGTAATGCATGTGCTTTGCATTCACCTCTTCCCCAGTATCAGGGACCCACTGGATCAGGGATTAGGTACCTCCAGTTTCTTACCTCCAGCCTGTGTTCCCTTCCAGCCTGGTGGCAAAGGCTGGGCAGTAGATGATGCAAGTGTGGGCTGCAGGGACTGGGAGAATCCTTGCACACAAAGGAACAGTGCTTTGAGGGACCAGCCTGCTGCCTTCCTCCGGCCACAGCTGCATCGTGCTGACCTGGACGATTAACCCTTCTCCAGGAAAAACAGAAATGGGGTATGCACAAAGATATCCTTGGGTTTCTCAGGCCAGGGAATTTTTCAGGAAGGGCTGAGCTCTACTGGGCAAGAAACAATGAATCAGAAGCAGCTCAAAACAGTACACCTCAGAGGAAAGTTAGTAAACCACCCCAGGCACTCACTGCTCCAGCCTTTTGTTGTCTGATGACTTCACTTCCCCCGTCTGGCTCAGGCATGGGGAAAGCCCGATGACAGCATGTGAGGAGGAATCATCCTGGAAGAGGAATCATCCTGTCCTAGCCTTGCCTGTGCACAGCTCTGTGCCAGAGCCCCCACGTGCCAGAGCTGGAGCTCAGCGGCCGCAGCAGCAGCCAAGGAGCAGCGTGGGGGCCCAGCTGGGGCTCTGCAGGGCCAGGGCAGCCAGAGAGGGCTCACAAAGGCACAGCTGGTGCTGCCCTGGGGTGGGCAGCAAGGTGTCACACCCACACCATGGGCAAACAGGGGCTTTTCCTCACAAATCAGACACTGTGCATCCAAGCACCCAGAGCACACTTCCTTCACTGAGGTAACGATCCCCAGCATGGTTTGTAGAAGTCAAAGACAGAATTTCCTCACTAGCCCTGATATCCTGACCTGCCTGCTGCAAGCAGCTGCCTGCGTGGCACCGTGTGACAGCGCTGAAGCTGGCACAGCACTGAGGGGTTATTACAGCTGTCCAACCAAGAAACTAAATTTGCAACAACTCTCTCTTCTTAAATACTACATGCAACCACCCAGAACCACCACTGAGAAAGCTCACTGCTGGTTTTGTGCTTCTCTCAATCATATTGCAGTAAATATTCTGGAGCATCTGTTTGTGATTCCAGTCACAGCTTGCTTTGCACCACTTGCAGTGACTTGTGTTTCTGCTTCTTTAGAGATAGCTCTAATTCCCATTTAGCCTGGTTTGCCAAAGTTTGTTAAACCTCACCAGCAAGACAACGATCATTTAACACTATAGAAGCACATTCTCTCTTTTCAAAGAGGAATTTAGGCCCAGCAGCAGAGCACCCTGAAACAAAGAAGTCACAGTTTATTCTTCATGCCTACAGTAACACACAGCAGGGAATCAACCATAACCAACCTGCAGGAAATGCAAGTTTTCTTCACCTCAAATCTGTTATGCATTTAAAGGCCATCCATGAAAGTCCCTAATAGTGAGAAAGTCACTAAGGTTACAAAATTACTCCTAGAGTAGAGGCTCTCTAGCCCAAGAAGCCAGGGATCCCCACCCACAGGTTTTTAAGCACATCAGAGCTTTTAAGAGCAAATGAAGTCCCATAATGTAGATAAAAGCTGATAGTTAAATCCAAGAGCTACTAAAGCACAGGCAGTCTGACAGCCACCAGTCTACCTATGAACTAAAATATTCATACAATTCAAAATACTAATAAAATGTTAGTATAAAGACCACAACCCACACTATTGCCTAGTAGTTGCCTTTGCACATCAACACTTGAAAGGACTGGAAGTCAGGGAATAGCAGGATGTAATAAGGTAAAAAGTAGTGAGACTGAAAATGTGACTGGACACTCCAAGTTGAAGTTGTATATGTTCCCCAGCCAATTTCAAAATGGAGGTGACACTTTGCGGCCCTCAGTTCAGGCAGGCTCCCTGCCCCTCAGCTGCATGCTGCTGTTTTGCTGGCCAAGCCCAGGAGAGACCATTCTTTTCTCTCCCAGCTCAGTCCAGATCAGCTCTCAAACCAATTCGTGCCTGTGGAGCCCCTCCTCAGTCCTGGGCATCCTCCTGGTACTCTGGTTTCAAGATTCCCTGCATCATGCAGCCAGGAATTCCTTGTTTTTTCAACCACTGGCCAAAGTTTAAGGATGAAAGTGTTTACTTAAAATTAAAACCTCCAATCAAACAATAAAATACATCATGATTATACTTCCTAGCTCAGCATCTTCCTCTGCTGTTAGCTTTGATTGGTATCCCTTCCTCATGCCACGTCCTGGGAAGGGGCTGAGGACAGAAAGCAGAAGTTAAGACACTTCACCACACCATTCTGCACACATCCCCATTGTTTAAAGGTCCTTCCCAGCATCTCCTCCCAAAACCACCATTTTTTTTTTCTCAGTAAGGAGACAAAAGATGGCAGGCAGTAGAGGGAATAATATTATTGGAGTCCTTTGGGCGATGTCTAAAGCACAGTTGAAGCCATGTTCCTATGTAAGAGTTCCTCCATTGATGGCACTCCATCTGAGCAGTGAACACTCAGCAGGCAGCAGCCTCTGGCAGAGGACAGGGCAGCACACCAAGGCAGGAAACCCACAGCACACGTCTGGAGGTGACCACAGTACTTCCATCTTGCCCTCTGGGTTCATGCACTAAGTGCTGTAGCAATTTACAGTGATTACAGCCACTCTTGGCAAATGCTGCAAGGTGCATAAAACTCATTTCCATTATGTTATAAAGGCAAGGTCCTTATGGTCTTTGCTATGAAGATCTGTAATCAAGTATTAACTGCTCAAATGTTCAAAAAACATCCAAAGCAACACTTCCAGTTCTTTCTTGGGCTAGATTTCTCTATCTTCTTGATATTCTTATCAGAACTACAGGCTGAGCAGGAATATTTCTGGAGAGCAAGAGTTGCCTGGTGTTACCCATCACATATAGACTGAGCACAATGACTACAGTCTGGAGTGTTAAAATCAAACTGTGAACACACAAGAGTAGCTGGCAATAAGTAACTCTGATATTAAAATAGGGTTTAGCACTGCTGTGGGCTGGAAACTCATCCCACCAGACAAGAGTAGTTAAATCTGTCCCTCTAACACTGCTGGTTCGTGCTATGATGCTGGGAGAAGTTTGGACTGGAACATCTGAGAAATGCAGCCCAGGTTGTCCAACATCTTCAACATGGGAGTAGGTAAAACTTGGAGTTGCAGGAGGAATGGATGTGGGCATGCTGGTGATTTCCATGTCAGACAGCACTGTTACAGCAGTCTCCTGAGGTGATGTGAAGTGCTCCGTCACAGGAGATGTCAAAGTTGAGCTGAACGTCTGATAGGTCACAGCTGTGGTTGGCAGGCATTCCAGGTCATCGATGCTTAGAGACACAAGAGAAATATTCTGCAGTGCCAGTGGGCTGTGGCACATCAGAGATGGCACATTTTTAATTATTGCTGTGCTCTTCTGGAGCCATTCTCGGAAGCCAAGAATTTGGCAATCACATTTCCAAGGGTTGTCGTCAAGGACAACTTCTTCCAGCTCAGGTAAAGCAGTAAAGAAGTCTGCAGGAAGAGACTGCAGGTTAGTACTATTCAGGTAAACTTTCTGGAGGTGCTTGAGATTATGAAAGAGGTTTCTAGGAAGAACCTCAAGCCTTGTATCAAACAGGGAAATGTTCTGCAGTTTCTGAAGGCTCAGAAAGATTCCCTCTGGCAAACTGGAAATATTACTTGTATGGAGAGAAAGGCCCCGCAGTTCATTCAGGCCACTGAATACATTCCTAGGAAGAACCGTAAGCTCTGGGTTAAAACTCAGCACAAGAAGCTCTAAATTTGTCAAGTTACTGAACACAAAATCTGGTATTGTTGAGAGCTTTGTGTGATACAGCCATAGGCTACCAAGATGCCTCATCTCTCCAAACAGCACTTCTGGAAGAGACTTCAGTGGGTTCCTGTACAAGGTCAGTTTAGACAGGTTGTGCAAGTGCAAAAAAAGCCCAGAAGGCAAAACCTGAAGCCTGTTCCTGGAGAGTGTCAGCGTTCTTAGTTTACCAAGACAATGAAATGCATCAGGGGCAATGGAATGGATATTATTGGAATGCAGGAAAAGCTCCTGCAGCTCCTTCAGGCTATCAAACACACCAGACTCTATTGAAGACAGTCTATTAATATACAGCATCAGCCTCTCAAGCCTGGCTAATGCACTAAATATATTTCTAGGCAGTGCTGCTAAGTAATTTCTTGACAAGTTCAGTACTCTGAGTTTAGTGAGTTTCTTCATCACACCACTGGGAAGTGCTGTTAGTTGGTTTTTGTTCAAGTAAAGCTCCTGCAAACCAGCCAGTTTGTCAAACAGATTTTCCTCAATAGAATTCAACCTGTTACTTTCAATCATCAATTGCTGAAGCTGCACCATGTCATCAAATACTTCTGGTGGAAGTTCAACCAGCTTATTATCCAGCAGTTTGAGGACTTTTAGCCTTCCCAAGCCTTTAAAAGCCATTGGTGAAACCAGAGCGATGTTGTTTGAAGACAGGATGAGATGCTGCAGTTCCTCCATCCTAGCAAAAACATCCTGCAAGTACGATATGTTAGCATTTGTTATGTGAATTTCTGTCATGTTGCAAGGCAGATTTAACAATTCCAGGTCTTTTATGTGGGGGCCAGAGCAATAAATTGCATTTTTTGAAGAGCAGTCACAATTCTCAGGACAAATAGATGCATCCAACTGGAAGAAAAGCTTGATCATCACTGACAAACGAAACACCAACATCCTTGCTGAAGTGCCAGAAACATTAGCTGTTACAAGAGATAAGAGAGAATCAGGATTTGATCATAGGTAACTTAGCAGCTCACAAAGATGTGTGATTATATCATAAACCTGCATATGTGTGCAAAATTTCCCGTGCCTTGAAAGCAAACTTCAAAATCTCTTTTATTGTTGACTGCCAGTATTTCTGAAGTACTCAGCTTACACTGAGAAGTACAGGTAAATTAATTTTTGTAACTCAAGTACTTCTTGTTTGTATTTGTACCAATTAACTATAATAAAAGTATACAAAAATCATGATGAAACACTTAAGTAGTCAAAAGACATATTTATTTGAACAGAAAAGCATTACAGAATTACAGAAGGGTTTGGGTTGGAAGGGACCTTAAGGATCATCTCTTTCCATCTGACAGGGACATCTTCCACTAGACGAGGTTTAGTGTATTATACTAAATTACATGCCAAAAATATTTTCAAAAATTATCAAAAGGTCCTGCACTCACTGTGTTTTTCATTGTAAGTTATCTGAGGTTAAAAAATAAAGTTTAGCCTGCAAAAATAGACAATGGAGGTAAAAAGGTTGTCCTGTTCTTTAAGTGGTGAAAAGCAAAACAGCACCGTCCAGTTAAATCCTGTCTCAGCATTTTCAAGTGATGGCTTCTTGGAACAGCCCAGGAACACACAAGAAGGAACAGGCTATTTTTGACACAGCCTGAAATAGCACAGAAGACCCCATATGGCACAGGACAGTACTGAGCCTCTGACAACCACCAAGCCTCATTTCAACAGCTTAACACAATACCAAGCTATCAGTAGTGGAATTGGAAGTACAGTAAAATGAGAGGAAAGAAGTGCACAAAATTAGATGGGAAGTTGTAGCAATAAAGGCACATCTGCATGAAACACACCACAAAGTTGGAAAGTTGCACACATCTCCAAACAGGAAAGCAATCCTTGTAGGTATAAATGGTAATATTTAAAAGAGCAAGTCAAACAGAAACCCACAGAAATACTTCCTCAATGAAATCAACAAGTCCAAGTGTATCAGAAACCTGGATGTCAAGCACCTGGCTGAGCAGCAGAATAAGCAGCAACTGGGACCACTGGAATAGTTACAAAACTTCCACAGATGTAACTGGGATAGCTGACACAACATCAGCCCTCTGCACCAGGAACATAGAGGAGAGGAAGGCTCCATCCCCACATGCTCTTTTTCAGGGGCAAGGATGAAGCTCTCCCATACCAATCCCACAAACAGACTGTTGGGTTCAACCCCCTTCACTGAAAGAGAAACCCAAAACAGCTGCATGTCCAAACCAGCTACTGCATTAAAAAAAAGCCAGAAGAGCAAAAGGGAGTGCTTTAAAAAAATTTAAATTTTATTCAGCTTCAGAGTACTGAAGTCTGGTAAAATGTCTAACTCTCCCTCAGGAAGGGAAGGACATGGCATTTAGGGCTATCAACAACCAGCAACACAGTCCCACAAAACAAGATCTCAGTGGGCTTTTCACAACTCATTGAATGAGACATAGGCATCACCAAAAAATAGCACAAGGTTCCACTCTTTTAAAGGTCTTAAGTCTTTCACGTGTCAAACAAGAATCTTTCAGAGAATCTCACCCTCCTAGTAATCCTCCCTACCCCAAAACTTTGTCATAAGCCAGTGATTCTTTTACCTCAATGAATTTGTAACTCAGTCCATCTCTGATCCTACGTATCCCCATGAGCAGAACCCTCCATCCAGAAACACATGAAGAAATTTCTGTTTCAAGCCCTGACTTGAACCAAATGGATGGAAAAACACCCAGTTTCTTATGCTAGAAACTGCAAATGCAGATCCTTTGGAAGGTATGACTACAGGCCACTCTGTAAAATCAGAAACAGACTAACACCAGCCTGTAGGTTCATGATGAGTGTTTTCCTGGTGTTATAGCAAAAGATAAGAAAGTATACAAGAAGACAAGCAGATACTCAGAAATGCTAGAAAGCACTAGTTTTGACAAACAGCAAAATGTTTGCTGTTTCTTTGCAAGACATGAAGGCTGTAAGTGCTGTCACAAGAACTGGAAAAGCCTATGGGTCTCAAACACCTAGAGCTGCTAACAGTATTTTTTAAAGAGACATTTAAAGATTTTAACAGTACAGAATACAGTAATACCCACAATAAAGATAATGATACATTCCCATACCTTAGAATTCTCTCAAACCCTCACATGAGACAGCTGGCATTCCAGAAAAGGCACCAGCATGTCTGGTCACTTAACCAAAGCCTGCTCTACAGCCTTTCCCTTTCAGCTCCCCTTCCCCACCACCCCAGTATTTCTCAAGACTACAAAAGGATGCCAGAGGCAATACATTAATGCTGTTACTATATCAGAAGTCTCAAATCAGTTTTGAACTTACAGAACACTGAGCACATGTACTGCTTACAGTGGTGCTTACCTCTTTTACTGTCTTGCAAGTTCCTAAACTCATACAAGCATGACAAAGAAATTTTGAGCTGTACCTTAGAAACTTATCTGCTTTTTAAAGGAACTTACTAGGAGGAGAGCGGGCAATCAGGCTTCACCATGACACTGCACTTTAAATGGGAAGTAAAACAGCAAAAGGCATCCTCCAGATAACACTTTCACCCGTATTTGTCCAGTTACTGAGACAGGCCAAAGGCCAAACAATATTTGAAGTTTCAGAGCAGATTTTTGCTTATAATTGTTCAAGCAACTAACTTCCACAGGTTGTAATTCCAAAAGTAGGGCTTGAAGCCACTCACATAACAGGTGAAAATTTTAAGTCATACACCCAACAGCAGAAAACCCACTTGTAGCTTCTTTGGCAGTGATATTGGGGTATGTGCTTCAGCCAGCCCAAAGCAAATCTGAGTGAAGTCAGAAATCTGCATTTCAATGTGAGATGTGATCAGAAATTACAAATTTGTCACCAGTCTGCTAAATAGGTTTTGAAGGAGTGGATGCATCCACTTTAAACCAGGTGCTCCTACCTTCACAAAGCTGCTCTGACTTTTAATTTCTTGCAGGACTGGAGTCAAAGCAATTTCAGTAAGTAATGAAGGGACTTTTAACTTAATACTTTGGCTAAGCATTCCAAGGTTGACACATTTAGTTTCTGTTTTTCCTCAAAGTCTTCTGGAGTGGCATGCCAACAAAACCTAAAACCAGTAAGATTCTGAAAGAGAAAAGCTAAGTTGTAAAATTAGAAGCTTGAAATTGAAAGATTAAGTTTTTGTTTTTAAGTAAAAAGGTTTCTTAAGTATCTTGTCTTCAAGTTTAAAATAATGTGCTCTGCTAATGACTGTTTCAATGGAAGGTGAGCCACAGGACAGAAAGATGTCTTCATTTCGACATGATTTTGCTGAAGATGACTGTGACAATGGTGACAGCTGAGATCATGCTTCCCACATGTCCAAACAGAAGGAACATCTGAATAACCAAAGGTGGAAACGAGCTGCTATCACATGTACAAGGCTGTAGAATGGCTCTCCTAAGCCACCAGGAGAAGCTGCAGTCAGTGTGATCCCCTGCAGAACACCAACACAGCAGGCACCCCTCCCACCCATCTGCAGAAACACAGAGGCACTGAACAACACATCCATGACATCAGGGGGAGTAAGCCTGTGTTCTTCAACTAGCTTTGCACCTAATTCTAGAAAGAATTATTAAAACAATTTCATGAAACTAATGAGAAGAGTTAAAATATCCATTCATTTTAATTTTATTTTCAAAGAGCTTCAGTCACAAAAATGATTTACAAGTCTATTTACAATTCTATTGTACAGTTATTTATGTATGCCTCTTGACAACAGGGTACCATTCTAGAGCAGCAATACATATTTTAAATACAAAGATGTAGTATCATTTCAGATTTAAAAATAAAAGGAAGCTGAGCTTCTAGAGAGTGCTGTAATGATGAACATTTTAATCTGTGTTAGGCTCGAGGAATTAATGACAAACTAAGTAGTTTCTGGTTCACATAATTATTAAACAAGCTGCAGTTTGTTGAAAATAGTTTTAAAAACCTGAAGCTTTACTGTATATAAAATCAACATATTCAAGACTCTAAAAATTGTCAAAAACCCACAGCTTTCCCTTAGACATACAAAACCCTAAGTTTACAATTCAGAATTTCATGGGAGAAATCCAACAGGACTTGAGCTCTCTCATTTTGTGATGACCAACATAAGCATTAAAAATTTGCAGCATAAAAAGGACTCCACATCTGCTTAGTATTATACTGCATATACACATATACAGTACAGGATTATTTACCCAATTTGGGATGACTGTTCAGCACAACCTTCATGAAGAAAGAAAAAAATAAATAGAATTAAAAATGCAACAACTTTTTAAAAAGTGCAACAGTAAGAGTTTCCAATTTAAAGTTATGATGAATATGGACAGTCAGTTCTGTGGGTTTTTTCAGCCGCTTCTATTCAAGCATTATTTGCAGCATTTTCTTTTTACAGTAGATTTATTTCTATAGTACATGAAACTAGAGTTACTGCTAATTGAATCTGAAGGGAAAGGAAGGAAAAAAAACTTTAAAAATAACCCTGAGGGATATACAATTTCATGATCTTGTAATTTATTTCTAAAAAGTAACATTTATTATTTAGCAACTGCTTTTCTGGATAGACCAGTCCTTTAAGTATGTGCATAAATAATATTTAAAAATCAGTAATATTTACAAATCCTAATACATCAAAATAAAATACGTACAGATTGAAGTCTGCATACACAAATAATTTAATAATAAATCAAACTCCTCAACATAAGGCCAAAATATACAGCAGGAAGAAAATGTCTACCCAGTATCTAGTGGAGCTCACTAACTTGGTCTGTTCACCTGAATTTAGATTTCCAAGATGAACACTGAAAAATATTTTTTTTCACTACAAAATGAATTTCATCTTACTTCAAAGCAGAAACTGAATACACTAGTGCAGATCTAGTTTGCTGCATTTCTGAAAACCAGAAAAACTAAGCTGCTCAAAATGAGAAAAATTATAGGTGGTCAAATTCAGCTCTTGGGCAGGAAGGCATAAATCCCAATAATTGCAGAAAATGCAAAAGCTTATTTTGTGGCTGAACTTGCAATAACAAGATGGATTCTCAGAAAAGCTGATTTATTATTCCTGACTAAGCGTCAGAGCTCAAGCATGCAACCTCAGGAACATTTACCAACCCTGAACGCAGACCTGGAGGAAACGAGCTCCCATTTGCAAAACATTCAAGTTTACTCGCTCATGAGCCATTAGTCACTCAGTTAAGTGGAGACACTTGGCAATTTCTGTTTTAGTAACAGTTCCCTAAAATGTTCTCTGAAGACAAGCCCACCTTAAAGAGCTGTTTTCCTCCTCACTTTCTAGGTAAGTCTAATAAACTAGAATAAGACTGAAAAACTAGCTTCAGAAACCAAACAAGCCAAGAGAAATTATCAGTCTAGGAAAGTATTAAGCAAAAGCATATAAAAGGGAAAGACACAAATATTTCCTTTCAGTTCTCATGAAACGGCAAATCTAAAATGGTCAGTGAAATGGAAAGCAGAAGCTTATGCGTTTAAGGATAAGTCACAGCTCCCAGGTCCAAGATGCATAGCTTCACAATATTTTTCAACTAAAGTATTATTTTTGTTTAGATTTGAGTACTACTTACGCAGCTAAGAATTATTCTTCATCAGTTATTCCATGCTACAAAGATTTTGTAAAATCAACATCGGCAGAAATTAGCCAACTGACTCAGGTTCATGACTAATTAATGCATCCAATGTTTGCAGACCCTTTAAAAGCCACCAATGTTGTTCAATGTTTATGACCTTATGAAGCCAGGACAATAAAGAACATTGCTCTGTTGAATGAATGCTAAGAAAACCACTTCCCCTTTTCCCCCTGCTCCACTCCTCAAAAACAAACAACAACAACAGAAATCAGGAAAAGAGTTGACAGCTGGACTGGAAGATAGTACACCCATATGCATACTATTTAGGAGGAGCAATAACTTCAACAACCCAGTTCTAGGAAAAGGTCTTCCAAACCATTTAGCACCACTTTTAAATTCCCTGTTGGCACAGTATATTCAACACTGCAGAAACCACAACATGATTGACATTAACATGGTTAATGGTTGATGATTTTGAAGGTCTTTTCCAACCTTAATGATTCTATGAGCAGCAGGGCACACTGTCCATACTGTCCTACAGAACAGCACAAGGGAATTAGGCCTGATCTGAAAAGAAAAATTCTGCTTATTAAAACAAGGCTGGAATGGAATTGTCTCCACAGGAATTTAAAAGAAGAAAACAAAACAAGACAACCCAGCAAAAAAAAAAAAAAAAAAGAAGAAGAAAAAAAAGGAAAAAAGAAGAAAATCCCTAAGATCAAAACCTCAAACTCCATCATCAGAATATACAGACTTCAAAACAATCCCAGCCAGCCAGTGCGCTGGGGCCCTCATTCCACAACTACTCTAAAGGACCCCACTTCCTTCTCTAAAGGATCTCTACAGAATCATGACTTCTTCAGACCCCAGATCTCCTCCCAAAGCTTGGAGGTGTCTGGACCAGTTAGTTGCCTCTGGTCAAAACTAGACTGATCAAGACTTATTATTTATCATCTTCCCAAAGACACTAAGGAAGACACTTCCAAACATTTACAAAGTTGACAATGGTTTCCAGATAAGTAATTTGTAGTTAAAAAAAAAACCAACAACAACAAAAAAAACAACAAAAAAGTTTTAAGCCTTGCAAGTCAAAGTGCTGTCTGCCTCTACTTCTTTGTAGACCTATTTTTCTAGTGGTCTTGTCTTCTGATACTGCCTCATGGCAAAATGATGTATGGCTACCCCTCTAGTGCTTAAGCAGCATTAGTGGTGATACTAGCTTTTATTTTATTCATCTTTTTTTTTTCAATAAATAAAATCTGCATAAGCCTTATAGTTCTGTAGCAAGACAGACTTTAGCTCAATTTTCTCCTAATTTTGTTTTGTACAGCTACATGTAGCGCTGAAGACACCGCAGCCTCTGAAATGCCTGTGCTCTCCACGAGCACAAACCCCACAGTGGGCATGGGACAACACCTCCCTCCACTCCCATATCCCTTGCAGCAGTAACTCTGGCCTTACTACTTCAAGGTATATAGGAAAATTATCTTTAGATTTACAAATAAAACATGGTCCACAAAGGGATAATCCAACCCTTCTGCAGGAAAAAGCAAGGTTTATGGAGAAATGCATAGCTACATGTAATAAAACATGACACAGAAAAAAGTGTTTAGATTCTCCATCCTTCTTTCTCCAAAAACTTTAGAGTGTAGCCAAATGGCTCCTCCCCTGGAGGCCACCTAAGCCTTTTCTGTGGTTAGCTAGAAGAGAAGCCAAGAATCCACATGAAAGCAGTGTGCTTATTTCTTAAGGACAGAGCATATTGCTTCTACAGCATTCCAAATTCCTGCTGTGGCAGACTAAAGAATTGAACTTAGAACCCAAACATTACACCTGGAAACACTCCTTACTAATAGGGACAAATTTAAGAGGTACACACACAAACTTTAGAACCGTTCTGAGGCACAAAACTTTTCATCAGTCAAATAAAAACCAACTAAACAAACAAATAACCCCAACCAACCAAAAAGACAGACACAAAAAAACCCCAAACCATGACAAGGTTATTATGCACCTCTAGTACAGCCATGAAACCATCACATCATAGGGTTTACATGAACACATGCCCAGAATAAGCAGATTAGAACAACTATTAAAGTACTCCAGGCAAATAATGTGAACCTGTTTTAACTGCCCTGCAGTTTAAACCTTCAAATGCATCTCATTTAGGAACAATGAAATCTGAAAGAAGGTGGAAGGAAACAAAATCATTTTTGTTCTGCCTAAGGTAACTTACATTTTTAAAATGTATAGCCATAGGACACCTGGCTCTGAATTTTGTATTCAGAGAGACAAAACAGTTGGAAATATCTGCATTAGAATTTGACATTTAGCACACTGCAGTTTCAAATAAAGCCTTAAAATTACATTCTTCTGAATACTACTAAAGATACATGCCACCAGGATCCACTGCTACGTTACAGTGATGATTTGATATGAACCATTTTCTTGGGATGGTACTTTTGCTTCTGTTGTTGTCCTGGGTTTTGGTGGCCATTCTGGATCAACCAGCAGTTCCTGAGCTAGGTGCATATACTTGGCTTTTGGTGTCTTCTCTCTACAACCAAACAGGGAAGAAAGGAAACAGACGCCACAGCGGTCCCCAGCCTCCTGCAGAAGTGAACAAATTTGAAAATTGGATTACCATAACAAAAACAAAAGTCAGTAACAATACAGTAAATCATTAGAAGAAAATTAAATAGTAAATTAAAGACTGAAATAAGTTTATCACATTGTATTGGACCTGTGATACAGAAACTCTTCTGTTGTGTCTTCTATACTATGGTAGTAATGACATTCAAAAAACATTTTTAAGACAAAACCAACTATTTCACATTATCATAACATACATTATCTAACACCAACAGTTTTTATGCATATTCTGTAATAATTTCAATAATTACAGATAGAACAGGGAACAATAAATTATTTTACTGTTGGAGAATAAAAGCCTGGTCCAGAAAAATTCCTAAAATCCCAAAACATTTTTTTAAGTAGTGAATTGTTAAACTGAAGGCATCCAGTCAGACAAAAGTAGCAGAATTTAACTTCCTGGTGAAATCTAAATACTGCAGGTATTAATAGCTATTAAAAAGGACACAAATTATTAAACTTAAGACTTCCTTCCTATGTTTCCTCTCCCAGTCTTAAAAGCATGTAATTAAATTAGCTGGGGAGGAGAAACACCATTCCTCATTCTTGAGAATGAATCCCTCTCATGTCTCAGAGACCAACTATAGTCTACAGGGCTGACATTTTAATAGTAATATATTCTATAGTTTTCATCATGCTCTAAATGTCTGTCAATTGGTGAACTGAAACAAATGTGAGCCTTGAGCACAGTTTCCATTCTTCAGCGACCACAAAACAATTTGTTCTACAACAGCCTCAAAAGGACAAATGTAAATCTGAAGTGAATATATTTAATAAAATTTAGTGCTGAGAAATAAACCACTGTAATTCTAGCAAGCACAAATGTATAATCGGCCAAAAGTAATAAGGCAACAGGCTTAAAGTAGAGCTGTTTTTTATGGGATTCACATAGATTTCCTTCATGCAGAAGGGGCAGACCAGAGCAAAATTCATGGTCACCTGAAAAACCTTTCAGTGTCCTAAACCATCTGAAGCAGTAATAGTGTATTTTCATTTGCCATCTTGTTTTGTTTCATTTGTACATGCTGAAAATTACTGCTCTCAGACAAGGGCCCAGAACTCTAAACCAAGTAATTTATTTTAATTGCTTCTAAGCAAATCAAGATGTTCCCAGTCCAAGTGTACTAACTTGTGACACCAAAAAAATTTGCTAATGTGGAAACTAAAGATGAAGTGAGAGAAGTCTTAAAGCAATACTCTAGGTTTGTTTCACCATTCTTGCACACACACTAAACTCTTTAAGTGCCAATACAGAAAAAAATATAAACCCAGAAGCCTTTGCTTTTAATGAAATCTAATTTAGGCAGACTTAAGCTAAAGATAAGGCAACGGACACTTATAGATAAGAGACAAAACCAAATTAATCCACATGCACTGAAATGAGGACAGCAAAATACTCGTCTCCAACCTGAGGCGGCTGGGGTATGGTGAGGCGAGATTCTCCTTGTTTGTCTCGATTGAACACAACCTTCCAAAGGATCATATCAAGGAGGACATTCTGTGAGACATTACAGTGAGTGGGAAGAGTTAAAGAAACTAATGATCAATTGTTGTTAGTGTGCACATTACAAATAAAACCTGAAACAGTGGGTTAGCCATAACTAATTCAGTGGTGAGCAAAATGGAGGGTTTATGCTACTTTTGTTGGTACTTTTGTGATAAACATTTCCATTCTTAAGTGCTCACACAAAATTTAAGAATATGAACACGTACTCTAAAATCAACAGCAACAATGACCAAATCTGCATCCATCTCTATGGGTAAAAAACATAAATACACATGTGTTTCAATACTCTAAAAACCTGTGAAAGCACCACATGAAGACATGAGTGCTTAGAGCAGTTTCCCCATAAACCATCTTGGAGTTATCCTTTTTACATAGTCTGTTCTAAACTAGTGACATTCTCAGAAAAGTAGCAGTGGGGTGGCAAAGCTGGGCCACCAGCAGGAATAAAGGAAATACACATAATGGTATGTGTAATTCCATGGTTTTAAAAGAGGGCAGAATTTGAATAGTATGTTGAGCACATCTGGTTATCCTCATACAGCTGCATGGGTGGACTCAGGAGCTTTGAGCCAATCTGACAACACAGGTGTGAACCTGTACCTTCCATGGCCTCGAGCCTACAACTCTGATCCTTGGACAGATTCCATTTCTAACATCTGACTAACTGCTGCCATTGAAAATGGGGAACTGATTAGACAGATTTTTGTAACAGATTTTTATAATGCTTATGATTTTGTAATGTACCACAATTTGACAGTGCTTTTATAAAGCATCAGCCAACAAATCTTCAGCTTGTTCGATGTTCATTTTTGAAGCCAGTCTGGTTTAAGCATGTCTATACCAGGCATCAGGGGTGAGGAGGAACAGCTGCTAGGATCTGCCTTTGTTGTGCAATATTTCCTATCATATGGTAGAAGGAATCTGCATGCTTTGTGATCCTAGTCTGGCACCCACATGGAAGGAGCAAAAGCTTTTCACGGCATTTCAGAAAGCAAACAGAAAACAACCACAGTCAGAAATTACTCCTGTTGTAGAAGTAATGACAAAACTACATATGATCATAGCGTGACACAAAAGTGTCACACTGGCAAGTGTGACTAAGGAAGATCCCATCCTCATGTATCTCATAACTGTGAGACACTTAAAGAGGCATTACTCTAAGCAGAACAAACTCCAGGTGAAATACAGGGTACCTTGTTAAAAGATGGAAGGAGCTGCCACCAGTGGCCTCTCCCAGATACTCAGAATGTGACCTGGGGCACAGGTCTGTAGTGAAAAGTGGAGGGAGCAGAAAATCCAGCCAGGCACACAAGAAGAGAAAGACAATGAGCTATACTTGAAGTGAAGGAAAGAAACAGCCTGGGATTTCTACACAGCACACTGGACCCAGGGAGCTGGCACCACATGACAAAGCTTTAGAGAGTGTAGAGTAACACTGCTGGAATTGGGCAAATGCAGTTCAAGAGGTGGGCATCAGTTATGGAAGGTGAAGTGTATATTGTAAAACAAGGTTTGGGATTTGAGGATTGTTACACAACCGTTCTGTTGGGACACCTGCTGAACAGTAAAACAACTCATCTGCCAAAACAGAGCATTCAACTTACACTTACAAAGTGGAAGAAACTTGGTTTAAGAGAGAGCATAACAGCCCACACAATTAGTGCAAAGAAGTAGGTACATCTATTTTATTACCAAAGTATAGGCAACAAGATAAATAGGGAAGGCTGTTTAGAAGAAATGTGTCAAATCACCCCTGCAGTTTTGGTAATGAAAGTTAAATGACTGAAGTGCACAAAGATGCTAACTCAAACCTCCATAGGAAAAAGAACGGGGTGAGGTTTGAAATAGTGGGTGAAAGAACACAGTCTAATTATAGTGCTTAGGTGATGTTTAGTAGAAATTCACAAGTTTTCAGGCTGATGTGACAACCAACAAGGCCCAGAAGTGGAACCTGATGAACACATATTTAAACCAGAGGAGAACCATTTGTCCTCAAGAGCCACGTGCTGATACATGGATTGGCACACTGCACACACTTCCTACTGGAGCCCTTACACATCCAGAACAGAAACAGCACCAGATTCTATAGAAGTTACAGGATCCCCTGCAGAACAAAGGAATTTTCAAGCAGATGGTAAATGTATTTCCCTCAGTAATCTTTATCACTGGACTGAAAATTGAAATTGAATTGGAAAAAATATTTCTGTCTAGGAGGTTTGTTTTAATTTTATCAGAAGACAAAAAAAAAAAAAAGCCATGATTCTGAAGCTTTAGAATAGTTGTTTTGTTTCAGTGGTAAAGACAGCAAAATACATAAAATTTGACTTTTCACAAATAAAAGAAAGCCAGAAAAGCCCAAACTATTAAGCATTCACTACTACAGAAAAATGAAAGAATTCAAGACCATAAAGAAAAATCATCAGAGGAAGAGCTAGAGTATATACAGGACAATGTAAGAAAGGCACAGGAGCTTTAATAGTGGATAAACTTGTTAACAACAAGAGGCCAAGAAAATTAGTATCTACTGGCACGTTTTGGAAAAGTTGTTGCCTGCCATGTGAAAACACAAAACCATGTTCCAATAGGCAGCAACATAAGAGCATATTTTGCAAATTCTATTTGGAACATTTTAAACACAAAGCACCTTGGTAATTTTGATTCAAGTATCTAAAAAAACCCTTTGTTTGAGTTAAGTTTTAGGTCACTAATAAAGGGAAAAAACATGTCAATTGGACAGAATATTAATGCTGCAGTACTCTTTGAAGACCAAAATTATATGATCCAAGGAAGTATTATACTGATTACATTGGTAGCAATCCCTCACATTCTAATGGAAATAATGATTAGAAGCTGTAGAAAATGTTACACAGTAAAAACAGATAATTGTAGTGTGCACTAGATAATGCTGGAAGGCCTTTTCATCTTGCAGGAAAAAGGTGACTCATGACTGCAACCAAAACCCAAACGTATTCAGGTTGGAAATCACACATGGAGAAAAACTAACCACAGGAATAAATAACTGACTGAATATGGATTTCTTCTGGAAGATTTATTTGTCCAACTTTGATTCTTGGAAACAAAAACAAGGCACCTGGATGAAAGGTAGAGCATGTTTCTGCATACATTAACTCTGGAATTATAGCAGAAGAGGTCAACATCCAGAGTGATTGACTTCAGACAAGCTCAGTGATGGCAAAAGCAGATTTGCATGAACATCTCTACTTCTGGGCTTTGATCATATCAGACAGACCTGCATTACACAGACCTGCATAATTCTGAACAATAAGCTATGTGTACAATCCAAATGAAGGAAGGGGGGCTCCCCTAAGGATTTAGATAGTTCTGTTGTATGTTGTTATTCGGAAGTAACAGAAAATAAAAATAGTGTAATTTAATATGAAATAGTTGAATTATTAAGTCTTTTGACTTTCTCCCTACCCCAATTTTTAAATAAAAAAGATCCTTAAGTTACACTTTAGACACAGAAAGTCTTGACACCTTAAATCTAGCTTACAAGGACATTTGCAGAAATACACACTTAACAAGAAAACAGTAGCCACTCATACTGGCATGTTGTGAAGAGTGATGTAAATAAAAGACAAACATGCACCCTGCAAAAAGAAGCACTTAAAAGAGAAGCATTTTTCCACGTGAATTTCTTACCTCTGTCAGCACAGACACAAGTGCATTTAGAATAACGATGATGACAATTCTTAGGCGCCACTCCGGTGGCACACACACAAGCTGTGGAAACAAGTTACCAGAGATTAGAAACACACATGTGAAGTAAGCACACATCCAAAACTCAGCATTATAAATTCTCCCTTCCCCAGCCAGTGATGTGAAGCTAAAGGTCTGCAGGGCTCATGCTTGCCCCAAAGGCAGCCCACCAGTTTCCTGAGGAAGCTGACACACCCGAGATGTGCTGGCTCTCACCTCCAGAAATTCATCGATAGCTTCAACAGGATGCAACATGATGAAAAATATGAAGACATAAAGAACTATAACAGATAAAACAAACAGAACTGTAAAAAAAGAAAAAAATATTTTAATTGGACCATCTCACAATCGAGAGTTTTAGACAATTTTAATATGTATCATGAGTTCATTACTGCCTGGAAACAACCTCTTTTCTCCCCCTAAACTCCTTCCAAGCAAACTGGGGCAATACTAGTTGTGCTGACAGCCATGAAGAGAGAGAAGATCTGACTACTTCTGACTCCTTCTCAGTGGCTCACTTGTGGAGCTGAAATATATAGACACATGCATGTCTACAAATTAAGCAACTATTAACACAAGTTTCTCCATACAGTTTAGTATTTCCTTATTTCTAGCTGTGATTAGTAGAGGATAACTCCACTATGATCTGCTAGCAACACTATTGCTTCTGAAGTGGCACAACAGGATTGTCAACAAGTGCACAGTGACTTGGGAATTTTATTTGGAACTGTATATACTAAGAAAGGACTCACAATTTTTGTAGCATGGTTGTCTAAAGGGCTTTCCTTTAGAAAAGACAATTGCCACTATGAGGTACTGAAAGCTGGATATAAAAAACAAAGTTGTGTTTTCATAATTTTTAATGTAATGTTCATCATGAACAGTCTCATTCCCATGGTGTGCAGAGCTGGTGTTCTGGGCGTCCAAGACATTACATGCACTGCAACACAAAAACATTGAACACTGAGTTATGGAGAAGAGGCAAATAGGGCCCACTTATTTACAAAAGTAATGACAGAACAAATTGCTACAGTAGTAAAAAAGCTTAAACTTGAGAACATGTTACAGGTAGTAAGAAGTAACTCAAAACTGTGGCAGGGAGGTGGTAATTTTTGTGAATTCAAAGCTTCAAGTTCTTTTATGCTGCCTTTGTAAATTTTCTACATAAACTGTTTTAAAACTATCATTGCAGACTTAACAGACGGGTAAGAAAATACTGCAATCTAAAATATAAAATTAAAACACCTCTTTATTTTCAAAAATATTAATTTGATTTACTGTAACTCTAACAGGAAAGCAAAGCTTTAAAACATGAAAGAGATAGAACAGATCCAAACCATAAATTTCAAATTTCTACCTCAGCTGTCTCAAAGCTGAAGAGTCATTAGACCAAGCCATCTGACTCTGACCCAATTTTGTTTTTCAGCCACTGGGTAGCTCCCATATATTTTTTCACAGAAAATCAGCAGACTAACAAGTTGCAATACAGAAGCTTTATTTTCAAAGTGCCTATGGGGGGAAGGGGGGTTAAGAAAGAAGAGGGCATTATTGCCTATAGCTTTCCAGTCACTCCTGTATCCTGCACAGAGCCACTGAAACACTTACTCAGAGTCTGGTGTCCAAGGCTCGTACCAGGACTGCTGTTTGACCCAGAAGAACCCCAAGGTCTGGAAAGCAAGGCAGATGATGATCTGAGACAACACGGAACACAGAAGTGGACCTGAGATAAGACCTGATGGAGGCCTTCGTGCAACAAGCTCTGTCCAAGCAGGGTTCAGACTCACTGCAGAGAGAACAAAAAACAAACGACACATTGCATCATTATGGTTTTCAAGAGTTATCCTGTTCACATTCTGTGGGATTAGAATGGCTTGCTCATGACATCACTTTAAAATTTAGTCCAGAACTGCAAATGTGAAACCACTTTGAAAAAACCACAGAACCCTAGAACAACACCACAGTGCCTTCTACAGGCTGGTTCCCCAGCAGCACAGCATAGCAGGGGACAGCAGCAGCCATCAGACTTAAGGAATTAGCAGTGTCTGGCCAAATTCCCTTTGTCTGCAAGAGCTTACAGCTTGCCTCCTCACTTTTGGACTGCCATTGCTTCAATTAAGATGCTTTTATTAAATTTGAAAATGGAATTCTACTGTTAGCCAGTGAATTGAATGCTAGGCATGTATGTGAAGTCAAATGTTTCACTAGCAATACTTTGAGTGTAACATTTTGTGGACAGAAGTTCAAAGTAAGAATGCAAGGAATCAAAACATTTGAGCAAGATGATACTGCAATGACTCCTGTTTTGATTCCAAAACTGGCTTCCTGTACTGTGAAGACTTAGTTCCCCAAGATCATGCCCACAATCTGCTTCTTGTTTTAGGACATTTCACAAATTTCAGATGAATCTTATTCAGTACACAGTGTGGTATGGGTTTCTTAATGCATAGATGTAATAGTAATAACATCTTCACTGTATGTCAGTGTTTTCTCAAAACCACATGTAATTAGATATTAAAGAAAATCTGACCAAGCAAAAAGTGGTTCACAGAAGCCACAATGGTAATTCAGTACAGTACTTACTAGTGAAGACAACCACCAAAATGATTGCCAAATCAATGAAGAGAAACTGGAAATCTCCCAAATTGCTCAGGATCTGGAGAGAAACAACAAATGAAACATTGGTAATTTCTTCACACCACAAAAAAAGTTATACTGACACTTTTACATCATTAATTCTTTGAATTTCCCTCTATAAACAAGAGAGTATCCTGTCAAACTGGCCTCCTTTATCTGCAGGAGTCCTGAACACTCTACAATTCACAGAACAATTCCTGAAGTATCACAGTATGAAACAATTTCCTTTTCAAGATGGATAAGCTATTTGTAATTGAAATTGGTTTGTAATCAAAATTATATTATTGAATCTTACATACCAATGCAGTAACAGCTTAGGCCTAGAGCTCTTTAAACACCATAGCCTTACTATGTACTCATACAGCTGTGAAAATTTCCACCTCAAAAGTCCTTTAATACTCTGTGCCTTCAACTTGGTCAGAATACAAATTAAAATACAGGATTTCTACCACATGCCACTATTGTGAAACCAACCATATTAACAGGAAATATTCCACTTTGCTTCCCCCCCACCCAGCCAAATCAGTACTTCCAGTTTCTTTAAATTCTAACATAAAATGAATGCATTGCCCTTTAAAATAAGTTAGGCTATTTCAAAATGCTGAAAATTTTTAAAAGAACTGAAACCTGTATTTTTGCTTTGTATATATGCTTATTTGGTCTTCCTACTGTAGAGACTTTCTTTTCTCAGTCATTGGTTATTGCCTTTTCTAAACAGATACTATCATGTATTTTGTACAGTTAATATGAAAAAAACCCCAAAATACTAACAACACTTTCAGTCTAAATGTATTTTTGAATGCATACATTGTACTCAAAGGGACTTGCAATAATTTGTATTCAATATCTATCAACTTTCAAATCTCTAAATTATGCTGACACTTTATAGGTACTGACAGAATACTTACAGAATACAGCAGAGTAACAGTGATGTACTGGATGATGCTGTATAATGCCATGAATTTGAACACACAGAAGGAAGTTACTAAAGCAGCACGGCCTTCCCTGTGAAAACAGATGGAATCATGTACCTACAAAGCTTTCTGTCCAAGCAGTTCAGTTCTGCCTACCAATATGTTAGCTGCAATTAGACACACCAGCAAACCCTCTGAGGGAATTAGGCTACAGACATGAGAGAAACAGGAGTCAGAATGGCACACTTCCCCAACAGCAAGTTGTGCGTATGTCTTCTGAACTCAGCCACCACCTAACCAGTCCTCTTTGGACTTCATGTGGTTTTCAACAGAGGTTTTTAAATGAATGTCTTTTTACACAGCATCTATGAAGCATTAGTTTACTGCATGGACTGAATAAACACAGTCAGCCACAGAGCTGCTGACTTCAGAAATGTTTCTGATAATGCATTACTTCATTAGTTCCCCACAGACCCCTAGATTCTTCTTTGGCTGACCATTATCCAAAATCATTACCTAATTTCCAATTCTAGAGTCAACAAATTGGTCAAACCCTATTTAGAGAATTCGCCTTCTACTCTGTATGGTGCTGAGCAATTATCTTTGCAATTACACATAGCCTTTATGGAAACTAGCAAAGTGACTACGACAAAATTAAAGACTAACGTGTAGAAGCTTGGTCATGCTTTCACGGACAAAGGATTTTACAACAAAATAGTAAATCATGCTATGGCAGGGTTTTGCACTGAGTACCTTTGGTAAAGAAACAGAATCACTAAAATGTATGTATTCTGTAATTCACACTGGTTTCCTGCAGCATCAAACATATACTAAAATAGAGCATGCAAGATGAGTTACACAGACACATTTAAGTCCACAGTCAGTGGCGTTACCTGATCAGCTTTGGCACACAGGAAATACTGGGTGTCCTGGAAGTGAATGGTGATGCCACAGAAGCCTCAAGTTCAGACAGAGATATACCACCATGTGCCCTCTTCAGTGCCTGCCAGGTAACATTAAAACAGGGACCATTTTAGAACTTGCCTTCAGCTGTACCATTTAACTGAATGGTTCTGTATGGAAAATAAAAATATACTTACCCCACAGTCATTTGCTCCATCTCCACACATGCCCACATAGTAACTACAAAAGCAAAACAGATATCAGCATTCTGGATCATTCTCTAACCATGGTCCATTTAGCTTATTTCATTAATTACTTCTATATTACTTTGAGTTATTCAGGGTTTGTATAACAATGGGTGATCATTAATGCTGAAATCAATTACTGTTGCTGTTATACATATAAGGAGGTAGAAAAGTAACATGACACTGACAGGTCAATCAAAGCAATAATGGTTAATTAACTCTCTATCATCCCAATGTGGTCCAAAGAATCTTTGCTCTAGGCAATGACACTTCTGTAATATTTTGTAAAGCTGCAAGGCCTGACACCAACACTCACATACTGACCAATGTAAACAGAAGTCATCCTGATAATACCTCTGTAATACACAGAAGACATTTGATGGGCTTGTTTCATAAACCAAGCAACTGCATTTATAAAATATGTTCGTCAGTTTGTAAAGATATTCCTCATTTAAAACCTCATTAAAAGTCTGAACCTTTCCCAACTAGCCAGCAGATGGTACTGCTCTCCTCTCATTCTATTAGATCAGCTAATAGGCTGATCTATCAACACAAGGAGTTTACTCAGCCCAGCATTTTTCTTTAGGCAAAACAGCTAGGAGCATGTATAATTTTTGTCTCCTATCAAACCAAACACATTGAACCCTCTTGCTTTCTATGCTCAAGCAAATACTTACTCTACATTTTGTAAAGCTTCCACCAGCTGAGTTTTCTGATCAGGTGCCATGCGAGCAAACACAGTGCCGTGTAGCACGAGCTGCAAGACAGGAGAGTTCTTAATGCTCACAGGGCAAAGGCTCCTCACCACTCAAAGTGCCCAGACTCAAGGGAAATGCTCACCTTGGGTACCAGGTCCTGAAAATGCTCCAAAATCACTGCAAATGACTTCCCATTCATTGCAAAATGGTATTTTGTCATCTGGAGATCCTCAAGGCTTTCATGGACCAATTTAACTGGAATATCCTATCAAAAGTAGTTTAATACAGTAATGAATTCACACAGACACCTTGCCATTTCAAGCTAATACTCAGAGGGGTATTCTATTCTATGTATGACTAGGTTTATAAGAAGGTAATTTGAAAAAAAAACTCATACACACTTACATATTACTAAGAAAATGTAGTTTAATGTTTCAACTACAAGCAGCTAGAGAAGTTTTGACATATTGAAATGTTGGGGAAAAAAAACCCTGTCAAGTGAAATGTCAAATGTCATATCACAGTTGAAAAACTACTTCCCCCAGCTGCTTTACTAGTCTTTGGTATTTGAAGATCTCAAAGTTAACCAGTATATCAATGCTGAACTGACACTTAACAGCTGATTTACTATTTAATGGAATAACATAAAAAGAACTGTAAAACTAACAGCTTACATTCTAACATGTGTGCATAATATGGTCATATTACCTCTGAGTTTATGGCTGGTGATGAACTAGTGCATTTTGCGAGGGTATCTGCATAATGCCAGTTGATCCTGGCAGCCTGCCCATCCTTTGGAGGTAGTGCTTCAGCAATAATGACCTTATCCTGAGGTAGAATCATTCCACAGTCTCTGGCCACAGAGATAGCAGTTAACATGTTATCCCCTGTTAAACAATAGCATTTTAAAGGGTTTCAGCCAGAAAAACATCAAGATCATAGGTTGATATTCCCTGAAAGAGAAAAGCTAACAAAGCCTGTACAGAACTATGAGGACTGCTCCCCTATCAGGGCCAACCTCAGAGCAAACCAAACCTACAGACAACATTCAAAGCCCCAGGTAAACCCCCTCCTCTGCAAATTGTGTTTGCTGCTTGGAGCTATAATGATCTCTTATTGACCACATCTTAGTGTATATGGAAAATCTGGCAGAAAGCCATTTAAAATACTGCTTTTTACAGTCACAGAACATGCAAACACAGAGCTGTATTGTTAGCCCAGCAAAAATTCCAAAATCACATCACCTGTGATTTAAAAAGCAAACACATATCGTATAAAAAACACTGAGCACAGACATCTAGAATGCTTACTAGGACCTAAGTCATTCTCCCAGAAAAAATCCAATACAAAGTGACTCTTCATAGTATAAATGAAAATGGTAGGGAACATCAGGACAACCAGTCCAACCTCCTGTTCAAAGCAAGTTCAGTCACAAAATTAGACTAGGACTTCCACTTAGCCTGATTTGGAAGACTTTTAAGGGTTTTCGTCCTCCAATTCAGTATCAAGTAGTTTATACTTAGGGAGAAGAAACCACAAAGTGGAATTAAAGCCTCTTCTGGTTTCTCTGACTTACCAAAGCAACTTGCACCCAAAAAGAAAAAAAATGGAGTCTGAATATTTTCACAATTATTTTCACAGTTTCTAAACTTCCCTGTTGCTATAAACACAGTGTAAACCCACTGACACTAATACACATAATTAGAACAAGAAAGAGATGGATCTTTGAGTATCAATGTTTACATGCTAACCTGTAACCATGACAGTGCGAATGTTGGCTTTATGCAAATCTTCAAGTACAGCAGGGGTTTCTTGCTTTAACTTGTTTTGCATTATAATTAACCCCATAAAATCCATGTTGCATTCAATAGCATCTCTGATGAAAAAGAGACAAGGAAGAGAAGATTTTAAGATTTACAATTATTAGATGAAACTCTAAAAGCCTGATTTTCTGCTTATCAAAGTAAAGAGGAATGTGTATTTTTAACCATGAAGTAATTTGCTTTATACAAAGTGATGTGAAAGACATAATCACAATAACGTATACTTATTTCCCTTGTTTTATTTGAAAACCAGTATGAAAAAGTGTTGTTTCCTCTCAAGCACAATTTTCAGTTTCTTCCATGAGAAAGCTTTCTAAAGGAAATTACAGTCTCAAATAGGTTATAGCTAAAAAATCTGCTCTGAAATATTAAGATATGTTTAGAGCACACATCTCTATTTTCCAATTTAGCTGAACCTTAAGATAAAAGCTACCACATTCTTAAAAAGGCATGCAAGATTAATAGGCACTAGCTAATTAGGCAGAGAAATGAACTTCCTTTGGTTTACATTAAAAAGTCAGTGTATTTACAGGTCTTGGGTATTCTACTGCTATTGCAGACTTTCACACCTGAAACTGGAAAACTCATTGCTTTGCTAAATGTTCACCTTGCACACAGGGCTGATACAAAAGAACACAGTCAAAGTTGGCATTTTCATAGCCATATTACACATTCAAGCACTGCAGAAAAGATGACATTATCCACAAAACTAGGCCCAGCTGAAAAATATTTCACAGGAGGTTCTACTACTTGAAGGAAGAAATTTTTCTACTTTTCAAACCACTGCAATGAGAAAATGGACATGCTGCCTTTAGGAGACAAAGAAACTACATCAAACATGCATAGGAGGATTTTCACTACTTGCCATTTGCCTTAATAAACATAGATGATATAAATATGTGCAAGTAAAGAAATCAGATGAGGTTTTCTGCCACAATAATGTAAATTAGACACCATGAAAATGATATTCCAGTTCATTTCCAGCTTAAAGCTCATCCTCTGAAATCACTTCATTGCAGAAAAAAATTTCCTTATCTTGTGTGTCCAGAGCACAACTAAAGGATGTACAGAACTATGTATGCCAAGACAAAAAAAGCTAAAGAAGAGTAGTAATTGATGTAAACAAAAATACACATTGCATATTAATTCAAAGGATGCAGCTTTTAAAATCTGTTACTTATTAAAAAAGTGAAGCCAGTCTTACCTGCTAATAGTCTGGACTTTGTGCCACGTAAGCTTAGACTCCAGTTTTCTGTGAGCAAGAGCAATAACTCGGAAGCCCTGCTTAGTGTAGTCTTCCAGGATACGCTCAAAGTCAACAGGAACTTTAGAAAAATCAAGTTTTGAGTTATTAAAATATTCATATTTCAGCTGAGCTACAGAAGAAATAAAAAAATTTGCTCCTTTACCTGTTTCCTGCTTACACAAGCTGGCAATCACCTCTGGGGCACCTTTCATGTAAGCATCCATTCTCTTTTCCCCTAGAACCCTGGCTATGACACACATGCGCTGCAACACTGAGGAAAATGGAAACTGGCGCACGATCCCAATTTCATACCCAGTCTGTGCCAGACAGGAAGGAAGGAACAAAAGGGTTACATCCACATGCATCTTCAGAAAAATAGGTATGTGCCAAATGAAGAAGTATACTTACCGACAGCTCAAACAACTCCTGAAAAAGCAAAAAAATATACAGTCACTCTAAATATCAATTTTGAGTATTTCTTCAGATACAAATTATTTCTACATGAATCAGTATCAAGTCATACTGTATTTTCAATGGATTTCATAAAAGCTGAATATAAATATACTGCATCTGTTTAGTATCCTTTACTTTAAGTGAGACACAGTAGAACTGTAGAGCTTGATTTCTTGATTAGAATTACCAAGACCTTTCACATCCAAACTGTTTAGCCTTTGTAACTGACTAAAGTACTATGGTGTTTCAGAATGAGGCCACATTATTATTAAGTATATCCCTCCAAAAAATAATGCACTAAGTTGCAAGAATGTTCAGATATCAACTACTGCACAGAAATTACTGCTGTGCATGTGCACTGAACCCTGAACAAAAGGCAGTTCTATCTAGTACAAAATACAACTCATACAAATGTACTGACTTGTTACAACCTCCCACTACCCTACTCTGTGATAATCTGGATATACACTCACAGGCTTAAAATTTCCCTTTGTGAAATATTTAAAAATACTTCAAAATACAGCTAGAAGAAACATTTGCCAAGTACATTTTGTTTTTTTACTCAGCACTTAATATTATCTCCAAGGTACCAGAGTGGCAAGAATTCCATGCCACATAGTGACATTAACAAATTATTGTCTTAACTGAAACTGCAAGGTGAGCACACCTAAGCATTTCATTAAAATGTAAGAATTTGGTAACATACAAATATTAAAAGGCATAAGCTCAAAAAGCATTACTGTACTTTTAAACTAATCAGTAAAGGCAATAATGCTGACACTCACTTTGCTCACCTTGCAATGGGCATATACTGAATCACTATCTTCAACAATGGTTTAAACATGTTTGTTGTATCCTTGCCATCAAAACCCTCACAGTTCTGACCAATTTCAATTTTATCATATAGTAAAATGTGTTTATTTAACTCATATAAATTGTTTTGAGTTTTTATACCATTTCTTGATCTGTTGCTTGCTTGGATTCTGGGGAAAGTTGTTTTGAAGGTCGAACCACTGTTGGCATGATTCTATTATGAAGGGCTGTTTCCTCTTCAGTTGCTTCTTCTAAAATCTGTATTAAAAAAAAGTCAACTAATTTATACATTCATTAACTTGGACTTGCTCATAATCCAATATTCAGGAGAAAAAAGACACTTACCCATCCTATTGCTTCAAACATCTTCAAATCAAGGGGATCCCCAGAAAGCACCCCTTCAATTTTTGTAAGGGAATGACAAGTTGCCATGCAAGCAACAAACTCTGACCTCAGCAAGCTCTCACTGCAAGCCCTCTCTTCCGGCAAAAGGAAACTGAAACAATGAAGTAATAATATACTTAGCACTATAATTATTTATTATGAGCCACTTCAAAAGGTTTGTTTAGATTAACAGAAGAAAATTGACTGCACAAGTCCCTTCACTTGTGTTTTCACACATCACGGAAAACAAATTAAGACTCTGGGCTGGAATCTTCAGAAACTATCACAACTTTTTCCTCCTTCAAACACTCAGTGCTCATTCCTTCCTTGTCTAGTTTGATCTCTCATACAAGGCCCTCTTATCACTTAGTACTTAACTTAATTAGCTAAGGTAATTCATTTTAGCAGCCCAAAAAGTCATGGCTTAGGAGGACAGGATTAAAGAAATATGCAACTGTTTTGCAGTATGACCATGATGAGATCTCAGACTAACAAATAAAATTCTGCCTCAGCTTCTCTGGAGAGTTTAAACTTCCACTAGACCTAAGCCACAGTTTAAGTGGCATTCCTACAGCACATTACAAAAATGTAAACATACATGAGCTCACACTGAATTTTCTATCCTATTCTGCTGAAGCTGTTACAGTACAACATGAGTATCATGTTTGCTATCAGCCCTGAGCTCATCCTTACCGAGCATTTTCCACCCGCTGAATCCCCCAAAGATCCAAGCCATCCTCAGTAAGTGTGCCAGTCTGCAAAGAGACCAAGGGCATGGCATGAAGAAAAAGCCTTCAGAAACAAACTATCTTCCAGCAAAGCAAAAATTAGCAGCTATTTAAGAAAGTTTTCTTTTGTTTTCACATACAAAGCAAGACTTCAGGACAGAAAATACAGTATCTCCCCTTGCTTTTTGCTAGTAATTAAGTTTCAAACCTGGTAAGTAACTTTCAAAAACATTCAAAGCAGTCATGCTCCTCACTGGAGACAGGACAAATGAAACAGACCTTTAAAATCCAAAGCTGATAGCACATCATCTCAATATTCAGAGACTAAGGACAATGGAATATGGGCACTAAACCATTAGTACTATCTGATATAGTTAAAACAGTAACTGAAATGTACTTACAGTTGAAATAATACAGTTAGTATTATACTTATTATTTGAGATAAAATCAAAAGAGGAAAATAAATTTTATCTAGGAAATAGCCAAAAGCAAAGAATTCTGGCTAGCAGCATTACTGTCTTTCATTCATGTTTGTTTAACAAATAATAACAAAATACACTCACTCAGCTTTTCATTGATATTAATGAAAATGAGAACAAGTCTGACTTCACACCTGAGTTTTTCAGAAGCTTGTGTGCTAAATAAAGTTCTTAGTAAGCCTTAACTCTCACATTTCTGAGGTGCCAGTAGTAAGTTGGGAGTTTTGAAATAAGAAAGCAGCTCAATTACAACAACTTCTTAGAGCAGATTAAATTAGGAGAATTGGCAGATGGTAAACACTGAATACCTGGAAGCTAACAGATCACAAATCATCTAACTTACATGAAAAATAATGAGTTTTCCCTTTTTATCTATACAAACTCCCTTTTCTAAGACAATGCTCCTTCAGGTAGCAAGGTTTCAAAATTCACCTAACCTTATCAAAACACACAAGATTCAGCTGGCCACAAATATTTATCCTTTGTGGGCTGATGCAGAAGATGCCAATTTTTTTCAACCTTCTTTGTGCATAAACGATGCCAGCAGTCATAGCAGCAGGGAGTGCTGGAGGCACCGTGATGGTGATAATGTCAAGGGACTCGATGATGATGGTGCGAGCTGGAACCTGCAGCAGAGGTCAGAGTTAACGAGCAGAATTCACTGCTTACACATTCACCATCCCACTGATGGGATGCAAGAGCAAAAGCCACACATTGTTTTCCCCAGTATAGTGTGTTCTGGATTGCCCAGAAATTTAGCACAATCTTCACCTACCATCAGCAACCACAATAATCCAGTCCTAAATTATCCACAACCCATAACTTTAAATTTGCACTTTTCTCCCTGGCAATGTATTACATTAAAACATAAGCTGAATAATGCAAAATTTTTTGAGAGAAAAAAATAAATAAAACAAACAAAAAAACTTAAAAGTTATCAGGTTATTCCTTGATAAGGACTTTTTTGCCTGCAGCATGTTTAGATGGGCTGTATCCTATTTCTTCCAACTATAAGTCAGATAGTTACATATAACAAAGATAAAAATCTAGTAACTGGGTCAAGAGAAACCAAGGAAAACTCAAATTTCTCTCTAAGATATTAAACTTCTGCTTCTGTGCTGAATTTCCGTCTCAATAACCTTGTCTCATTTCACTGATATAAAACAGAACAAAAAGATTTTCACTTTAAATCAAATAGTTTCTCATCATCTGAAGTGTGATGGAAGTCATGGTCACCACTTTTCTAAACTAAGGCAGTTCTGGAGCAGAAATGGAAACATACCTCATTTAAGATGCTATTGACAATTGTGTAAAGAAATCCAAAGCCTGCTACCACCACCAGAGACAGGAGAAATAAATACGCATCTCTGTAGAGCTTAAAATCAGTTGGCTTTGGATACAGTATGGAACGAACAAGCTGTCCTTTAGCAGTACTAAAGCCTAGAAATAAAAAAGGAGTAAGTTATTAAAAATACAAACAAAAGCAAAGCTATTAAAATACATTAAAAACCTCAATAAAACCCTTAAGCTACTAATTTCATTACAGTGCTTCTCAATATCCACAGCAGATGTTTTGCAATACTGTAATTAAGGTGCTTATATGCGTACATCACACTAAGGGCTTCTCTCCTACGGCAAGGACATGCAGCTGATGCAAACAAACCCCTCCTCTGCAGCAGCAGCAAATCCTCACATGGCTTGGTCTGGCAGAGTTTGCTGTACTGCATTTTGTCCCTCACCGTGCAGAGCTAGTGGCCATATTTATTGTCTAATTAAGCCAGTCCTTGCAGAAAAGAAAATTAAGATATTCAGAGTCCAACATCAAATACTGAAATGGCAGGTCTACTTAAGTTCCTTTGAGAGCCAGAATGAAAGACTCAGAAAAAACTGCAGTGCAGGGAGTCATCTTCTGAGAAGGGCACCTCCTGATGGCATTTTGACAATTAAACTAGGAGACTAACCCTCTAAAGGTCTCAGTTGAACAACCAACAGATATCCCAAGGCGCTCCTTGAACTTTTGCCTCGACGTTTAAAGAGGCCAACATTAATGCCCAATTTTGTGTGCCCAAAACATTTTTCATCTGCTTACACTTCAAAGTCTATTACTACAACCTAATGTCAATGCAAGGTCTTCTGGCATTAGTGACAGCTCCCTGACAGCTTTTCAGTGTGCAAGCCACCACAGCAAAGGCTGAGCCCTTGCTCAGGGCATTGCCTTCAGCAGTTCATTTCTGCTGCTGTTTGGGCTCACCCTGCTCTACATGCACACCTGCTGGGCACATGAAATTGATTTAAGAAACAAAACAAGTTCAGATGTATATTATTAAAGGGCAGATGTGTTCAACAGAAGGAAAATATCTATCTGAAAGAAAAGACTAATAAAAGCCTCAAAAAAGAGAATAAAACAAAAAATTAGAACTTTTACTGCTAAAGCAGACTAACAGAAGGTGAAAAGAATACACCAGAGTAAGAAACAGCTAATTAGGATGAAGTTATTTGTTGGAAATCTTGCTTTAAGTAGCAGTCTAGTCAATTCAGTCCAATTTCTTCTAACTTGTTTTATTGTACTTTGGATTATAGCTTGCATTCAATTTATTTTGTGGCAATTTTCTTAAGATAATCTTTGTAAAGCAGAATCCCACAATTATACTAGCTTGTGCAATTCGTTTTCATAGACATTTATGACCAGACCTCTAACATATGAATTAGCATTTCTGTAGCTAGATCAAACTAATTTTTTAAGTAAATGTTATGCACTTTGAAATAACTATAGGTAAAGAAAAACATTTGGCATTGTGAATGACTCTGCTAAAATCAGCTGTTCCCCACTACCCATCCAATCAGCTGCTCCCCACTATCCACCCAAATCTTTTCCAAGAGGCACATGCAGTTCAACCAACACACTACAAAGAAACCTCTAAAGGACAAGAAAACACATTCAAGTAAGTTTTAAATGATGCTGAAGACTTTTTTCCTTGCCAACTGTTAATCTTCAGAACATCCTCTAGTTTTATCATGGTTTTAAGACTTTTATCAAGCTATGTGGGGTACATTCCTTTACCAAGTTTAGCAGTATCAGCCAATTGACACACACCTACAGAAAGGAGTAGTACACCAACAAGGGATAAAGGTAACCATCAGTACCTGTCCTCACCACCAGAGCTTTGACCAACTCCCCAGTGTAGAAGCGGGTCTGGATGACATTGGTCCCACAGAACAGCGTGTGCCGCTTGTGCACCTCGGGACTGTAGATCTCATCTCCCACTGCTTTTGGATATTCTGAAGGATTTGGCAGATTGATCTTTGTGACAGGAACACTTTCACCTTAAAGGAAAGAAAGTCTCTAAGCAAGATCAGAGAAGAAAAGACATTTTTTTCATTCACAACTACAAGTAGAATAATATAATGTCATTTCACCAGCACAGGCAGACTTAAGGAAGTCATCTTCCTTTTAGCATATTAGGTAGTCTCTCACCTTACCCAAATGCTATTTAACTCCTTATACTCCTTTAACTTCTTTCTAGAGCTTCTGTGCCCTTTACTTCAAATGACAGTTTATGATATAAAACACAGTTCATTAAAATAAACAGGACAAGCTTCCTTCTCTCGCTGAAAACCATCACCCCCATCTTTACTCAGAAAAGCTAGAAGCTGAAGAAAATTATTCTCAGCTCCTTTGGTGACCAAGTGCACTCAAGCTAGGGGAACAATCAATTTTTATCAGTTGCTAGCAACAGCAAGAGGATCAAGTATATTCAGAAAAACTGAACACAACAGAACATACAATCTCTGAACTAAAATTTCCTAAAGGCTGTCAATTTGGACAGATTATCCTAGGAATAACAAAAAGTCCATCCTAGTCACTGAAGCTGTCCTTTAAATACATCAGACACCTGATTTCAGAGTATGCAGGCACAATTTGAGATAATAATTTGTGGTTTTAAATACAGTAGAACATTCTACTCACTACTTCATTTTTGGAAGAAGCTAAAAGTTTGGGAAAAATATTTCTGAAGAAACAGCCTTCTGATCTGCACTGAGAACATCAAGTTAAGAGGCAGGAAGACAAACTATCAAGAAGAATTTTTTTTAACAAGAAACAATCATTCATTTTTAGAGTTTTCAAGCAGTATCAGGTAGGTGTTGCAGATAAGCAGGACACAACACCTAAGTACTTCACAACATGTCTAACTGTAAGAACATACACATTTCAAACAAAATAAACATATCCACTTCTGCTAAAACATACTGCAAGTAAGCATGCACACAGGTATAAGCTAATACTTTTAGGCCTGCAGCACTGTGTATCAAATTTCCTTTACCTGTTAGCATACTTTCATTTACAATGCAAGTACCACTGAGCAGCACTGCGTCACACGGCATAATTGTCCCGTTGGATGGAATCAACATGGTATCTCCAGGCACCAGGTCAGTGGAAAGGATTTCTTCTATTTCTGAGTATTAGAACACAAGCAAGTTTACTTGAAAATAGCCACCACCTACAAAACCTGATAAAGATCCTCACACTCAAGATCCAGGTGGTGACAAATACAACTATTAATAAAATGTACAAATTGATTTAACTAATGGCATGAAGAGATTTTAAAAATATAAAGAAAAGGCCATTGATGAACCCCAATTCCACCACAGATTAAACTCCAGAGCACATGGATAGAGTGCATCATGACAAATGAAAGGAATTGAGCTTATACAAAAGATATTAATGAATAGCTACAGTTTAACTTCAGTATAAAGACATGAATCCAACACCAATGTATGTCTTAAAAACAATCTCATGCATCACACCTTTTGGATACCACACCTTTAACTGCTGTGATATCCAAATGAGGCGAAGTTCAGAAATTATCTTGCAGCCCTTGCTGGGTAATAAATTGTAATGGAGACCCAACACATGCACATCTTTAAATTAGGAAAGAAACCAGAATGACTATTACAGAAGTGGAATGGTAGAAAATGAGAAACAGCAATAGAACAAGCACCTGATCTAGAACAAACCTGATACTCACTGAAAATTCCATCTAGAAAGTTAACCCTGAACACATTACACTATCTAAATTCCACTTTGAACTTCTTTTCCCATGCAATTTTGCTAAGGAATGCAAGCATTACAAGCTGATTAAAGAAAGAACAGATGCAGACCCACTTTACACTCACACTTCATGAGCAATTTAAATTCAACCTTCCAAGCCACCTGTGAAATTTACCTTGGTTTCCTCTGCAGACAGAAACCCTTACAATGCTGTGAGCTGCTACCATGTCATGTAACATAACATATTGCTGCGAAGGGGAGAAAAATTCATTATTCAAAAGCACAGCTTGTCTTCTTCTAAATGCACATTGCACAGTAGAAGAGATGAGATTCTCTACCAACATTCTTTAACAACAAAATGCTACTCAAAACATTCTCTTGAACATAGTTTAGAAAACTTATGGGCAAATAAAGCTTGAGTGCATCAACCTGTACAGGCTTCTATTTTAACAGCATTCTGCAAGCAAACATACACTGTCCTGTAAAAATCTTATAAAATCATTTAGTCATTTACAAAAGTAACAGCTGCAGTAGTTGTATGGACTTGAATTAAGGTAGAAGTTGTTTGGGGTTTTTTTGTCTCTGGTCTGAATTCAGAGATTGCAATTTAAGGATAATTACTACTTTGATTCCCATCAGGTAAGTCTACAAAGCAAACTGAATCACCAGTTTAACAATCCATATGCTTCACTGGTGCTCAGTTCTGCAGGGCCTTTTCAAGCAAGGAAACAACACAAGATGGAATCACTACTGTCAATAAAGCTTGGTCCATAAACTTGTGTCCGGCTTTTATTTAAGCAAGGGAGCGTTTCTGCTGTCTGAGGCCAACCTATTGATTCATCAGCGTGGAAAAGATTCAAAGGCCTCAAAGAAAACTATAAATCCAAATTCTTTCAGCTCAAAGAGAGAAAATGCATAGCAATATTCTATCTGTATAATTCTGAAAAATTCTTAAAGATTTGTAGGCAATTTCATAACAAAATAAGGCAATGAGTAAAAGCCAAAAAGATGCATCCATTTTCTTTGAACTTACCTTTCTAATGGTGTAGAGTGAGCTAACAATGGATATTACAGACATAATCACAATTGCTAATGCATAGTAGTGGTACTCATCAGTGATCCACAATATCACACTGAACAACTGGAAAATGTAAAAAGGGTTGAGAACCTAGAAGAGTGACAGAACATTCAAGTTACACCAAAAGGTCACATGGGTTCTCCATCAGAACAAAGCTGAAATTATCCTCCTCCAGGGAGAAGACAATTTCAGTTCTTCATACATACTTTTTGATTTGCCAAAATGATCCTTTTTTTCACTATCTCCTCAGCCCCTCAAAAAGCACAGTTCTCACTCAAATATACACAAATACAGACTTCAAAGACTGCATGCGTTTTCCCCTACACCTCAAAACAAGGTAATGGCAATATCTGATGCACCCTCAAATTATAATTCTTAAACAAATTTGGATGTTATTTTCTATTTATTCTTAATAAATGCCCTGATGTCGTGGTTTGACCAGGAAGGAGTGGGAATTCTGGGAAGCTGTGGTCAAACCAATGAAGGTTTTGGGTTTGAGACTGGCGTCCGGTGTGGCCAGTGGGGTTTGGACACACCTCCGAGAATACACAGGGGTTAAAAGCAAGGCACTGCCCTTGGCACTTCCTCTTTTGGACACCGCGGCCGAGGAGTTCAGATCTCTCTCTCCCCCGCCCAGCCTGTTGCTGCTGGGCGGGGGAGGGGCCGGCCATGCGGTAGGCCTGGGGCCTGGACAGAGATGGGGTTGAGGGGGCTTCGGGGGGCTTCGAGGATGGAAGGGTGGAAGATCCCAGAGAGTCAGCCCTCGGGCAGCCAGCCCCCCCAGGAGAGCAGCCAGCTAGGAGGAGAAGGAGGGAGAGTGCCCGGCTGGAGCGGCAGCGTGTGGGCAGCGTGCGTGGGAGTCGCTCCGGACCGACAGAGACTGAAAACTTTTAACCCTTTCTTGCATGATTGGGGCCTTGCAAAAATGCTAATCCTCCTCGAAGCTGAATAAGAAGGGAGATAAGAGATGAGATGTGGAGATGATTGGATGGGGAGAGATGATTTGGAGTGGCCTTTTGGCTGGACTTTTCTCGTGGCTATGGACTCAGTTGTTCCTGTGACACAGACTGCATTTAGGGGGAGGCAGTGCCTCAAAACCAGGAAGGTTCTTCGTGAGGACCCCCCGGCCCCAGGGGGTTGGAAAAATATGGGGGGGACAGATGTCCCAAAAGCAGAGACTGTGCCTTTTTGGAGTGAGACAAGGCATCCTTGAAAGACAACCCTAAAAGCAGCTCTGGCCATGCGCAGTGGTGAGAGCACTGGGCATGGAAGGAAAATGTCACAAGCGGCAAAGGGACTTTTTTTTTTCCGGGCGGTGCCGAAGTGACAGAGAAGCACACGAGGTTTCAGTGTGTTTCCAGGAGAAGCCTATGGAACGAGAAGGACTCCTTTCCTCTTCATGAACTGATGTTTGAGTATACTAAAGTGTCGTACCGGGTGTTTTGGGAGAATGTATTGGATTGGGAAAGTCAGGTGGTGGGGAGGAGGAAAATGGTTTTCTTTGTAAGGTTTTCAATTCTTTTCTTCTTTTTCCTTATGGTCTTTCCCTATTTTTCCTGTAGTTTAAGTAATAAAGTGTCTTTTATGTTTAAGTTGGAGCCTGTTTTGCTTATTCCTGGTCACATCTCACAGCAGACACCAGGGTGAGGCATTTTCATGGGGGGCACTGGCTCTGTGCCAGGCTCAAACCATGACACCTGATACCTCGAGTTCTTACTCTGTTAGATCAGGTTGGAGAGTTTCTTTGTTCAGAATTTCTACTGTGCATTATTACAACACAAAATAACAAAGCAGTTATTCAAATCCACCTGATACAAGGAAAACGAAACAAATCCAACAATACTACATTTCATTTGTTCATTAAAATAAATATGCTGTAATATATAATCCCTGGCCTTCTCATGGAGAACATGTCATTTTATGTTTTAAATTAATTACAAAAAATAAATAAGATGCTGACCCTTTCAAAGAATTCTGATATGTTTTCTAATTTCTTACTAAGGCACCAGGCTGTGAACTTTGGAGCTTATAGCTCAAAAAAATTGTCCATACCATTTTGTTTTAGAAAGTTGGGCTCTAAGGGAAGGTTTCCAACAGTCAATAGTCATTGCACTTGAAACAACTTTCAATAATATACCTTTTTACTTTGATTTGTTAAAGAAAAGGTTTTACCTCCTTAACCAGAAGCTTAAAAATGGAAGGCACTTTCACAGCAATTTCATTTACTCCATAGAATGCTTTTCTGTATTAAAAAAGAAAAATACAAAAAAAAAAGTTAATATTTTTTTAGGAGTCTTATTGATGTCAAAGTAATTCCACTAATCTAATAAAGTATAACATGTCCCCCAGTCTGTGACTCTCTTCTTATTTATCATTGTTTCAAAAAGTGCTTTTCAGAAAACAGTTACCTACTGAGATGTTCCAATACAAAGATAATTATTTTATACTTCAATTTAAACTGTACATTATTTTTTAGATTCTTTCATAACAAGATTTCTCTGCAAACTATGTATGAGACCAATGTTATTAAATATGTCCTTCTGAAATCCAGTATGTGATTCTCATTACCTTAAGCTTAAAGCAGGGTTAACTCTTACCCTGCAGTAACACAATGTTTTCAAGGTCCTATATCTTAGTTTTATTCTCAGCATGAAAAAAAGGCAGATCATGAAAAAGGGAGCTTCAAGAAACCAAGCTCTGATGGGGTCAGAGCTGATTAAATGGCAGTGACATGAAAAAGCCCTTAAAATTATCTGAGGGAAAAGGCTTTTATTTTAGACACAAATTGCCAGAAGATGAATTGATAAGCAAGCAGATGCTCCCATATTTCAACCTGTATGAAGGTCTCATTTCAAAAAAAAAAATCAGACACTGATCACTCAATTGTCTTCCAGGCTTTTTAACACTCTGAGCACAGGTAATGAAACATCAACAACTCTTCCCTCAAGTACTACTGCAATATTACCTGTAATCATGCATTCCCTTTGTCAGTCCTGTGCTGTATTCATTATGAATTGCAGAGCAGAAGGTAGATTCATCTAGGCCTCTAAATCAAGGAAAAGTCAATGAGTTATTTAAAAAATCTGATATTTAAAATTAAGTCTTCAGTGACTCAAAGGGGCTAGGTCTTTGCCACGAGGTATACACCATTTTATAAAACAACAAAATCTATGGATAAATGTGTTCTTAGCTGGTTTTGTCACAACTGCAGATACCAGTGACACATTAAAAGCAATCTACTTGTTGATATATCTTACTCTGTAGGATAGTAATACCTATTCCAATCAAAATGGAGTCACTTAAAAGATGAAGTACAATACTAGCATAACTAGTATTCAAAGGCTTCTAAAAAGTGAGCAAGTTGTTTTATAAAACATTATATGAAATCAATGTGAATTAACATCTCTTCAAATTATCTTCATTTGACTCTAGGTAGTAATGGAAGTTTTTAAGAAATAAGTATTAATCAATTTATTAAATAAATCTATACCACAGCTATTTTACAGCATCTTACTATCACAGTGTTTCCACGATGAGGAAAAATGCATCCTACATTTGTGCATATTTTGTAACAACTACTTCCATTCTCTAGAACACAGGGAAAGCTTTAAATATCCTCACTACTGCAAAGCCTAGGATCACATTTCCACCAACTGCTTGTACAAGAAAAGAAGATGAAACTTATGTGTTAACCTGGCCCTGGGTTTACCAGGTTTCTCAAAACCTTTTTAAGTTCAAGGATTTTAAAAATACACAAAACTCTGTTAATAGCTGTGTTTTTCCTCCCACTCTACCATGAACAACTTTTCTTTTTCTGTAGGAAAAGAAATGTAACAATGGAGTTAAGGAGAGTGCCTAAATTTAAGTGCTCTATATGCAAATATGCATACCTATGTGTGCCATGTCCATGCAAGGACAGAGCTTCTAGCACAATGTTCTCTTCTTTTTACACTACTGCTACAGACTGAATTCCCAGGGCACTAAAATCCCTGTGTGCAGAGTTTATTATAAAAAGCACTCATCAACCCACTCAGAAATTCAGATGACAGTAGCTAAAACAAAACAGACATCCAAGGTCAGAGTTGCATCCTCTTTGGCTATGTGACCAAGTCTGACTTAGTCCAAGAATAATTACACTTGCATTTCCTGTGTTTAAAACAGTGATCTTAATATTATGGTAATATAAAAAGAACAATGATATGAAACTCAAGCTCTCATAACTGAATTAGTTGCCCAAGAAATCTTAATTTGCCCCCCTTCTGTGTTGTGCTAAGCCTTTCATGATGTGATCAAACTGTTCTGTCTCTGAGTGCTGGAGTACGTGCAGCCCACAGTGAATGCTCCTCATGATGCAGGGCTGTGCTCAGATCACAACTACAAACGCGCTGCCTGCTTTAAGGCTTTTACTATACAGATCTCTGCCTCACAGATTCTCTCTTTATAAATATTAACTTGATTCACTACCATATTATTATGTAATATAATTTTTTGGTTTATACATATAAACTGAAGGGCAGAATAAGAAGATGTATCTTAGAGAGGGACAAATTTTTCAAGACTTCTTTTCAGAATGTTTATCATTCACAAGCTCAGATATTATTTTGCATATGGTATCTAGTACTTCACTACACAACCATATACTTTAGAGGAAAGTTGTAACAAACTGGGATTTTATCTGACCTTGTGGAAAAGTGACTTAGTGCTCTAACAGTACCCAGTATGTCTCAGATCCACTTCTTTCTCCTCTTTATTATTCAATAGCTAAAGAATCATGCCCAGCTCAGCTACTGTACCTGACTAAACAAGTGACCAGGCTCAGTCATGGCTAATACATCAAACAAAGGAAAGTTTGGCTTATCAGCAAGAATGTGATTAAATAAATGCTCCCATAACTTCACAGGCATATCTGAGATTTTTCCAGGGCTTATAAATTGTCTGAGTTATCACAAGAACATCAAAAGGCACAGTCAAATAGCCACAAATGCCAAGTTTCAAGTCACTGCTTTAATGCTAAGGAACAACATTTTTTTCTAAACACATGGAGTCATATGATTTTTTTCCAATACCTGTTTTTAACATACAAGTACAGTTTCTTTATCTCATCTGTGAAAACTATTCCCTTTGAACAGTTTAAATTAGGGACACTGTAGGCATGAAAACAGGAGCCTGCAATGCAAAATGATGACTGCCACTACCTGCATAACTGTATTTCATGGGAGACTTAACACAAAAAATGCATACAAAACTTTTAATTACTTACTCCTGAGAACTGAGACATTTCCACCCTCCCCAATGAGGACTGCTCAGTTTTGTAATTGCTTGTGTTACAGCAATTTCTTTAAATTGTTTTCATTGCTGATAACTTTCCATATTATTTGCACACACCTTTTTGGGAAAAAAACCCATCTCCAGATGGTGGTTCAATGCAGTGAACACTACTAATTCAAGCTTAAAACAGATTTTATTGGTGATCTGAATTTATTGTTTCAATGGGCAGTTGCCAAAAAATGGAGAAGCTTGTGCTCATTTAACTTATGGCACTATGAGATGGCCTTATCAAAGAAAGAAAAACTTTCTTCTCCAACCCTAACATCATGCAACAGTGTTGCTGGATAAAAGAAAATACAGTGCATCACAAGCTAGTGCTGCCCACTAAAAGACATTTTTTATCAGTGCAATAGACCTGTTTTTGTTACTAAAGAGTAACAAAAGATGGCTCAGATCCAGCCCAATTGCACTAAAACATAGAAACAGACATACACAAACATGAGCAAAAAAGGTATTTGGTGAATTCCTCCTCTTCCTAGATACTCCTTTTGGGTCTAGCTCAGCAACACAAAAAAATAAATTATTCCATCATAATCAAAGTTTTTGAGTGTTTATAGAAGGACTACTGTCTACGAACAGGTGCTCTGATTCTGAAGTAACTCCAAGAACAGGCAAAAAAGCCTGCAGAAGCATGCAGCCTGTCACCCTACACAAATCACACTTGATAAAGGCAGATTAAACAAACACCTTCCTTCCAGATTCTCCTGCCCTCACTATGGTTCAAACAAAGACTCAACGAGCTAAAACAGCTGGTCAGAAAATAACACCAAATTTCAGCATGTTCTTAGGCATGCTATTTTATTTTTTTAAATACAATTTGAAGCACAACATATAAGAAAAAAGTGTTCTTACCGTACAACATCAAAACTTTGAACTGAATCATTCCAAAAATACTTCACACTGTGATGTGTGAAGTAACGAATCTGTAAGGGCAAAAAAACATAGAGGTCAAACTGGTACCACTTAACACCTCTCTTCTGACTGGCTTTATTCTGAGAGATGACAGAAGCTGAACTTAGAAAAGTTTCACTGAAAAATGAATACTTTTCTTTCAACATAATCTTTCAAGCTTTCCACAATTTTCAGTAACAGGTTATTGAGGAGATTTCTGTTCCACTCAAAAATGAGTTAGCCTTTCAAACAAAAGCAGCAGCTCACATGTACTGGACTGTGTGTGTTTATTCTCAATAGTATCTGAGAATCAGCCAGCACAGTAGCAGAGTATTGCAAGTTTACTTACAGGCAAATGTTTTCTCGAATCGTTTTTATTCTCTTCTGCAGCAGATTCAGAGAAATGAACAGCATGGCCATTTGAAACCTTGTGCACAATGGGGTTAGGATTCTGTAAAGGATTGGCTCCCAAGGAAGGCATAATGCGGACCTTTGCACAAAACCATATCTTGAATTCATCCTTAAAAAGAAGGGGGGAAATGAGTTAGCTGAAAGAGCATTTGTACAGCATTTTACTAAAACAGCTGTAGCAAAATCACAGATCATAGATTAGCAGAGCCCATTCAGAATTACAGCTCCATGCTAATATCAGCTACCTTAGGAATAATTTTCTCTCCACAATTCTAAAAGCACATTTTTGCACTTGGGTCAGCAGTTACACCTTACTTCAACAAATGTTATCTTGCCTGAATAAGGGAGGGGAAACCATGTTTCAGCTTGTAGGAACAAGGTATTTGCTCTGTAACTGCGGATGACAACACCATTGCTGCATTTGATTAAGCTGCAAGGCAGACTACTCGAAATGGCCACTGCAAACAGGTGCCAGCCTTCCCACCCACTCATTCCCCAGGAGCACCGTTCTGCACTGCTCTAAGGCACAGTCATGTCTGCACTGCAGGCAGGGACTGCTGCGCTCCAGCAGCCAGAAGGAGCTGCAAACAGGGAGAAGCACATCCCCTGCACACTTACAGTCGTTCTCAGCAGAACCACCTGGCAGTCCTTCAGAGCAACCCTTCTGCACGTCGCTTTCACACGCCACTGGGGCATCCAGTAGAGGAGGAGGAGAAGAAATCCACCAGAACAGATCACTCCCACAGCAACCAGCACCAGCTTCCAGCGACACAGATCGTAGCCATAGATCTCCTGCACGGCAGTAAAACAAGTAATGATGACTCTTAATTACAGTGCCTGGGATGCCAACATTAATTTTTCATAATGTGCAGTATTTAAAGCAAATCAAATTTCAAAGCCATTTCCTCTTTTTTCTTTTATGGGGGAAGGAAAGATTTGGAACATTTAATACATGGTGGAGTGGAAGCAAAAAGGAACACTGTTTTGCTTAGTCAGAAATATAAACATCAATAAAAGCCTGACAGAGGCAGATCATCCACACTGTGTAAAACATTTTGTTGCACGACTGTCTCCTCTCTGCACTGCTCCCTAAGGACTGAGGCTGCAACACAACCTGCCTTAACTCTCAGTGAACAACAACATTTTTGACCATGACACAGCACAAGCCAACTGAACATTTAAGAGCAAAAGTGTGTGGTTTTGTCAAATGCTGATTTTATGACATAGCATTTAATTAGCTAGCATTCAGTTTTGAATTACTACTGCAGGCTGAATTTTATACATTCTAAAAAGCCCCAAATTATATCAAAGATCACTTTGTAGTAGAGAACTTTGCTTAGTTTATCTGCTATTTAACAAGAAACACTACTTTACAAACTCCAGGCTACACTCCTAGGTACTGTAACTTGCACCAGTTAGAAAAATCCTTTTCCCATGAAAAAACCCTCAAGTATTCAGTGTGCAAGCACCAAGTTAACTTGATGACAGCCAGGAACAGAAAATGATTTCGTGATTTACTGGACACTGTTTGACATTCCTGAGTTTCACATTACATCATTAGATTATATTTCCTGCTGTAAAACGGTAATGCAGTTTCCCATTGAGTCCCACCCATTGTTCATACTGACATGAACTTCTGGGATTTTTTTTTCATCTTTTCATTAAACAGTGTTAGAAATTGTTTAAACTCCTTTCCTAAGAAAACGCTTTTCAAAAGTTTGGTTTGTCACCTTCTCTGATGACAAAAAGCAAAAGTAAAGCCTATTTTCTCTTCAGCAATAAAAATAAGTGAGTGAAAGATGGTGAGAAAAATTCTTCTTTTCAGGAGAAAATAAAATCATTTCCTAAAATAAAAAATATTAACTTTAGTGATCAGGCCATAAGCATCTCCTGTTCTAAGATGCAGTTACTTATTTTCTGTATTAGAGCTATCTAGTGAAGAACTACTTTTCCTTGCAGTGTGGACAAGGACAGAACAGTCACAGAAACCTATCATTTTTGGAAACAAAAATCCCTATATATACCAAATGGACTAGAAAAATTCCTATGAACCCCAAGCGAGCTAGAAATTGAAAGAGTAGCTGCTAGTACTTTCCTGTCAAAGCTTCCTGCTTTGAATCACATTATGAAGCATTAATCTGTTTTAAAATGCAACAAAAAATCTCCAGGATTTGGACAGAAGGAACCCCAACTAACCAAAGAACAACAAAATAATGGTAATAATAATAAAAAAAAAAAACAAAACACAACTCACTTTGTTTCAATTTTCATCTGTAAAAGTGGAAATGTTAAGCACCAAAATGGGTCATCTATTGGACTACTGACCTTAATAAAAACCTTTCCTATCCAAAGACTAAGTTCTTAATACCAAAAAATATTGCCAAGGATAATCTCATAAAATTGCTAAATTGATTTAAACAGAGACAATCCACTTCCCAATGCAATATGCCCCCTTTAAGCAGAAAACCCTGAAAATGTGTTTCTTCCATTATATAAAAAAATAATTAACAGAATTCATTACCATCTCATCTTCCTCTGCTTTATTGACATATTTCTTTTCTTCTTTCTCCATGTTTAGTACGATATGAAACTTCTCAACTTGAGATATGGAAGACCTTCAACAAGACAAGAATTAAAAATGAAAACAACATTACTGATTTTACACCTAAGTTTTATGTTGTTTCAAGTTACTTTCGGTAAGTACATATATAAAACACAACCCTGACCAAAAGTTAATATTTATCTTCAATTTGCACTGTTACTAGTTTCTAGAAGTAACTATCTAAGGAGGTGTATAAAACTTTATGATGGAACATCAGATAAATACAAGTGAAATACTGCATAAACATCAGGCTCTAGAAGAGGAAGAAGCAGCTTGTACCAATTTAACTCAGTTACATTCTACATGCAGCAAGCCGTTTTTGGTACATTCTACAAGCTTCATGATGGAAATGTAAATTAAAAAAAAAAAAAGGTTAAAAGAAGTAGGTTAGTATTAGACATTTGTACCACTCTTTATGTAATAGCTCCTATCAGATGCTTTCACAAGTCAGGCTATCCTTCAAGAGGAAAGGCACAGTACCCCTGAGATCTACACTTCTCATCTGAGCAGAATAAATACTTGCTCAAAAACATTTAGTCCCCAGTTCATTATTTCTAAATCAAGACATGCTTTTCGGTCAGTCTTTCCACTTCTTTCCAATTCCTCTCCTATTCAATTTGCATCAAAATCTCTCACAGTTGCTAATCTTGAGAGGTGCTTTGAGGACAGATTATGATCACAATTTTCATGAATAAGAAAAGGCATGGAAAAAATATGGCACTGTCTACAAGATGGATGTAGTGCACACAGATCCCTACTCCAAAAGGGGAGAGCTACAAACTAAGGCTACATACAGTGAGGCTTATCAGAATTTTCCTCATTGCATAAGCAAGAAAAATCAAAACTACCATCAAACCACCAAATTTTTGAAATACACACTGCATCTAACCTTCATTTGGGCACCCCTGTATATGTTAATTGTATAACATTTTTAATTAATGCACAGGAACAAAAAACTACCACAATAAAATTCACTAAACAGCCAGTGCTCACCTGCCAAGACTATAATTCTCTGCACTGACATGGTACGGCTTTCAATTATATTTACTGCACAAACATAAATCTCTCAGAAGATAGCACTTACTACCACAGCTTATAACCAACCCTCAAGTATTAAGTCACAGCACAAGCAGCTACTCTAATTGTCCTTTTTCAGGCTGTTATTATTAATAAAGTACATGTTATTATTAATAAGTAATGTTGATAAGTACAATCACTACCAATTTCTCTGGCATTAACTCCCCAACATTTTCACAAACCAAATCTCCAGACTAAAGTCAGATTCTCTCAAAGCCAGCCCCTGGATCCTTGCACTCACATCCACCAGCAATGCCAGCTTCAAAGGGTCCCTCCTCCCATCTCCTGCAGTTTATCTACAGCATCACAGCCACTCGTGTTTTCTGCCACCCACCATCTCCTTCCCACTTAACCCAATCAATGAAGCAGGAACCCAACAGCAAACGTTTCTTTTGCTGCCCAAAACTGGATCTCCTCAGAAATCTATTCCCACTGCTGAATAAGGTCCTAGTAGAAGAAACACACAAAGGAGAGAACTGCATCACAGCGCAAAGCTGAGTCTCAGGTGAGAAGAAGCTCAGTATTTCATAAATTAATACAGTTCTCATTTGGTTCTGAATGGAGAGAACTTGCCAATATTGGATTGGAACATCAGCTCACACTTTCCTTGACTTGTTAAGCTGAAAATGTTCTATTGCTATACTATAATTTTACTGCAGATTTGCTTGGAAATTTAGCCACACAAGCCATTAAAGTTCTAAACCACACTGTCACTTAAATTGCCACTTTCTTAACTAAGGAGCTTTCTATCCTGGGAAAGATAAGATATACATAGAACCAGTTAAAATCTGTCCTAAATCTACACAGGACTGCTAAGAAAGCTCCTGAGGACAATCTTTGAATTAATTACTTCAAACAACTTTATGTACACCATACAAATCACATTTTCAACCAAGAAGTCATGCAGCCAGAAAATGTTCTGTATATTTACAGAATTATACTCCTAATAGAGTCCACAGGTCCAGGAAAGAATTATTAGGTTAAGCATACTTGAGCTGCTCTGCTCTTAAACAAGCACACACTTCTCCACTATGATGTACAGTAACATCAAAAAGGGTCCTGCAGGCAACTCTCCAACCTTGATGGACACATCAGGAAAGAACTTGATACAGGAAAGCACCAGGCAGAAAAATAAATGCAAATAGCTTCCAGATCAATGGATCTCAACTGAGATTTCCATTTGGCCAATATGGGACACCATGGCAGTGTGAGAGAGAAGAGCAATTGCCTTCATTTAGGCAATGGGAAGGAACATCAAGTTGTGGGTCTGAAAAAGTATGAAAGGAAATCTCAGCACTAGCAATAATTCCTGTGATTCAGTAAGCTCTTTGAACAGCTGGGTAGAATCAGACAGGGAATACATGAGGAGAATTAGGAGGCTATTTCTGACTCACATCATTAGCTCCATCTGCATTATTTTATACAGACTCATTTACTGAACAACCTTCAACTAACACACGCTCTCAACATGGCCCACACTGCTGGTAATTTTCCATATTAAAGTCCAATTCAAATCTCTAAACTTAAAAAGCATTATAGAAATATTTTCTTCGTTGATGGGTCATGAAAATTATTCCTTTTCCACAAGAAAGAACTGCACTCTCTCTCCTGGCAGACCATGAGCCCAAGCATGTCACCACGAGCTCAGATGGGCAAGTTCTGAGGTTTGTGTCCCATGTCCTGCTGAAAGCTGGGGTTGAACACCACCACATGGTGCTGCCTCCTTGGGTGACTTCAGGCTGCTGGGTCAGACTGAAAAAACCTTACCAATTCAGAGAGACTTTAGCAATCTGCGTTTGAGTTTTACTTCCTTCCTTCTACAATATGATGGAATTAAACTTTAAACTTTTAAAGATTTAAATATAAACCTTGGTCTTTCCAGACCAAGTAAGAGAGTATAACATTTTACTTGAGCCAGAGAAATCCTCTGCCCCTTTTAACAAATTGAAAATAGCAACCTTTTCAAGAAAGAAGACTTACAACCAATGGAAATGCTGAAAGTTACTATCACTCCACTCATAATATTTACTTATTGCATTGCTACTGTATAGCTAAGCACATTCTAGAGCCAGAGTAGCAGGAAATATCAAAAAGGTGTGTAAAGAAAAGGCAGCTTGCCACTGAGATTCAGAGAATGAAATCTCTTGCAACATTGTGTAACAATGTAGGTATAAATTTAACAAATGGTCTAGAGATCAGCTGAACAGTGTCTGAACTCCAAGTACTTCTAAGAGCATACATTTGAGTCACAAGCTTAAACAGTAAATCTCCAACTCTGCAAAACACAGTATACAAAAATTAAGTTGAACAGCATTGCTAATTTGTAACTGTCCTGAAGAGTGTGCAGCTGTGAGCAGGACAGCTGCACCTGCAGCCTCAGACCTAAGTTGATACCTAAGTCTGAATAAGATACTTATTCTGGAGCTAAAATAAATCACAAATTGGATCACTTAAGAAATTACAGCAGTGTACAGAGCTTAAAACTATATGCATCCCTCACAATGAAGAAAATGCTGCACTTTTTCTCAATTACTACACCACTCCATATTTGTCCATCTATCCTGACTAAACCAGGATACCAAGCAATTATACCAAAATATTTGAAAGTAACAAACATTTGTAGCAACAGTATAAGAGATGCAAGTGAAGTTATGGAGTATTTATTAAGGAAATTGTTCTAAAAGCACCACAGCAAGTCTCCATCAGTACACTTGAAGATTTCTGCAAGCCACACTTTCAAAGGACAACTGGCTTACCTCAAGGTAGTTTTCTAACAGCTGGCATAATCAGTAAACTACTTCAGTGCAAATTTTACCCTTAGAGTTTGATTTTTGGGCTGGGAAGCAAAGACAATCTTCGCTCTGATGCCTTCAACATTTGTCTCAATTCCACAATCCTTAAAAACTAAATAATACACATGTTGTTGCCATATAATAAACACATTGTTTATTCTTCCAGTTTTTCAATGTAAGTGGCAGTTTCATAGCATCAAGAGAAAATTTTTAAAGTCTGGACAAATTACAGCTCCAAAAGAAGAAACTTTTGATAACTCCTGCAACCACAGGGTAATTTACACTCCCAATTTCTCAAATTAAAAATTTATTTTTTAAAGCTGAAGTTTTTAATAAAATCCATGTATGGATACCTATAAAAAATTATCGAGTTATTAATTTTGCTTATGGTCTTATCATCTGTCTGCTTAAAATACATGAGTAAACTTCCACATTTGTATTTTAAATGCTCCCTACTTTATTCTTTTCAGATTTTTGTAAAAAGTCCTGTGATAACTAATAGTTTCTCTTACCAATGAGCAGTCCAGCAGCTGTCCTCTGCACTTGCTTTTGTTACCATGAGTTAGCGAGGCAGTTCTTAATAACGGAGACCCTATCTACAAGGGAAGTCCTGACAAATGAACTATTTTGTCTAAAATCTAAAAAAAGTCTCCAAGGGCTTTTCAAACTGTTATCAAAAGATTAACATATCAAAGAAAATTTGGCACTGCTTGGAATGCTTTTTTTTCTTCCTCTTCCCTCCAGAGCGGCCGAACAATTGCAGGACTGTGGCCGGGCTGGCGCGGAGGCTGCGCTTCCAGGGATCGGCCGCCCGGTCCAGCTCCTTCTATTCAAACAACAAATGCCTCCCCGGGAGCCTGCAGACACTCGCAGGGCTGTGCACAAGCCCTGATACTATCTGCCCAGCCAAAAGCATCTATGCTCCTGACCAAACCCTTCCTTGTATTTACAGCCCTGGGAGCGAAGACAACAACGTTCATGTTGAGGACTGAAGGCAGCGGGTCAGAAACGCACGCGTTTCTCACTCTCAGCATTTTGCACTTTAGCACACAGCATAATGAAGCAATCACACCAGAGCAGACGACCTTTAGAGACTGAGTGCAGTAAAGCTAAGAAAGTGAACTTTGTCACTACCTGAACATCACAGAAACAAGGTCGTTTTCTGTACAAGGCAAGGCTCAACCAGCTCTGCTTTGGTACGAATACAAAAGGCAAACCAAGAGATGTAGCAAGGTAGACAATAAAAGCACGAGACACACGAGAAGTCAAACTTCAAATTCACCTCTGTGCAAAGATTAATACAAGTAAATCTTCCTCAGCACCCTATGTAATTACTCTCAATAAATAAATCAAAGTAAACTAACACAGGAAGAAAATTAATAACAAAAAAACCTGACTGACCTGTCTAGAAAACAATCAAACACAATTCCTATTCCTGACATCCGAGCTACTGTCCTAGTAAGTGACTCACTGTGCTCTCCTGGGTCCAAATAGGCTACTAAAGGACTAATACTCCTCTTTCAGAACTTATTTACAACAAGTACATCCTCCAATAAGAGTCACCTTACACCTCTGTTATTAAAAATTAAGCTTCTAAATAGCTCAATGTCATGAAAAGCCTTTCATATTTCTGAATAAAAAAACACCTTGGAAGTTATCATCTTGAACTGTATCCCAACTAGCTGCCAAAACACAAGGGGAAGAAAAGGGGGTTTTTTGCAACTTGAAAGCCAAACATTATTTAGTCACTCAGAAATTCAAAAATTCTGCACTTTAGAGTCATACTTTTAGCAATTTGCTCCAAGAAGAAAACAACTCTACAAGGGAATAGACCTTACAAAGGCAATGTTTACCACTAGGGCTTATTCTTGTTATAGTATCATGAGATTCACACACACTGAGATAATTTACCAAAAAGTCCATTTTTCCCAAACATTGTAGTGAAAGTTTTTGGGATTCATGCAATGGGCCCAAAATGGAGGTAAAAGAATTGCTACCCATACACAAAACACCAGCTAATGCTGAATCGCTGCCATACCGGCAGTAATGAAATTAAAACTGAAGAAATGCTCAAACTGTAAGGGGCCAGGAAGACGAATGAATGTATCTTCTAAGAAAATATTCCATCTGAAAATACATCTGACTTCTTAGGAAAGATGAAAACTCAGCCTGGGAGACAGCTGACCATTAGGAGAAAGTGATGGCCATTCATTTTCCTTGACATGAGGAAACAAATATTTTCCTTGACACAAGGCTAAGAAAAAAGATTATAAAATGCTTACAAGGACGTCCTTCTCAAAACATATTTCATAATATGCTGCACATGCTAAAAATCAATCACCAAAAAAGCAAATTTGGACACAACATTTCCAGCTTGCAAGGGATGGAATCAAGATTTCTGCTCACAGTGTCTTGGACATAAGTCCTGTATTTACTTTCCAGTCCTTCTCTTTTACATAAGATATCCTACTTAAGTATCTATAAAAATAATGTATTATTTCCTAAAATTTCTCCACTGGCAGCTTTTGAAACAAGACAGGCAGAATCTGCAGCCACTGAGAATGAAAGAAGGACACTTTAATACATTTGAAATTTAAAATCTTGAAATCTATTCAAACAGCTATAAGAAAGTCCTGCTAAAATGCACCTCATGACCTCTTATCACCGAACAGTCTCGAATCAGGATCCATCATTAGTCTCTGTGCATCCTTTAAGGAAAGAGTTTCTGAGTTGTTCTTTTTGGATTCTCAGTCTCTAAGGAGCTTCTGTACACAGGTGTGCCTGCACTCTACATTTCTGCTTCTCTGATTCTGCCTCACTGCTGCAGGTAGCCACGACAGGAGCCATGGTGTGCGCCAGATGAGTTTTGCCACACCCTGGACTTGGAAGGATCCATGTCTGAGCAGCAGCACAATGCCAGAGCCATCTCACAGCACCTGGCAAGCCTGATCCCACGTGAAAGAGCCTCTTTGCCTGTCCCCAAAACACAAAACTCATCCCACTCAAAGGCCTGGGGCTATCACATTTTTGTGACTTTAAAAGGTTATGACTTTTGCTTCAATATGCATTACCATGAGCTTACACACGTAATGCACTTGTAAAGCATTCAGTATTATTTGAACATATCTGTATTTTTACAAGCATGTGGTTTACAAACACAAGAGAAGCTCTACTTGAGAGGCAGCCTCACAGAAGAAATGCACCTTACAGAAATGGGAGCTGATGCAGTTTACAGCTCTGCATACCTTGCAGCTGAACCCTTAGATGCCAACTTATCCACATAATGTACAACAGATGCTTGGGGAAGACATACAAACTAAAATAACTATGGAAGATCAAAAATCCTTCAACTGCATTTTGAAAGGAGTTAAGGTTATAATTTGTACTACAAACAAAGCTTAACACTTTAGTCAACTAACCAAGCTCTAACAATAAGAATGACATAATAGTTTAATGAATACATGGAAATTTTACAAGTACACGAGCTAAATTTTAACAAAGCCCTCCACTCAATACCTATTTTATCACTTCCCATCTTAGGCTTTCTGTTATAATACAAGCTTTTGTTTCTGTGTTTAGGCTTAAGGAAGACCATTGTATCCAACAATCACCAAACCAAAATTGTATTTACATTTGTAGAGTGTATTCTTTGTAAAGTATACTTTTTGCAGGCTGTAAGAGCAATTGCAATGTTTATAGTAGAGTAAGGGCTACATTAAGGAAAGATAATTCTACATCTAACAATAAACTCAGTATGTCAATTCATCATGATAACAAAGTACTATAGCCAATACTACACTCAAAACTTACTTTGTAACCAGTCTTCATATCATTATTTTCAGATCACTTAGAAATTTGTTATTAATATAGCAGCAATGAAGAAGATATGTTGGAAGAGAATTAAGGAAAGCTGTTGGTCATCTCAAGGACACTTAGTCAAGTATTTTATCACCTGACTTTCCCAGCATCTCATTTATCTTACTTCAAGCAGCAGCTATTCACATTAATGAAAATTTTCAACTGGAAACCCAGCACCAAAACTCACAATCACCCAAAGCTTGTTCCCACTCTCAGGCTCACAGAAACAGTGTCTTTACCCATTTCTTTTCAGATTTCTGGACCTCTTACCTAACTGGCATGAGAGAAAGAAGACTTGTCCCATAGTCAGGGAATCCAACAAAGCCTACATTTATTTTGGATGCTTATTAGTTCTTCTGTCTCTTGGAAGAGTATACCAGACATTTGGGTTAGAATTCACAGAGTATGTTTTGTTTGTTCTTGGAAGAGAAAGTTCAACTGTTCCAAGTATCTTGGGTAAGGCATGGCGCCATTACACCCAGCATGAGCTCTCAAGCTGAGCACTGAGGCTGCTTCCAAAGAAATGTGTCTTTCCCACATGAGGTATGAACTTTACTCAGCCCCTCTATGTGATTAAATAACCAAGACTATTCTGGTTCGATAACGGGGATGGCAAAGATGCCCTATCCCAGCACCAAGAGAGGGGCAGCCACTCCAGTGGAGAACTGCGAGTCTGAAGACCCAGACCCAGCAACAATGGGTCCTTTCAAGGAAGCATTTCCCCTCAGGGGCTGTGCCAAGAGCCCAACCTTTCCTGTGTGGCTGCCGCCTCATTGTGCAATGTAGAGTATCTGCTTCCTGGGATATATTTGCTTTTGTAGTATGGATGCTCAATAAAAGGAGGCAATGACTTTTTTTCCTCTTCCTCTTAAATTCTTGGAAAATATTTTTGAGGTTAACATAAGAACATTTGAATCCAATTTCTCTTCGTCTGCAAGGAGATCATCAAGCACCACTAAAATAATCACAAGATATGAACTTTCCTCAGAAGTTTAGACATTTAACTTTTGCTTCCTCAGAACCACATATAGTGGCACACAGCTATGGCTACAGCAGTCACACTCACTGTAAGCAAGCAATTGGCTTTCAAATCATCCCTTCCCATCCCAATTATGACTTAATACCTTTCACTGCTTTCAGCAAAGCATTCTCAGACAAAGCAGCAGTATTTCTTCAATTTCCTGAAGTCAAAATGCAAAACTTAGATATTCCAAAGTTCAGCTATGTAACTACTAAAAGTATACAACACAAGAATATATTCATGAATAATAGATTGTACTAATTATACACCAAATTGTACTAATTTCTAAAAATGTATTCTGTAAGAAAATGTATACATTAAATCAGTGGGTTCTACTGTTTACTGAAAGCACAATTTTTTAAACAAGTCATAATAAATTGACACAAAGTTTGAATGTACCACAGTGTATGTGATACATTCACTTAACTTAGATCAGAAACACTTTAAGGAAAAAGCTCTTGTCTGCAAACTTGTCAATCAATAGAAATTCTGCACATGACAGATACTGTTAAAACTCTAAATATCATATAACAACACTAAATATTAATGTTAAAAGACTGTATAGATTCAATTTAAGACATCACATATGACAATGTATTTGTTTTGATCTCAAATTATAGTAATTGAAAAAATTAACACAAAAATCTGCAAATTAGTTGCATCCCAGGATTGAATTGCTGTACAGGACAATTTTTTATGCACAGGAATTTATAGAACCTGACAGTTTAACTCCTGAAATTGATTAATTTACACTCAGAACTACCATATGAGGCAAGAAGAAAAAATCAAGAGGGAAAAGTTGCACACTATTTCTATGAAAAGAAGTTTGACAAAGACAAGAAGAAAACAGACATACAGGACTGTAACATTTAACTCCATGCCTGCAGTGTAAACCCTGGCCCACATCCACCTAGCTACTATGTGCCAGTCATGCAGAAGAGTCCTTCAAACTCAGAAGAGCTTCAGAGATTTAGTAAACAGCTGTATTTCAGAGCAGGGCTTCTACAATCCATGAAATTAAATTAAACTCCCCACATCCTACTACAATATATTTCATCACTACCTTAAATAGCTCTGTTTAAATGACACTATTCAGTGCTTCTGTGCCCCTTGGGAATGACTTCCACAGCATCAGCAGCGGGAGATCTCTCCTGTATAATGGAAACAGACTGCAAAAATCTGACAAGGGATATCCCTTCAACTGCTGCAATCTTCTCAGTCCTAATGACCATCAACAAAGGTCTTGAATATTACTTCTACTATAAGTAATAGCTTTTGCTTTTCAATCCATTTATAGTTAACTTTTATCCTGCACATTTTACCTTAAAGGAGAAATTCTGCTTTAACATATCTTGTCTACAGCAACATTTTCATCTCTGTTTTCTTTTTTAGAACCCTTCTTTCTTTCATAGCTATAAAAATTTTTATAACAGTATTAAGAGGTGTAACTGTATCCATCTTCTCCCCCCTGAGGAGGAAAGTTTCCTTGAGCAAGACTGAAACGTTTCAAGTACATGAAGTGTATCAAGGAGTGCTTTTTCCTCAAGCATTGACCTCACTAACTGAAATATCACCAATGTCTAGCCAAATATTCAGAAGTAGCCTCTTCCCAGATAGCTCTAGTCCAGATGCTCGACCCAGCTTTCCCCTTCAGCCTTGCTTTTTCATAAATGTTAGGTAAAAACAGAGGTCAGCTTCCTACAGTACCACTGAGGACTGTCACAATTTCACTTATACTAAAGCTACTAGGGCATTTAACTCCATACTCCTTGTATCAGTGGCATGGAAGAACAGAAAGGCTAATAGAGCAACAAACAATGGGCCAGAAAGGTCAGATTAAATGTGCATTTCCCCTGCAGTCAAGGAGACAGCACAGAGAGAGTGACATAATGATGCTCCCCAGCGCACCATCTCCAGTCCCAGGGACTTGCAGTTCAAGAGTTTCATGAGCCAAATACCCTGTCATCTTATTTATTACTCAGTGGATTTTTCCTGGGGTTTTAGAAATTGTGGTACATTTTAAGCTTGCCATCATCCTGCAAAGAACTCCTGAATTCACAGAGGATTCATTTTGTCCTTATTCTGACCCTCAATCTATTAGCTTTATGAATGCACTCCGGTTTCTCCTTGCCTACAGCATTTGGAAAAGCAAACTGCCAAACTACTTTATCTGAATATAAGCAAAATAATCAAAACTGTTTGAAAAAGACTAAAGCTCTAACATATCTCCTTTCTTTGGGACACTAAGAAAGGAATCAACCACCAGTTACTATGTTTTTACTATCTCTGATAGAGGGACACACAGATATAAAACACACTCTTCAGATATCCAGCAAAGGTAAGATGGGAGGATAGAGCAAAATGCCACACAGATGATTCAACATAAGATACTGTCCCATAAACTCAGCAAACTGTCTGCATATAGCACAATGTCTGCACTACCAAAAATTAGCCTCCTAAACAAGTGACCTTCACAAAAGGTGAACTACTTCCATTAAGCTAAGACAACAAAAAGTATTTTCTGAGAGTGCACACCAAAATATTCTCAATCCAATACACTGTTCTGTTGACAGTACCTCACCAACCAGCAATAATGACTCGACCACAAGGCTGCACAAGTTCTGCCACCACACCCATCCATGGTACAGACAAGTGTTATCAGACTTCAGCCACACAGACAATTCTGGCATTTAAGATACTATATTGACCCTAATGCCAGGAGAGGATGACAGCAAGCAGGAAACTGAGACTACATCTTTGCTCTAAATGCAAGGTGCAGACTGCACTAATTCAAAATACTCTGCTCTGAAACCAGTCCCAAGGACTTCTATGACCTGTTCCAGCAATGGACTTATGTGGAACAGCATCTCCAGCAGAGACAGCCACTATTTCACACACCAGACAGTCACTACTGAAATGACCAGAGGGTAAGAACTGGGGTTACAAATGCTACCAGCATGGCAGTGCCAGCTTAAGGCATACAAGTCCTCCATAATACATGCTCAGAATGCAATCATGCCAACAATCTCCCTACTTAAAAAACCTGGATCACTCTGGGGAAGGGATTTTGCTGGGTAATGGAAAGGGTGGCAGAAGGAAGAGTGCTATAAGGACAAATCCATCTGCACACTACTGAGTAAGGACTCTGTCAGAGTGACAAGACTAAGTTATTTTCCATTGTGCTCTCACCCTACAAAAGGCATGCAATTTGTGTGGTGAAATTTGTGTGTTCTTATTTTTGCCTGTTCGTTACTGAAGTTATTTCTGCTGGAGAAGACAAGTTCATAAACAAATGCATATAACAAATATTGATACCAAAAATTCAAATTTGTAGATGAACTAAGGAAAATTAACAAGTTAGGAGCCCAAGTAGACTTTCAACCTACTCAGACTGCACAACAATGGTTTTCCAAGCGCTCCAGTTCACTCAGACACATTACATCTGCCTCTGCTCCAGACACAAGCCCTCCACCACAGGTTGATCTCACCCAAGCAGTTGAAGGCCATCCCAACAGTACAACTGTAACACAGCAGAAGCTGTGTTTCACCCATGCACTCCTGGCATTTAAAGTCTGGCTGTCTGAACTGGACTCAACACCATTACCCCAAACAAGTCTTCAATATTGCCAGCACTAAGGCTCAGTAGGCTGCCTTGAGCAATAAAGCATGGCTATGATGCAGGAAAATAATGTCAGGACCCTCTCTCAAAGCACTGCTTAAGGTTTTGAGGTCCTCCCTAAATGGATGAACTGAAGACAGGGTTAATCTAAAGAATTCCCTCTGCAAGACTGCACATTTAACAGCCCTTTTATGTTTCCATTTGAATTACCAGTTGGTCTGAGAAGAAGGTTTTGCTGGTGTGTCAGATCTGGAGTACTGCTCCAGTGACAGAGGCACCACTCTCAGACAGCAGCACCCTCAGCCAAAGGCCACTCAAGCCAGTGGAACAACCCTCTGAATTCACTGCATGTTGGATCCAGCTCTCACAACCTGGTGACAACAGCAGATATGTTAAGAACCCTCCAGGCCTGTATGATAAAAATAGATCCCTGTTTGAGAAACAGAGGTAAGAAAAACTACCCTCCCCCAGAGAAAAAAAAATCTCTAGCCAACAGTAATAGGGCTTTTCAGGAAATTAATCTGCACCCAAAAGTTAAACAGTTAAGTAAATATTACAGGGTAAAGGTAAAGTCAGGCAGGTAATGCAACTCAACTGTACAATCTCCCCACCAGAGGCCAACCATTATCCCTGTCATTGACCTTTCAGCTGCTGCTATCTGCTGCTGCACTAAATGCAGCCTCCAGAAAATAAATTCTTGCTATTGTTGATGTGAAACATCATAGCAGATCTTAAGGGCAGGGTTCATGAGGGTAACTGTACTTTTCTTCAATGATTTGGAGACACGATATGGCAGCAAAATGCACAGGATTAACTGAAGTGTTTTCACACATTGCAGTTACATTATAAATCAATTGCTGAAATAGAAGGATTAGCTGTTTTGCCACGTAGTCTACTGCAGACAATCAAAAACTATGATAACAGTGCATAAAAACAATGATATATAAAATAGCATGGCTGAACTCACAACTGGACATTCCACTTTGCAATGGGTCCATCCTCACTTAGTGAGGATCCCTGCAGTGGTGAATTTACCAGAGTATGGGAACTGCAAAGAGATCCTCAAAGCCAAAGGTGGACCTTTTAACTATGGATGAGAAACATTATAAGATCATAACATTATAAGAACACAAACTTGTTCTTCATGCCACAAGTAAAGGCTTCTTAAAGTTCTATATTTACTTGAGAAATGTTGAAAACTTAATTGGTGTTTTCTCTGATGAAAATTAATCCCACTTCAATGTGCCCATCATGGCCACTGAAAATAGCATTTCCTTCTTACAAATCTTTTAAATACTTGAAATCTCTTACATTCCCCCTAAACTCCTCATCTCTTGCCAAAATAACTTGGATTTTCTTCCACATTTATGAAGTTGCTTCCTCAAACTCTGATTACTCTCATTTCTGTACTCTGAACTCCTTCCAAGTGGTCCAAATTCTTCTTGAATCTTGGCACCCAAAACTGATGCTGTCTGCACAGACTGTACATCAACAGCAAATAAAGCCAATGGAACCAAACTTTACGTCTCTCAGACAATACTCCTGTTAAAACATCCCAGTAAGATATTTGCTTTTTCTGCAAAACAGCATGACACTGACTCATGTTCAGCTTGTGATCCAGTACACCCCCAGGTCCTTTTTCTGGTAGCTAACCAGTTATTGTTCACCCTGCATTTCAACAGCTGGCAAGTCCTGCCTAAGTGCACTACCTGCATTTGTCCCTACTGAATGTTGTGTAATTTCTTCAGGTTATTTTGAACTCTCATCATGTCCTCCAACACAGTCCCTGAGAATTTAATAAGCACATTTAATCAGCCAGCTGACTAATATTTTCCTTAAAGGCCAGGACCCAGGACAGAATCCTTCAACATAACTTCTCATTTTAACACAGAATTGTTAATTACAGTTCTCCAGACAGGATCATCTACCCCCAAATCATGCCTCCATTTACTTATGAGGCCATTAAAATGAGGGAAACCTTTTTCAATCAATCAACTCAGGAGACTAAACCTCCACTGCTTCTGCTATAGCCACTGAGCCTTCTGCTCTGCAGTAAAAAGGTATCAAGACTCCAGACACAATCACCTTTCTCACAAACCAGTTCATGCTGCTGTATCTTCCAAGCATGAAAGCTTGAAAATAGAATGTTTGCTTATTAATCTCAACTGATGGAAAAAACTGGGACAAACTGAACTGTCAGACTGTAAATCACCTTGCTCAGCTCTTCTCCTTTGTAACTGTCTGAAGACTCATCCTTTGCCAGCCTTCTAGTACTGCTGAGTAGTCCTAGATAATATTTTTGAGCAGTTTTAAGAATTGCACAGTGAAACTTATCAGGGCCAGCTGACACAGAAACATCCAGTGGAAGTATGCTGGAGTGTAAAATATTACCTGGTCACAAATATTCACAAGATTGAGCACCTGCATGACACTATGTGAAAGACAAGCAAAATAGGCACTAAACCCTTCAGATGTTCTGCAGCTCCTGCAGACTGTGCTCTCCCCACCAAATCAAGTGAGCATTTCCCAGTCTTACTGCTACTGAGATACTTTCACAGGTAGCTTGAGACTTTTATGTCTCTTGCTACCTGCCATTCCATTTGCTCTGTAGCCTTTGTGATATCTGCCCCTACTTGTCTTTTTCATATGTTCTGCACAATCTGACTCAATTTCACATTCTATATATATTTTCTTCCTTCATCCCAAGCCAGTTAAGCTGCTTACTCCTGTTTCTCAAAACCCTTCTCATTACTCTGTTCTCCTATCCTTTAAAAGAATCAGCTGTGATTTCATAGCCATTGCCATTTATCACCATTCATTTTGACATCTTCTAGCTAGAATAAAATCTGATGGAGCTGCCATTTTTGTTACTGCATGTAGCCTCTAAACTGAAAATATCGCTGCCATCTAACTTTGCTAAAGGTCAAAAAAAGAGAGTTGTGTATTTTGATTTTGAAGGATGATCTTTTAGTCTTAAATACCACATTAAAAATCTCAATCCAACTAAAAAGTAATGGACTTGCCACCAGTTCTACTACCACATCCAAAGAGATGTTTTAAGATGAACAATGCAATGACAATTCTAATAAAGCAGAACCATTTTAAAAAGGGCTAAATTCTTTCAAATGAAAAACACACAATGAAAAAATGAAAATCCCAACCCCTGCACAGTGCTCCATGAAAATGGTGCAGAAATTATGCATTTTAGAAAAGGAGCTGCAAGACACAGAACTCCAGCTTTCTGTGCAGATCACATCCATAGTTCCTGAACAAAAATTCTGAACACCCATTCTTTTTTAATTAAGCCTGCTTTCAGCTACCAAAAATTAAAGTTTACAGTCTTATTTCAATCAGGAATAAAGGTGTCAAACTTGGAGCTATAATACAGCTACAGTTTACTACAAAATGAACTTTTGTTCTCTGCTATGCAGATTATTTAACAAAGGAAGCAGCTTTTTTATGAATGAAAACTATTTTTAGCTCATTGTGTAACAGTGAAAGGGAAACATTTTAGCATTACTGTTATTTAAAACACTTTTTTCAATGTTTTCTTGTAAAATTAGGATTTTTGAACTAGGATTTGTCTTCTATGAACTTTCTCATGCTAATCAAAACCATATCCAAGCACTAGTCAGAATGTTGGCAGGTTTTTTTGCCACTGAAAGCCCACAAAAACTACTTATCTGCACAACACCACCACTCCAGATCCAAAGCAGGTTTGACCCAGGAATGGCAGAATACTTATGTTCACATTCCATTGATAAGGTTTGGGCACTGAGTAAATTCAATCTAAGGAAAGCCTTTTTTTTCTAATTTCCAGAACTCAAGAGCTTTAGAAGATTTAACTAAAGGACAAGGCAATAAAGGAATGACACATCTTCTCTCCATGCCAGCTACCATCAGGTTCTGTCCTGGGCTGACTTTATGATGCTGGCATCCATCACGTGTCTACCACAGACATTAAATAAGGAAGGTGTTACAACCCTGGTCCCTGCTCTGCAGCTGAAGATGCCTAAGCACAGCACTCAATAGAGACATTTATCACAACAGAAGTAATCATTTCTACACCAGACCTGGGACAAGCTAAGTCAAAGTAATCCCCTGCTGCAGATTTCTGCTGTTTAGAGAAATAAAGCGAACGCCATCTGAATGTTTCCAGAATAAGGAACAAGGGTGCAATGGTCAAAATGCTTGATGAAAACCTGACCTTTCCATGTCAGCTCCCAGCTCTAGTACTGATTTCCTCTATGACCTGGACACTCCACTTGGACCTGGCTTTAACAATATAAAGGTATTTTACTTCCACAGAATAAATTGAATTTGTCTTCATCTCACAGAAAATCAATGTCCTGTTGGTTGTTTTATACTCCACACAGAAAACAACAGGACAGTCCTCAAGGCAAATGAGAAAATATAATCTTAGGGTTCCATGTCAACATAGAAATTGATTTCCTTCTTTTTAAATAATTTATTAGGAACACAGCAAAATAGCTTGTCTGCTGCGCCATGCCTGTCACATGGCAGAGGAGCAGAAGAGGACTGAATCACAAAGTTTCTCAATCACTCAGACCTCATGATGCAACTTCCCTTCCTGCTAGGCAGCCCCCACGCTCCCCTGGAGGCACTGCAGCTTCCTGACCAGGCAGCTGGGACCTCTCCAGGTTAGGGATGAATTAGTGCCTACCAATGCCATCAGGTCCTCCACAGACCAGCAACAAATGAAAAACAAATACAGGAACAGATGCCTGATCCTAGAAGACAACTACCAAAAAATTAAGTAGGGAGGGCAAAACAAGCTCAAAGTCTAGACAGCACTACAGGAAGACACCAAGCATGCTTGGGACAGCCCCACTACTCCTGGGAGCCATTTGGGAAAGCAGCAGCTGCTGCCCAGCAGCTCTGCTGGAGTCTGCAGAACTGCTCAGACCCCTTTCACTGCTTGCACCTCCTTGTGTCACAGCCAGCCAGCCTTAGTCAAAACCAGTTAAAAAAATATCTCTCTTGCTCATTTTCTGAAGCACTTTAAAAACTGATAACCTTGGAGCACACCAGTTTTCACAGCTGACCTAGGTGCTCACACTGGAACACTCCATGTAGCCAGAAGCCAGTGCTCTTTCCCACAGGTGACTACACCAACAGGAGATGACATTTTTGTTTCACTAAATCATGTTAATGATATGCTTCTTAGAAGTCAGAAGGGTTAGATCAGTACCAATCAATTTCCAAGTCAATTGTACAGGTCAAAGTTTACACAGCATGCTTTCTTTAAACTTTGTGAAACTGTACTTGTAATTAACCAGAAAAAGCAGCTAACAAAAGCAGCAGTACATAGCCATGCCAAATACCAAGACAAACATTTCCTCAGTAGATGTGCAATAAAGATACCCTGCTGTCACTCATGACACTGATACAGGGACATTAAATTTATGAGGACCACACTTAAAGAGTAAGGACCACAACAGAGTAAATTTAAATAATGTCAAAAAACACTGTTTCTCACAAGATCATGAAAACCAATATTCTACAGGATATAACGGTGTACAAAAAGTTAAGACAAGGTAAAAATAGGAATTCTTTCAAACATGATGGAACTGATGGCTGAAAAATATTGCTAACCTGTCTGAAGAGCCAGTGTGTGGACAAATCTCCTACATACAACAGCTGAGTCACCTACAACAAAAAAAAAAAAACAGAGTAATGAATAGGCTAAATGAAACATAATCTTGATTGCCCCTGCTAAGAAAACACCATACAATTGCAGTGAGTACAAACTGCAAAGAAAACACATTAACGAATTCTAACTCAGCAACCTCAGAGGAGGAAGCAGCCAGCCAGCGTGGCCAGACAACTACCAGCACTCATGTTAGAACAGTTGAGAGTTAACATCTCCCACTGCTGGAGGCTATGCTACCTCAGCTCCCCGAAGGGCTCCCAAAGTCTCTTCCAACTACAGCACCTGCAGGGATACACTGATCCCAGCAGGCAAGCCAGAGCACTGATGGCAGCAGCAAGCTTTCAGAGCCAGTACTGTTGATACTCAAATTTATCTTCACCTTCAGTATCAACTCTGTGAAAGTTCTCAGTGTTTAATTCACCTAGCAGCTGTTTAACCCTGCACAGGCACAAACAGGCCTGCCCTCAGGGATGGCGCAGTGGCTGTCAGAGGTGCTGGCAGTGCGGGATCTCCGGCTCCTCGGCTCAGCTGAGGGACCGTGCTCTGGAACCTCTGGCAGCGGCAGCAGCAGCAGCAGCATGCACTGACTCATGTGCTGAAAAAAGGATGAGACGCACTGAGTCCTCATCTCGAGCTGCGAAAGTTTCTCTTTGGTACTCGACCAGCAGCACTCGCCACCGACCCCGCCACTGCAGAACACGCTGACGTGTGCCCGGGCGGCGGAACGCGCGCTGTTCGGGAACCGGGGCCGCCGGCAGAGTCGCGGGCCGCGCTGAGAGGGCGGACGGAGCGGGACGGGAGAGCTGTCCCAGAGCCCCGACAGCCCGGGCCGGCCCCTGGGCAAGGCGGGGGGGCGGCCTGGCCTCCGGGCCGGCGCCGCACGTGTCCGGACACCGGCGGCCGCCACACGCCGGGCCCCGCGCTCCCGGCCACGCGCGCCCCGGCCCCGGGCCCCGCTCCACGGCACCGGCCCCGCCACAACCCCCGCGCCCGCGCCGGGCCGGCCCGCGGGGACTGCCGCGGCCGGAGCAGCGGCCGGCGCAGCTGAAGGGCGCTGCGGGCGGCCGTGCCGCGCCCGGCACGGCGGAGATTGCGGGCGTCACTGGAGGCCCGCGGACCCTCCCTCACCTGCCGGGCCGTGCCGTGCCGTGCCCGCGGTCCCACGGCCCCACTCACCGGCGGCCTCAGCGCAGCCCCATCGCCGGCGGGGCGGGCGCGGGACCGGCGCGGGACCGGCGCTCCCCCCCCCACCCCGCCCGCCGCGCGCGGCTGCCTCGCGAGGCGCGAGCGGATCGGCCGCCAACCGGCTGCACGCGCCGGGCGCGCTGAGCGGGCGGGGCGGGGCGGGCGCGGAAGTGACGGCGGCGCGGCACGCGCCAGCGCCGCTCGGCGCCGGAAGAGAGGGTGTCGCGCGGAGCCGGGGGGCGGGGCCGGAGGGGGCGGGGTCTCGTTGGGAGGGGCGGGGCAGTGGGCGGGGCAAGGGAGCACGTGGGGAGACGGGTGCGGGGACGTGGATATGGGGGGATATGGATATGGGGGGACATGGATGTGGGACATGGATATGGGGACATGGATGTGGGGGACGTGGATCCGAGGGACATGGATCTGGGGGACATGGACGTGTGGGGACATGGATATGGGGGATATGGATATGGGGATACATGGCTGTGGGACATGGATATGGGGACATGGATGTGGGGGACGTGGATCTGAGGAACATGGATATGGGGGTACATGGCAGTGCAGGGCTCTGCGGGGCAGGACAAGGGGTCCCCTTGGGACAGGGGTGGCAGTGGGGGCTGGTGCTGCCTCTAAACCTAGACAGGAAACGTCTCCATGGACCTCCTCTCAGGTCCAGCTCTGCCAGTCACCCTCCAGCGTCCTCATCCATTGTCACAACGGGACCACCACCAGGCCAAGAGCTTTATGGCTGCTTTTGGGGGATTTGGCTCCGTCCAGCACTGGTGAACACTGAGAGGCACCTGTTGAGCAGCTCTGCACATGTCACTCAGTGTGACCACGGGGTGTGCTGGGCAGAGGTGACAGAGGGTGGGGATCACCTCAGGGGAATCCCTGCAAGGCCTGAGTGCCCACTGAGGGGCCCCATCACAGAGCCCAGCTCAGGTGCTGGACACAAGCCCAGCCCACAGTGGGTCACTCACTCAGCTCTTCCCCTCAGCCTGACAGAAGGGATCAGGGATCTTTCCCATTGTCCCATCTGCACCTGCTTTTAATAACCCATCCCTGCTTCTGTCAACTGCTCAATTTTGAAGAGCACTGCAAACCATTTAGAGGATTTGTAAGCCACAATAGGATCTATGTTTATTTTCACATACTATTTTTTCCAGTAGTTCTCCATTGCAGATGAAAGGAGCCATTGAGTGTTAATCTCATTGCATGCATCCCCATCAGTGCCTGAACAGGGGTTACATCCATCTGGCAGAACATCACATCACCCAGCACCACTCTGGGCTTCCTGGCAGCTCCAGTGACCCCACAGCTCTGGGGTGAGTCAGCCAACCATGGGAATCCAGCAGGAAATTCTGACAGTGATAGAAAGAAAACACATAGGTTTTTTGGTGGCCCAGTGAGGTGATTCACTCATGTGACCACTGTTTAAGGGAATGAGAGGAAAACAAAATGAGAAAATTGCCCCTTCTGGCAGCCACCCACACATAACGCTGAGCTGCTCTAACTCAAATCAGATGGACGCCTTCCTCTACTCAAAAAAAACCCAAAAACATATTTTCTGGTAATGTGCTAACTCTGCTGTCAGTTTGATTCTCTGTTGACTGCACACCTCACCACTCTGCCAAGGCTGGTGTCAGCCTGGCCAAGCTTCTGTCCCGGCTCACCCGGGACACACCAGGTACTGGGTTTGTGTAATGACTCAGCAGTTACTTCCCCTGGTTCTCTGGAAATTCAGTGACACAGTATTTACTGAGAAATCAGTACTAAGAGTTGCTGATCTTCTCAGGCAATTCTTAAAATACTTTTGCATGAAAGTTTTAAAGATGAGTATGAACCATTCGGTTTTCATGTGAAAGACCATGTGAAATACCTCCAATATGGTGACACTAATCTGTCAATTTTTTAAACAAAGAACAGAAAATTTACTGAGCAATTTTGGGATTTTTTCATTGAATTGCAATTTTTGTTGTCCAACATCCAACCTAAATCACTGCTAGAATTTTATTTGTGCCTCAAGAAAATGCCACTGGTGATCAATGGTATTGGCCAACTGACTTTCCCTAGCTAGTTACCCCTTTTGCAAACTGCTAAATTACTCATTGCTATCATCTTGCAAAATTCCCATCTATATATGTCTTTATTGTTGTCTAGTCTTCCCTTCTGAGCAAGATGTTTTGTTTTAAAACCAGAAAAGTCTCCTTTGGTGCCACTGAAATGTGCACATTTGGGTCATCTAACAACACATTGATGAAGGACTCCCCGAGGTTCCATCTGGATCACACTGAGGTGTTTCCTCAGGCTCACTTTTTCTCATAACCTCTTTTAGCCTTGCAAACTTGCTAGCAGAGTCATAGGACTGTGGGGAGATTGAAGTGGGTACCCTTCTGCCTGGGTGTTGGAAAAACAGAGGTGTTGGAAAAACAGAGGTAAAACACATTAGTACAAATAACTTTCCAGGTCATACAGACCTAGAAACTGCCATGATGAGGAGAAGCCAAGGAGATTTTTTTTTGGATGAAGTACTGACTGGTAAAAAGAGCCTATCATATGACTCAGAGGAAAAATATTATGAAATTATTAGTGCTATTAAACAGAAGCTCTTAGTCTATCATTCCCTATTAGTAAAAGGAGTTAAAAGGTTTGCTTTGATATATACATTTCTATGTTCTTCATAAAAATTCCTTTAGTAATTTTCAATTAAAGATTAATTCCTCATCACGTTTTTCAACCCATTGTATATTCTAATGTATTATCTTTATCCCCATTAGAAGGCTTCCCTTAACACCTAATTGCTTTTCTTTTTCAGTCACTGGCAAATTTGAACTCGTTTATTGCTTCACAAACCTCAAACCATGCAGGCTTTTATTAACTCAGAGATTAATTTTGTGGTTGGCACACTCCCTGCTTTCCAGCTCTCTTGGCATCGCTCTGGTTTGTACTGCTGGAAGTGCCTGGCAGCCTCAGCTCTCCTGCAGCATTCCTGGCTGCAGCTTCCCTAGGGAAGAGAGGGCTCACAGGGCATCACAAGTTATTTCTAGGCAGAAATCACAGCATTCAGTGCTTTTAAAACATCAGGTGTTTAACCTGGTAGAAAACATAAAGTAAGTTACAAGAGAAATTACAAGAAAAACAAATTTTCTCCATTCTGTTCACCTTGGAGGGATTGGTTAGCAGGAGGAAATGAGCCAGAGAACACAATCCAGCATTGTCAGTGCTTCTGGAAATGTTATGGCCATTCACAGCCAGTGCAATTCCTCCAGACTTTGCTCAGTGGGAGGAGGGAAGCAGCCTGGGGCAGGAGGACAGGAGTGGTAACCCCTGCAGCCTTTCTTAACGGGCTGCCCATGATGATTTTGTTTGTATTGTTACACATATTCCACCTGAAACCTTAACTGGGTACAAGTCCCACTTAATAATAAAACTTACAAGTCCTTTACAACTTTCTGTGACCAGAACATTTCTTACACATGGCATTTCTCAATTGCTCCCTCCCATCACCTTTCCCCCAGTGTCGAGGGCGTTTGCTGTTTTCCGTGTCTGGCTTTGCCCCACTGAGCCCTGCACTCTCTCCCAGGTGAGGCACAATTGAGCTGAACAAGCCTTATTAAGTGTACAGCATTTAGTGAGTCTCAGACTGACTAATCACATTTTATGTGCTTTCCCAGTCTGACTGCACCCACTGTTATCTCTCATCGGTAACTGTAAATCCTCCAGGGCAGAGATCAGCACTGTTACCTGCTGTATATTACCTAGCTAAAAGGGGCCAAGGATTTTATGTGCTTTGGCAATAAACAGAATAAATATCATTATGCCTTAAGAACATTTGTGAAGTTTTTCTCCTTTGCACATGGTTTCTAAATCAGGCAGGACAAAAACCTGTCTGGGGCTCACATTTGTGTATGAAATCTATCTTGTGCCAAAACTAAGATATCCAAGTAGCAGAGAAAATAAATCAGAACCTACTGTTTATTTATTCAGTCTCTTTAATGTGTATATATTAGCATGTTCCACCCTGCCTTTTCTGGTAGGGCTGTATAAATATGTGCCTTAGCTCAGAGGAGGTTATGGGACCCACCTCTGCAGTGCAGCAGCAGCCAGCTGGCCACATCTGGTCCCAGATGCTGCAAGCACACCTCTGCTAGCCCTGCACCAACAAGCCCTCCCTGAGCACAGCTGTGGGGCCTCCTGTGGGACATCTTTGGCTCTGTTTGTTTGATTTTCCTGGCAAGGGTGTTACACAGGGGTAAAATCCCCATAGCCCACTCTCTCTAATCCCCATACATCCTTAGGCAAACAACAAGAGGTTCATGAGAAAAGGGGCTGAGAAAGGACACGGCTCTGTGCCTTAGCTGTGTGTGTGGACATGACACTGCTCTACTACCTTTATGTGTTTTCTCTGACCACAGCTGCTTGCAGGCTCTGCCAGCTCAGATTTTCAAGTTCAGTAGGTTGGCAACAGCAGTGACATCCCTCTGGGCTCTCGGACATGGGCATGGGATCTGCATGGGAACATGACTCTTGAACTGAGTGCCAGAGCTCATGAACACAGACAGGTACATGGTAACTCATTAAATGGAAGTTAGCAATTATAGTTTCACTCTTCAAAATTATTCACATGCAGTTGAAAGCCACAGTCCTTAAAAGTTTCCTTTGAAAGCTCTTAAACTACTCTGGCAAGCCTGAGTTGTTGAACAATTTATCACTCCTCTGCTAGATGAGCTTGTGAAACCACTTTAAGAGGAAATTGTACAAAGTGCCCAAGACTGTCAGAGATGAAGTTTCTTTTCTCTTGTGCCACCCAATCCATTTTCCCCCATTCCCCGGACATCCAGTTCTTCATGGTTTAAAATAGCCTGGCTGGTTATTTCCACTACAATAGCAGCCTGGCTAATAAGTTGCATGTCTTCAACAGCAGTCAGAGGCAGAGGAGAATTCATTGCTCCATTTACTTGAACAAGATCTTAAAAAGTCACTTTCTATAGTAAATGAAAAAAATAATACTGTGCTTTCCTATTCCTCTTGCTAGCCCCATGACTGCCTGGGAAGCAGTACAAGAGGTCACTCCTGTCTCCAGATTACTTCTCAGGTCCTTTGAGGACTATTCCCTCCACAGAATTTACCTTCCCCTCTCCTCTCCTGGTTCCCTGCTGCCACAAAGCTGTAACAGAATCACTGTGGAGCTATTTGGCACATCCTTTTTGTTGGTACTTGTCCTTTCCCTCTCCCTTCTATTTTTAAAATAAGGCAGAAGTCTTTCAGTCAGTGGGACTGCCAGCCTTTGCCTAGCTCACATCATACCCAAGGAAGTGGGATCTGAGTGCTGTTAGCTGCTTTCACACCTCCACCACAGCATTTCAGAAAGCTGCCGTGCAGCACACACACAGAAGCTCCCTGAGGGATTGTCCCCACCGAGGACACCACGTTCCTGACGGCTTGCACAGGGTTTGTCCCATCCAGCCTGGGCTGAAATCCTGGGGCACCACATCAGCACTGGGGCTGGTAACAGCAGGGCAAAGGCTGCCACACTGTGACAGAGGCTGAGTTTGGTAGCAGCTGTCCCAGCCACAGGGAGAAGTTGCCAAGGGGACCCAGGAGGTACCTGCAACGCTGCTCACTTCACTGGGAAGTATCCCAGTAAATGGGGGGGAGCTCCATCCTGACCAATGGACAGCATAAACCCCATAGCAGGTAACCTATTTACAGCTAAATTACCCCAGCACTGCTAAGAAAAATAAAGCAACTAGCTAAGCAGAGCTAAAAGACCCTACATACAAACCTTGAACATGAGACTCTTGAGAAACCATCACTTCTACCCAGCAAAATACAACAGGCAAAGGACAAGAGTCTGTGCTTTTATTATTTAGCTGCAAGTATTTTACTGTGAAATGAATCTGCTGATCACTGCCCACCCAGCACAGAGGACAGATTCAAGCTCTCTGGCAACTCTCCAAGCTGAAGAAGGTGATACCCTCTCCAGCTGAAGAATGCACACACACTACTAATGGATCTCATCATCTAGCAGCTCAGTGTTTTGATTTCATATTAGAATTGCTTGAAAATAGGACCTTTAATACCTCTATTGTTATACATTTCTCTCTCGAAGTATGTTCAAAGGTCTTAATCAGACTCATTTCCTTAATTTCAAGCATATCTCTGAAAACTTATTATCCCAGGCTGATGGCATCAAAGAGTGAATTAGGAAGATAGCCAAGTGAAAAAAACCAAAGATATTTCCTTTCAGTTACTGTGCAGCCTTCACAGGCTGCAGAGCATTAGAGCTGCTGAAATACCACTGTCACATTCTTCAGGATCTGTGAATTGGTGCCTTGCTCTTACACCCTTGGCATGAAGAGGGGACACAATTCCTGTTACACTTTGCCCAACAAAGCTGTGCTGGGATGAGCAGCTTAAAAGTGTGGCACTGGAAAAATGTCTTTGAACTATTGCTGTTTGGGTTCCCACCGTCTGAGACATATTTATCACAGCAAAGTTACCCTACTAAACAAAAAAAAAAAAAAAAAGGCAAACCAAACCCTGGTCTTGATTTTATAGCATATGAAACCCATGATTTCACCTTCTGTCCTTCATCATCATTTGCAGAGAAGCAGCAGATCTTGCAGCTGTTCTGGGCCAGGCTGGAGCTCCCCACAGGCCCCTGTCCCAGCCATCTCTGATGGCAGTAAGGAGCTGAAGTGCTCTGAACTCCAGGTGAGGAGACACCTTGCACACCCTGCCACCAGGCAGCCAAACACAAATCTCTCTGTTACAGCCATGCTACCAGGGACTGCAACAGGGGCAGGAACAGGGGCATGTCACATCCACTTCTCCAGGACTTCATCACAGATCCCAAACCAAGATGCCCCCATCCAGCCAGGTTAAGGGACAACTCATAGCCCTTGCTGTACTTTGAAACTGGACACAATTTTACATGGTCCAGGGCAGATCAAGCAGTTACTGCTGAACTGACTTCTGCAACCTTGTTCTCACAGCATCTCCTGGGAAAATGCTTGGCAGACTGGCAGTCGGTGCTGTTACAACAAAGCAGAGGGCTGGGAAGCCTTTCTTCTGCTTTGTGCTCTCCAAAGCTGTGCTTTGAGAGAGGACAGGAACCAAAGCCTGTGTGCAGCTCCTCTTCCTGGCATGGCGCCTCAGAGAATGAAGCAGGTTACGCTGTCTGGGTATTTGACCCACCATCAGTCATCCTCAATAACTTTTTCATCTCTGTTATTTCAACTAAATGGGCAAAGTCCCTGAGTTTATGATGATCTGAGACACTGTGCTCCTGCAATGCCCTCTGATGCCCTGGTGTCTCCCCACCCGCCCCCAGACTGGCAGCATTGCTGCCATCAGGACTGGCATTCCCTGCCCACATGGCCCGGCACCAGCTGGAACAGAGCAGGATGTGCTGGTGGACAAAGAACATCTTATGCAAGGGTTGGAGAAGGTCAGCTCACCTTCAAGGCACTGGAAAGCAAGGCAGGGGAGCACTCACAGTGTGGGAGCCCAGTTTCCCTGCACGGGGGAGGCTGGGTTTGCTGGTGGGCAGTGCCAGGCAGGGTGGGCAGCAGGCAGAGCTGCACAGCCAGGCCAGCCCCGTGCACAAATCAGCTTTGCAAAGCTCAAGGTGAGAAGAACACCATTTACATGACATTAGAACATCATTTTGCTTTTCTGAAACTACTGACTTTAGAAGTTACCTGTGTTTCCCTTGCCCTCTGCCCTCCAAGCCACACTGCTCAGGCTCCCTCCATCTCTCCAGCTGTGCCTTGGCAAGAGCCAGGCCTAGAGCAGTGCTCTGAAGAAGCTGGGAAGGACAGTCAGCTGCTGGCAGGAGCCAGGCTTTGCATGCACAGCTGTGGCAGTACCTGACCTTGCAGTGCTGCAGCCTGACAGAGATGGGCAGTTCTGGGGTTCTCCTTCCCCTGCTCTTGCCAGAAGATGTTTTACCAATGTGCTCTCTTCAGCTCTGCAGTGTGGCAGCTCCAAAGCCACGACTTCGAAGTAGCAGCTAATGCTGAAAGAGAGCTGCTGGATCCTTTCCACCTTTCCTTGCCCTCTGGGGTCCTTTCTTCTCTATCCCTGAGGTTTTAGAGAAGAAAGGTCTAATTATTTTTGCAGCTCGTAATTACTTTTGCAGCTCCACCCTAACAAGCAAGCTCCTCTGCTTCCCCAGGCCAGGTCATGCCCTGACAAACACCTGGCTGCTTTAATTGCTCCAAACAGAGCTTGGGGCTCTGCAGACAGCCCGGACTGAGCTGAGCGTGCTGTGGGTGCTCCTGGTGCCTGGGAAACGCAGAGGGAGGATGGTGCGAGGAAGATGAGTGCAGGTCCCCTTTGGCACACAGCTGTGCATAGGAACTCACCGTGTGCACTGCAGCTTCTTGCAGCCCTCCCTAGAAGCAGCATGGCACCTCCCAGGGCACTGTGTCCCTAGGAAAGGTTCTTGGGACCCTTGATGGCTTCATCCAAGACTGCCTGACTCCCAGGAATTGGCTGGATCCTCCTTCCCTACTCTCCACAGCTACAAAACTGGCAGAGATGATCAACAACAGAGGTGTGTCTCCTCACAGACCACAGCAGCTGAACTCCCGTCACCCCACAGAGCAGAGGATACCCAGCAAACACTGAAACCACCAGGCCTGCCCAAACCTGACCTGGTGCCAGCCTGTCCCTGGCCAGGCTGGTGACCTTGGCTGAGCACATCACCCCCAACACACCTCTTGGAGAGGGGGGCCTGAGCAGGCAGATGCATCTGCAGCCCCTCAGGAAAAGCCTCCTCTAAAGCTGCACCCGCTCAGAGCATTCCCACCCTGGCCATTGTTTTGGGAACAACTGGAAAATGTCAGCAGGGCACTGGGTGCGGGTGGGGGGTCAGGAAAAAGGAAAAAGAGATGATTAGATTTTTTTTTAAATCAACCAATAAATTATATTAACTTTTCCATTGACCTTTTGTGGGGTCACATTATCAGACTAGTGAATGTGGTTCATGAAGATAGGATTATGCTCAGATTTCAAACTGTGCAGAAAGTGCATCCCAAGCAACATGCCAAAATGGAAACGTCAGCTCTGCCAGATGGGTGTGCTTTCCATTATCCTCCCGAGGAAAGCCAGATCCACCACCTACAAATACTGTACATGTTATTAAAAGGGTCTGGTTCCCAGGGAGGCTGGAATTGTGCAAGGTCTGCCTTTGCAATGGTGCCTTTTACTCCTTTCCCCTTGAGACTGTGGTGGCACACGAGCAGCCTGTGGAGGGACTGGCTTGCCACAGGCAGCCAAGATCTCTTTCCCCCCTTGCTCAGCCAGCTTGCCATGGAGCAGAGAGCTGGGAGAGGGCAGCTTGCCTTGGCCAGGGCATGAACACTGGCCTGGCATCCTGGTGCCACCTTTGGGGTGGGATAGTGTTCAAAGCATGGGGCCAGGGGAAGAGGGTGTGAGTGTGCAGCTACATGTGCTGGGTGCCTGCAAGGGAAGCACTGCTGCCCAGTCTCTGACAGGGCTTGGCAGGTTTGGCAGAGCTGCAGCACTGGGCCACATCATATCAGCACCTATCATGAAGGCAGCAGCAACAGCTCCTTCTGCAGCTATAGCATCTTCCAGGAGTGTCCCAGGAGCAGGGAGTGTGCCAGCCCACAGGGGCAGTGACCCTGCTGCTGTCCTAGTCCCTGGGGCTTAGGGAGTTGCCTTGTCCCTTGGCTGCAGCCCCAGCAGACAGAAGCCTCCTCCTGGCCCCTGCCAGCCCAGCATGGCCAAAATTAGCTTCCCCTGCGTGTGTGCCGGGTAGAAGAGCCACGATTGTATCTCAGAAAAGCATTATTGTATTCCTCGAGCCCTATCTTATCAGGGAAAGGAAAACGGGACTTTGACAAATTGCCTCTGCAGTGGCCGGGTGAGCACATGGTTTTCAGTAATCGCCCCCCCTGTGGTCGCCAGTGGCCACTATTGTTCCCAGCCCTGGCTGAGCCCTGTGGAGTCTGGGCAGCCATGACCCTCCCAAAGGAAAAGAGCAGTGGGCCTGGCCACCCTCACCTTGGCCGCACCCAGAACATTGTGTTTGCAGGTGGGCATGCAGCTGAAGTCAGATTGATCCCTTTATCAGGAGCCTTCAAGTGCTGATAAGGTGACATCGCCTGCCTGGAGCAGGGACTTGAACTCTTTTGCAAGGGGAGATGGTTATCAGCAGTCTCTGGCAGGGCTGTGCTGGCTCTGGAGCCTCACAGCTGGAAGCAGAGCTGAGCTCTGAGCCTGGGACAGATAGGAAGGGTTTGTTTTGCTTTGCACAATGGCTGCTCAGATCCTGTCCAACAGTGGAGCAGAGAGCACAGCAGGGCACTTCAAAGGCACTCAGCCTAGTGCTGTCACCACACAGGGACCCAGCGTGGCCAGTGGCCATCCTGCCCCTGGGACACTCAGCCTGACCCCAGGGACAGCCTGGCCCCTTCAATACCGGTTGCAACAGGAGACACATTGTTCCCAGTCCCAGGGCAAAGAGGATCATCACCTGGAGAGCTTATGTCATCTCCACAGGAACTCTAAGACCCACCCACGAACCCAGCTCTGCCTGCAAAGCATCCATGCAGGGAGGCGAGCAGGGCACTCTGTGACCTCTGTGCTCCTTGCTGCTGCAAGGCCACCTGGGGCCCCTCCCCAGCAGGGTCATGAGGCCCAAAAGCCCGTTCAGTGGCTCCACAAACCACATTCCCTGGCAGAGCAGGGAGCAGCAGGTGCTTGGCTCACATCTGCTGCAAGCCCAGGGCAGGAGAAGACCACAGGGTGACTGATGGCCATGGGACAGCCAGCATGACCCCGCAGTGATGTCCCACAGGGGAGCCCTGCCCAACCCACTGAGCTCACCTGGGAGGGGAACAGCACTGGGACCACGATGGAAGCTGCAGCCAACCTCCCTGTGGTGCAATGCACTGGGCAGCTCTTCATGCCCCTAAGCACAGCTGTGGCTGCTGCTGGGGTCATCTCCATCAGAGGCGCTGGTGACAGTGCTATCTCCCCAGACATCCCAGCAGAAGCAGCCAGTGACAGCTACTGAGAGCAGGCAGAAGTTACAGCAAACCACGTTGCACAGCTGTACAACACCTACCTGGTGTTTTGGTGCTTTGTGTCCTTTTTTTCTCTGCTGCTGGCTCCTGCTTCCCAGGGTTGGATCAAGAGAGAGAGTGCAGCTGCTGCAAGTTCACAGCCATCCCAGAAAAGCTACTGCTGACCCCTGAATGTCTGCCTATGTCTACAGCTCAGCTCTCTGCTGACTCCAGATGAACTGAATACAAGATCTGAAAGGGCTGAGGCCACTGATCTCCACTTGCTGCACCTCAGGGCAGAGGACAAGTGCAGCTACTGGAAAATTGCAAACCACAGGAGTGTGTGATGTGCTCCAGCACCTCCTGCACAGCACCTCCCTTCACCAGATCCCTGAAATGTCCCTTCCCTCAACCTGACCAAACACTAGTGAGCACCTTCATGGCTCCAATTCTGGGCCCCCCACGAGAAGGGAGCAGGCACTGCTTGCTGGGCACAGCCCCATCTCACTGCTTTCTGAAGAGCAGCTGTCCATGATGGAACACCAAGGCAGCCCTTGGGACCCGCCTCTGGGGCCAGCACAGAGCAGGGCAGCACAGGGTGACCTCCTGCAGCCACCCTGCCGCTCCCAGTGCCACGGCCTGGGCCCTTCCTGAGCCAAAGGGCCAGCCCTGGCCTGCCTCCCTGAACTCCTCTCATCACTCATCCCAGTCCTGCTGCCCAAAATAGCCTGCAATGATTTCCGCAGTTAATCTGGGCCTGCTCTGAGCCTGCAGGCTGTAATCTGAATTTGGCTCTAGCCGGCTCCATTTCAGACCTCCCTGTCCCCTTACTCTGAGACACAGCAGAGGCACTCCTCCTTTCCTTTTCTCTGCTGTCCCAAGGGTACCCACCCCATCACATCCCCTCTTTGGGACAGGACAGTGCTGCAGAGGCTCACCTCTATCCCTATTGAGATGCCACCTGTGCCCCTTGCACCTCTTCTTGTGGCCTGTTTAGCTCTGGGCACTGGGGAAAACATTACACTGTCATCCAGCCCTTTCCCAACCAGCTCCCACTCAGCACTGCTCCCATGACAGCCTCCTCTTTGGCAGCCCCTAATCCTGCTCCCACTCCTGCCCACATGGAGACCACTCTGTCCCTGTCCCCCCACTCTGAAAAATAACCTATAACACATAAAACATGTCACTGTCCCTCAGCCACTCAGAATGCTTGCAACAGCTGCTACCAGCTTTGGGATGTTCACATACCCAAGAGAAATGTATCATTAGCAAATGTTGTGGCCTCATTTTTCTCAGCTCTTCCAAAGTGTTTAAAGTAAGATTTAAAGTGAGACACCAAGCTGTGTGATGCAACTGACACCCTTGAAGGATGGGATGCCATCCAGAGGGACCTGCACAAGCCCTAGAACTGCGTCCATGGGAACTTCATGAGGCTGAACAAAGGCAAATGCAAGGTCCTGCACCTGGGTTGAGGCAAGCTCTGATATCAATACAGAACAGACTGAGAGCAGCCCTGCCAAGGACTTGGGGGTGCTGGTGGATGGGGGGCAGGATATGGGCCAGCAATGTGCACTGGCAGCTCAGAAATCCAAATGTGTCCTGAGCTGCCTCTAAAGCAGCATGGGAAACAAGTGAGGGAGGGGATTCTGCCCCTCTGCTGTGGTGAGACCCCACCTGCAGCACTGCACCCAGCCATGGGGGCCCCAGCATAAGAAGGACATGGAGCAGGGCCAGAAGAGGCCACAAAGATTATCAGAGTGCTGGAGCACTTCTCCTATGAGGAAAGACTGAGAAAGTTGTGGCTGCTCAGCCTGGAGAGGAGAAGGCTTGGGTCTGACCTTAGATTTGCCTTTCAGTACTTGAAAGAGACCTACCAGAAAGATGAGGAAAAACATTTTAGCAAGGCCTGTTGTGATATGACAAGGGGGGTAATGGATTTAAGGTGAAGGAGGATTAATTCAGATTTAGGTTTGAGGCAGAAATTCTTTACAATGAGGGGAAACACTGAAACAGGTGACCCAGAGAGGTGGTTGTTGCCTCATCCTAAGAAACATTCAAAGCAGGGTTACATGGAGCTCTGAACAACCTGATCTAATTGAAGATGTCCCTGCTCCTTGCAGGGGTGATGGACTAGATGGTCATTGAAGGTCCCCTTCAACCCAAACTATCCTACAACTTCCCTTGCAGGAGTGTAAATGAAGGACACAGATGCTCCCGTAGGATGGAGCAGGCCAGACCAAGGCTCACTGAAGCACTGGGAGTACCCTGTGCCCACTGCACACCCAGTGACAGCCAGAGCCAGTGGCTGGGAGATCCCAGCTCACACAGACATCCTCCTGAGCTCGAGAGCAGCTGAGGTGCCACCCCAGCGTCTGCAGCAGGGACTTTTGTTTCACTTGAGGTTATCTTATCGCCATAGGAAAGGCAATACAGCAGAAGAATTTCCTTTCCTTTATGTTTCCAGCCTTTCCATTGTCTGGCGTCTGGGTTTCTGAGCCTTGCCACTCACCAATGTGCTCAGGCCTCTGGAAATATGAATGCAGCCCCTTCTTATCAGCAGGAGCTCTGCTGAGCTCTTTTTGCTGCTGCAGGCAAACCAGGCAGGGTCTGGTGGCCCCAGGCCCCATCCTCACCCCATTCATGAGCTGTGCATTTTCCACTGCCCAAGGCAGGTGCCAGCTCAGCAGTTCATTCAGAGGGATGGCAGTGCCAGGCAGCAGAGCTCGATGAGAATTGACCAAGGCATTGAAACGCTACGGTTTTCCATTTCTTTCTTCCTTACATGCAGACCATGAGTGATGGGTCAGCCCCCCACACAGGGCACTGAAGACACACTCAGCCTGCTGGATGGGTTTCCATCTCACTGGTCCATGGTTTTGGTGCTAAAGTTAGGAGCCAGGGATCACCAGGAAATGTGAGCCACAGTGAGGACTGTCCCTTTGTCCTGCCTTGCTGAGTGCATCAGCTGCCTTCAATTCCACTGGGCTGGCTTGTAAGCCTAAATGCAGGGGGAAACAGCAGCACAATCACAAGAGGAGACAGATGGGATTGAATCCAGCTGTGAGGCTGCACCTCTCCCAAAGCCCCGGATCCAGAGAGGGAAGCCATCAGTGGTGGGAAAGGGGGACTCCCCCATGCCATATCTCAGCAGGACAAGCATGAAAGATGCTGGGAACTGTCCCTGCTCCACCCGGCAGTGCTTCAGGCACAACATGGCATGGCAGCCTGTGGTGGCACCCCAGAGCTTCTCACCTTGCCCCAGAGAGCCCCAAAGAAATACCTTCTGATGCTTACTGCTCATTTGGCTGAGGTGCTTGGATATCCTGGAGGGGCTGCAGCTTGTCTGAAGGTGCCTGGGCACAGCACAGAGCAAGGCTGAGCAGCAGGGCTGGGCTGGCTCCATTGCACCATCACATCCTCCAAGTCCCACTGTGAAGAGAAAGGGGCAGGCAGGGCCCCAGATGGGTGCCAGGGAGTCCCAGGCAGCTCAGGACCTGCACTGCCTCCTTCCAGAAAGGGGAACTGGCTGCATTTGAAACTATAAAGTTTTTGGGTCTCCCTTTCTCCATGGCAAAGCAGAATAGTGCTGGTTTCCATTTTTCTCACACATTTCCCTTGCTATGCAATGTGAGGAGAAGGCTCAGGAGCACACAGAGTGGCTGAGCAAGATGTGGTGTCAAAGAATAAGAGAATCCCTTTGCCCTGAGACCACACAGCAGTGATTCCTCAGCATCCCCCTGCACTGCCCTGAGCACAGCCAGTTCTGAGAAGCTCCAAGCAGAGACACTCTTGCTGAAAACCCTGTGAAATCCCAGACGAGCCTGCACTGGTCTATCAATGCTGACCAAAACAAAGGGGCTCTGTAGATGCTTCCAGCTTCCTTTGCTTTGGGCTGGCAGAAAAAGCCTGGCTGGACTGCAGGACCTTCCCTCATGCATGATGTTCCTGGTTCTTTGCCTCAGCTCCCAAGTGATGAAGGGCTGGTGACATTTCCAGAAGGGCAAACCCAAGTGTGCTCCACCCAGCACATGCAGTCCTCCTGCCCTGACACCACCCATGGGACAGACCCTTTTCCCACAGCCACAGCAAGAAAGAACACTGGGGCAGAGTTCCTCTGACTCAGTAGCGGTTTCTTTTCCTCTTGTCCTCACCATGACCTCTCTTTGGGTCTCAAGATGTCCTGGGCACCTCAGGCCTTTAAGCTTGGAGAGATTATTTTCTGGAGAGCTGCTCCCTACTCCTCTCCCAGCTGCCCCAGGATATTTTTCCTCAATATATTTTTTTTCCCTTCTGCAGCAAAAAATGAAAAAAACTCAGTAAAAAAGCTGGACTAGAGCCACAACACAGGGAAGGGGGACAGCACAATACTGCTCCTCACAGACAAAAGGGGTAAAGGATCCCCCCTGCAGGGGCCAGGCAATGGCCTGGAGCTGTGACCAGAGAGGAAAGAAGAAAGGTTGCTTCTTACTTTAAAGCAACAGTCTCAGGAGAATTAGAAAAGAATTGCTTCACTTTTGTAGGAACAGCTTGAAAGGCCCTGGACTCAGCTGCTGCCTTGCCATGGCCAGAGCCACATTCCCCATTATGGTCCCCTTGGCCACCACCCTGCCCAGGGGGCTGGGAAGGGCAGCTCTGAGCCACTCTGCAGGGCTGGGTGGGGTGGGAGCCCCCAGGAGCCACAGCTCTGCTGGGATCCTGAACTGGAGCAGGACCCGACGCTGCTGCTGGGGGCACCAGGGCTGCTCCTCTGCCTGGGAAAGGCCGGCCCCTAACGGCAGCACAGGGCGGGTTCAGCCTCCTCCAGACACACAACGAGGAGTTCTGGGCCATGTGGAGACTGCAGAAACCCAGCGAGATGCCACATGGCCGTCCCTTGCTGCGGTCCCTGTGCAAAAAGCCATCATCCCTTTGATCCTTGACCTGAGACACTGGGAAAAGATCAGACACCTGACCCTGACAGCCCCACAGTCTGCACTGGGGTGATGGGCAGAGGATTTGTGTAGTGCTGGCTCTGCTAAGCTGAGGGGAAGAAGCTCCTACATCACTTGCCACCAACTGCAGTTAGAAGAGCCACAGCACCCACAGCAGAGTGCCTTAGGGATTTGCATCCTGGCATTCCCTACCCCTCAACTGCTCACCCATGATGCTTCAGGTTTCAGGAAGATAGTAAAACTACTCTTCCTCAAAACAAGACTGCAAAACACTTTTTGGTAGTAGCTAGATGTCCTTGATGGCAGCTCAGTCATACAATGACAAGTCCTGTGTGTGAAGCAGAGCCCCAGTTCTCTGGACATGCAGGGCAGAGGTGGTGATTCCACCACAGGCTGCTACTGCTGCCCCACAGGTGTGGCACCCAGCACAGACCCACCCATGATCTTTGGGGACACCACGTGCTGTGGGACAGACTGCAGGCTGGAGTGAGACACCCTGAACCTGGCAGCAGAGACCTGCAGGGAGAGCTGTAGGTCTCAATGCAAGTGCAACATACCATCAAAGGCCAGTTCAGCTCCAAAACATATTCCCAAACCAGTTCTGCATTTCTGCTGCAGGTATCAGTGCAGGAGGGAATATCAGCCAGGAAAACAAACTGCTGGCATTATAAAGCAAAGCTGCCTGAAAGGGGAGACAGAGCACTGGGGTGCTGGGGATCCAAAGAAGAGACTGGAACCAGTTGCAGGCTGCACACTCCCTCTACACACACAAGGCACTTGAAGAAAACAGCACTCCAAAATGGAAACTGGCCTTCTCCAGCCAGCAGTGGAGCAGCAGCTCATTCACAGGTGGCCAGGGCAGAGCACAATGTGTCCTTTGTGCTGGCTCTGACAAGTGAGCAGTGCCCACATGGCCTCATGCCTGCCAGCTGCTGCCATGTGCTGTACTGAGCTGTCAGCAAGGCCCAGCTGGCACTGCCCAGTGAGGGATGTGGTTCACTAACACATCAAACCACCACAGGAAAGCATTCATTTGCCTCTTACCTCTTCTGCCCACTGCTCAGTAACAGCATGAAATATTATCAGGTCTTTACATCCTTCTTCTGTTGAGGCAGGAGTCCTTTAGCACAGCAAGGAGCAGTTTGCATTTAACACCTGAGCACACACTACTTGCTGGGTCATATTTACATTATCCTCCATTCACTCAGGCAAACACTGCAAGTTGCTTGGCAGGTCTCATGGCAAAAGGTTTCTGCAAGCAACAAGCAGTCACCCCAAGTCTCAGGCCCTGGGGACTTCTGTCACTCACCAGATTTGGGAGGGTCTACATCAGGGGACAGCCTGTCCAGCAAGGTGGCTCCTAGAGACCCAACCAACAGGAAAGGGCAGACAATGCAAAAGGAGAGAACTTGGGTACATGCAACATGGGCTAACAATTCAAAATGCTTCTAAAGCAGAAAAACAGGATAGAAAAAAATGTTTTATGTCTTCATAAAAGATACTCAGTTTGACAGCTGGTAGCTTCACACAAAACAGGACAAAAACTAAGGAGTGTTTCTGAGCAATCAAGTTCCTAAAGCACTGTAAGGGACAAAAGCAGATACCTTTCCTGCAAGGAGGGTGGAGAAGGCAGATCTGAGTGACTTTGCTAAGGCACAACCTTTTCAGGAAACAAAGGCAAAGATCACCTTCTCCAGCAAAACTAGATTAAACAGTCTCTCCCGAGAATCTCCTTTCTGCTACGGTGCACTGATTTCAAACACCATTGACCATATTAACTCAGGGTAATTATACTTCACCTTTACACATGGCAGGGAACTGTCTTCCCTCCAGTGATGTAATCAGGAACTTGAGAGCAGGCACTCCAAGGGAAGCAGGAGCCGAGGTGAGAGCTCTGCTGTCACTGAACCCTCTGCATACACAGTGCAAACTGCCTGTACAGGACACACACAGAGGGTCACAAAGCCAAAACTGCCTTGGTTTGCTGTGGCTTTGCTCAGCAGCTGCTTTCATCTCTCCATCCACATTTAAAGCCTGGAAAGTTCAGAATTACAAGACAGCAATCCCTTTTTATAGCATCAAGAGACCAGCATCATGTGTTATTCCTTCCACCACCTAAAACCAAAGCATGACTCGTCTTCGTGAGCCTTTCCAGTCCTATCATTACTCCCTGTGCTGAACAAGGAACGAAGAGCTCTGACCAAGGGCACAAACATTTTCTCAGTAGGGCAGCTGAGAAGTAAATCTCACTTTAATCTGACCCCAGGTAAGTAAAGTGTTTTTGGCATCAAATACTCAGGTACTCAATTAAAATCTGCTAATAGACAATTCTCTGACTTAGGGCAATGAGACAGATCATGACACACATACAGGTAGTGAAATCTCAAGTATATTTAAGGACAAATTAGCACCAAATTCTTAGGCAGTCATATAGAGCCAATGTTTTAAAATACCAGTGGGAAGTCACACGAAAACAACTGATACCAGCTCAGTGTAAAGGATATAAAAGCAACATTTTCCTTGCATGGTGTGCTGTGCTCTGCTCCATCTGGGAAATGGGGAGTGGTTACAGATTCTACAGAATAGGACTGAGAATAGCAGAGAAGGAAGAGGGCAATAAAGATCATTCTACCTCATTTGTCAACCCACTAAAGCATTTTGTCAAATCAACTAACAAGCCTTAAAGACCAGGAAAAAAAAAAAAAAAAAAGAGCAATAGTGTCTCAAAATGTAACAAACATCACTCATTGAAATTCAACTGTTTAAAGATTTTACTCAGTTTTACCAGGGCTTGCTTTGATTGCAACAGCTATAAAATACATCCTTTATGGAAGGAAAAAACATTCCTGCACAGCTCCATCTGCTCCCATTGAAAGGATGTTTCAGCAGCAGTCAAATGTCTGGGCTGGCTTCCAGATAACAGGAACAACCAGGTCTCTTTTGTTCACAGAAGAGAGAAACTCCAGCCACCAGAGCCCACTCTCATCCCCCCCCCAGGCCAATCCACTGCAGAGAGCTCCCAGGTGAGCTAGTGTTGCCCACTTATCTGTTTTTTCCCCCCTCAATCAAGGCCTGTGAGACAGTGCAGTCCCTGCCCTGAAAAGGCAGGATACTGGTGCCACAGCTAAGCCTCCAGGTGCTTGGTGATCCTGCGGATTTTCTCCTTCTTGTTCCTGTTCCCGTGTTTTTTCCAGGGCTTTCCCACCACGTTGGCAGGGTTGGGTGCAGGCACAGGCACGAGGCCGCTCCCCGGCCGGTAGCCCATGGCAGCCCGGACCCCTTTCATCAGGGCACGAACGTTCTCCTGGAAAAGCAGACACAACCCCCAGTGACCAAGGAGCAGCTCCTCAACCACTGCAGCAGGTCAGTGAAAGCAGACACAGGCAAGCTCAAACGCAGCAGCCCCTGCTCCAGAGCTGCAGGAAGGTCAGGGCAGGCAGCCAAAGCTGCCAAGCTGTGCTGGGTCCCCAGCGTCTGCTGCTGACGTGACACCGTGTCCCAGCCAGCATCAGCTCCAGCACCAGGATGGATCCTCACAGCCTCTGCTCTCTGCACAATAAATTGTCTTCACAAATAAATCTGGCGCCCAGGAAAGCCACAGACCAAAATAAGTTGCTCAAGTCTGGAGCGTGGGCGGCACTGATGGGGCTCGCAGCTTGTGCCAGCACTTTGGGCAGACAGAGCAACAGTCTGGTAATCCCAAAAATGCTTTTCAGGTCACAGTTTTCTAAAATAACTCACTTTCTTTTTTTTGAAAAGAGCCTGAGTTCTTGTTTTCAAAATGCATGATTATCTTAGCTGTGCAAAATAAATGGTGTTCACATCCAGCTAACCACACAGAATGGAACGTGCCATCTATGACCCATCCTGCTCACAGCCAAAAACCTGTTCTAATTCCTGTCAGGTATGCAGATCTGATCAGTTATGGATTTCATATTTCACTGTAAGTCATTAATACACTTTTTCAGTAGTGTAGAGGCAAAACATATGCCTGTAGGATCTAACAAGAATCATACAGGTTAAGAAAAATTCCCATTTTCCACTTAATTTTGAGATTTCTTGACTGGATTTTAAATCAGTTTGCATTCTTTTAATCTGATTTCAGGTTCTGAGTCAAAACCTCAATGTAATACTACATTATCTTAAAAAAGCTTATCACATCCTCTAAATATATCAGCTTAGGAAAGGAAAGTCATTTTGAAGGACCTGTTAGTTCAAAACCATGTTCTGGGTCAGTTGTCAAGTCATTCCTCCTTGTCTTTCTTCCCAGTCACTCTCCTGTTTGCTCAAGATTGATGTCTGATTCCTAACGACCAGGGTCACCCTGCTGACCTCTGAAAAATCATCTGAGCACACCTCATTAGCAATCTTTCTGTCACTGAGGGCATTCCCAGTGATTTAGGAGATAATAAAAAGAACAGAGAGCTCTTGGGTAGAAATTACATGCAGATCCCACAGCATTAAAAAAAAACACCATTAACTCAACTCAGCACACCTCCATCCCCAAAGGTGGTTTTCCCCCAGTAACTACAGATGAGTGCTGCAGCAAAAATTCCTAGAACAAATCTTTTCCAGAATTTACCTGATGGAAAAAAGTTTTGTCCACCACATTTTCAATTTGTTTTGCTTTGGTATTTTTCTCAGGCTTCACCTGTCCAATGGCCTGCACAATTGTACTGTCAGGGCATCTTTGATGTTGGTGCTGAAAATCATTTGGGTCAATACCAGGAGGTGGGTGGCAATATAACAGCTTCCCCTGTGAAAGCAAGGGGACTCAATTATTACAAAAGAAAATCAGAGAGGAAAGAAAACAACTCTAAAGCTAAGAAGGGTCTGAAGTTTAGGGGTTCACACTAGCAGACTATCAGTACACTTTATTTCTTCTCACAGACAATAACTGGCTTGACTCCTAAGATAAAGTACTGTTCCACCTCTACATCAAAGCACCACTTGCAGCTGCAGTGCCCAGATGCAACAACAGAGATCAAAACTCTCAGGAGCACCAGAGGATCCTATTAAGAAATTATCACCAATAAGTTGCTGAGAGGTGCTAAAGAAGCATGCAGTATTACAACACTCACAGCAACAGTCCTTAGTGCCAAATATTGGTCCACCTGTACATTATGGGTTCATTTCTTGAGTATCTGCTAGCTACTTTGGAGATATGATTATTTAGCAGGCACCATATTTTTAGGCAATCACCTTTCTAAGATTAGGCAGCTTGAGAAATTCAATTTATTCTTTTAAAACACAAACGCAGCCCAATTTCAAGAGTCTTTTGATACATGATGATTTTATCCAGAGAAACAGAACTGACTTTATTGTACTCCAGTGCAAACTTTAATTCACCTCTAAGAAGAGAGGAAAACCCAGATGTAGGAAGCACTTACATTGACATAATCTTTTAACACATATCGAGCTGATCTCGGCTGGTCTGGCTGTCCATGAGATGTCATAAAGCCCCTCATATCTGCAAGAGAAATCCAAAGCATATTCTTTGTAAGTACAAGAGAATGTTAATGTGTTCTCCTCTGCTGCCTAACCACCCATTTGTATTCTTCCTCAAAAATACTCCCTTAGAAAGAGGCTTCTCTTGGGGAAAGCAGGGAAAAAAAAAGGGAAGAACTTTGGTGACTGTAAAAGTACTGCAGAAGCATCCTGACCTGAAAAATTGTAAGAGCTGACATCTTCCTACTAGCAGAAAACTGCTAGGGTTTTATTTTTGTTTTAAAGGCAGAGAATGAGAATTCACTGCATTCTTCAAAGTCTAATTCTGACACAGATGGTGGGAGGTATCTGAAAGGGTAAGAGCACCACACTATAGACTGGCAGGGCATTTCACCAATATCTTCCACACTACCACTACACCTGTCAGATGAGACTGGCAAAGCACCACTCCAGCTCCCACAGGAGATGAGGCATTAACAAAGACCATTCCTGAGGGGAGGGCAAGTCCTATCAAAGAGGTCCAACGCACAACAAACCCAAGCTGGGCCTAACTTTACCACGTTCTCCTAAGGCCATGCCCAGGACCATGCACACAGTGGAGGTGACAGGTTTTAAAAGGATCATCACTCACATCCATATGCTGTTAGCAGCTCTTCAGCTGTTGGCTTTCGATCTGGGTCCTCATCTTCTCTTGGCCTTATGATATTTATTCCATAGGTTGCTTCCAAAATGTTGCGTGGGATATGCTGGCAAACATAAGCTAGTGAAGGAAACTACTTGTGTAGCTGTAAATCACAAAGTGATCTTGCCTTGTCACTCTAAGAGCACACACAAAAGAATGACTTTTGGATTTTGTTGCAAACCAGAAAAATAACATTAGTCTGACAACACGACTAAGTTGAAATGAGATAGGAAAAGACCAGCACAGCAGGGCTGTGTTATCCAGTATGTCCCAGCTCCCTCAAAGCATGAGCACGTGTGCTGCTGGCTGGAACATGGCATACTCCAGATCCAACCCCTACATGCACTCTTACAAACCCCATGCAAAGGATATTAGAGAAACAGGTGGAACATGGTCCCTCATCTGATCTATAGGCAGAATTCCAGAACAAATCATTTCTGCCTTGGTAGAGACGAAAGATGGCATCACCAGACCGGGGCAATCACAAAGGCACAGGCCAGGCTCCACATACAGGGTCTACATGACAAATAACCCATTAGTTCACTATGGCAACTCAGTGTCCAGGGAGGAAAAAGGAACAAAAAAATAAAAATAAAAATCAAATGCACAGATGAAACATGGATGCAAATGACAATAAGCAGAAATTCTACTAACACACACACCTGCCCTCCTGGTCCTAGCCAATGAATTAAGCAGATAAGATGTAGAAGACAGCAACATTTTTCAAAGTTCCTAAATAAGGTGTCCAGATGGGGGCAGCAAGATCTTCAGCTCTCCAGTCTGATGGGAGAGGAGAAAGCACTCCAGAAACCTTTAAGTGTGTTGGACCTTCTGAAAGAGCTAGGAGTTTGAAAAGCGCAAATTCCACAATGGTCCCACTACAGCATTGGAGCTGCTACCTCAAAATCAAAGTTTGATCAATATGAAAATATCAGCAAAACTACATTTATTCACAGCAGTGATGTTGACAAGGATAGTTTGAAGCCTTGACCTTAAGCTACTTGGAGGAACACTCATGTTAAAAAGCTTCTCTCCTCATGACTGGTGTTGGAAAAAAAGGGACAAGGTAACTAAAAATCAGGAGATGGAAAACATGCCCCATTGCACTGCAGCTCTCATGAGTGACTCAAAATCGAGCACAAGTTTAGGAGCATGAATTAAAGTTCCAAAATTACACACATCAAGACCACCCCTCTCCAACCTACTCTGCTGCCACAGTTCAGGCTGGCAGAGTTCTCAGGGAGTGCATGTGGCTGCAACTAGGTCATAATGAAGCTCTCTTCCACTGGTGAAAAAGAAACGCTAAAAAGACTGATGTTATTTGTTAGCAGTACCTGGAAGTGCTTTGTACGGCCTGGTGTAGCAGACACCGACACCTTCTTATTTCCAAGGATTGTGTTGATGGTTGAACTTTTGCCAACATTAGGGTAACCCACCTAGATGACAAAGAAGTAAAATGTTATTAGGCAGGGTGATGCCAAAAGACTGACAGAGCTCTGACACAACAGTTCTTTAACAAAATGTTCTAAAAAAAAAAAGTAGGGCAAGCAGGGGGGCACAATGAGCTCTAGGAGCTTCAGTATTAATCTTTGCACAAAACCCACAGTGGTTTGTGCTTGCCAGTTTTTATACCCTTATAGGAAGCCAGACTACAGGATGAATTTTTCCCATGGAGGGCACATGGAAATAGAATTTAGATTAAGTAAGTTCCATTTAAGCACAAAGTCCAACTTACCAGCCCAACATTTACTTCCCCAACCTTCACCCGTGGGCCGTTGTGCATAGTTTTGAATATCTCCAGCAGCTCATCTCTCTGTACCAGATGGCTGAAGTTTCTGATGTTCCTGTTCTGCTCCTGCACTCTGTGCTGCACTGCAGCATCATCAGTCCTGCTTTCCATCCTCTGTGGACCAACAGCATTTATGCTGTCACCAGCTTCATCTTCAGAACAGGTTTGCCAGTCCTCCTCTTCATCATCTTCACAGTCTTCATATTCATCACTGCTGTTACTATCACTGCCCAGGGCCTGGGTTGCACTTTGCCAAGTGCTGCCTGTGGATGCTCTTTCTGCACTTCCTTGTGCTGTGCTGTCATCTTCCTGACTGGAGCCTCCATCCTCAGAACCGCTGGGGTGCTCTGCTCCCCCCTCAGAGCCCAATTCCTGTGGGAACAGCACTTCAGAGGTAAATGCAAAGACAACCCCAAGCCTTGCTGCTGGCTCAGGGAGCTGTCATCAGCCAGATTCCAAGAGATGACAACCCAGAGCTTATCTATTCCCAGCTGCAGCCAGCACAGACCCAGTGTGAACTGGTCACCTGCAGTACCTTTGATTCTCCACACAGGCGTTCACACTCTGCCAGAGCTGACCAGAACACCACCTTGACACCCTCCTTCTCAAAGAACTGTGCCCAAGCAGCACGCTGCTCCTCACTCAGCAAATCTGCTTTGTTGATCAGGATCATATTCTCCTTGTCATTACTGACTTCCTTAACATAACTTTCCTAAAGAAAACAAGAGAAGGATCAGTTTGCACTCTGGTTTCAATTCCTTCCACCCCAAGAAAACACAAGATCACCAACACAAATTACTCCATGCAGCTCCACATGAGTATAGCCAAGCTTACCATCCCTAAGCAGGACGAAGTGCTGCTCAGCAGACAGCCACAAGAACAAATTGGAGCATGCAACTACCAAAATACAGCTTGCTGCTGACCATGTGTGTAAACACCTTGTCTGCTTAGAGCTGTGACAAGATATTAATCAGCACCCTGCAGCAGAGCTCCTAAGATAACTATTTGAGCAATTTCATGTCTCCCTGATGCAGTGTTCTATAGCCTATCTTTACAAACTTGTCACTTTGAATAATTTTTGATTCTTTGTAATCCTCACCCACTTTTATTCCACTATGCTTTTACATAAGACAATTCCTTTAGGTGAGGACACTTCTAATGGGTAATGAGGAATAAAATAGGATCTGCAATGTAACATCTGCAGAAGAGCCTCTAAATCCACCACATTCTGTGTGAAATACCAAAAGAAAAAAAATAATTTCATGCCAGAATACTTTTATCAATTAATAAGATATCCACTCAGGCACAACAGCAAAACAGCTTCAAGGTGGCTGAATGCATTGAGCAAAAAATATATCATAAGACATTAAGACATAAAATGAAGACAACATTCAAAAAAGTGGTTTACTTACCAGATCCTGACATCTAAACAGAAGGGGGTTTCTGGCATCTACTATCTGGACTACAATATCACTGCAAAAGGAAAGGAAAGCCCCATGAAGTACTCATTCTTACATTGCTCCAAAGACAGCAGTAAGACACTGCAATTATTGATTTTTAGGTTTTCCTTGGAATTTTAAGAGTTTCAAGTGTATTATCCTACTAAATCTCTTTACTGAACAACAGAGCATCTCAGCAGCCCACCTGCCCAACACAGCCATGCTTGTGCTACAAGCCAGCACTGCCATACAGTGTTTCCTCCTCACTTGGCTCATTCTCCTGCACAATCCTACAGCCAGCAAGGGAGAAGAAAACATCTCAGTTTTGCCAACCCATCTACTCTTCAGAAATGCTCAGCAGGCAAGAACCACAGTAGTGGTACTCCATCTTTTAGAATGGTACTAAAAACTGTGCTAACACAACTTTGTTTCTGTCTATTCTCATCCTCAGCTGTGGCAGGGTGGTTACAGGGAGAAAGAAGAGGTGGTTTTCCTACACAGTGAGATATTTTGAAACATTGTTGTCCTCCTTGCATAGAACAAGATGTACAAAGCCTCCCACAAACGACATACAGATTCGAAGTGTTTGCTATTGGATATTTTCAAAAGTTCCTCTGTGCTCTTTTTGTCACAAAAAGCATAAAACAATTAAAAAATAGCCTTAGACTTCAGTAAAATATGTTGTTCCCCCATGCAAGCAAGGCCTTGCAAGATGCTTCTAGGAAACACCTTCCAAGCCCAGGGACCAGCTTGCCACCACATACATGAGCAGGACTCATTAGTTCCACACACTAATTAAATGCATTGGCTTCAGATCCCAAAGGCATTCATGCTTCTTTTGCCAAAAGGAGGGGAAAATTTAACTACAGCCTCTTCCACTACAACTTCTCCAGGCAAGTAATTTAAAATACTGCCAGGTATTATCACATGCTAATTCCATTTGTTTGACAGAGATTTCTGTTAAGTCAGGACAACTTCAGAACACCACAGGTCAAATGGAAGAATTTCAAGCTTCACTAGGCAGTTTGTTATGTGTTTAAAAAAAAATTGGTAAGCCCCCCAAGGGAATAATTTAATAAGCCCCATGGGTACAAAGAGGACTGCACAGTTACAGACATTCAAAGATCAATATGAGGGAGAGCTGACACCACCATATTGGGATGGGATACAGAGAAGTTACTGAACCACACTGCTGGGAACTAGTTGGAAGCAAATACATGGAAAAAACTGATAACAGATCAAATTATCTGGAAAAGTTAAAGGACTGAGTGACTTTTCCATTCACTTCTGAGACAGCATCCTCACTCTACATGAAATAAAAAGCTGGGAGCAGAAAGGCATTAATGACACATTCCAGTCACCTCAAAACACACTGCACACTCACATCATGATACCCTAGAGTGCATGCTCCTGACCAGCACTCTCCCAGCCAAGGGCCCAGCAGCACTCAGTACAAAGGCCCTTCTGTGAAGGGACCAGCTCACCATGACCTCACTGGTGAAGTATTTTTCAATTTTAGGAAAGTGAAATAAGATGATCTTAAACCTAATTACTAGTGAAATTAAATGCCGCAGATAGATTAATGTAGCAGATACCACTCTTATTGTATTACAGCTCAGCAGAGCAAACAAAGCTATTCCTGTGGTATGACAGCCTGTTGTCTTCTGTGCAGTGCTGCAACTTCTCTGTGTGGCAAAGACACAAGGACCAAGAGGCTCCTTCTTTCCCAACATTACTTAGTCCTTGTCTCCTGCTCCTGAACATCAGCTGCTGCACTTTGGTTGGGAAGGAAGGGAAGGAGTTAATCTTGGCAAAAGACCTCAAGGCACTTTGTGACACAGACCTCCAACACAGAGGAAGGCCAAGAGACTCACAGTGAACCACTGCACATCACACTGTTGAGAGCTAGCAGACATCACAAAAACAAAATCACTGCAGTGCTGATAATAAAACATTACTAACTTAATAATTTTTCCTGTGCTGAGACACTTGAAGCTTGTCTCAAAAGCTGCAATTCATGAAAATACATTCAACATCACTTTTTAAAAAGTGGATAGCAAAATACTTTACCTTCTTTCAATGACTCTCCAAAGCTGACGCCAAAATTCCAAGTTTCTTTCAAATGGGGTTAGAATTAACTTTTTCTCTTCCTCAAGGCTAAGGCAAAACAGAAAAAACAATGTCACATTTGGTCCATGGCAGGCTGTAAGCTCACTACCAGTTCTTCCCTAGATCCAGAAGGCTTTAGCTTTGCAGAGAGTAATCAAACCAAACCCATGCAGAGGTACTATTTCTGATGTTTTTTCAAACAGATCAAGCCCTCAGGTACACTGCTGTCAGTGGCACTGGTTTAGTGGTGACACAATGGCTTCTGATCTTGTCAATGCAAAAGTGGTAAAAGGTGGAAAAAACAAGAACTCATCAAGAGTCTGCCTGTGAAATTAGAGAGCCATGATAACAAGTGACAGAAGTTATCCCAAGTGCCAGCAGTTTTTTCTTAATTGAGTACCCCTTGGAAAAAACCCTGAAATTTGGGGATGGTACCTGAAATACCTCTATACAACCTTTAGCCTGGTGTTACCACCACCTGAACAACTTTACTCAGGGTAAGCATGGGCTTGCAGGGTGTGAACAGATACCAGCCGAGTCTCCAAGCCAGCAGATGCAGTGCCAGACCAGCACAGGCTGCTGGATGCAGCAGGCTGGCAGCATGGCCTTCTATTCAGAACAGCACTGTTGCTCTAAAAAGACACATCCAGTAACCCTCTACTTTATAGGTGAATTAAGAACATCAAATGCCATCCTGAATTCATTTAAAAGAACATGCACACACAAGACAGCTTTGCAGAGCTCAGCACAAAGACATGCTGGACTGTGGCTGGGATGTCAGCCTTCCAGGACAAGTACAGAGACCTGAGCAGATGTTACTTTTGTTGATCCAACAAGGATAAGTACAACTCACTGTTTCCCGTGTCACTAAATGCCACCAGCTACTTACCCAGCCACAAGCAGCATACTCACTGGGCAAGCTGTCGCCTCCACTCGAGAAAGCTCTCTCTTTCTGCTTGCTTCAAGTCCTCTGCACTGGTTGTCCTATCCCAGCGTGGCCTACAACAAGCATATTTTGGAGTGAGTGGTCAGAAATAGCAGTCAGTCCAGCTACATTACTTCAGTAAATAGAACATAAAAACCACACATTTGGTTATGTTGAAGTAATGCTTCAGATGTGCATGCATCTGTTTTCAGCAGCTTAAAGTACATCTTCTTTCCTTGTTCCTTCCAAACTTCATTAGCAGAGAGTATGTACACCAGATACCATAAAGCTGTTTTCTTGAGCTAAGTTTTGTAGGGTTGTTAAGATGAGGCTTAATCTCTCTGTTCACCATTCACAAAGCTCTGAAAGAGCTTACCAGGCAGCCTGGATGCACCTGCCTCAGCAGTGCCAAGCTCTGGGAAGTAAACCCACACCATCAGGCCAGAGAGGCTGGCACTGGCAGCACTCACATGGCAGACTGGCACTGCACTGTGGGTTACAGCCTGCTCACATAGGTTAGTTAGTGGCTTCTCCAAAAGCAGGGTATTGCCAACCTGAGGGCTGCCCTCAGGCTTGCAGCCAAGAGGGATCAGCCCCGGAGCCCCAGTGCACCAAGGGGCGCCCAGGCAGCCCTGCAGAACTCACCTCCGTGGGATGCGCAGGAACTCCTGGTTCTCCTGCTGCAGCTGCCGAACGCGCTGGGCCTCCTGCGCTGAGAGCAGGCCCGTGCAGCTCTGGGCAGACACGATCTGGGCATTCAGACGCTCTAAAGGACAGACAGTCATCCAAAGCCACCTGTCCCCAGTGCTGCTAGCCCTGCCACCCCATCCTGTCCCTGCTGACCCCAGCCCCGGCTCAGGGCCTCACAACCCGCCCCAGCTCCCGCGGGCCAGCCCCAGTGCCAGCTCCTATTGGCACCACTCACCCCAGAGCCGGTGCCGCCCCGCCCTGGGATCCCCTCCTCAGCCACTCCTCAGCCCCAGGCCCGTCCCAGCTGCTCACCGGCCACGAAGCGGGTGCCGGCCAGCTCGGCCGTGGCCAGGAACTCCTCCAGCGGGCTCTGCTCGGGCGCCGACCGCAGCTCCGGGCCGCGCTCGGCCACCACCTCGCTGGCGTGGAGCTGCCGGGACAGGACACCACCGTCAGCCCGGGCCGCCCGAGCCACCCCGACCTCTCTCCCGCCTCCCCAGCCCCCCGGCGTACCCATGAGGAAGCGCCGCGCCGCTCCAGCCCGCGCTGCCGCTGCAGGGAGCGCCCAAGCCCATCGCTCCGCTTCTTGCCCATGTGCCGCCGCCGCTGCCCCGCCGACGGAAGGGGCGGGCGGACCGCCGCGTTCTACCGCCCCTTCCGCCGCCCCTTCCGCCGCCCGGAGCCTTCGCCGCGTGCCCGGCGTCCGCCACCAGGCGGTGCCACCGCACCGGCACCGGCTCTCGCCGTCCAGCCAGGGCCATAGGACACAGCCTGAACCTGCCCAAGGGGAGGTTTAGGTTGGACATTAGGAAGAATTTCTTAACTGAAAGGGTGATTCGGCGTTGGAGTGGACTGGGCAGTGTGTTGGTAGAGTCACCGTCCCTGGAGGTGTTTAAGAATGTGGCACTTAGTGCCATGGTCTAGTTGATAAGGTGTTGGACTCGATATCAGAGGTCTTTTCCAACCCAACTGGTTCTGTGATCATCCATCCATCCATCCATCCATCCATCCATCCATCCATCCATCCATCCATCCATCCATCCATCCATCCATCCATCTTTCTATCCCTCCCACCCTATGGTGCTCAGCATGGACACACATCTCTCTGGGTCTCCCCTGCTCAGGCTCAGCTCTAACCTCCTCCCTCCCATAGCAGCCACCAGCCCCACCAGTAATGAGCCTGGGGGCACGGTTCACTCCCACCCCAAGGTCGGTGCTGCAGCTGGAGGCCCTGGCACTGGGGTGGCACGCAGGGCTGCCAGCCCCAGCCCAGCCCGTGGCAGTGCCACCAGCAGTGGGGCCAGTTTCTCTTGCTGGTTTGGCCCTGTGCAGGTGTTATCAAACCACATCGTGCAAAACCCTGCCCAGCAGCCAGCCATGGGGACAGAGGTTTGTATCTCCCTCTGGGGAAAGCCACCAGCTCCTGTGGCTGAAGCTGACCCTGCGCCCTGTAACACAGCCAGGCCAATGCAGGTTTCCCTTCCCCAGTGTCCACCGTCCAAATACAGCAAACACTGCATGTAAGGAATGATGGTGGCAAAGTGGGATCCTGGATGCAGATGTGGGAAGTACACTATGAGGTTCCTGGCAAAATCTAGACAGAGTCTGGGCATCTTGTGGGCATCTTTGTGGCACTTGGTGCCATGATCTAGTTGAGGTTTTAGAACATGGGTTGGACTCGATGATCTTAAAGGTCTCTTCCAACCTAGAATTTCTGTGATTCTGTGATTCTGTGATCTTTGCCAGATCGAGGAAATTGCATGGCCAGCCAGGGAATCACTGAATAGATTTTGGCAGCAGCCATTGTGACTGGTCTGGGTCAAGATGGGAGAGCAGGTTAAATTAATAAACAACTTGACCTGTACTTGCTCACTGAACTGAATTATGAAGCATTTCTCCTTTATGGTTGTTGGGTTAAGGCCGGTCAATTTTCACTACAATTCTGTAATGTGTATCAGTTGTTACTGGAGGATGACCTGTCTAATTCCTGGAAATCAGAAGCAGAAAAAGCTGAACTTCAGGAGTTTGCCACCAACAGCATGGCAGTATGCACAACCCCCTGGGCAGGAGCAGTCTTTTCTCTCTTTTCTATTCTCTTTTCTTTCTTTTTTCTTTTCTCTTGCTCCATGATAAATGCCCATTAGGAAGACAGAGCTTTTATTTTCTTCTTCTTTTCAAAGCCAGTAACTGCATGGCATAAATTTCCCAAGGACGACTGATCCTTTGCCATGCTCATCCCAGGCTCTGCCGCCACCACCAGCCTGGTCTGGCCCCTCCTATGCTTCCTAAAGGCAAATAAGAGAGATGAAAGGGGACTCAGCAGTTGCCTTTTCATTTAGGTGAGGTGCTTCAATGGAAGGCTGGTGGGCTGCAGACAGCAGGCAGACATTTAGTAAAATAATTTCTAATAGAGTAATCTTTAATAAAACCATCTCAAGTCTTTATGTGGGCACTGAAGCAGTAATATAAGTGCTCATTATCGTCTTTCTTTTGTACTTCAGTTAAAAGTTACCTTCTCTCTACAATGCATAATCACCAGCCAGAGCAGCCAGCCAGCCTGGCTGATCCCCACGCCTCAGGTCTGGCAGCACTTCTAACCCCACAGCTGAGGCACGTGCAGTGCCATTCCCAGGCTGCCCAACCACAGGCAAAATGCTCTAATAATCCCATTGGCACAGCCCTGGCAGCACAGCCCCAGAACCATCAGGGTCTGGAGACTGTCAGTACAGAGTGCAGAGCTCAATGGATCTCCATGGGACACTTGCACCTCTGTTCAGTGGCATGAACTGGAAACAAGGACAGGCAGAAGCGCTGGTGCAGTGGGAAAAGGAGGCTTGCTCCACCACCTGCAACCCATCCTGGGGCAGGGAGGTTTGAGGATAACCTGAAGAACAAAGACCTCTGCATTTAGATTGGGATGTTTTTCCCACACATTGCCCTTTCCCCCCCCACCTTTCCCCATTTCTAGACTGAAATGCTTCAGGGAACAGTTAATTGCAGGTATTTTCTACTACCTTTGTGGGACCTACTTAAGCAATGCCCAAATTGCCCTCATTGTTGCAACAGATACATTTCTGGGCACTTCATAAGCACCAAGGAATTATTTCTGTCTGGTGATGCCAGCAGCACTGCAAAGATTGCTTTGAGCAGAGCAGTGCTGAAGGAGAAACAGACTGGGTCATCCAAGTGACAAAAACATCAGAGCTGGAGTAGTAATTGCCTATTTCTAATTGCCATGTTTCTCATCCCTCTCCCATTGCTCTGCTGTGCCTACCTGAGCAAGACAGGCTGCTGCTGGTCTCACCTGAACCCGACAGCCTGCTGCTTCTAGAAGACATTTATGCTTGCATTTCACACAGTGAAAAGGGAAACTGAGGTACAGATGCTGTCACAAGAGCTGCACAGAGGCAGCTTGGCACCAGAGTGTACGTGCCAAGAGCACAGCCAGGCAAGGAGAGCTTGGAGGAGAGGGGCACGCTGCTGTCAAGTGTGATAAAACTGTTGATTTGCAGCCCATTCCCATATGATGGAGTAGCTACCACTGCATGCAAAATGAACACAATTTTTGCTGTGGGGCTTTGTTTGTACAACTCATCTCTTTGACAGAGATGGGATGGACTGAGGTGTTGTCCTGGGAGAGAAAGCACCTCTGTGCATCACAAAACTTCTCACCACTCCTTTGAAAAGCACTGAGTGCCCAGCACTGTTGGCTCTTTGGAAAGTGGTCTCAGCTTTGTGAATTCTCACAAAACCATTGCATAGACAAAGTAAAATCTGCTGTTCTCCAGCACATTGTAATCATTGTCTTGGGCTTCTCTCCCAACTTCTTCTGCCTTGGAGCCAAACCACTGCTCCAGTTTTTGATGCATATCCTGAGAATTATTTAGCAGCAGCAGCTCTTTTTCAAAAGCTTGTGATAACAGTGCGTTTTTGCCTAAAGGAAACATCGTTCTTTCTGGATGCAGTTTTTCCTCCGTGTTCCTTTAAGGCAGCACTGGGAGATCTCAGGACTGTGTCCCTAAAATATTCATGTGATGGCTATTCATTATTCATGTAGGTTCACAATGCTCAATTCAGCGGGCGCTGCCAGCCTCAGCCTGACAAGCAGACCCATTAAGAAGCCCTCCCCACAGCAGCCCTGAAAGAACTCCAAGACAATTTTGCTCTGTGCACAACTGCAGCTGCTTGAGCCCTCTTCTTTCCAGCTGTACTCAGAAATGGACAGGCACTGTAGAAGAGTGGGAGCTTGTTCCACAAGATTCCCATCTCTTGGTGAAGGTCTTGCTCCTCTTTAGAAAGAGCAGCATGCTGAGGAAGCTCTGAAGCAGGGCTGCCTGGCCAATGCTGAGCCCTGAGAAGGCACCAACCCCACTGAGGCCCTCGTGTGAGATTTTAGACTCCATTTCTTCCACCAGCCCTATGAAGATAAAATCACCTCCTTGCCTGGCAGGGTGGGGGCAAGTTAATTAGAGAGAACTGTCTGCCTCTTTGAAGGCACAAAGCACCAGATGGGAAACCCATGGGATTTCTCCAGCTCCCATCCTGTCAGCTCTGGCTGGGAAGCCTCACCACGCTGCCCACTGCTGCCCCTCACCATGGCCCCATGGTGGCAGCCCCCAGGATGGAGCACTGAGCAGAGGATGCTGTCCTAGCACCACCTCTGTGCCCCCGGACTGGCAGCACGGTATGAGGACGGATGTCCAGCACCAGCCCAGCCAGCAAGCTGCCCCTGAGGGTGCCATAACACCCAAGGGAGGGCTCTGCTCCGTTGGACACCGGCTGCCCTGCTAATTATAGCAGGCAGTGCAGGAAGCGCCGGGGCGGCCTGCGCAGGAAGCGGGGTGTGCCGCTCTCGGTGGCTGAAAAACAACTGCGGCAGAGGTGCGCCCGCACCACCACGGCCCGCCGAGCAGCACAGCCCCTGATCCAGGGTACTGCCGCTCTTTGGCACCCTGAGCAGCACTGGCATCACCCGTGGTGCCCCGAGGGGATCCAGGCCTGCCTATGCAGAGATCTCCCACAGTTTTCATGTGGCCCCTGCATCACCTGTGCTCCCAGCCCCGAGCCCCCAAGCCCTGCCAGGGCACATCCACTCCAAGATGGGATGCTGTTGGCTTTCAGAGAGGCTGGAGGGCAGCAGGGGTGGCATGTGGCACCCATTAAAGGCTGCTAAGGGCCCTTCTCCCTGGGCAGGTCATGCTGTCCCCTGCCCTGCCAACTTGTCCCCGCTGTCCCCACTCCTGGCAACAGGCAGCCATCCGCAGGCAGCCATCTGCACAGTTATCCTGCTGCTGGGCAGACCTGGCTGATGCTGGCAGGTCTGGGGGCCATGGTGCCCTGTCTGTCACCACTGATGGCCTTTGAGGCTCAGGAGCTGCTCAGTCTTTCCGCTTCATGGAAAAACCTGACAGTTCAGCATTTCCTTTGTCCCCGTTTGGAACAAAGAGTCAAAACTTTGACATGTTGCATAGTTATAGAGACTCTGAAATACTTTGTTTTGGAACATACTGAGATGCCGGTTTGCAGTGTTTCACTTTGACTGTGTCACTTCAGCTGCTGCGACACAAGAAGTTCTATTGCTACCCGGGGGGAGAAAACCTGACACATTTTCATACACTGACAAAATCAGTACATTCCCATGAATTATTTTGATCTTGTCATAACAACTTTCCCCAGCACCTTTTCCCACCATTCTCCCCAACCAGAGATCCACATCAGCTCCAATTCCCGCTGCTGGGCACAAAAGCCATCCCTGAAGTGGGGCTGCTCCCTGCAGGGTTTCACAAGGCTCAGACAGACCCTTGCATTTGTCCACACTGCACAGGGCAGCCAGCATGGGCAGCCTGGCAGCTCCCTCCAGCAGAGGTACTGGACAGCTGCCTGCCTGGCTGTGCCTCAGGGACACCGTGCACCCCAGAAGCTGCAGGCCCATGGTGGGGTGTGACCACGGGCTCCAGTGCCGACTGCAGTGCCAGGGCAGGAGAGGGATGGAGTGTGGCAGGGAGTGGGGTCCGCCAAGAGCCAAGTGCAGCACTCACTGTGCTGCCGGCTCTGTGCCCCAGGGCAGAGATGGTATCTTACAGATTTTCCCACGCCTTGCTCTGGATTTCCATGCGTGCACGAAGGCAGGTGATGCTCGGTAGCTGTTGGAGTATTGCATAAACAGCAGGCTGCTGCACTCCCCTGGGGCCACAGCGCCATGCAGATAAGCCCCAAGCATGCAAGCCCTACACATCACGGTGCTTGCAGGCCAGGAGGGAGCCTCCTGCTCCCTGGGAAGCAGGCAGCACGCCCTGGCCACACAGGGCAGGCTCCCCTCTCACTGTGCTTCAGCTTCTCCTCCGGGCAATGAAATACAGACATCCAACACCACAGGAACAGCCTCAAGCATGGAGCAGGTGTCCTGAACTTAACTGGGCTGCTCCCTGCTGCCAGACTTCACCCAAAGGCTGTGGCACAGCTCCTCAGGCCAGCACAGAACTCAGAGCATTTTATGTAAGAATGGCTGTCACAGACCACCATGATTTGTAACTTGCTCTATCAGCTGCTGAAGCATGTGGCAATCATCTGTGCCCAGAAGTGAAGCAGTTGCCACATAGCAGGAAAGAGATGGTCCTGAATTAACTGGGCCCATTAATGAAGCAAAGAAAGCTACAATGATCTGGCACACAGACTGGCAAGCAAGCATGGCAAGGAACTGAGCTGAGACAGATTCCATTCTCGAGGACTGTGACCTTCAGACACCTTACTTGCTGCTACACTTCAGATGGTACACAGGCAGGTATTCTGGGGTCCTGCTGCTTCCCAGCCACCACCTGGAGACCCTAGAGGGTCTCTGAGATGTGATAAATAAACCTCTAGAACCTGAGAATGCAATGCAGAAATGGCAATGCTGCTGCCTTGGGACTGGAGAGGCCATGAGGAGGGCAAAGGGCTCAGATCTCCTCCTCACCTTACACACCACTGGGGTTTGCAGACAAATATGCCCAAGGGCTGCTGGACACCATGGGGCTCAGAAGCCTGCATGAACCATGCTGTGAAAATGTGAAGTCTCTGTTCCTGAACACAGATCACTTTAATCAGGATGGCAGAGCCCAGCATGACTCTGCAAACAGCTCTGTGGGCATCATTATCAGAAGTGTCTGTGTACCAGCACCAGCCCCCCCAGCTCTATGTGGGTGGATTGTATGTGGGTGTCCTTGCTTGCTCCATCCCACCTGGAGCAAACACCTGCCTGCTGAGCCACCAGCCAAAGGCTCAGAACAGGTTCCTCTGCCCAGAGCTGGAGGCAGGCAGGTTTTGGCAAAGCAACTCCCTCGTATGGAGAGACTGGCATGCCCACGCACCTTTGAGGAGCAGACAGGGCTGCTCTCAGCCCTGCAGCTCACAGGCACTGCTCGGGCAGTGGCAGCCACTGAGCACAGGGCAGGCGCTGGTCCCAGGAGCTGTGGTTCAGCAGGACACCTTGAGGGAGGAGGCAGATCTTCGGGAGGGCCACACCATGCGTGGGTGTCAGATGTCACCTCAAGCCATTGGATTTATTTTATGTGCACAGCAGCATCTTCTGTTTTCACCTTGCAAGACAAAGAAGACAAAAGAAAAGCACATTGAATGCTACTTGGAGATGAATCAGCTGAACAAATCAGTCTTTCTCTCCATGCCATGCAGTGGGATGGTCCTGCAGGCTGGCAGGAGTTTCTGCCACAGGCAACAGCTCAGCACACAGCCCCTTCTGCCCCCCAACACCTACAGCACCATGGGGGCTCCCCAAGGGTGCCTGACACTCAGCCTGCATCAGGGCTCAGAGCAGAAACCCGCAGCTGCTGCTGGGCACTGCAGTCAGGGCAGACCTCAGCCCCTCACCTGCCCTCCTGTGAGGGGCATTTTGGAAATATAAGCGAATGGGCTTAATAGTTTGATGCTGGTCACTGTGGTTACTTGCAATTCCCAAATAATCTGCTAGATGGCATTATGTAATAATAGTAATAATAATAGTAATAACATACTGGTTTAATTGATGCAAACTCTAGAAATTACTTGTGTAAAAATTTATGCAGGTGTTTACATATTTTACTCCAGGAGTACGTACTGCCCCCCTTTTGTCGAGCATTTATCCAAACCCTGATGAAGTGCCATTATCTGTAATGTTGGAATTTCCATTCTTTTTGGCAAGGATCTGACACATGACACAAGAAGCTATAGTAAAAACGCAGAGACCAACTTTCTCATTATGTCTGTGAGTGTACCCAGCAACCCCAACAAGAAATTACAAGACAGCTTCTTGTTCTTCAGCTCCTGCATACAAATAAAGAGCAAAGGATTACTCATACATAATAACTAGTATTTGCTGCAGGCCCTTCAGGTCTCAGAGCCGGACTAACCAAACCGAAGGAACGATCATGTTGCAAGAGCGGGATTTGTCCATGGCACACCCTGGTCGTGCAGGCAGCTGAGGTTGGGGCCGTAAGATCTCCCGGAGCCTGGGGTCCGGCAGTGGTCTAGGGATTTTTATCAGTTTAAGGGGATTTGGGGCAGACGATCCCCCGCGGTGCCCTCTCCATTCTCCCGTGCTGACGGAAGCTGCCGGAGAGCGCCGAGGCGCCCACCCTCCGTACGTGGCCGTGGCGAGCGCGGTGGGGCGGCACGGGGCGCACGGGGGTCCCGCTCTCCCGGTCCCGCGGCGGCACCGGCGGACGCCCCCCGCTGGAGGCCGCGCTCCGCTGCGAGCGGGGAGGGGACAGGGGCCGTCCGGCCGGGCTGGCACCGCCCCGTGCCCGCCCCGCGGCGCGGCGGGGCCGGAGCTGGGGCTGGGGCCGGGGACGGGGCGCCCCGGCGGGCGGCGCAGAGCGGCGGCGGCGGGCGGGCGGCGAGCAGCGAGCCGCCGGCTCGGCGGGCCCGGGCAGCGGGCGCTCCGCCCTCGGTGCGCGGGGCCTCCCCTCTCCGCGCCTGCGGAGCGCGGCGCCCGCCTATATCTACGGCCGCGGCGGCCCGGCGCCCGCAAGGATGTGAGGCGGGCGGGCAGCCCAGCCGCCGCCGCCGTGGCATGCGCCCCCGCGCCCGGAGCCGTCGGCGCGGCGCCTAGCCGCGGCTCCGCGGGGCCATGCTGCCCTGGAAGCGGAGCAAGGTGGAGCTGGCGGCGGGCGAGGCGCGGCGGCAGAGCAAGCCCAAGGGGTACGCGGTGAGCGTGCACTACTCGGCCCTCACCTCGCTGGCCCGCGCCTGCCCCGAGAGCGCCCTGCACCGCGTGGGCAGCATGTTCCGCTCCAAGCGGCGGAAATTTCGCGTTACCAGCGAAGACCCCACGTACACTGTGCTCTACCTGGGCAACGCCACCACCATCCAGTCCAAAGGTGAGGGCTGCACCGACCTGGCCGTCTGCAAGATTTGGAGCAAGAGCGAGGCGGGCCGGCAGGGCACCAAGATGAAGCTGACCATCAGCGCGCAGGGCATCCGCATGGCCCACGCCGAGGACAAGGGGCTGCGCCGGCCCGGCCACCTCTACCTGCTGCACCGGGTCACCTACTGCGTGGCCGACCCGCGCTTGCCCCGTGTTTTCGCCTGGATCTACCGCCACGAGCTGAAGCACAAGGCGGTGATGCTGCGCTGCCACGCCGTGCTGGTCTCCAAGCCCGAGAAGGCGAAGGCCATGGCCCTGTTGCTCTACCAGACTTCGGCCACGGCACTGGCCGAGTTCCGCCGGCTGAAGAAGCGGGACGACGCGCGGCACCAGCAGCAGCAGCTGGTGGGCGAGCAGAGCATCCCGCTGGTGCCGCTGCGCAAGCTGCTCAACGGGCAGTGCTGCTACAAGCCGCCGGTAGAGCGGAGCCGCAGCGCGCCCAAGCTGGGCTCCATCACGGAGGACCTACTGGGCGAGGAGCAGGAAGAGCGGGCCATGCACTGCGACTGCGAAGACATCCTGGAGGCGCTGGGCGAGCCCGAGGGCGAGCTGCTGCGCCCCAGCACCGGCCGCGGCGAGAGCCCAGAGCTGGGCCAGCTCCTCCGCGACCTGGGCGAGCTCAGCCTGGGCAACGATCTGCGCTCGCTGCGCGCCGACCTGCGCGTCCGCCGCCTGCTTTCTGGGGAAAGCACGGGCAGCGAGTCCTCCCTCGAGAGCGGCGGCACGGACGGGGCCGCCCCGCCCGGCAGCGACGCCGAGCAGCCGCCCCCCGGCGACCCCGAGACCGGCTGAGCAGTCGAGCCCGTACGGGCGTGCGCGGTGCCGCCGGGGCGCACCGGGGTCCCTCCGGGAATGCACGGTCCCGCAGGGGCGCACCGAGTTCCTTCTCACCCCTCCGGGAGTTCCCGGTCCCTGCCGGGAGTGCACGGCCCCAGCGGGGCGCACCGGGTTCCCTCCGGGAGTGCACGGTCCCTTCCGGGCGTGAGCGGCGTCGCAGGGGCGCACCGGGTTCCCTCCGGGAACGAGCGGCCCCGCCGGGGCGCACCGGGTTCCTTCCGGCCTCTCCTGGAATGCACGGTCCCTTCCGGGCGTGCAGGGCCCCAGCAGGGCGCACCGGACCCGTCCGGCCCCGCCGAGGCCCCTCGGGGAATTCGCGGTCCCGCCGGTTCCCCGCGGTGCCCCCGCGTCCCGCGGAGCATCCCGGGGAGCGGCCGCCCCTCCCGTGCCGGTGGCCGCCGGAGCCGGACCCCAACTCGCTGCGGCCCGAGGAGGGGAGGCGGCCGCGGGCTGTTTACCTCCGGCTCAGCCCTTGAAGATCTGCCAAATTCCTGGAATAGCTTTCCCCGGGGAGGGCGGCGGGAGGGAGGTGTTGCGCCTTGTTTACAGTCAGAAATCTCATATCCGAGAGGCCCCCCCGCCGTTTTCTCCATTAAAGTCCCTCCATCGTGCTGTCGTGTCTAAGAGGTTTGCACTGTTGTGAAGTTGGGTTTTTTGTTGTTTTTTTTTTTTTTTTTTTTTTTTTATTATTGTTTTTAAGTTAGACCTTTTTTTTGGGCCCCGGTCCCGTTCCCGGTCTCAATGCTCTAGATCTTTTGCTGTGCAAAAGAAGACTACTTGTGGCTGTTCACCTGTACATAGGGAAATGTATGCAAATACATTTTGTTATTTTTAAGAACACCACCATTGCGATCTCCTCTGTTTGCACATATGTGAAGAAAATAAAGATGATGGTAACTTAAATGGGGTCACTGTGGCAATTTGGCTTCTGTGTGTGGATTCCTGTTAGGAGCTGGGTGAGGGAGAGCTGCCTTGGGAAGTGTTGTAGGTGCAGGAGAGCACTGCACAAAAAAAATTTGTTACAAGCATAAAACGTGATTCCCAAGCTCGCTGGAAATGTTACACTGCAGGGAAACACACTGGGTACTTAAGGACTCTTAAAAGACACAGGGATGAGGTTTCCTCTCATTAGCCTCTAACGATGGGCAGGAAAGTGCGAGAAACCTCTGTCAGGGCGCTCCGGCTGGATTCTAGTCTGGAGAAACCCAACTGCACGGCCCTGGCACTGCCCTGAGGAGAGGTGCCCCTCGCCTGGGCACTGGGGATGCTGCACAACGCTAATGCCAACAGCATCCAGGTGCTGCAGCTGGTCCCTCGCTGCTCACAGTGCCAGCCTGAGACAATTTTTAAGCTCACGCAGGGTAAGCAGTGAAGTTGATTAGCCACGGGACTGCCGTGGTATTTTTAGCTGTAAATCTGTTTGTAAGTGGCAGGCTCCCAGGGCAGGAGAGATGTTCCGGTTTCATTTGTCCCCAAGTGGAGGTATCAATTAAGAGATAATTAATCTGGCATTTCTGATGTCTAAATGTTTTCCACTGTGCCTGTGCTGCAATTGCTGGAGTCGCAGGAATGTCAGTGAAAAGCCCAACCAGCTGCCAGGGCCAGGCCACACTCCTTGTGTAAGGAGCCCGCCTCAGAACTTGTAAATACCTCATTAAAACCTATTGCAAAATCTGTCACCACACCAGCGAGACCATTGTCTCAGTATGAGTTAGTCAGAGGAGGAAGGCACGGTGGTGTGGCTTTCATGGGAAGGGGTAATGGGGAGAGGGGGGAATCCCCTCAGAGTGGGCACCTTCTTGCCCAGGCACCTTCTTGTGATGGGCAGAGATGCAGCAGGCGGGCACTGCTGGGTTTGAGCACGCTCAGGCTGGCTCTGCAATGACACACCTTGCTAAAGAAATAATGCATCTTGCTGCTTTTTCTCAGACAAAGCTCCCTTCGCCTTTCCTCGGGAGGGAAGGGGCACGAAGAGGAAATGAAACACCATGGAGAGCTTATTCCAAAGTGTTGATTCCAAGATGGGGCGTGCCAGAAGTGCCCTGGGCTGAGGCGACCGCCCCAGGTCTATGCCCAGAGCTCTCTGTCACTGCCTGCTCTGTCCGGGGGCAAAGGGAGCAGCAGTGCTTGGAGCAGGGAGCAGAACTGCACCTGGGGAACAGAGAGGGCAGAGAGGGAGTCACTGGAATTAGTTAACTCACCCTGGGTGTTGAATGACCGGTGGTGTTTGCTTTACATCCTCAGTGTGTGCTTAAAGGTGCTTAATGGCCTAGCTTAGTCAATGCCTTTCCTCTCTCCAGAAGAGCCATCATGTCTGCAGCAGTGAGAAAAGGTTTTTATCGCATGCCAGAGCTAAAAGCACAATTCCCTGAGCAGCAGTAGCAGCAGCCAGGGCCTGAAGCATTTCCCCTTGAAGCCATTAGCAGGGCTACTGTGCAGTTTCCTTAGAGGCCTGCATAGATCGTTAGCTGTAGAGTCCAAATCCCTTTGTGCCTGGGATATTTTGGTACTAGAACCGTAGAAAAAAAAGTCATATGTATGCATGCAGTGCTGGTGTGAGGTTATTCATGTGTCTTAGCTGCCCTGCCCTCCCCATAGCAGCGTGTCTGGGCTTGCAAATGAAAGCAAGGGCATGAGAGGAGAAAAAGGTCATTTTATTTTCTGCACAGCAAATTTGAAGGAACATCTTCCTAGAAAACAGAGAGGAGGAGAGAGCTAGACCTTCTCTCCAACAGATGTGAGTAAAAGGCTGAGCTGCTGCTGTTTTTTCCTTTTAAACAAGTAGCTGCTTGCAAAACTGAAAAGCCTACAGCTGGCTGATGGGCTGGTGTGGGGAGGTGCAGCAGGGCTTTGGGAAAGGCCTGTTCCCATGCATAGAGGAAAAATTGTTCTGTGGTCTGTGCTGGGTGACAGGGCTGATGCCAGCCTCTGTGCCAGGGCTGCTGCCCACTCACAGTGTCCCAGAGCTCGGGCTGTCAGCAAAGACATGTTCCCTGTCGATGGGCTCCATCCATCAGGGCAGCCTTGCAGCTGGGCATGGTGAATCAGCCCCTGACGCAGCGGGGGCAGGAGGGCTGTGCAAGGAGCAGCACAGACTGAAACTGCTCCCCAAGAGCCAGCAGCCCCATGCCACCACTGCTTTCCCAGGGACAGGCAGGCAAAGGGGGAGCAAAGGCAGCCTGATAGCTCTGCCACTAGGTTTGAACTGTGGGGGAAGAAATCAAATGTGGGAACAAGTGTTTGCAGAATTACATGAATTGCTATCTGCCCCTAGTGCAAATCACTGCCCAGGCCAGGTGGGCCAGCCAAGAGGTTTCCAGCACAGCAAGGTTGAACGCTGAGCTTCACACATCTCTGACCTAGCAGGCAGTGTGTGATGAATTGGCCAGAAAATACCTATAACAAACAGCACTAGGAAAGGCAATGATCCTGCTCTGAGCCTGACACGTGGAGCTGATGCTTTGGCAAGTCAGCTTAGGTGCTGCACCAGGTGCCTGAGGTTCTCCAAGTGTGTTATGGCTAAATAGAGCTTGTTATTATTCCAGGCAACAATGATTGTCCCCAGAATATGAAGAGATTAAGGGGGAAAGAGCCCTTTTTGCTAATACTATTTATTGATTCTGTGTTTGCTGGCCTACTACAGATTTTCTCCTGAAAATAAGGCTGAGGAGAAACCATACAAATGTGTTGGCAGGATCCCATATACAACTTCTTGTTTTTCTCTGCCCTTAGCATGCCCTTCTCCCATCTTTAGGTCTTCCTCATCCACAACAGGAAAAAATATCATGTGCAACCAGAAAAATTAGCCAGTGGTCAAGTGGAATGAGCCAAGTCATAAAATGACTTTTAGCCCAGAGTGTAGTACTTATTTAGATCCAGAATTATTTGCAGTTTAGTTTGGAGATGTGCCTTGCATGGGGCGCATCCAGTTTTCCTGAACAGGGGGGACGATGTGGGAACTGTTGGCTTTAGACTCCTGGATGTGAAATCTTGTTGAATGGCAGCAGGTCAGTGGTGAAAAACTCTTCCTTTTGGGGGCTACAGGCAGTACTCAGTATCAAATACAACCCTGGGACAGTTCCAAGTCACCTTCAGCACACACACTGTGACTCTCAGAGAAGCAGGAAGGCGTCAGGATTTCCTCCTTGGCGGTGTGTTGGAGAAGAGCAGCTGACCTGTCCTACTGCTGTTAGTCATTCCCAAGGCATCACAACTGTCCCATTGCCCAATTATTGGCCATCACACCAAACCCTCTATTATTCAGTGGGGAAAGGCTCCCCAGTTTCAGCCTGCATGGACGGCACAGGGCAACCTACTGTCAAACTGTCCAAGGTGTTGTGGGTGGCAGCACTGCACAGCCACAGTTTTCTTGGGTGAGGGTGGGCAGGGTCCCACTGATGATGAAAAAACCTGGTGTGCTGCTAGAAGGGTGCAGTGCCAGCCAGCTATGCCTCACCTCCTGCTTCTCCTGGAGCTGGGAAGAAAAAAACCCTTCATTTCCAAGGTCAGCAGCAGCCCCAGCTCCCGCAGAGCTCATGTGCTGTGAAGGCGTCTCCCCCTCCTCACCCCAGCCGCTGGTAGCAGCAGGGGCTGTTTTCCTCAGCAGCTGGAAGGAGATGATGTGCAAGGACAGGAATGTGAGGGCAGGCAGCCAGGGCAGTGCAGGGACAGCGTGGGGTCCCAGAGGCCAGGCCAGGTCGGTTCATCCGCGGGGCTCAAAGAGCCCCATGGAGGAACTGAGCTGACCTGGCCTCTGAGGTTCTGCTTCTCTCCACGTCCCCATCACCCACCCCAGACAAGGTGACACCTCCAGCTTGCTGCCTGGTGCCTTGTAGGGGCCTGAATCTTGGTTAATGCCTGGCAAGGTGCATGAGCTGGGGGTGGGGGGGAACAGAACTGTCCTCTGCTACAGCCCAGCAGGAAATCAAAGCCATGCATTCAGAAAACCATGACATTCCCCCTTGCCGGTGGGGGCTCTGCCTGGTGGGAGGGCTGAGCACTATGAAAACACTCAGAGAAACAGTTATATAATGAAGGACAAGGTCCCAATCCAGCTCTTGGCTTGACAAGGTGGCTCTGCAAGCAGCTGAGCTCCAGGCTGTATCTGCCCAGCACCCTCCAAGATCCAGCCCTGGTCACTGCAGTCTGTGCTCCTGTTGAGGGATGGAGGTGGGAGAAAGGCTGTAGAATGCATTTTCCCAAGCTGGGAAATGTTCTGCATGCTCAGACTTGGTAAGCCAGAGCACAGCTCCCATCTGTGGGCTTAAATCAAGCCCCTTTGATGGTAGGAACTGGGCAAGGTCAGGGGGAAGACAGCCCAGGACTGATGAAGGTCATGGTCTGCTAGCTGCAGGCATCTTGGCTTTCATGCCACTGCCCAGATTTCTTGGACCCAGTGATGGCACACTGTGGTGTCTATCATCTGCCCCTATGCCCAAATATAGGGGCATATGTCCATATACACATGTTCTCTGCTCTGTGGGAAGGACCCTGGAGAACTGGTCACACTAAAGAGCTTTGCCTCCTCCCTTACTCTCCTGCTTCTCAATGGAGGGCAGCTGGGCAGCCTGCCTCCTGCAGCTGGTCCTGCTGCCACCCCCCAAAGAGGGGTGACATGCTCGGTGTCACATGCTGCTGTGGCCCAGGCAAGCAGGGGGGGCACAAGGCAAAGGCTCTGGGATGGGATTCATCACTCCTCCCGTGGCACCGCGAGGCTGCACGAGGTCTGTTCGGATGCATGAACAAGCTGAACTGTGACATTAATTCGAGCTGACAGTGTTCCTGGAGGGAGTGGCAGAGCAGCAGCACCAAAGCTGCTGCTGCTGGCTCTGTGTGCAGAGGCAGGCTCTGCACCAGGCTGGCCTGGCCGTGCCATGGCCCTTGAATCTTGCCACACTGGGGTCTGTGCTCACTTCAGCTCCAAAGATCACGGTGGGAGGTGCACCCTCAGCCCCAAGGGACAGGAGAGGCAGTGCCTGAATCCATCTGCCCAGCATTGCTCTGCTCCTTCCAGCCAGCCCGAACAGCAGCTGGGCACTGCCTTTCCCAGTCCTGCACACTTCCCTCTGGCTCTCCCCTCCTATTGTGGCTCTTTGCCCCCAAAGCGCTCTGCCCTCAGCACCACTGTTTCTCACAAGTTCTTTTCCCATCCCAGTTTCCTGATGAGTAACAGCTGCCACTTGCTGCTGTTTCACAAATGCCATTGAGGATTGCCTGCACTGGAACACAGGGCAGGCAACCCACAGTAGTAAAGGTTCCTCCTCCACTGGGCAGGGAATGGTTAAAGGAATTAGGATGAAAAGTTGATATAAATAATTTGGTAGCTCCTGTAGGAAGATTGCAATTTAGCTTAATTATCATAATTACATTTTCAATCTCCCTGCTAATACTTATGAAACAATAGAGTCAAGTGTGAATGCAGCTGCCTGCATTTCCTACCAGTAACTTCTCATTCTGCTGCTTAAAACAATTCCTTGGGGACACTGAACCAGGGGGCAGGGAGGGCAGGTAGGAATATGGTATTTCCCCAGCACCTTGATTTTGGCCTCATCCCTGTGCCTGCCACAGGGATTTTAACTTCAGCTCCAGGATCAGCAATATGATTGTCTGAAACTAGCCCACTTTGGTGTGAAAACATCATCTCTTCTGCTGGAAGTGAAGGAAAATAGTATGGAAATATTTCTTTCTGAGCAGGGAGACCTGCACTTGCTCTCCCAATCTGTGGTTGATGACTCCCAGAGGCAGCTCCATCCATGCTTGTGGTGGCCCAGGAGATGAGACCAGTGCAAACAGAGAGCCAGGCCGGGGCAGCTACTGGCAGGAATGTTCATTTACAGCAGCTCATCAATGCTGAGTGTTAGTGATGACTTCTGAACATGGCCAACACCATGTTTGCCCTGCAGCCTGCTCCTGCCTTTTCTCACCTGGGAAGAAATGGATGCCTATCTCAGCAGCAGAGGCAGGTGCACCTGAGGAGCACCCAGGGCCATGGGAAATGCTTTCCCATCCAGCATCTGCCTTCATTTGAGATGTAGCACACAATACACAGAGCACTGCTCTGCCCTTGGCTCAGCAGCAGCAACTCCACCCCATGTCCCAGTGTCCCCCCAGGCATCCCCAGTACCTCCACACATCCAGCTCTGATCAGAGCAGGACCAGGGCAGCTGTATGAGTTCAGGCTCCCTCAGGGCAATCTGCCACTATCTTGTCATCCTTTGGTGACACTGCGTCCTGTCCTGCCACAGTGCTCCGGCAAGTTATGGCTTGGGAACTGAGCTGCTTATCTTTAGTGCTGCTCTGATCTAATTTTACTTTCTTAAGCAACGTCCAGGCTTTAGAGAGTTTTGTAATGCAAAGGCTCTGCATGGCCTTTGCCCTGCATTAATACAGCAGCTATCCCACATGTCCTGGTGCAGCAGTTATCCCACACCAGTACAGCAGTTATCCCCACACCAGTACAGCAGTTATCCCACACCAGTACAGCAGTTACCCCCACACCAGTACTGCAGCTTTTCCCCATGCATGACTTTGTTGCTAAAACCCTCTGGCTGCAGTGCTGGCTCAGCAATTTTCCAGCAGAGCATACAGCATGGTACAGCTGTGCAGGAGACCCCAGGTCCACCAGGGTCTGCTGGAGCTGGAAGTCACTGTGAGATCTGCCTTCTCTCTGTTTGGACTCCCAGTGCAATCCCATAAAGATCTTTTGGTTACTGCTGCTTTGAAGTAAGCTGAACCCCTGCCTCTGCTGTTATCAAAGAGAGAACCAGCAAGGAAATCAGACCCTCTAGGCTGCCACCAGGGAGGCAAAGGAGCAAGGACCACTACAGGCAAAGGGTATTGCAAGGGCTGGTGTGCAGCAATAGTAAGACCCACAGTCCTTATTGCACCTCTAGGCTAACCTAGAGGTGAGGTTCATCAGCCAGGCCATTGATTTTCATTACTTCTGCTGCCCAGTCTGCGCTTCCAGGACCTGGGATGTGACCTGAGCTCAGGTGCACTCCATGGCTGTGCAGCCTCCCTGTGAAAGCAGTTTCCTGTACACTTGCACTCACGCTGCCCCGTGGCACCGTGAAAGTAAAGCTCTGCAGAAGGCTATTTCAGGACCCAGCATGACTCTCTCTGATGTCAGGACCAATTAGTTATATCCTGCAAAGGAAAAAAAGACTACTAAAGCCAGCTCTGGTGGACAATGACATTAAGAACTTCCAGGTGCTCATCTGGGTTCCCCAAGCAAACCAGGAGCTAAACATAGCCCTGGGAAAGTGACAGGAGGAGGTGACTGCTGCCCTCTGCACTGAGGTCTCCTAGGGCAGCCATCTCCTGCGTGGGCCATCTCTCCGCTTTAGTGCCCTGACCTTCCCCTGCTCTGGCCCTGTGCAGAGCATGGCTCCTGCACCACCTCAGACCTCAGATCAGTCTGAGCTCATCTTGGTGGGCTTGGTTCATGCTTTATCCCACTCAACCAGACCATTAAATCACTGTCATTTTCCATGGAGGAAATTTTTCCCTCCTCATTTGGAGGAAAAATAATTAGTCAAAATAGTGAGAGACAGAGAATTTTAGGCATTTCATATTCTCATTGTCCTCCCCCACAATGGTATTATCCTTCTCTAAATAGATGCTGAGCTGAAGACATAACAACACCCTACTTCCCCCAAATAGCTCGAGTGAAACAAATGTGAAACAAATGCAGGAAGTTGGAAGGGGTTGGAGCTGTGGCCAGACAGGAGCCTGGGCACCCCCATGGGTTCCTTGGGGCTTCACAGGACTGGCAGCTGAGCTGCAGTGAGCCAAGACCCAAGGTCTTGCCCTCATGAAAGAGGGGCTGCTGCCCTTGCACTGCAAAAGAGCTGATATGGGACGTCCTGGCCCTCAGTGTTCATGTCTGGTCCTGGTGCTGTCCCTCTCCCTAGGAAAGCACCAGCAGGACAGCTCTGAAGCATGGCAAAGGCAGCAGGAGAGACACAGACTCCACAGCCCATCACAGCTGGCTCCTGAAAGCTGGTGGTGGTGGGCTGGCCTGTCTGCCCCTGGCACAGCACAGCCCTGGGAGCACCTGCCAGCCAGAGCAGCCCCGGTGCCAGCGCCTGCCATGGTGTGATGGGAAGGAAACTGGTGTCCCTGGCTGGGTGTACTGGTGCCTGCTGCAGTGTGGGGAGCCCTGCTGCTCCCACTGTGCCATGCATGGGCTGATGGGGACACTACAGTCCTGAGCAGCTGCCGCAGTAAGGTGCTTCCTATGGGGGCTTGAGGTTCTCCTGTCACAGCTGTGTGCTGTGGGGACAGCACTCCCTGCCCTCTTCCCAAAGCCGAGGTGACATTCTCTCCCCCAGGCAAGTGCCAAGCCTCACCAAGTACCTGGGGCTGTGCTGGGATCCCAGCAGGAGCTGTTATATCAGGTCCAGGGGTATCACATGCGAGGGCAAAGCCCCTGGCAAACACACTGGTGTGTCCCTGGGGAAGAGGCAGCTCCTCCAGACAGCACCTGCCTGCAATCCCTGTGAGCTTGGAGCAGGTTCAGCTCTAGAGCAAGGCACAGTGGCTGCTGCGACAGAAGATGTTCGACTAAATCACAGTACTTCAGCAACTTTCCACAATTGTGTTTAATGGCAGAACCATCAGTAAGGCACTCGAGGTGCAGTTAGACCTTCCCTCCCTGAGGAATGCTGTTAACTGAAACAAAACACAGAAGCAAGGAAATTGCTCGATGAAGTAGTTTGGTAATTGTGAAAAAGAAGAACTTGTTTTCTTTGTCTTGCAACAGCTAATTGCACAACATGACCTGCAGTGGCTTTCAGGAGGTTTTCAGGAGGAGGTTGTGGGGGTGAGGAGGGGAATGATTCTGAGCCTGCTCTGGACTGTATGGTGTCCATAGGGAACATGGCAGTGGCTGATTGAGGTGGCAGTGATTGTGTTTGGTTTCCTATTCAGGTGCCCTGCCTGGGCATGGGTGAGCTCTCCTCTCCTCTGCTGTTTGGGGGCCACCTCAGAGAGGACCTGGCTGAGCCTCAGGGCTTGCCTGTGTTCACAGTGAGCTAAGGCTCACTGATGCATTAGGCAAGAGGAGCTTTTATGAGCTCATTTTGCTCTGTTGTTTTAAGAACCATTATGGTGATGATGACTTTTAGCCCTGTAACATAAAAATACTTTGTCAAGGTGAAGAGATGCTCTGCAAGTCAGCCCAAGATGGAAGGAGAAAAAAAGTCACTAGGAGAGGTCAGTTAGGATTAATTACTTGTCCTGCTGTCATCCCTATGTACCCCAGGCCCAGACATGAGCTGGATGTGCTAGGTGCAGGACAAAAAAATAGAGGACAAAAATAGGTAGTGCTGAGAGGAACCAGCAGCAGATACCAGAAATAGCCCAGGCCAGGAGAGTAAGCCCAATCTGAGGTCCTTCTCCTCCTTCTCTTCTGATTCTTTCCCTCCCCAGGTGCTGCTGCCTCATCCTGGCTTTGTCATTCAGATGCAAACAGGAATGCTCCAGCATGAGGCAGAGGCTGCTGACACCTTACATTTAATTCAATTCACAGAAGTCTACCAGGGGCTAGGAGGAAAACAAAAAAATAATCCTACAAAAATCTTCCATCTCTGTTTTGTCCCAGTTCTAAATGGTACAATCTGTGCTTTGTTCTCAGTTATTGTTGCAAAATTGAACCACTTTCAGCCTCTCACCTTACTGAACTGCAGGCTACCTCCACGCAGAGCTGCTGAGTGCAGCATGGAATGAAAGCCTGCTTGGCCTAGAAACCTGGAATGTGTGAACCTCGTTAAAATGCACACAAGGAGCTGGGCTTTGAAGTGGAGTGAAGCCAAAAGCCAGCGAGCCCCCAGAGGATGCTGTGTGGCTGTTCCCAAGGCAGGAGCACACCTCCAGCTGGGAGACACGCTGTACCTGACAGTGCCGTAATGCCTCCCGGTAACAGCCCTGGCCTAGAAATAGCTCAGTTCTGGATGATGCTCTCAAGAGACTGATGAATGTTGCTGACTCTCTGCAGCATCCCAGCAGCTGCCTCCTGCCTTCCCTTGGTTCACCAGCACCAGGCCCTTCCTTGAGGACCTGCAGCACCCTTCTGTGATGAGCACTGAGTTTTGCTCAGCTGGGATGGAGTTAAAACATCTTTGGTTCTGCAAACATTGCAGGCACATTAGCCTCCCCTGGGGCTCTGCCTGCCTGAGCAAATCCAGCATGCAGAGCTGCCAGGATAGTGTTTCCCTTTCTTTTTGGAGATGTGACCCTGGGAAAAGAATGAGCTCTGTCACCTCCTCCAGCTGGGAGAAAGCCAGTGCTCAGCAGTGCCAGCTGGTCACTCCCTGGTATCACCATGTCCTGCTCAGCCATGGGCTGCACACTCCCCTGGACTCTGTGGGGCCAGGGATGCTGCAACAATGAGACCTGAGGCCTCTCCAGCCTCTACATACCCTAGGACTGCGGCCACTCCGAGCTGGCTGTAGGGTGCTGCCCCTCCAAGTCATCCCAGATCCTCCTTCATCCAGTGGCAGGTGGCTCCTGGAGAAGCCCTGGCCTCAGCCAGGAGGATATGGGACTGCAAAGGTAACTGCAATCTGCCCAGTTCTTCCTGCCATGCAGCCAGATCCACGCTCTTGCCTGCTCTGCAGGATCTCTGTGCAAAGTGAACAGCTGCTGCACTTCATTTCCTAAGTGGCCACTGAAGAAAGTGAGCCCTTGCCCATGTGAGCAGTGCTCACCAGCAATTCTGCACAGCACAGTGACCTGCAGTGCTGGAGAGTCAAAGGTCAGAAAGCCATTCTCCCATCCATCCATCCATCCATCCATCCATCCATCCATCCATCCATCCATCCATCCTCTTTCTCTGCAGAGAAGGCAGGGATGCTCCTCCTCTCAGCAGGTAATGTAGTGAGGATAATTCACTTATGAAGTAATTTAGTGTAATTCTTAGTTATTAATACTGTGCTTTATATTTTTTTAGGTTCTGTGTGATTGCTCCCCTGCTCTGACTCATGCTGTTCCAGGCAGTAAGAGCTGTGCACTATATTAGCACTGCCTGCAAGATGCATGAGCTCCTCAGCTCCTGCCTAGCCTGGCTGAGGGGATCCCCTCCCCTTCTTTCCACACCAGCCCCTGACCTGCCCCTGCAGTGCAGCAGGGACAGCCTGATCTCTGTAACCTGCTCCAGCTCATGGCCCTGGGCTCCTGCAGCAGCACTGATTTCTCTGCAGTCACTCTAAAGGGGAAAAAAAAGCTGCCTGGTATGTTTTATCTGTGTCCATCTTAAGCACTGAAGAAAGGTGTTATTGCAGCCCAGCAGAAGGGTAATTTTTTTCTTTTTACATGATTGAAATGAGAGTTATATATGCAAAGCCATAAGCTGTATCTGATGCCCATCTGCTCTTGTTCACCCCCAGTACCTTTCAAACAGTGTCCCAGAGCAGCACCCTGGGGGCCTGATTTGCACCCAGGGATCTCCTGAGGCCCCAAGCCTCCTCCCTCCTTGGTTTGCTGTCCACAAGGCCAGTGCACTGCTCCCAGAGGCTGGGCAGACAAAGGCCGGGTGTGGTGTGAGCAGCCTGGTTTCTGACCCAGACTCCAGCTCCATGACAGGGCTCCCAGCCTCAGCCCCCCATTCCAAGAGTGCATTGAGTGGCCTCAATCAAACCCCTCCCCCAAGGACAGGGCATTTGCTCAGTCACAGCTCTCATATTCTCCCTACAGGTGAAGTATCCCATACTGTGGGGCCTGGGGTGTGCTATTTACACAGCTCTCATCATCTGACATCTGCAGTGAGATGACAACATTTCCAGAGTCCAGCATGGCACGTTTGCCTCACTGCTAGGGCTGCCTCAGTTTCCCTTCTAGGTGCCTAAGCCAAGAGCTAGCAGCCACATTGCTCTGTGCTCCCTCCAGGGGAGTGCAGCAAGGACCCTGCCCCTCATTCACGTTCCCTTTGGCTCCTGGATTCCATTGCCCTGCCTGTGGGTTGGGGAACCTGACACTGTGCAGAGCCAGCAGCACGTGCAGGGCTGTGTGGGAGGCATCTGAGTGAGGCCAGTGCCACCCTGCACTGGCACCCTCTGCCAGCCCTCCCCTTGGCAGGGCCTGGATGCTCTGCTTGGGGCTGGCATGTCTGGCAATTCCAGGTAGCTGTCCAGAGGGTCTGCTGGGCAGCCAGGTTCCATCAGTTATTTATAAGCTCTTGGAGGGAAGCAGTGATAAATAATACATTGGCACTCTCACATTCTGCGTGCATGTGTCTACAGATAAATATTTCATTCTCGAGGAATACACACAGATGCCTGTTGATAAATAAAAATTGGAAAATGTTCTATTGGATGGTGTTAAATATGACTCTCCCCTTGCATCTGAAGAACATAGTGTACCTGGAGTACAGCACGAAGATGCTAATTTCCCTCAGCAGAGGCTGCCTAAAATGTATCACTGCAGCACACTGGGCACTGTGCCTAGTGTAGCACACACACCCCAGAAACACACAGCCTTGGCTTTTCCTTCCACACCATTATTTTAACATCACTTTTATAACAACACTATTCAAGCAGCTTTTCCAATTATCCCTTGCACCGACTGGGCTCAGGACACAGCAGTCAGCCTTCTAAATATTAGCAGAGAGACCCAGAAGGCAGCACTTTCCTCTTGTAAGTGTCATTGGAATTTGCAGTGTGCTCAGGCATGACTGGCGATGCCAAGCTTGTTACTGCTGTTTAATTAGGCAGGTGGCTTCTCCCATTGGAAAAACATGAGATTCTGAGTGGGATGTGAGAAAACCCATGGGTCCCACCGGCCCTGCCAGCAGCCTGGAGCTGCCTTGTGCTGCTTTCTACAGCTCTTGGGGTCCCAAGGCGCTGCTGGGCTTGAAGGCAGCTGGAGGGAGATGCAGCCCTCTCTCCAGAGCACCTGCCCTCAGTGCCTGCTGCTTGGAAAGCCCAGAGCCCACAACCCAGAGCCAGCACTCACATGCAGCTTTGGTCTCTGCCAGCCCAGCACCAAGGGCAGGTGAAGGAGTTGTTTTGCCCTAAATAGGTTTTCTAGAGCAGGTGACTCCTGGCTGTTTCTCTGAATGCAGTGCTGAAGTGGATTTAGCAGGGTCATTGTTCAACTTGGCTTTCACAGAGAAGATCATGGGCTGCAGATGCACTGGCAGAAGTCTCTGGCACAGCCTAGGCAAGCAGCACACACCATCCCTGGCTGGTTCACCAGGAACGCCTATGCAACATACTGACATATTTGGAATTTTTCCAATGGCTGGAGTTGGCTGCACTGACTTGTGATTTTTTATGAGTAACCCTGTTTTGTACCCTGTTATCACAGCTGGGTGCTGTGCCATGCTGGCTCTGGTCCCAGCTGTGTGCAGGAAGCTCCCAGCATCCATTATACCATGCTTTGTGCCACCACCCAGAGCAGCAAGGAGGGATTTCTCACCTGGAAATCGCAGGGACTGGGCCAGGCTGCAGCAGCAGAGCTTGGCGGGGAGACTTTGATCATCAGCCAGGGCTTGTCCCCACAGCGGTCCCAAGCAGGGATGCAACACATCAAAGGGCAAGGAGGAATAGCTCCTGCTGAGCACAGCAAGGCTCTGTGCCACCAGAGACTGCCCCAGGCCCCTGGGAAAGGCAAGGCCAGGGAGCCACTGCCCCAGGGAGGGGAGGCTCAGAGGAGCTATGAGGCAGATCCAGGCTCATGGAGAAAAACTAGGGAAGAGGGCCCAAGAAGGAAACAGAGCAAGGAGGCAGTGGTGGTAATGCCAGTCAGGAGGCTGGGGGTGTGCCTCCAAGAGTATGACTTGTGCTTTCTGGAACCATGAGGCACCAAGTCACCAGGGTTTGTCTTTAGCAACCCTCCTCATCCTCATCCTCATCCTCATCCTCATCCTCATCCTCATCCTCATCCTCATACTCATCCTCATCCTCATCCTCATCCTCATCCTCATCCTGGCTGAGCTCCATCACTAACAAAAGTGTCCATCCAGCTGACAATGAAATTGTAGCCAACTGCCAGGAGAGGTTCATTTTGCCCATCCTCCTCTTTGGCAAAGATTTTTTGTGTGGTAGCACCTTTTGCTTTTCCCCCACCTGGTACTTGCATGAATCATGCAGAGAGATCATTGTGTTAAGCCTAGGCAGTCTGAAGCCACAGTACACGTAACTAATGGAGGAAGTGTGGGAATTTTATTTCTAGTCTGATCTAATCCCTATGCTGCAGGTCCCCACATCTTCCAGCTCCATTAAGAAATTCCCATGCTGAGTAATATGGCAATGAATAGACTCAGAAGGAAGATACATTGCACCCAAGCCTCATCTCATCTTACTTTACTACTAGTTTATCACAGTGAATAAGCTGGAGTAATTGTGCAGAAAATGGTTCCATCCACATCATGCCCATCACACATAAGGATTTTCTGCTCTGAGTAACTTGCTGTCTGTCACCAGTGGCCAGCCCCACCTCTGGCAGCAGTTTCCTGGGGACACCACACACTGTTAGGCTGCTGTGGGGCCAGGGGCTTTACCCCATGGGACAGCAGGGCAGGGCCCCACAGTGGGACAGAGCAGGACACAGGGGCAGTTCCATTGCTGGGCTGCCCCAAGGCTGAGGTCAAGGTGGGAAGTGCACCTGCAGATCTGGACCAGAGGTGCCCATGGCCGGCCAGGCCATGTTGGTGCTCTCCTCTTTACTGCAGGTTTGGGGAGTGATGCCTTCACAGTGGTGGGGCAGGGGCAAACCCAGGAATATGTGCCTCCTCTGAATGCTGGCTGCAGGCAGGGCAGGCTCTGAGCAGGGCCCAAGCCTGGGGCTTTGCCCCCACAGACACTGACCCCACATCCTGTTCCTGCTGGTCCTGGCCAGGGGAATGCTGGGATGGCAGGGACAGGCACAAGCAGGTCACAAGGACAAGTGACTGAAATGCCCTACATAACAGCATGTGGGAGAAAATCCTCCACCCCAAGGACTCTTGAACTGCCTGTGACAACCAGAAAGGGAATAAAAATAGTGCCTATTGTTGTGTGCAGGCAGCAGGCTGCAGCAGGGTTGTGTAATGGTACCAGCCAGCATGGGCTGCCTCTCCCAGACATAGCAGGGCTATGTGGGTCAGCTGGGCACAGCTCAAAATGGGGCCAGGTGGCAGTGGTCCCTGGTGGACAGGAGGGATGACCCAGCCTCTGTCCTAATGCCCAGCTGGACTTCCAAAGCTCCACTCTGGGGCTGCTGCCAGCAGCTGCCACAATTCTCTGCTGTGTTCCCCCAGCCTGCCCTTTCCTGGAGCAGACCAGGTCCTGTAGCCCTACCCACCATGCCAGCTCTCCTCTGGGTGCTATCCACTTTCCCAGCCTCCTCCTGAGTTAAATATCCCAAAGCCAGCCAGGAGCAGCCTCACCCCTGCCCAGTGGAGGAGACACCCCCACTGTATCCTGCCCACACAAGGGATACATTTCCTCCTAATCCTGGTCTGCAAAACTGTGACATTGAGAAGGGGAAGAGCTTCCCAGCAGTCAGCAGGGGCCAGGCCAGCTGGACCTGCAGCCATGCTCCTGCCCTCACCCTGTGCACTGTCACATTCTGCAGCTGCTGTGCTTTGCCAATTGGTTCACAAATTGCTTTCCAACAACATGGTCCTGTCAAGTGTTTTAGCAAAGTCAAAATTTTGCTTTTTTATGGATTAAACACAGGTTGGTTGACAGCAGCAGGAGCTGGTCTCTGGCCAGAGGTGTGGCTGCAGGGTAAGTGGGGCAGGGAAGTGCCTTTCACAGACACCAGCTGGAGCTCAGGGCTGCCCGCTAGAGATCGTGTCCAGCACTCCAAAATCACTTGCAGATGGGGCTCAGCACTGCCAAGTGCTAACTGCTAAGGTGTTAGTGGGTTCTGATGTACCACTTAACCTGATCAGAACCCCCTGGCTGTCAGTGGGCTTGGCTGGGAGTCTGACAGGGTCCAGGAAAGGGAGCAGAGCAGGTCAGAGTGACTGTCCGACCCACCCAGCACCAGCCTGACCTGCACTGGGGACTCAGGGGGATGAGCACACCCATCTGCAAGGCAAGGGCAGGTGGTCTCCCCCAGTCCCTGCAACCTGAGACCCCATCTGAGCCCTCTGCTCTCCTCAGTGGCAGCAGAAAGCAAAAAGGACAGGTGATAAAGGCAGAGACACCAGACATTCAGCCCAGCAGTAACCTCCACCTCATTGTTTCATGACAAAACTTTTCATTCAGCCCCAGGCACAACTTTTCTTTTGAAATGCCCGAGCAAGTTGTTCTCATCTTGCTGTAAATCTTCCCTGTACTCAACAGCACTTGAAGTTTGTCCCTACTAAATCCCTGTGTGGCTCTCTCCCTCCATCTGGGGAACATGCAAATACCTTTAGAGTTGATAAGTCCTTTCTATGCCAACTTTCAGGTTTATTTATACGGCAAAATACGGGTTCATTATAATGTAAATGAGGAATCCCTGGGAAGGAGTCAAAGCAAGCAGGGACGTTTGTTTGCACCGTTTCATGTCAGGGATGAAAGGAGCAGCTGGCAGGAGCCTACAAATGCCACCTACAAGTGCCACCTTCTTTTGCCACTTTCATATGGAAAAAGGGCTGGAGCGAAATGGGGCTCCTGTCCATGCTGGCTCTGGTAGATAACCTTCCTTCCCATGGCTCCTGGCCATTGTCTGATCTGCCAGTGCCACCAGAACAGATTCCCATGAGGTGCAGCACTCCCCACAGCAGACACCAGTTGTACTGTCTGGCCAGCTCAGCAGCTGCTGGGCTCTGTTCAGCCCTGCACCCAGCAGCCACCCAGCCCATTGACCAACACCTAATGCTGCTCAAGCCCCACGCTCAGGTCTGTGTTCTCACCCTGCTCCTGTGGCTCTAAGGCCACTAAAGCAGCAAAGCCTTCTGAGCAGGTCGCTGGTGCCCAGGATGGCAAGGGGCTGAGGGTTGTTGGTGCCCTGCCTGTGCATGCAGCAGGGCAGCAGAGTGGGCAGCAAGAGGAGAAGGACAGCAGGTGCAGCAGTGCCAGTGTAAGACCTGGCATAGGAGATCATGGTGCATGCCAAGCAGTCACCACAAACAGCAGATCACTGCCTGTCCCCAGGGGAAGAGATGGGGACCATGACCACCACCCCCTAGTGTGCAAGTGCCCAAGTCCCCTCTGGGCACTCCAAGAGTGTGTGGGGCATGGGGACAACATCCCCTCCCCAAAGGCACTGCAGCCACAGGGACACCCTGTGGGGGTGGCAGCTGGTGTTGGTAAAGCAGGTTGGCCAGTAAAGCAGGTTGCTGGTTCCAGCTGGGAAAGCAGGATGCTGATGCTGTCCTGAGCAGGGAGGCAGGGCTGTGCCTGCAGCCCCAGGCACCCATGGAACACTGAGGAAACGGGACATTTGCCCACCCTCTTTGTGAGCAGAGAGATGGGGCAGGATCCATGAGAGGCTGCTGGAGGTTCACCAGCTGCAGGCCTTGTGTGCTGTAGAGGGCTGGATATCTGCAGCTCAAGAGGAAAGCCTCTGGCACAGCTTAATCCAGCTGAAACAACTGTGTTTAGGTAGAGTCACTAGGTGCAAATAGCACCTAGTGACTCTATCTAAGCACAGTTGTTTCAGCTGGATTATGAGGGAGTTTAGTTGGATAAATATTTCTAGATCAATTGCAGATTTGCTTGGTAACACTGGTAGCCTAAATGGGTTTGAACTATCATTTGTATGGGGAGCAGAGAGCTCAGTGCCTGGTGACAGTGCTCCTGGCCCAGCTCTCAGGGACTGCCCTGTTCACATCCACAGACAAAATGGGCTCATTTTCCCGGGGATCCAACTGTCCCTGCTAGGGTGCCCACATAAGAAGGCTCCTACCCAGGCAGCACCAAATATTTAGCTGAAAAGGTTCTTGGGACACATGTGTTCCCCTTCCCTAAAGGGGTTCATTCCTTGCAAATCCCTGGCACGAGCTTGACCTACTCTAAGTGACTCCCTATAGGAAGATGCTGACATTGCAGAAATAGTCAACCTATTTTTAAAGGTTAGGAATGCTCCTAGCAAATCCTCCCCTGAGTTTCCTTCCCCCCAGCTTTTTCTCACCCTCTGCCTCTCCCCTGAGATAGCAATCAATGATACCACAGGTTTAATTAATGTTTTTGACTTCCAGCACGGGGATGTGATTCCACCTCTGTGCTTTTGCCAGGAGTGGTCTTATCCTGCCAAACAGGCAGGTAATCTGGGCAGGCAAGACTGGCTTCATACCTGCAGCTCTAACAGGGTTGTGCCTTTGGGATTTGTGGTAGTGCTGGCAAGACAGCAGAGCCCCAGTGCATGCACCAGGCATCTAGCTGTTGCTAGAAAAGCCATGAGCTGAGGCAAAGTAATGCCAGGATCTACACAGGGAGGGGAGGAAGAGAAGGCACAAGGGCAGCCAGGCTGGGTTTCTGCCCAAAAGGATGCCCTGGTGCAGGGAGGACAGCAGACAGGAAGCTGGCATGGTCACAGTCACAGAACCAGTGCATTTAACTAAATAAACCTTGCTTTAAAGAAAAAGCAGCATCAGCACTGGCCTTGCAAACCTCAAGCTCTGGCAGCGACTTCTCCCCACAGCAAGGAGGGACAAGCTGTTCCACAGGAGCCCAGCCCATCACTGCTGCAGCCCCTCAGCCCCACTGCCAGTCTGTGCCATGATGCAGCACTGGCGTCAGCCTGGGGACACCCAGAGAGTGCTGAGAGCAGCTGGCACATTGCTGCTGTCCAGGGCCGCTCTGGGGCCTTCTAGTTTTGTCTGAGATACTCAGACTATATAAAATTAGATTGAGCCTTAGTGCTAAAAAAGAAGTGCTAATACCATTCAGCTGAGGGCTGAAGATGGGGCCACATCTATTTATAACCCTGTCATTTCACTCTGGAGTGGCATTTCAAGCCAGCCTGCTCCAGCACAGCTGAAGACTCTGTTACGCGAGAGCCACCTTTAGCCGTGACTCTGTGTCGTGCAGGGTGGCAAGAACACTCCCTGCAGGTGCTCACTTACAGGGATGCCTTTTCTCCCAGGGCGTTTAGTCAGTGCTGAGCAGCACAGAAATGCCATTAGAGCTGAGGCAATCTCTGCTGGTCAGCGTGGTCTAGAAGATGGTCAGGCAGCCCTGGGAGCAAGGCAGCAGTGAAGGCAGGAGGGAGCTCAGGGCATGGGCTGCACTCAGCAGGCACAGGTTGGTCCAGCACTAACAGAGGCTTTCGGTCCCCAGAGATGTCAGTGTCAAGCTGGGAAGGCAATCTGTGCCAGCAACAGTAGGGAAAGGGAAGGAGGCCTGGACAATTCCCAGTGTCACGGGTCTCCTGTTCTCATGCAATGCATGTGCAGGTGGGGAAGGGAAAGTTCACTGCTACTGCTTCCCTCCCAGTGCACCCACCCTGTCTCAGGTGGAACAGGGAGACAGGGGACAAGAGGAGATGATGATCCTGTTTTTCCTGGTCCTGCCTGCATTCTCATGTCATTGTACTTCTGAGAGTCCCAGAAAAAAAAAACAAAAAAACAACTCCTATGGTCCATGTGAGGGTTAAGTCTATTAATCAGCTATTAAAGTTTTGAGTTAAAATCTTGCCAGAAAGGTGCCAACTGCATACAAAGCAGGAGTTGCCCAGTTCACATTTGGCTGAGCAGGAGTACAAAACATACCCCTTGCAGTGAAACAAAAAAGCCACAAGTGGATAACATACCCTGAGAGCAGAGCTTTGCCTCTTCCCAGGCATAAATCATCCATGAGTGGGCTGTGATGTTCTCTGCTGTGCCTGTTATCTGCTGTGTGAAGCTCCCTGCAAACATTCCCAGCTCTGCAGGCAGCTTGAGTGCTGCCTCTGGGATGAGCAGGCAGCACCCTGACTTGCTTCTTTTCCTGTCAGCATGCCCAGGGTCCCTGGGCTAGCACAGCCTCATGAAGCAGGACATCAGCTGTCCACCAGGCTGCCTCCCTGCTGAGCCAAGGACGATTTTGCTTATTCTGCCTCAAAGCATGTCCCATGAACATGACAAACACCTTATGCCTCCACAACAGCTACACCTCTTCCCCAGAGACCCTCCACTGCTGCAATGCCCACAAAACCCCCAATGGATTGCTCTCAGCTGCTTCCTGCCCCCCAAACCTGCTGGGTGGGGGGCTGCTGGTGCTCTGGGCAGTCTGTGCATGGTGAGTGAGTGCTGGGCACCTGCTGCAGCCCTGCCAGGTACAGAGACCCCCACAGTGCCTGCTCCTGCTGCTTCTGGGGCCCTAAAAAGAGCCATGCCAGCAGCCATGCCTGGAAGGGGAGGAGATGACCAGCCAGGCACCCATGGCTGCACAGCCCCCAGTTTCCTTAGGAAACCAGCACAACAGCAGCCCTGCTTCTGCCTGAACAGGTGAAAGCAGGGATGGGGCTTGCTGGAGGAGACAAAGAGCAGTGCCAGAGACAGTCACTTGGTCCCCTAAGGAGAAGACAGTCCTGCTGTGGCAGCAAAGCCAAACTCTGCAGGCTTGCAGTGGCCACGCTTGGTCCTTGTGGAATGCACCCAAGAATGGCTGTCCTGCACTGCAACCCCTGGGGGCTGGCTGCTCTTCCCAAAAGCAGCCATAAATGTTGGGTTGTGCCAAGAGCTCTGCTGCTCATTTACCCATTCCTGGTGCTGCTGGTGGCTGCACTGAAGCACTGAGCACAATGTGTGCGGTCCACCAGCCAGCTTCACACTTCTGATGAGCAAAGAGCAGGAGGGATGGCAGCTTTCCCCATGTCTCATGTAGGGGTGCTGGGAACCATCAGCCTGATTCGGAGACTGCAGGAGGGGCTGCAGGGTGGTTGGGAGAATTTGTTAATTGCTGGTTGTCAGATGCTGTAGTTTGTGTGAAACTTGGGACAGAGACATGCTCACTTTCAGGCACCCCTGCCTGGGCCATCAATGCACACCAACCTCAGCCTTGCTGCTGCTTGAGAGGCTGCTTGAGCAGGGAGCTCTGCCTGGCTCTGCCTGTTTCCTGTTGCCCACTGAAGTATTTCCCTGGCAGCAGGGATGGTGCCCTGGCAGGGGCACAGCCAGAGCTGTTGACAGCAGACAGAGTCAGAGATGCTGGGGGCTGTGCAGTCTCCAGGCTGGGTCCCTGCATGCATCAGGCCAATACAAACCTTCAAGGGCATCCTTGACCCTTGCTTCTGGTGCTCCCTGCTCTTCCTGGGGACCTTCACGTACCCCAAAGGCATGCTGATGGGCAGCTCCATCCACCCCGTTGCTCTCCAGCCATCACAGAGTGGCTCTGGCTGCCTCCAGCCTCCCCATTCAGTCTGGCAGGGGGGCAGCAGAGCCGTGCCACCAAGCACAAATCCCATTAAACGCTCCACAGCGCTGAGCTGCAGCTCCAAGCTCTGAGCCTCCCAAAGGACATAAGGCTGCTTAGGACACCCTAAGCTCTTCATGCAGATGAGTACTTGAGGCCATCAAAGAAGTCTTAAAAGCTTAAGGCAGGTAAATGTTTAAACTGCTGTAAGCCCTCAGTGTCACAGCCGGGCCAGAGGGAAGTCCCCAGCTAAAAGCCATCTCTGCACAGTCACCCTCTGCCACAGCACAGCAGCACTCAAGGCCACCAAGTCCTCCCTTCCTCAGCTGCATTGCCCTCCCAAGTCCATCCTTCTGTCCCTGCCATCCTCCCCCAGCCACATCCTCACAGCAAAGGCTCAGGCTGCCATGTCTCTCCCACCATATTTATTTCTGTCTAGATAGTGGTAGTTTTGATATGCAGCCCTCCAAATCCCAGCTGTGCATTCTGCTACCTGTCATCAGGAGAGTAATGAAATGAATGCTTTTTCGTGGGCAGTTACATACTTAATTCAAGCTTCTACCCCTGAAAAGCCTGAATGAAAATGCATGGAGTATAGCTCATGCCCCAGGAGTGTTTTCATAAATAAATCTGGAGGTTTCAGTGGGATCTTTAATACACACTAAACAGGAGTCTGTCACAAACTTGTCCTATTGTAGAGACACAGCAGAATATCTTTTATCCACAACAGCAGATCAATGCACACAGATTTTCCTCAAGTGGTTTCTTGGTGTCACTAATGACTTGTTCCTTCTGGTTGCAAAGAACTGTAGTTGCACTAACGGGACATCACAAATTACTTCACTTGCTTCCAAGATGCTGAAGCTGCCCTTAAGCTTAATACTGCAAGTTATTGCAGGTGTCTGTGCCTCTTTCCTCTGAGTACCATGAGAAAAGCCTTGCTGCTCCTCTCCTTCCCAGGTCTTGTGTTCCTACATGTTTATTCTTAGTGTGGGAACAAACTCAGCTTTTCAGTTTGAACTGTGCATTTGCCCCGGAGAAGACCCTGGATGTGGAATGCTCACCAGCTGAGCTTCCATCCTGCACCTGCAGCCATTTCCCTCCCCAGGCTCTGTTAACTCAGGAAGTGCCACCAATGTAGCATTTCCAAGCATACTCTCACACAGCAGGAACACTGTGCCCCTGCTCAGAGCTGCCTGCCTTGGAGCAGGACTTACTTTCAAACTACTTCTTCATGTTTAGGAATATTTATTGTGCTTTGTTAATCACCAGACTTGATGGTCCTAGAGGTCTTTTCCATCCTAAATTATTTTATTCCTACATCATCAACCTTCAGTTTGCTGTTTAACTGTGCTGGGATACACACCACCTGCAGCATAATGCATTGCAAAATCAAAGCAAATCAATGTTTTATTTTAACACAAGAAACATCACATCCAGCCAAGAGGTTTGACACCTGCACACATCCTTTTCAGCATTCTCCCCAGCCCAAGCCACTTTCCCACCTTCCCACCTTCTTCCCATCTAGTGCACAGCACTGCTGCTCCTTCTGTGGCCAGTCTGGTCCCAGTCTAAAATGACCCCATAAAGGACACCTTGTGACCTTCCCAGCTTTTGCAAGATGACACAAGGATCAGTTGTGACCAGTGCTACAATCAGCATCATTCCCTCTGCACTTCACTTGTGTCCCCAGCGCTGCGCTGTGCTTTGCGAGGGAGGGAGGGATGGATGGATGGATGGATGGATGGATGACCACTTTTAGCCCTGTGACAGGCATGGGAATCTATTGTTGGGTCTTTCATAGGTTTTATCTCAATGCAGAGCCATAAAGAAAGTGGAAAATGCAGCCAAGCACTTTGATGTGGATCAACACAGAGAGTTCCCAGTGTTTGGGTAGTCACCTCAGACTCCACAGGTCACCAGAGGATGTTTTCTTCTCCCAGCTAAGGGCAGAGACCTCTGAGAAAACCCTGCTCCAGCCCCAGGAACCTGGCATGCATGAAAATATATTTGGAGGGAGGGGAGAATTTCCATATGAAAGAAGGGATTGACTTGAGAAGAAATAGGGAGACTGCAGCATGACACTAACATGAAAAGCACATTCATGAATATGGGCTGGGTAAGAGAGCCCAGAAACACTCATTTCCACATTTGCAAATGCAGATTTATTTTGCATGCAGAGCAAATGCTAAAGGGGCTCCAGGTCCTCCCAGCAGAAACCTGCAGCAGCATGCTTGGGTTGCTCCTGGGCTGCTGCACCAAGCTCAGGCCCTGTGGACAAGGATACACATGCAGGTCTCATCCTAAAAGGCACTGCGTATCACAAATCCCACTGCTGGGATAGGAATGAGGAATCTTCAACACACTGCTTGCAACACCACCTATTCCTCTTCTTCCCCTGTGTAAAACTCTGCTCCCTAACTCACAGTCAGAGTCTAGGAGACCCCAGACCCCCAGCACAGCAAATACTGGGATATTTATTTCATTAAGGCTGAGGTTCCCTTTCTGTTGAAGGATTCTCACATGTACTTCTCAGTTTCTTTAAAAAAATCCAAGCCCAGTCCAGCAAATTGAATCTTTTACCATGGTGCTAATTTTCATACAATTTCTAAACCTAAAAAAGCAATTTATTAAGATGCTATAACTATACCATTACATCATGAGAGAGGAAAACAGTGAGAGAACTTATTTAAAAAAAAAAAAAGCTCAGGCTTACTCAGCTCTTAATGTAGCCCAAGTGATCACTCTGGCATCCTTGGAATGAGAATTTTGAATTAAGGGTGATGATAGCCTTAAATAATAACCTCCATACTGTCTACAAGGCTTTTATTCTATTAACTCCAGCATCTCAAGCAGGATGATAAATTCACTCACTAATGGTCAAATAGCACTTTTTCTTATAGCTCGTATTTTATTTCTTTTTGGCAGATACCATCTCTGCAATCCAGCCTGTGCTAGTGCTGACAGTACTTGCAAGAAGCCTTTCTATTCAACTGACTTTTAATGACTGAGCAGCCTTGCTGCTAGGGAAGTTTTGGTCCCTGGGATGAAAATAAATGGGACATGCCTTTATTTCTAACTACTCTGTGCTTTGCCAGTTCTTTTTTTTTGCACAGAAATATCACCCGAGTCCCCAGGACATGAAGGAGCACATTCACAACCCCAGCCCTCTGGTCTCTGCTCCCTGGTTCAGCTTCATTTCTCTTCTCTAGGCTCACACACCTTCATAAATTTTAGAAGTTCAAGATTCCCTGAACTATCATTTATATCCCACACCTGGTCTGTCACTGAGTTTGTGTCAGGATTGCTGCAGGAGTGACAGGGACCCTGCCACTGTTGTGGGAATGCAGTGATTCAAACAAAGCTAAATATCATGTCTTGTCTATGGACAAGGCAGGCAGCAGCAAATAACTTTTTTGATTTATACTCGGGACACAGGTACAATAAAAAATTCAGTAAATAACATGAAATGCCAGCTGAGTATGGCTGAGGCTCTCAGGGAATTTTCCTCTTCAGAAAAGCTGACTATTCAACAATCTGACATTTAAAGTATCCTAAATTTCTTAAACTGGACTCATAACTGGAAAATGCAATGGTGGCTGTCACGTCTGTAGTGACAAAGGGGAAAATCCAAGTTCTGACTCCCCTGGACCCTTCCCCTGCCTGGTATTTTTCCATGGCCTGGCTACCCTTTGGACACATCCCAAGTTCCTTCCTGTGGTGGTCTCTGAAATTCATTTAAATCAGGAAATTACTCTGCCTGTTTTTCTCCACAGACTACATGTGTCCAGGCTGACAAAGCACAGCAGGATGGATGTCAACCATGATTTAACCCTTCATATCCATGGCCAGGCCCTTCTGAAGGCTGTCTTTCCTCACTTTCACAGTGGAAAGTGTGCCACAGCTTCTGGAAAGGATCACTTTATTTACCCTTGACTGGATCATCCTTGAGTCCAATTCCTCATGCTCAGGAGTGCTCAGAGCCCCTGGGATTCAGGTGTTTGATGTGGGTGCCAGCTTGGCTGCACAGTGCTGGCACTTGGCTGCCATTGGCACTGCAGGTGTGCAGGCACTGTCAGGACCCATGGCAGTGAGACCAGCACCCCTGGTGCCACAGGCTGGGCATGAGGGAAGGAGCCACAGGGCTGTGCAGAGGCTCAAAGAGATCAGGGGTGTTGGTACAGGATGGGGCATTGCAGGAGCTGTTCTGCAGCCAAGCTTGGGGCAGCTGAGCAGGTCCCATCTTCCCCAGAGACACGTGAGCCACAAGTGCCTTCAGTGATTAACATCAGCTCCTGACAGCTCCATCAGCCTTTCTGGGGCATCAGCTCCATGGGGAGGACCAGGGACTTTCCAAGTCTGGAGCACTCCTGGCACAAATGCCTCTGCAATGACCTGGCAGAGATGCCACCTGAGCTGGTGAGGAGGCCAGGCCTGCTTAACAAGGTCCCTTCTGCTTTTTTAAAGGACTTTCCCAATCCCCGTGTGGGAAGAGATCACACCCACAGTGGGGCATGGCAGCTGTGGCAGATAGCCAGGCACAGATTTGAGGTTGACTGTAGCCTTTAAATTCATATTGGGAATGATTTGGCGACCCCAGGTCCCTGTGCAGTGATGATTCATCTGGCAAGGTCATGTATGTGGGAAACCTCCTAACCTGGAAGCATTATTCCAAGCAGGGCCAAGAGATGGTGCCCAGTCTGACCAGCAGCAAAGTGCCCAGGCTGGTGCATCCTGCCTGGCACAGCTTTCTGCAGAGGACCAGGGTCAGGAGGAGGGAACTTAGAGAGATGGGCTACACCAAGGATAAACCAGGCAAGGTTCCTGTATCCTCCAGCTCCAACAGCCAAGCAGAGCCTGCTGCTAGAAGACAAGAAGTTGGAAAAGATAATTAATAGAGGCTTGGGAACAAAGTTGACTTGATTTCTTTTGAAATGGAGAGCAGTTCCCAGACAGCAGCTGGCATGAGCCTGCACAGCTTCCAGTGGGAAGGGAGATAAACGCCCGCCTGGACACAGTCCAACCCAGTGTGAAAGGACACATTAAGGAAGCAAACAAACCTGTTGCTCTCAGTCCCAAGGTGCTGAGATGGGCTTGTAAAACAGCTGGGGCAGGGGCCACCCCAGAGCATGCCCTGTGCCATTACACCAGGAGGCAGTGCCAGGCAGTGTGGCAGGGTCACAGCCACTTATACACCCACCCCTGTGTGAGCAGAGCAGGGGCCAGCAGGAGACAAACCCTTCCACCAAAGGCAGCTGGACCAGGAGATGTGGGGAGTTGGTTTACAGCCCCTGGAAAAAGTTCCAGAAGTTGGCCAGAATGGATATCAGAGCTGCTGGTTGTTTCAAAGCCTACATTGCACTCACTCTGTAAATCAAACAGGAAGATGCAGCAAACTCATCACAGTGAGATTAAATTGATTTCTTACTGGTGTTCTGCCAATGCCATGGAGCTTTGCTTCATCTCACTCATTTCCAGGAGTTTTAATTAAAAGCTTTTTCCCTGCACTGTTTGTGATGTGGGTAAACAAAGCACCAACTCCTGGCCAGAGTGACAGGGAAAGCAAGACTGAGCATCTGTGCTGCACAGCACCTTCTGCTAAATGGGGATAGATTGGGGTAAGTACTGCAAACCCATGTGAGGGTGGGGCTCCAGTCCCCCTCACCCAGGAGGATTAAAAAAGACCTGCTGGTCTTCACTGAACTGTTCCAGCTTGCAACTGTGGCAGGTAGTCCAGCCACAAACCACATAAGTGAAGGGAATTTTATTCTTTTAATTAGAAACAAGCCCCAGCTCTTGAGTAGCCTGCAACACCTAAAGGGCTTTTTGCAAAGAAAATGTTTTATTTCCAGGGAGATGGCTCACTTATGATGGCTGTAAAACCCATTAATGAGAGGATAAGGGTTTGAGAGCTGTTATAAAATCCACTGGCTCATTTCTTGCTGTACTATTGCTTAGGATTCAATTTTCACACAGGATCATTTGTTTAGCAGATGTTAATGCAGCAAAGGTGAGTTAACTGCACCCAGCACTCAGTCACTCCCAAGGCACAGTCACATGCTCCCAAAAAGCTGTCTGCAGGACTCCTCTGCCAGGATGGGGCCAGCACAGCCTGTCCCCACCACAAACACTGGTGCACTGGTCCCAGTGCTGCTTGCTGGTCCCTTAGCAGTTCCTGGGTCACAGCAGGCAGCTGTCCCTCCCCAGCCCACCTCTGAGCCAGGGGTGCTCAGATGCCTGCCTGGGGCAGTTCTGCAGAGTCCCAGCATCATTTTCTGGGCTTTGCTCCTCATCCTCACAGTGCTCAGAGTACCCTGCAAAAGCCAACCCATGAGGACAGGTCCCTTCTTGGCAGCTACTTTCTGGTACATGGCAGCCTGGACTATTTTATCACAGCAAATAGGAGTGGGAAGAATGGGGCAGTTACCCAACCTAATGCTAATCCCTCTTTCATAGGGACAATAAAAAAATACATCCATTCCCATAGAAACACCTCTCAGCTTCGCAGCATTGAACAGAGAGTCTCTTAAAGCAGACAGCTTCTCCTGAAGCTGGTTCTGTACAGTTTAATTAAACTCTACAGACAGATTCACCCCCCCAGCTTTAACAGGAAGGCTGAAAAACCCCACTACAAAACTCCAGCAAAGTCACACTGGGGCAGAGACATGGCCCCCAGTGGGGAAATGTCTGGGGCGGAGGGACTGCTGGCAAGGCCAGTCCTGGGCACTTTCTGTCACCAATGCCCTCACAATGCTGAGCTGTGAGAGCAGCCTGTGCTGGCTGCTGCCTGCACTGAATTGCACAGCACTGTCTCCATTTATTTGATTTGTATCGCCTGAAGGAAAATGCTTTTGCTGTCTTCATGCACTCTAAGCATTTGGCTTCAAAATAAAAGCTCTGGGGACCTGTCATCACATGCTTTCCTTCCCAGAAAGAAAAGGCAAGTTCCAGTCTTTTTGAGCTGAATTGCAGAAAAGTGCTCAAGCCCACCACTGCTGCTCTGCCTTGCTCAGGGATGACCTTGTAAAGGTTATTTTTGAAAGCTGCTGCCTCCTCCTGCTGCAGTCTGACATTGGAACTGTCACATCCTGCCTTCCTGCTTTACCTGGGGGACTTCAACAGCCTTTGGAGGAGTCAGAAAAGTAGCAGCTTGGCTCAGGCTCTTCCCCTTGAGCATGTGCTCTCAGGACTTGAGCCTACATACCCACATGCATGAGTGCCCCCTGCTCTTCCACTGGCATCACAGGGATGCCCATGTGCACGGCACAGCCCTGGGCCTCGGTGGGATGGGAACAGGTCATGTCTGCTGGGTCTTTCCCCTCTGCATCCGGTGAGCTCTGGCAGGATTTCCTCCTCTCCAGACATGCAGAGGCCATGGGGGAGGCATGTGATGGTGTGTGTGTTGTGTGCTGTGATCAGTGCTGCTCCTCCTGCCCCATACACATGTGCATGGCCCAGACCTCAGCTCCCAGGGACACTGGCATGGGTGTTAATGGCCTGGGTGAGTCCAAAATGAAAGCCCAGATCAGAGTTGCTGGGAAATAATTTCTCTGCTCTTGGGAATAAGGAGAGGAAATGAGTATCTCCTAGTGCAGATACTCATTCCTTTCTCACTTCAGACACTTTTGTGCAGTACACCTTCTGTGGTCTATTACACAGACACACACACCATGGGGGATGTCACTGCTGGCAGGGACACCAGACAGCTGCAGTGTGCGCTGGGCTCCACTTTCTTCCAGACACCTTCACACAGCTTCCTGGCACCTCTGGTGCTACCCAGGCACCCACCCACAGGAGCACAGCTTCCCTGCCAGCCCACCACCAGCCAGGCAGCTCATTCCTTGCTCTAAGAGGAAGAAAAAGAAATATTTTCATTATTTAATTTGCAATTGACTCCAGTCCCTCAGATCAAAACATTCAGTACAGAGTGGCCAAAAAATCTGAACGACTGTTTTGCTCTAAAATATTTTGCTTGCTCCAACAGCACTGGTACTGCAGCAGCACTCACTCCTCCTGTCTCTCACTTTATCTTTGCCTCTCCTCCCTCCCCCTCCTGTTTTTCCCATCTGTGTTTGGAGCAGAGGAAGCGGAGATGAAACACAGGCTGCTGACTCTTCCTGCGGCTCTGGATTGCCCAAACCAATCGACTTCGTTCAGTCTCTGCCTTTCCCTGCCCACTTCTGACAAGCCCGGCAAAGATCACAATGTATTTACTCTTCTCCCAGCACAGTGAGGAAGATGAAGCACGAGTGCTCAGTGTACTGGTACAGAAATTACAAACAAAGGCTCTGCAAATGCAGTGGTCAGAGGATTCAGAAAGCTCTGACCTGACCCAGCACAGAGCCCTGGTTAAACGATTTGCTGAGAGCTGCCAAGAGGCTGTGCAAGCATCAAGCAATGTGCTGCTGGCTGCACAAACTACCTGCTTATTCCCTTTGTTAGGGTTTACACACACACACACACCATGCCTCTGAAGGAATAAAAAATGGGTCTTGAAAGCTCCTACCGATTCTGCAGTGAACTGTGGCATTAAGGATGTGGAGGGTGGTGACCCCACCAGCTCACGGTTCATTCCGCAGCAGCTCGTGGGTGTTGCTCACCAGAGAGTGGAGCCGTCTCTGGCAGCTCCCTGCCCTACTTCTCTTTCAGAAATACATAATTGTGACATTGTGTTACATAATTTATCATGTTACATCGAGATTGGGGCCGTCCTTGTGCAGTTTATTCTTCTGGGTATTTGAGCTGCCAGGAAGGAGAGACAAGAAGTGCAACCCCACAAACAGCCACTACTTTAGAAAAAGCTTTTAGAGTTTGGAACAGTCTGAGACACCCCTATCCTTGAGCACACAGTCAAAAGGAGTTACACAATCAGAGCTTGGTCTGACCTGTGAGATGGCTTCTCCCTGGCACACTGCTCTAACTTCAGGGTGTTGGAAAGGACCCCAGTACATCAGCAGAGCTCTCCCCAGACAGCCTACTCTTTTTTTAGCACTTCCTTTCACGCTGACCAAAGGCCCAAGGAAAAGGCAGCTGTGAGTGGGTGAAATCCTCCCCACCACTGCCAACCTCACTGGCAGCACCTGCAAGGTGGGCTGTAGAGCCAAGGCAGCCAGTGTTTGCTGGACAAGCACCCTCCCAGAGCAGGGTTACACACTCACAGCCACAGGCAGGCTAAACTGGCCAGAAAACATCTGCGCAGAGCAGCAGGAACTGTGGTACAAGGGCTCATCCCCCTGAAGGTGCTAATGCAAGCAGAGGCTCCAGGTGCCAGCACCCCCATGGTGGCTCCACGCCTCCCACAGGACAAGCTTCTTGTGTGCTGTGTTTCCTCCTCCTCCCCTCACAGGAGGATGAGGTTCAGCCTGTCCTGGGACAGGCACTGCCTGGAGCCCTGTCTTTGCACTCCCAGTGCAGCCTGAGCTGAGCTCCCTGTCCTTGGCATGAGGGACTCCACTGGTGTCCAACACTCCACCCTGGCAGCTGCCTCTCTCATCCCACCAGGGGCAGGATGGGCAGCTCCAGCCTCCATCCTCCCCCATGCCAGAGTGGCAGGTGGGTGTCACCTGCTCAGGTGATGAGTTTTGTGGGCACAGCAGCAACTCCTGCACCAACCAGCCAGCTCTTTAACCTGGAAATGAGTCTGAGCCCCAGGAATTATGACACTGCCCCATCCCTGGGGCCTCCAGCCTTCACCCAGCTACAGCACCATCAGGAAGGGGATGCTGACCATGCCTGGCCAGAGCTGAGGTGCTGTGGACAGTCACTGCTCATGATACTTCTCCCAGTGCCACAGTGGTGGCCTGTGTGGCTCTCCTCCCAAGAGCCCAACAGCCAAGGCACTCAGTTAAGCACCTCATTGTCCAGAGAGAGAGGTTTGGAAAACAGAGCTGTTGTCCTTCTTTTCTGGAGGAGACCACAGCTTGCCCTGCCTGACAGGCTGGGTTGATGCCTTGCAATCCAATTTCCTTCAAGGGTTTTTAATGCCATCTGACATGAGTTAAAAACACTGCATACAAACAGATGCTCTGACCAAGTCTGAAGGGCAACAGAGAATTAGAGATGCCATTTGACTATAACAAGCAGCTCCAAGGGGATCAGCTCTTGGTGTTGCATAATTGAATACTTTAACCAATTAACTAAATAACTAGAAAAGTCTTTCCTGGTAAGACAAGCAGATGACACAAGCTGGTGGTGCCATAAACAGCAAGGAGCACATGCTGCTAGTGCCAGTGATCTGAGTCACCCAGGGAACAGCCCCAAATACACCTTGAAACTGTGAGCACAAGGGCAGGCAGGGACCTGAGGGCACAAATGCTGTGAAGGATGAAACTCTGTACAGGGAAGCAATGGCTGAGGACATGACCTAGGGACCACAGCTGATGGAAGCAACCAGGCTGCCCTGCAGTGACGAGGCCATTGACAAATCACTGTTCTGTGCTAGACACAGCACCCAGAGAAAAATAAAATAAAGGTTGGAAAATATCTCTGGAGGTCTCTGGTCCAGCCTTCTGCTCCCATCAAGACTGTTGCAAACACTGGATCAAGACATTTGAGTTTTGGAGATCTCCAAGAACAGAAACATTGCCCTGGACCCTCTCCCCCAGTGACCTGGCCTAAGCCTGCACCAAGCTCCTGGCACAAAAAAATGGGGGAGAGCTGCCTGACCAATAAAACAAGGCTTCAGAGTGAAGGGGATGAAGGATCAGATGTTCCAGGTGTAGTTGGTGTACACAGACATGTCAGAGGAAGAAATGCATGTTCCATCACTGCTTGAAGAGACCAAACAGCACCTAATGGCTAAAATGTAATACCTAACAAAAGTCACTTGAACAGCATTAGCAGTTTTTCTACAGTGAGATAGAGCAGACACTGACAACCTCACTGCAAACTGGAGGAATCAACTGTTGCTGCAGATCATAAGCAAAAGCCCCACCTCCAGCATGAGGGGTATTTGTACCTCCCTGCATCAGCCTAAACACCTGCAACCACCTAAAACAGCCTCACCAGAAGCATCTGGGTGCATGAAGTCAGGGGATAGCCAATAACAAAAGCCAGTTCAGGTGTGCTTGCCATGGGACTGGGCTGGGTGCCAGGAGAGTTGTCAACCTTATGCAGCTGTCCTTCCAGGGTGGCAGCTGATATGCACCTGTGAGGAGCCCCTGTACCAGCTGAATCAGCCTTCCATAAGCCTTTTTGTGCTGCTCATACCTACAGTCACCTGTCATTGCATCTTCCCAGGGTGTGGGTGCAGGCCAGGGGGTGGGGAGCAGCTCCCTGTGCTCTGGGATGTTGTCCTTCCCGTGGCCATCTTCCTGTTTCCTTCCCCCTTCTTGTGACTGAGTCAGCCCCAGTGCAATCCCAGAGTGATGACAGCACACTAGGCACACGAGCTCTCACACAGGGCCCACATCCCTGAGGAAATGTCCCAGGGCTGGGATGGCTGGGGACACCTTTTGGGGCGTGGGGCAGCAAGCTGGGAGACAAGTGATGCTGGACACACAGCTCGGGGGCTCCCACACAAATTGGTCCCTACTCTGTGGATGTGCAGCCCTTGGGTTGCAGCAAGCTCTGCCTCTGCATGTGGCTCTGCTCAGGAAGTGGAAAGAGGCATTAGGGATGCAGAGCAACCCATGCATTTCTTGGGGTGAGGGGGGCCAGGCAGGGCAGGTGTGAGGGGCTGCAGCAGAGTCACAGCTCAGGGGTGCTTCCCTTTAGCCCAGCTGGAGACCTCATCATTCCCAGACACCTAAAATAGCTGCCACTCAGCTCTTGGGTGATCCACAGGCAGAACTATGTCCCAGCCATGCAGTGACCTCCTTCAAAGAGTGTACAATTAAAAAGCAAGTTTGTAATTTGATAATTTGTAGAGAGGAAATTAATTGCTAGCTGTATCTTGCCTGCCTGCTGTGATGACTGGGGCACCTGCTGGCTCGGGAGCCCTTGGGAAGGGTAATTACTGGGGAGGGATCCTCAGGATTGCAGCACAGGAATGGGAGATGCTGCTCACCTGACAGCCTCAGCCTTGGCCATGCACACCTGTGCATCCAGCAGTGTTACAGATATGCGGAGTACAGCATCTATTCCCTGCAGCAGGGGCAGGACCCTTCCTCAATACCAAATGTGGGAGAGTCCCCTGCTCTGCTACAGCCCCTGTGGGCAATCACCAACCTGCTCCAGCTGTGCTTCTTTTGGGGAAAGAGGGAGCTGAACACACCTTCAAAAGCAGGGTTTTTTGTATTTTCTTATTACTGTTGGAACCAAACATGTTTTCTTGTAAGAGCCATCAGCAGAGCCAATGTGCTGCAGGGAGGGGTGCACGGAGGGACCCCATCCCTGCAGAGCACAGCAGTGAGGAGCCACTCACCTCATGGGGCTGCTCCTTTGGAGCATCCTCTTGCAGGGTGCCCACATTTCCACTCCAGGAAAGCCCCCTCCCTGTGCTCTGGGTGTTGGCTCCTGTGCTGTAAATCATGCGTGGGGGTAGCACAAAAGGCTTATCTGCCCCTCCTGGGATGAAAGGCAGCCACTGCACCCACCCTGCAGGGACCTGCCCAGCCACCCACCTCCACCCTGCCTTGGTGCAATGGCTGGAGTGCCCAAGGGGAGCAGCACCTGCTGGTCCTTGTTCACACAGAGCAGGACAGCACCACAGCCCACTGCAGCAGCCAGAGGGGTGGAAATATGGAAATCATTGCCCAGAACAGTGTGTGCAAATAGACATCCCAGAGCAGAGGCTAAGAACTGCCCCAGCACGTGTCAGCCTATCCCCCAAAACTGTGGCCAGAACAAGATACAGCTCTGCACATCTCAGGGTAAAGGCAATTGCAAAAATAAAGATCAGAATAAAAGGCATAAGTGTGACAAGCTGCGTGAGCAACACGGGACTGTTGAAGGAAGCGGTGAGCACAAGGAGAAATCTCTGCCCGGACCAGAAAGGCAGAGGGTGACAAATCATGTAGGCAGCAACCCAGAAAAGGAGAGGTATTTGATAAATATTTCTGTTAAGCGTTTGGGAGGCAAAAGCCAAACAATACAGCATACTATAAAATGAAATATAATCACAATAAAACACTTTCCATCCTACGAGGGCTTCAGGAAGATGTTAAACAATAGCTACCGGGGTAAGATGTTTAAATCGGCAGGGCTGACACATCGCTGAGCACATAAAGGAGCTGGGAAAGGAGCACCTAATTAGCTCCTGCGGGTCCCTGGGACTTCCCCCGGGGTCCCAGCTCTGGCACACTGCCCGTACCTCCATGGAGTAAACAGGATGTCCCAGACCGCTCCAGCTGACATCAGTCCTGTGCCGAGGGCCGGAATGGCCCTGACCGGATTTGGTTGATAAATGTTTGAAACGGGGAATTATCATTAGTGTCAATTAGCACCATTTTATGAAAAAGAGATCTTGGCATATCTCTGTTCTTGCGATTGTCCCTATCAGTCAGGCTGGTGACGGCGCTGATGTAAGGCTTGCGTAAGGCTTTTGGCAGCTCCAGCTGCCGGGAGCGAACGCGGAATTTCTGCGCTGGGGCTCTGCGGAGCGCCCCAGCCCTGCTGCAAGCACCGCCCCGCCCTCAGCCAGGTGTTTCCGGGGGCCTCCGGTGGGGATTCATTCTCAGCCCTCCAGCATGTAACACCTCCTCTGTTTTCCAGCCAAGGCAGGAGCTGCCCAGGCTCTGGTGAGGCCATCCTGGCACAGGTACCAGGAGCAGGGTGTACTGACAGCACCAGGGCAAGGGGGCTGTGCCCTGGGTGCCTGGGGGACAATCCCCCCTATAAAAGGTGCCTCTGGTAGGGAAGGGACTGATCAGAGCTGTCCAGGAGGGATCTGCAGCCTTCCTGGGAGCCAAGCCCAGTATGGGGGCAGCATCTCAGGGGGCAGAGAAACTGGAAAAAGCCCCAAGAGGAAGCCAAGAACCAATGAAGGGATCAGCAGACTTTTAATGGAGAGAAATTCTTGGGACACCGTCAATGCGGGCCAGAAAAAGAGGTTAAAGGGCTAACTTGATCCCAGCTTATTAAAGCTCTTTTTGATGTGATTAAATGTTTGGCAGTGCCTCTGTTTGGCAGACAATGATGGGAGAAGGCTGTGGTTAGAAGAAATAAGGCACGGATTCAGTGTGTGAGCACCTTCTGAAACACCCTGACAAAGCCTGGGTGAGTTCCCCATCCCTGGCAATGCTGTGACCAAGGTGTGGGTAGGCTCAGCGTGACACAGCCCTGCAGCTTCACTATGGACAAAATCTGTGCTGACAGAGCAGCCCCCTGCCATGGGCCTTGTCCTTGTGCCAGCCCTGCTTGGTGGGATGCACCAGGGCTGCAGGCAGAGGGAGAAGCTGTTGATGTCAATAGTTTCATAACTATTGACATAACAACAGTGTCAGGGAGGGATCTGGATTTACAGCTGGCCTCTCCCTGCCTGGCTAAGCCCTGTCCTTCATCATTTACCTGGAGCAACAAATCATGCTCTCTATGGGCTTGTCACTTACTGGCTTTTGATGGACACCTCTCCTAGGCAATTCCAGTGAAGGTGACTGGTTGCTCCATTTTAGAAGACAGTTTGCTGCTGACAAGAAGCAGTGAAGAAAGCTTGGCTGATTAATATACTGTCTTTTTTGACATGCATGCTAGAAATAGAGGAGTGGATAAAAAGGTGATGATAAGCAGTGTGATAACAGACCCACGAGGGAAATGAACATATACTTCAAACTGGAGGCAGCAGAGCACAGCCCAAGTGACAATTAAAGATGGACTCTGCAATCTGTCCTTGTGTGGAGGCCCCTGGCTTCCCTGTAATTTGGAGTGTAATTGGAGTAATTACTCAGAGCTCACCCTAAGGAGCATGGTGGAACATCATTTTGGGTTGTTTCTCTCGCTGGTGATATGACAGCTCCTTGTAAATCACTCTGAAGTACCTGGGTGTGATGCTGAAGGAACTGGAATAGGCTGTGCTGGCCCCTGTGTCCAGCTTGTGAGAACAGAGCAAGAGTCCTTCAGCAGCAGAGGCAGTGCTCAGAAATTAATTGCTGGACAATTATTTAATTCATACTCCTCCTCAGTTCTCCCAGTAAGCACTGCTTGGCAGGCTGGGCTGCCTGTAATCCCTTCTCCACATTCAGAGCTGCATCTAATCCCTTCCAGCAGGCAGCTGCCTTTCCTGTTTTCCCCCATGCCAGCCTCAGCACAGCCCTCTGCCAGGGGCTGCCTCTGCCCTGGTGGTTCAGTGCAGCTGCAAACCCTCAGTGGTGCAGCAATGGCCACTCACTTCAGTGAAGGTGTCACAAGCATGCCATGGTTTGGTTATCATGGCAATCCCAGACACTGATCCATGGGCTGCTGCTGGCACTGACCAGTCCCAGACAAGCTCCATGGCTGCAGTGAGTCTGCAGCATCCCCTGCATCCCTGTCCCACCAAGACAGGGCACTGGAGCTGGCAAACCTCCCCAAAATCCCCACAGTGAGCCAGCTGGGGCTGAGGCACCTCCCAGCTGTGAGCCACAGGCTGACAGGCAAAGCAAGGAGGGGGAAGCCACACACCCACCAGGGAATACAGGACTTTTCTTTGCCACCTTGGGAATATCAGCTGAGCAATGGGTTTTGCAGAGGACACTGGGCAGTGTGTGCCTACAAGGTGCCAACAACATGAAGCCATTGGGACAGCAAAGCAGGGCCAGATGGAGCTGTCCTGTCTCAGCATGTCCATCTCCAGCAAAGCCTAGAGCAGCACTGACAGGCATGAAGGTGTGGGGGAGCAGGAGGGTGCTGTGAGTATTTTGAAAGTCAAAGGGCAGAAGGCTTTGTGCTTCATGAGCAACAGGGAATAGACTGGCCCACAGCCCAGTTTCTGTGGCTCCTCTTTCCAATGGAGGAGCTCTGGAAATCAGACTGTGGCATTAGGCAAGACTGGCCATGGCTGTTTATTGCTTCTCAGAAGCCATGTGGCAATCCTGCTCCCCAGAGTGTGACCTGTGAGAAGCAGGTGTGCTGCAGACCATGGGGCCTCCTTCCCTAGGGCCACTGCTCTCAGGGAGCTCGGGACATCACACCCAGCAGGCAGGGAGCCCACTCTGCAAGGTGCCTCTTGGCTGGAGCTCCTGGTGCTTCCCAGCACCGGATCAAGAGCACAGTCATTTTTCCTGGCTGTGGCAGGGCTCTGCCAGGAGGTGTTGATTAGCTTGGCAGGTTGCTAATTGCCAGGAAGGGCCCAGCACAGAGGTCAGGGTGGCTGCTCTCTGGGAAGAGGGAGGTCAGGACACCTTGGTTAAGTGTGTGGATGCTTGGGGAGAAGGGGTTGCACCACTGCCAGGGCTGGAAAAGCCCTGCTGCTGAAGCATGGCTCTCTTTTAAACTCCACTGGCTTTGAAAAAACACAGCCAAATGTCCATCTGTGTCTCACTTTGAACCAGCACCTCACATGCTGGAGGAAAACAAAATCCACAATATCCTAAAAAGCTCCTCCAAGGTGCACCAAGACAGCTGGGCAACAACTGTGTGGTAAGCTTCTCCTTGCCCTGTGCTTAGTAACCCCCAGCACCTCCCTCCTCAGTTTTAATGTCTTTCTTTTTAGTTATTTCTTCCCCAAATCACCTGCAGCTCTAATCTGAGGCTCCTGCCTCAGCTTATCCCAGCAAAACATGGAGCAAACATCCATGCTTCTGGTCTGCAGCACAGCCCCCTGTGCCTGTGTACCAGGAAAAGCACCTTGTCACTCCAGTGGAACACAGGGTTCAGAGGCTGGAGAGGGTGGCATGAAGAACCTCACATACCCACACAGCCATGTACAAACCCACACTCACATGCACTTGCCCTCCCTCAGATACTGGTTCCCCTCAGCCAAATGTTCCATCATCACCCAGACAAAAGGGACACCTGACATTTCTGGCCAGGTATTGAATGAAGCAAGTCTGTGAGATGGTGAGGCTGTTTAAAGGCTTTTGTTTATGATGTCTGCCAAAGATAAGCTTCCATGAAAGATGAAAGATGCCCTTTGGAAGCAAGAGTAAGGCAGGTAGGAGTGCCAGACTTAAATTACTGTGAAAGCTGACACTACCTTTTAACATTCAATGTGCAAAAAGCCTGTGTCCCACCATATCTTGAAAGAGGCCTCTTGGATTATGAGCATGACCAATAATGACTGGAGGTAATTCCTGCCTCCTCCTGGCAAGTGCAGAAGCTGACAGCAGAAATTGTCTTCCACACTATTGCTTTTCCCTTGGAGGCAGAGGTTCACAAGGTGTGAATACAAATCCATGTAGAAAGCCCAACTGCTGTTCTCCTAATGTGGAATAAGCAGTGGAGAAGAGGAGCCCTGGCTACAGCAGGGTCTGGGAGCAAGGAATGGCCAAAGTTTAGAGCTTTCACCTGGGCAGGCAGAATAAAGCATCACTTCTTGATCTATTTTACATTTTGATTTATACTCACAGACTCTCGATGCAAAGCCTTCTGTGCAGCACACATGGGAAGTGTTTCTTCAGGGATTAAATGTTTACTGGATTTATTACAATCAGCAGCAGGTTTTGTTTCCTCTCAGGCTCTCAAGGCTTTAAATACAACACTGTTGGTAGGTATTTCACCTGGCATCAATCTGAAAGAAGAAAAATATCTGAGACCTGCAAGATTAACTGTCCTTTCTGTGAGAAACATTTATCACTGTTCATTCTGCTCTCCTCTATCTTTATTTCTATCAAATGCCTGTGACCAAAGATCTTTGCCCTATCTGAAAGCATTTCTTCCCCATCAAACACAGATCATGCAATGCTCTCCCACACATACAAATTTCATGTTGCTAGAAAATTACAGTTTCCAGATCAGCCAGAGGAGCACTTTTGCTGTCCCACTGTACTCTGTGGAACATGATGTGCAGTTGGCCTAGAGGGGAGGATGTGGGGGCCTTTAATAAGGGGTGATGCGTCCCTCCATCCTCATCCATAGAGCCCTGAGAAGCCCAGCTCCAGGAGGGGTCTCCAGTCCTGAGGACTTCCCCAGCATGTTCTCATCCTGGTTTGCAGCATTCCCCAGGCCAGGAGGGCATCATGGACCTTCCCACGTGATGTTCCTGGGAACCAGGAGCCCACCCACTCCCTTTCCTAACAGCTCAGAGATGTCCCATGGGCTTGGCACTGGCACCAGAGGGCTGGGAATGAGTTAAGAGTCCTGAGATCAAATTTTCTCCTAAACCAGTAAAACACCCTCTGGTTGTTTGCAAGGGCTATGGGACAGCTGTGACCTGCAACTCTGTCCTGCAGTGGGATAATGCAGAGAGACAGGAAGCAACCCCACAGCCCTCCCCACTCTATTCCAGCCACATGCAAAAGAATGAAAATGTGGGGGACCCCTCTGCTGTAATTTGCTTTGTTTGACCAAGGACAAAACTGGTGCAAGCAGAGGAACTGCAGGAGAGCCATCCCAAACAGCACCAGGGACCTTGCACTGTGTGAGGAGCTGGGCTGGGAAGCCCAAACCTTGCACACAAGCCCAGCACAAACACTGCTGGCAGTTTTCCTGCTACACTGAACAGGGAAATGTAATGGCAAAGATCCATGTTTATCCATAACTAGGGAAAAAACATTTATCTGTCTCCACCAAATCCCCCTCTGCCAGCCCTCCCCCTAAATTGTCACAGAGGTTTATCCAGGGGCTGGAAGGTAACAGGAAGCCTGGTTTTGTATCAGTGCTGGCTATGGCTGTGAGCTTCCTGAAGGTTGTAGGAGACACCAGAGATGAGCAGCAGACAGAAGTTATGTGCAACACCTTGGATCTTCTTTCATCCAGAAAATAATCTATTAAAGATTTGCTTGAAAGGGGCATTTTCCTTGCCATTGATATTTCCAGCTGTAGAAATAACAACATATTTCCAATGCTTGCTTCTTACAGCAGTTTGCAAGGAGAAAAAAACATTGCCTGATGATTTCCAAGGCAGCAATGAAACTGAATTAACAATATTTGATAATATGAAAAGTAAAATACAAGTAAATAGTTTGATCTTCAGCAATATTTGCAGCTGATAATGATAATGTTGAACTGGTGAGATGCTCTCCTAATGACACAGTCACAGGAAATGAGGAGGAATATTTGCTTCCAGCTAATCGCTGAGCCCATATACTGTGTAACACCACAAAGCACATTCTGAATAAATCATCATTTGATCTTGAAGGTTATGCAACAAAACTTTCCAATTGCCTTTTCTCATTATCAAAAGAACTTTGGGATTACAGGGGAGAATTCATTTTTTCAGCTCTGGGAGCAGGGAGAAGCAGAGGTGTGCCTGACAAGGCAGGTATCTGTGTGCTTTGTCACCTGCAACAACCTGGGCACGATTCCCAGCTCAGACATTTCCTCCTGTGGAAGGGCAGGGAGGGTGGGACTGGGCAGAGAAGCTGCCAATGCTGGGATCCCACTGCTGCTGCCCAGCCCCTGCTGGGCACAGTCCAGAGGCTGGGCAGGGGGAAGCAGAGCAGCCTCTGCCATCACCCCTAGCCCAGACACCCATTCACCCACAGAGCTCCACACAGCTCCAAAGCCAGCAGGGCAGGTGCAGCTCCTGTGCCCCTGCCCCAGGGGGGCTCACGGGGCCGTGGGGCAGCAGCTCCTCCCTTCAGTGCCCACTGCAGCCACCCAGCCCTGTGTGTGCCACCTTGGCACTGGGTCACTCCTGTGCACACGAGCTCCTCATCATCTGCCCATTTATCTTTTCCAGCACGATCCACAATTTCAGCATAAATCAGCTCTCTCTCCTGGCTTTGCAGCTCTGTCTGTACCATACAAAGCAGGTGTCCAGGGCAAAGGCTCCCCTCTCCTGGGCCAGCACCTGCATCCTCCCCTGCCAAGCTGAGCCTCTTGGCTCTGTACATGACTCAGCTTTCCCCACAATGCGCCATAGGCGTTTTTTTTACAAGGATGGTTAAAAATACCACAGTTTGATCTTCTTTATGCAAAAGACTGTGACATCTAAGGGAGAAATTAGAAAAAAGCAAGCAAACTTGGCTCTTAACTAAAACTGGACAGCAGCAGAGCACAGCACTCTGCCAGGGGCCTCCTTCACAGCATCGTGCTGCTCCCAGGGAGCTTCTGCATGTGAAATGAATGGGCTCAGCTGCTCTCTCCATTTCTGGAATTTGGAGAAATTAGCATGCACCTTACTGTGTTATACAGTCTGAGCCCAGATGGTGTGTAGGAGGAGCCCTGAGAGCTCGGTGCATGCCCATGTGATGGGCAGTGTGGTCTGGGCAGCCTGGTGGCAGTGCTGGGACCCCAGGGTGTCACTGACATCCCAGTGCCCTCCCACAGCTGACAGCTGCAGGGGGTGGCTGCAGTGTGGGCCCCATGGGACAAATGCCTTCCCTGGGCCTGTGTGGGTCAGCCACAAGCATCCCTCCTTCAGCCCAGCCCTGCTGCTGGCCACAGCACTGATTTAGCTCTGGTCAGGTCCACCCTGCTCTGGCAGCACCAGAAGGTTGCTATTCTACAAGCAACTATAAAGGGCTCGAGCACTAGGACAGTATCAATTGTGGTTTTCTGACAATGGTTCCACAAAAAGCAAAGTTATTTTCAGAAGGGTAAATGCAGCCCAGACCATTATATTTAATTCATGTCCGCCCACAGCCCTCCTGCTCTGCTGAGCACAGTGGCACTTCAGACTCCATGTCCTGCCCTAGATGTGACTTTGGGGACAGGGTGACTTCACTTTCTAGTGTTGCTGCTCCTCCAGGAGGAGTTGTGGCTGCAGGAGGTCTCCCCCACCATGCCCTGCCACCCTCCCATGCCACTCTGGGCACCCATGTGCACCCTGCCTGGTGCAGCCACAGGCATGTCCCCAGCATCCTGCCCCACATCCTGCCCAGCCTGCACAGGATGCTCTGGGCTCCTGCTGAGCTGCCCACACCAGCTCAGGGTGGGCATCACTCCCTGTGAGGGATATGGAAGTGAAACTGGGAAAAAGACGCACATCACCTCTGGACACCTGGCTCCATGTCAGCCTCCCACATCCTCTAGTCTGGGACTTTTGGGATTGGGGGCTGAAAGGATAGCCAGAAAATCTTGAAATACTTCTAAGTCCCATATTTCTCAGCCTTTGTTTCTTTTTCACTCCTAGAATCAGGACAATGTGGTCCCTTTGCAGGGAGGCTTGGCTGAGCACAGGCTGCAGAAACTCCTGGGCAGGAGGAGCTGCAGAACTGCAAACACCAGTAACTTCATACTGGAGACCAGAGAGTCATTTTTCAGGATTTGTACATGATGCTACCAGCCCAAATCCACCTGACACATTTATTCATTAAGAACCTGGTACTGTGTTTTTATGACAAATGTATGACTGCCTTGGCACTCACTACTCAGCCCAGCATTATATAAAATCTTCCCTTATTATGATTATTTGATAATCCAACCTATTACACACAGCTCTTTAGGGAAGGAGAGGATGAAACACTGTGAATTTTATATCCTCCTTGTTATTTGCTGGTAAAACTTCACCAGAGCAATGACTGGTGAAAGAAATGTAGTGGCATCTGCTGAAAAATATTTGAGGTTTAAAAGTAAATGACTCATGATAGGATATTTCATTACGTTTGCTTTAATAATGCTGACTTCTTCTATTTCCTATTTCTGCAACATTGGCTGCTTTGAAAATGTGAAACACTGAGGTGTGTCAGCACAGGCAGGTTTGCTGTTTCTCCTTCACCACATGGAATTTTCTTCTAGATCTGTTCCTGCATCTTTTCCAGGTGAAATCTTTTTGACCTGGAAAATTTATTATCTGGTGAATCTTATGCCAGTTTTCCTATCCTTTTGCCTAACTTGGGAATCAAGCTGCTAACTTGGGGTTGCCAGCCTTCCCATTTGACACTGGCACAGTGTTGGCATCCTCCCTGCCTTCTGCACAGGTGTTCCAGTGAATTCCCATTATGTAACTGGAACACACTCCAGCCCTGCTGCACTCCAGGCACTGCTGTTTCCCTTATGCAGAGTGCAGTGGTTTACAATGCCATGACATCTTTATGTCTATTCCAATTACTGAACAAAAATTGCTACTGGACACCTTTGCTTTTCTGTAACACCAAGAGTTGCCCAAATTGCTGAGCACAGATCCTGCAGAGTTGCAAGATTTCCTTTGTTCCCAGGAGAGGGTGTGAACGTTGCTGATCCTCCTCAGCTGCACCACCCTCGTCCATAACCTGAAGCTGCTTTAATCCCTGGTGATTCCCCAGGGCTGATGCCCAGCATCTGCCCCAGCTGCAGGGGGCTGATGGAGCACAGACCATTGGGCCATGCAGCCCACCTGCCTGCTCTGCACCTGTGCTTCCCCTGCCTGTGCCCACAGAGCAGGTGCTGAACTGGGTGCTCCTGGTGAGCCCATTGAGGGCTTGGCATGAGCAGCAAGCAGGGAGATCCCAGCCTGGTCTCCCTCCCAGGATGGTGTTTGGCTTCAGGAGGGGAATTGGGGGACATGCTGCATCCCAGATCACCTTCCTGCTCTCCTCAGCTCTTCTCTGTCTCCTTGGGTTATGCCCTTCTACATCTGCACTACCCAGCATCTACCAGTGATGAATTTTGTTCCCATTTTATTACCTACTGCTCCATATCAGCCACATTTTCTTCACACAGGCTCCACATTTCCCTCTCCTGAACAGCTCAGCATCAGTGGCAGGTTCTGCCATGTCACCATTATACCCTATTTTCCAGATAATGGTTTCTATTGCAGGACCATAGGACCTGTCAGGTCAGCTGAGCATCCTTTACCTGGCCAGCTCTCCATGCCCCCATTCTACAGCTGAGGTGCCCAATCTCACATGCCATTAATTTTTTTCCCTACTGCTGCTGGTGGTTTTAAGAATTCTGTATAAAACTCCCCTCTTCCTTCAGCTCAGCTGATTATGCTGGAAGGAGATGTCTTTGCTGTGTTCCCAAGGTAGCCAGAGAAGTCCTCCAGCACAGAAAAGAAATGAGTTTGAAAGGAAAAAGCAAGTAGGGGAAAAAATGCACCTATTTTTTCCCTGACACATTGCCTAGAGCCCCATGTGCCACAGGGCATCCAGAAGTGATTTATTCCCTAAACTGATCCTGTCCTTAGGACCTGAAGGTGTCTGTTTATCCTGACTAGCTCCGAGAAGGGGATGTGTTGTGACAAAGGCCACAAACATTTCAACAGCTGCAAAATGCACTAAGAACAAGAGGTCTGCAGGTGATAAATGGAGACAGTTCATGCAGTGCTTTCTGAGAACAGGGCTCTGCTGGCAGCCTGTGGCTTGCACAGCTTCAGGATTGTCCCCAGCAGGGTCACAAATTGCTGCTAAACGATGGCTGACCAGGAGCAGGAGGAGAAGCTGGCACTGGAGCTGTGCTGGAGAAGACTGACACCAGGCAAGCGCCCTGCCAGGGCTGCATGGTGCCAAATCCATCAGGAATGAGCCAGGAGAAAGAGCTCAATGGTGCCCATCTGTTCTGAGGGGAGTTGGAACCCCAGGGCATCGTTTTCTACCTGCCACAACAGCAACATCTGCCCCACAAAAAAACACATCTGGCTCTCAGGAACACCCCACAAATGGCTGAGTGTTCCTGTTCCCTCTTTGGTGGGCAATGCCAAAGCCTCCTGCACGTCCAGACCTGTGGCTCAGGCTCTGCTTTGTTACAGCTTTTTCTTCAGGTAGGCAAACTGTCTAAATTAACACTGAGACTTTTGGTACAATGCAGCTAATGCCTATGAAATACCTCAGGAAGGTAATTTGCTCCAAGTGCTTCCCTTGTTAGCAGCTGATTAGTGAATAAATAATTTCCAGAGGAGAACTGGACAAAGCAAACCCTGCTGGCAATGAAAAGGCTACAGGACCGGGCAGCAATTTCTTTGCAATTAGCAATGAAATCTGCAGAGGCTCGTGATGGTCAGAAATAGAGCCACTGAAAACCTGGCTGAAATATCGACAGGTGCTGGGGAATGTGTCCCTCCAAGGCTCTGCAAAGCTTTTGAGGAAATGCTCCCAAAACATTGCAGCAAGCTAATAAAATCTGCATTAAAGGAAAAGCAGGCAGTTGCTGACCCGTGTCCCAGGCTTACTGCTTTTCTTTTTTGCCTTTTTCTGTGTCCCTCAGGACAGATTTCACGCTGCCCATGGCTCTGTTGAAGGCAGAGGGGTGGTTCTGGCGCCTGCCTGCTCTGCTGCTGCCAGGCATTTCTCAGCAAAGGCAAAATAATAGGTTGGCTTTTAATTGTTTTGGGTTGTAAAGTCAGGAACTCCATCTTAGCGCTGCAGCCCGTTGTTAGGCTTTGTGTTATTCTTGGCACGATGACCGAAGTGCGCTCAGTTTGAATAGCAGAGTTGAAAAGTAAATACTGTATCCTCTGGGATCCGTGGAGAGGGAGGGCGGGGATATTCCTTAATGGAGCACCCCAGCGCCTGTTTGGGTTAGGCTCACACTAATTGCTCCCTAGGTGAGTTTATACTAACAATTGATTATTTCAAATGGGAAAGAAGTACAAATGAGTAAGAGAATAAACACTGACGGTGTTACGAAACACAGGAGAGGAGAGCAAAAATCTCATGCAGCTCCAGGACAGGGCTGGAAGCAAAGCTAGGCAGAAAATCATAAATACTGTTTTCTGTACATGTAACTTCTCATGAATGCTGAATGACATAAAAACTGAATTTCCCCCTAAAGCTTAAGCTAAAGAGATATTTTCCAAAGCCCACTCTTCTACAAAGGAGACCCCTTTGCTCTCCCATCTCCTTCTCCACCCTGGAAAAACATGGGGATCTTGAAATGAGCAGCACTTTGCTGTGAGCCAGCAGGTGAGAAGACAAGGAGCAGGAATCTGTCATGGAGGAGCTCTGGGCTGAGTAACCTGAGGATAAAGCCCACCATATCATTGCAGAGACCCTGGCTGGGCCCAGTGCAGCCCTCCCATGGGTTCCAACACATTGTGCCCCATCCCTTGCCACCAGCCAGTGCAGGTGAGACTGCTCTCCCACTCCCCACTGCTGTGTCCCCCCACTGCTGTGTGTCACAGCAGTGTGCCCACACTTGCCACTCACCAAGGGCTGCCTTTAGCCTGCTGCATGTCCAGAAGGGCTACAGCCAGCCCATGAGCAGGCTCTGGAGTCTGCAGATATCCTTTGCTAGGCAGGGGAACAGTGATGGCCCAAGGACACGGTGCCAGCCCTCTGGAGGTGAGGAACTGCCTGTCAGTCCTGTGCTGCTGCTGCTGCAGGGTCACCACAGCAAATCCCCAGTGCCCAGGGCCAAACTGGTGCTGTTTGATGGTTTTGGGGCATCTTTCACCATGATTGTACTGGCAGCTGGTAAGTGCTGGCTGTCCTGGCCTTGGGCAGCATCACAGGGGATGCTCAGGTCTGAATCTGTGTGCCTGGAGCAACACCTGTCTGAGGATGGGCTGCAGCAGGAGGGTGCAAGAGGGCCAAGAAGGGTTGGGAAGGAGAGTCCCCATTCTTCCAGGAACTGAGGGAAATGCAGCAGACTGGGCACTTAGTGCAGGAACCGCCTGTGGGGGTGAGGGCTCCTGGGCAGGCAGTGCCCTCAGGGATACACAGCAAGCTCTGCTCCTGCCCCACAGCACAGCTGGGGGCAGCACCCTCCCAAAGGCCGCACGAGTCAGCCCCAGGCTGCCACGGCCTCTCTGAGCTGAGCTCATTAGTGCCTGCAATCAGCAGGGCATGAAGGGGAGATAATTACACAGCGAGCACGGCTGGGCTACGTGCGGGCTCTATAAATAGCACGGTGCGGCCCTCGCTGCCCGCTGCGCTCCCTCAGGGCCCGGGCCCGGCGGCGCTCTGTGGGGAGCTGGGCCTCGGGGCTCTCTCTGCTGCCTGGGGAAAAACCAATAAAGCTCAATTAAATGTTTCATTTAACTACACTCTTCCTAGCTGAAAAAAAACCCGCAGTGACTTCCCCAGTGGACTCTGATTTTGAACCAAAAAAAAAAAAAGGGGATTTTTGGAAAAACTCCTAAGCAAAAGGTTTCAGCCTGGGGCGATAGTGGCCACATGCAGGTGTTCCCCCGCAAACATTCTGGGACTCCACAGAGAGGGAGAAGCGCTCCTAACCCTACAGAGAGTATCCCCTGGCTGCAGGTAGAGAGCACAATGCCTGGCCCAGCTGCAGGGATGGCTGTGGGGCAGGGAGGGCACCTGGCCCCAGACAGCCTTGTCTCCCAAGGTGTCACCCTGCAGCACCCATCATGGTCCTTTGGGCCAGCCCTGACACCGACAGCCATCCCAGAGCTGCTCAGTCTCCAGTAAAAGCCAAGTTTGTTCATCACCTCACCCCTCCCCAGTGCTGGTGACACAAGCAGCCTGGCCTGTATTTCCAGCATGGCCCTTTGCAAACTGATGGCAAGGTCCTGCCCTGGCACGTGAAACCCCATGTCACTGGTGCCCCTAGTGTGCCCTGACCAGTAAACACCAGTAATGCTCCTCATCCTTCAGGGTGCATGACCTGGCTGCAAAACAAGGGGATCCAACCTCACCGTGCAAGGCAAGGCAGCATGGCTTAATCACCTCTTTGCTGTTCCTTCCCTGGGGATGAGAAAATACTTGAAGATAAGGTTTTGTGCTATTTGGAAATGGATTGATTCAGCACGTCAGAGAGGGCAGGGCTCAGGACGCAACCCATACCACAGCCTGTTGTCTCTGCACATCAGTTTGAGGGAGGAGAGCCTTTTCCCCAGTGAGTTCATTCATGGGCATGGGGGAAGGAGCCCAGGACACTCCTGCCACATATATGGTGTGTTCTGTTATCAGGCTAAGCCACAATCAGCTCCCCACGCCTCTCTTGCACGTGCACATCACACAGATGCACACACAGAGTGTGAAACAAGCTGGGCTGGGCTGGAGGTGGTTAATGTTAATGAGCCATGGGCTGGAGATGGTTAGTGAGCTGTGCACGTGCCTGACGCAGACCTGTGCAGCCAGCCAGGCTCACTGAGGCAGCATTTATTCAAGGAACAGCATGCTCAGCCTGAAGCTCACTCATTCATAGCACAGGCAGCTCCCAGCTCCCTCCAAACCAACCCTGGCTATGGTGGTGATGATCTTTAAAAAATTCAGCTTGTTTATTTGCATCACTCACATGGGACAGATGTGGGATAAGCTATGTGGGCCACCACGCTCAACTGCCCAGCAGATACACATCAGCTACTTTTTACACATGATAAGTGCAGGAAACCTCCTGTTGCACAGGACTTCAGTTGTGCCACAGAAAAACAGCCAAGCGTATCTGATATCTGCAGCTTTATTCTTGTATAAAAGGTTAAAGGCAAAGCTAGAAAAATGAACCTATTGCTACACATTCACTGAACACTTCTAGGACAACATAGGGCAGTAAAGCTTTTATTGCTCAGAAAAACCAACAGAAGGCTTTAAAGCTTATCTAGCACTCAATTTTTGTTTGTAAGTAACCCAATTTAAAGCAGCTTTTCAGTCTTTAAAGCCCTCTCACCTTTCTGGAATGCTTCAAAAGGAAGATGACCTGAGGACAGTGTCTGCTCTCCAGAGGGACCAGACGAACTCTCTGCATGAGGCGCAGAAATGGGCCACCAAGGAATGACAAATGAAACCCAACTGCCCACTGGGCACTCCTGCTGACCATCAGACAAGGCAAAGCTGCACAGCACCCAGGGAGCTGGGCCCTGCCTAGTGCAAAAGCAGCAGTCTCTGATGGCCCCATGGCTGTTCCCATGCCCCAGCAGCTGAGGCACAGATGGGCACCAGATGGGCACCATGGACTTGGCCAAGCAGAGCCAGGAGCTGAGCCCTGGATACAGTGGCTGTGGAGGTCCTGTTCCAACAACTAACTGCCCTTCCTCTTGGAGGGTGAGGCTACAGGCAGTGGGATATTGAATGCTCTTGGGACCCCTAGATTCCCCTGGGTTATGCTGGATCAGAGCTGGTCACCCTTCCTGAGGGACTGTTAGTGCAGCCACTATGCCCCAGCTGCAGTCAGAGCTGCCCCTGGGGACAGTGGGTGCCTCAGTCTTCAGGGATGGGAGTGTTGCAGTTGCCATGGTAAATTCTGACCTCCCCCTCACACCGGAAGTACTGGTCAAACACATCGCTGTATCCATGGTCCCTCCACCACGTGCAAAGCTGCCGGTTCCACGTGCAGTCAAGCACATGGAAAAGCTCTGGCTGCTCCATCCCCACCATAGTGAAGAAATCCTGGTCCCCAAGGTGGCCCTTGAAGTGGTACTTCTCCGTCAGCTTCTGCACCATGGTGGGCTCCAGCAGCTGGTTGTAGAGCTTGGATTGCCTCATGGCTTCCAGGTTCAGGAGCAGGACACCACTGTTGAAGCCTGGCAGCCCATCAGGAGGGGGCTCCCCCACTTTGGTTTGGGGGTTCTCACGGCGATACTGCCAGAAGGTGTGCCTGGAAAGAGAGGAAGAACAGGCACAGGGATGTCAGGAAGGGCAGCCTGAAGAGCAGCCACTCAAGTCTGGGCAGGTCTGGATCACAGCAAGGATCTACCACCCACCCAAGGGATCTCTGGGTGTCTTCTGTCTGGAGACACCCAGCCTCTCAGAACAGCCAGTGCTTCACAGGCCTCCTTTCTCTCCATCCCCCTGCACAGGATATTGCCCAGACTTCAAACCATACTGCTTTACCATCTCCCAAAGCCTCTTTGTTTGTACCAGCATCATTCTAGTGAGTCAAGTGGACAGAGGATCGTGTGACTGCTCACACGGCTGTGCAGAGAGACAAAACCACATCCCCAGTGCCTTGGGTGAACCACCACAAGTGTCCTAATTTCAATTACCTAAGCAAGCAGCCCAGAAATTTCTTTGGCTCCTTCCTCAGTCCTGTGTCAGAGAACATAACTCACCATACTGGCTACTTGCAGGAATTGAATTAATCCCATGCTATCCCCCAAGCAGCTGGATCTACCCTCCAAAACTGCTCCCATTCAGTCTGAAAGTCTTCTTCCCTCAAACAGCATCCTCTGCTGCAAAGCTGAGCACCTGACAGCAGTCTGAGCCTGTTGTGTCAAAGGAGGGCAGGAGGAACCCATGACCCCACCACTGTCTCACAGCCCAGGGCTGCCAGCACTGCCCTCTCCTTCCAGCCCTCACACTTAACATGAAGTACAGAAGGAACTTTTACACCTTGCTGTTAATATGTCAAGGAGAAACACTGTTAGAAAGAATAAGTCAAGCCTGCCACTGGATCCTCTTCAAACCTGTCAGACACCACCCAAGTCTCCATGCAGCTCAAGGCAACAAGAACTGGGTAGATTTAATGACCAAATGTTTAAAGTGGTCCCATGCTTGGAAGCTGAAGCTGGACTCCCTCAGATGTAAGAACATGCAGGGACATTTGCCCCTGGGACAGCTCCAGAGGCAATGCTCTCCACTGCAAACATTTAAATTTAAATTTTTCTTCTAAGAAGCCATGTTGAGCTCCCACAGGCTCTTGCTCAGGGATCAGATGATCAAATCCATCCTTCTGGCCTGTGATCTGGGTCCCAGCACAGTGAGACTGGCCAGGTGACAGCCAGGACAACACCATTACCAGCAGAATTATTCCAGCAGAAACGGGATCTATTTTTTTTCTATTGTTTTTTTCTCAGCAGAAATGTGGATCTGTTAATGATGTCAACTGTGAATATCTTTTTTATTTCCTGATCTGGAGAAACACAAGCATCATGCAGCATCACTTCCTTAAAACTTTGCATTAAAGCACAGACATTTCCCATTTCATTAAGGGTCTTTACACCACTCCCTTCCACCTGATTCAGAATGGAAAGGTTTTTCCCAGTGTCAGTTTTCCATGGAAGAAGGGCTCAGTCTTGAAGCAGTCCTAGGGAAGGGGAGTGGAGGACAGGCTGCCTCATCAGAGCTCATGGGCAGCAGTGCTCATTGGATCTAAAGGGTGGGGAAAGGATAAAGGGCTCTGCCTTTGCAAAGAGCAGTTGTGTCTTGAGGACAGGCAACAACAACTCATGGATGGGTTGCTCCTTAGAAAAGGGAGGCAAAACACTCTCCATGCAGCATTAGAGGGAAGCTCAACCTGCAAAGACAAGCCCCAGCACTTCAATCAGCCTTCTGACGTGCTCAGATCCAGGGAGTGGCTCAAGCCCACCTCTCCATCCTCTGCTCTCTGCTTCTCCCTGGCAGTGCCAAGAAAGCCATCCCCCTGCCCAGACCATTATGTTGGAAGCTGACAGGAGGGAGAGTGTAAGCAGTGCCACAGAGGGGAGCACATTTGCAGCTCCACAGCAGTGAAGCCGATTCCTTTCACATTCTTACCTCCAAACACATGCTGCCCAAGCTAAAGTACAAGATTACAGCCACTGTAAGCACCCAGGCCCTCGGCATTGCCAGGCCATGGTGGGGCTAAAGCAAATCTGTATAACATGACTCTGACTCAGTTTTTCAGCAGTGCTGCTCCCCAGATGACTTGTGGATGGCTGATAACGTGCCCTTTTCTACAGGAAGAGGAGACAGCCTGACAAGCAGCAATTGTTCAGCCCTTCCTCCCAGCACTGGCTGTGACAGGGCTGTCCTCCCCCGGCTGTGTGTGGGGTGTGGGGCTGGCAGGGAGGGCAGGGCCATCTGCAGGGAGCGATGCTGAGGTGAGATCCAGGATGTGATGAGCTGCAGGTGGCTCTGCAGTGCCCATGGTTTGGGATCCTGCTCACAGCTGAGCACAACAGCCTTGCCCCTGCTGAGCTCAGGCCAACCAAGGGAGAGGTATCCTGGCAGGGCCACTGGCAGCAGCTGTTTAGACAGGATTTTTCTTGGCTTTTGTCTTTTAAGCAGGTTTTAGTCTCTGTCCTGCCAGGACAGAGAAGAGCATGGCTGAAAGGCACCTCCACCCAGTTAGAAGTGGAAGGAGTGACGATTATGAGAGCATTGTTTTCTTCAGAGGAGATGGGGCTGGAAAAGCACAACAACCAGCCAAACACCTGACACAGCCTGTACCTACTCCACTCTGTCCTGCCTCACATCCCCCCCCGGCACTCACCTCAAATTTTGGCAAAGCATAGAGGCAAAACTCCAGGGGCTGGAAGAGCTTGCTGCCAGGATGTGCCCTTGAGATAATCAAAGAATTGAACCCCAGCTGGATGCAATGGAAATGTCTCCCTGACCCAAGCCCCTGGAGTAGCCGGGATCTCCCTGGGAACAGGCAGCTCAGGCAAGGCAGTGTGCCCTCCTCTCTGTGCCCCCAGCAGCAAAAGCATCGGCAGGAAGGCAGCCCCACCAGGATGCAGTGGAGCAGGAAGCTGTTAGCCAGGAGAAAGGGAGGAGAAAGGAAGAGGAGGCATTTGGGGCTTTTGTTAACTGCTCTAACCCATCTCGATGGGAGGGGACAGAGGTGACCTGTGGCCCCAGACCCTGTGCCATGGTGCAGGGGAGCTGTGCGGGGCCTGCCGCGAGCGCCTGCCTGCAGCCCCAACAGGCTTTGCTTTGAGGAGCTGTTTATAAACAGAGGCGGCGTGTGCTAGGAAACATCTGGAGAAGAGCATTTCCAAGCATTCAAACGGCAGGCCCAGGCAGCCCTGATAAAAAACGCTGCTTCCAGCAGGACTTCCCTTGCTGGCCCAGCACAGGGCGCTGCGGCCGCGCCTCCCCTGCCTCGCAGCCCGGCAGTCAAGAGCCCCAGCTCACAAAGCTGCCATCACACCCTTCCAAACACCTTCACTAGGAACAGCTGCCAGGCCAGGAGGGACCATCCAACATCAGCTGTACTCTGTAGGGCCTTCTCCACAGCAAGGGACAAACAAGCGGGGGAAAAACTTTGTTCAAATCTGTGAACTTCCACTCATTTACTTCAGCTCTGGGTTATGAGACAACTTAATGGGATAAGATGGAAACCTCTGGTAAAGCAGCTGGGTGCCTGAGCTGGCAGGAAAGGCAAAATGCAGGGGTTACTGCCACCTGGGAGACCAGCAGCAAGCTCAAAGCACCTGCCCCACAAGCAGTAGACTGGGCTTGTGTGCCTGTACCCATCTGATGTTCAAGAGGCGACAACCCTGCCACACCAGCTGTGCAGCTACCACTTGGCTTGCTGCTGAGGATGTGCACCTTCCCCATGAATCCACATCTCCAGGAATGCCTCTCCCCACAGGCATATGGGGAATCAAGGAACCAAGTCAAAATGACACGAAGTGAAACGAGATGCCAGGCCAGACCCAGGGTGCCCGTGGTTAGAGGATGCTCCTGGAAGGTTGCAGGGTGCAGCCAGTGTGCACTGCATGAGCCTACGCAGTTTCACCAAAGGGGAAACAAACCAACAGTCATGGAATAAAGCCACAAAAATAGGGAATTTGCAAGAGTCTGGATGTAATAAGCATCCCAGAAAGAGTCAGCTCCTTGTGGAGCTCACTGATTTGCTCCTATCTCTCGCCAAGCGCTGCCAGAGTTTGGGCAGCTGTCGGGGAGAGCACGATGGGCAGCAGCAGCAGGCCAGTACCTTGAGGATGCCCTTTGTCAGCAAGTCTCTCTCACAGGGGTCAGGGGACTTTGAGCCCCATCCTTGAGCCAGGCATGAGGCTCCTGGAGCAGAAGGGAAGCACGTGCTGCCAGCCATCCCTCTCTGAGCCACTCCGACAGCAGCCCTGCCGGCCCAAACACCAACTAAAACAAGCGCATGCTCTCGTACCTCCAAATATGCTGTTCAGTTCCTGAGCCAGAACACGGATGGCTGCCGGCGTTATCCCCAGCTGCAGGCACTTACCCAGCTGGCAAACACTACTGCTGCTGTGCAATGAGCAGTGAGGCACAAGTGCACCTTGCTCCCTGCTCTGTGTGCTGCCAGGACTCTCCCAGGGTGGCAGGAGGACACAGCATCTGGCTGTGGTCCCACCACGCAATCCCTGGCTGAGCTGCCCACCTGGTGATGCCTGGGACCTGGGGGGCCCCACAAAGAGGCAGATGGGAAGGGAAGCCCAATGTGAAGTATGCAGAGTCCTGATGGGGACAGGGGATGTGCTTGAAATGGGAGAGCAAAGGGGAGAACCCTGATAGCAGCTTCTGTCCTGACTGGAGGGGAGGGTGTGGGCAGTGGGGAGGGGAGAGTGATGGGAATGATAGCATGGTCCATTCAGGGGGTGATGGTGGCTTTCCCCCTTTATCCTTAGCACAAAGTAAGAGCACAGCCAAGAAACTTCCCTGCACCCTTCTCCTCTTGGCTAATCCTCACTGGGGCAGGCAGCTGTCAGATCCTTACCATCACCGTGTTCAGCTGAGATTACCCTGCAGGAAAAGACCAGCTCCCCTTCCTCCCTCTCCTCCCACCTCCAGAAGACATTGCAGCAATGAAGCAATGCAGGTGGGCCCTTCCAAGTTTCTGCCACACAAAGGGAGGCAACCACCCGGGGCAGCATCCAACCCAGCTCCCCCTTCCTGTCCTGGCAGCTGGACCTTGGCCTGGTGAGCTCAGCGGCTTCACAACAAAGCAGCCCTTGTTGCTAATTGCTTATTTTCCATGTGCAATTGCTAAACCCCTTAAAGAGCCAGGGCAGCAGGTTCAGTACCAGCCCATGCCACAGCACCTGAGCTGAGGCTGAACAGCTTGTTCAATCCAGGAAATCCCAGCTCCACACTTCTCAGGAGCACCATGTACCCAGTGATGTGCAGTGGCATCACCAACACAGCAGTACCCCTTGCCCTGCAGGGAAAAATGTCAACCTGGGGCAAAACAATGCCAACTTCCATCCTGGGACAAAGGGCAGGATGTGCTGGTGTGCACAGCAGGACCACCTTACCCTTCTCTGATGGGTTCAGGGTAAAGGTCCAGCTCAGGCAAGACCTCCAGCCACCCCATGGAAAACACTGATGAAGCAACAGACTGAGCTCTTCAATGAGGACATCAGTAATTCCTTAATAAAAGTCTCACGTAATGCACAAATTATGTCTGTACAGTGCTGGTCCCTACCACAGCCCAGCCAACATGCCAAACTTTTAAAAGGCCTGTATTTAGAGCAGCAAATTGATTCTCACTGATGACACTTCTGTGTGGACTTAGTCCAAAAGTGGGAACTCTTAAATAGATGACAAATGACAACTTGTGAACAAAATCTTTCTTTGGGACAGATTTTCAAGGGTGGCCCTTCCTTGCCATCAAACATTTGTACACCCCATGCCAGTGCTAAAATCATCCTCCAAATACAGGTGGGACCATAAATCCCTGTCTGGGTCACAGGAGTTTCCTTCCATCTATAGAGCAAACAGCACTGGTGGCAGTGCAGAGCAACGACCTGTGTGTGTGAGACCTTCCTCTATCAGCACCAGTACAGGAAGGGGGGCAACCCATCCACAGGGACACTGTAGAGCACTGTGGCCCTAATTATTGCTAAAACAGCAGATTTCTATTAACAACTGTGAATAAATTCTGCTCTGGCAGTGTTCTCATGCGTGCCCTGGAAGCACAGGCTGCCTGCTCTGGGACACTCTTGCCTGCCAATGGAACTCTCGGGAACAGGGGAGATGCTCTCTCTTCACAGAAACTCACCTGCTGCTTAATATAATTACTATTTGTGCTAATCAATGCACAGTTGTGTTTGTCAGATTTCATCCAATTTATACATTGTTTTTAAATGACATTTCAAGTTTGCATCATAGTAGGAATAAATTGGACAGATCTCATATATTAATGATATTCACAGCTGTAAACAACACAACCCTTTACCTTGTTGGATAATTTTTTAAATCAGAGGCAAAACTGAATTCCTCAAATTAATTCTTCTTCCAGTTCCTTGCAGGTTCTGTTTGTTCTGTAATTTTGGCTGCTTCTTGTCAGCCACTGCCAAACCAATTCCTAGAACCGTTTTCCCCATGCATCGAACAGCAGCACTTGCTACAAATCAAGTCAAAGTCTTGAAATGGTTTAAAATCCAAAGTGCACAGGGTTTGGGGCTTGCAGGACTGTGGGCAGGCAGCATTGACATCACAATGGCACAAATGGCAGGCACAAATTCTCCTGCCTTTACTCCTGAGGGGCCTGGGGAACAGAACCTTTTGTGGAAGCCAGCTCCCTGTTTCCTCAGGGCAAAAGCCCTTGGAAAAGAGTGAAGTCTCCAAGTCAGGGCCACCTCTCTGCATGAAAAGTCCACAAAACCAGGAAAACTCAGACAGGAGAACCTGCCTGCTGGAGATAGTCATCTCCAGTTCTGGAAAGCTCCATTGCAGGCAGCAGCCCACCTGCAGTGTTACATCTTACAACCACCACTGCTGCCTCCGCCAGGGAAAATCCAGCTGCTCCTTGCTCGCAGCTGTCAGCCGTACTTTGGGGTTTTTTTTAGATCCCAAGAGAAGGTACAGAATGTACCGTCTCAGCCCAGACTCCGACAGCCTGGCCTGGTTATGGATTTAGCATTAGCCTGCTCCCAGCCCAGGATAACTCCTTTCCTCTTCCAAACATCTGACAAAGTGACTTAGCGCCGGTGCCGCTGAGCTCCCACAAACACCCAGCACTGCAAGCGCCGCAGCCGGAGCTGCAGCCCTGCTTCCACCCACTAATGGGCTTCTCTGGCTTATTTCAGCAGCTCTCAAACAAACAAAACACATGTCACTGAGCACACAGCACACTTACAGCAGCTCCCACATGATCACAAGCAGAAACAAAGCCTTTCCTTTCTACAAAATAATGTCCTGTTTGAGTTCTTCCCAGGTTTTAGGCAGAGGCAAAGGCAAATGGCCTTGCAGCCACACAGGGACCCAAGTGTCGGCCCTTTGTAGTCTATAGCTGCCCCTTTGATGTAGATATCCTTTTCTACTGGACAAACTTATCATTTCCAACACTGTGGATTCCCAAGATGCCTAAAGCTTTAATTAGCTTCTTGACACAGGGCACAGTAGTAAAGATCTCACCAAATAGCAGAAGTGGAAGCAGCAGCCACCCTTCCAGCCCCAGCTGTGTGCATTCCTGGACCTGTGAAGCTCTGGGACTTCTCCTGAGGCCCACCTTCACAGCAGGTATCTTCCTTCTACCTGGAAGGGGTAAAAGCACCCATCTGAGGACCTGTGGGTTAAGTCCTCCCTGTTGCCAGCAGACCATTCCTCCCAAGGAGACCTCCAAAGGGAGCATGATGGGGGCAGTTCTGAGGGCCCCAGGTGGTGCTGGCATACTGTGGGCACCCAGAGGCCACTGTCACTGGCAGTGCCAGAGCAGCAGTGCTTAGGCAGAGAACAGGCTGGGATGGGAATGGGAGCAGGGAGCACGACGTGGCACATGGGGTCAGGCTGAGGCTGCTGAGGGCAGCTGTGCAATCAGTACCACTGCTCTGCTTCCTCTCACGTGCCACCAGTGTGACCCGACCGGTCTAGAACCAGGAAACACAGGAAGAATGGGGTTCAAGCTCTGCCTTCAGTAATCTGAGAGCTTTCAGGACATTTTGGGGAGTGCCACAGTATTTCCTCACCCTGATCCTCTCAACCACAGGGCTGTTTAGAAATGAGGAATCCTATCCCATTGGCACCTGGCAGCACTGAGTTCATGTGTCTGGGAACAGGTGCTGAGCCAAGCCGGGCTGGCAGGGAGGAACAGGTAGGTCTGGGCTGCACTGGTGTGAGGATGCCCATTGTCATGCTCTGATGGAGACCCTGCTATGCCCCAGGTGCAGCCCCAGTGCTCACACCTGGCCAGCAGGCTGAGGGGCAGCAAGCCATGCTTTCATCACCAGCCATGGCACAGCTGCACTGCTGGGAGCACGGCTGAGCTGCTCTGCAGGGTCAGGCATGTACTCACACACCCCCAAGGACAGTGCCCTGCTGCCCATCTGGTCGCTCCCATGCAGGCTGCATCTGGAAAGCTTCTCTGCAGATTTCTTAGCAGGGCTCAAGAGCACCAGAGAGCCTGGACGTCTCAATTTGACCAAGATGTGGCACGGAAGGCTCAGTGCAACATAAATACTTATACAGACCATTATCACTCACTCTGTGTAGCCTGGTGAGCAGGACTGGCCAGCACAAATGAGCAGCTGAAATGATGCAGGGGACAACAGGACTTTTAATTAAGGTTATGACTCTGAAGAAGCACCTCCTAGCATGGAAAGCCTTTTGGATGATGCAAACTTTAGATGCAGAGTCTAATCTTTACATCAAAATCACTTCTACTGAAGCCAGAACTCCTGATCTTGGCCACAGTGTGAACCCTCTGCAGGCAGACACATGAGCAGGCATAAGCCAGCCTGGGAAGAGGCTCTTCTGCAGGCCAATATTCAAACAACAGCCTGGCAGGACAAATTCAGTGCTGCCATAGAAAGCTCAGAGGCATCTAGGAGGCTACTGCACAGTACCAGTGTCCTCAACAACCTCACCACAGTGGCACCTTCTTGTGGGATGAAGTTCTGCCTGCAACCCTGTCCACAGAGGTGTCAACTGTAGCCCATGTCCCACACTGGATCCAACAGCCACAGGAAGGACAACATGTCTGACCCATGGACAGGGTGCCTCTTTTCCCTGCTGCGGCTGGAGAGACGGAAACCTGATGTGATGCCGGTGGCCTCGGACCTCAGATCACTTCCTGCACATGACATGGGCTCCTGCCACCTCCCCCTCTGCATCCAGGACTCCCTGCCAGACACTGCAGAGCAATCCATGTCCAGCTTCAGCAGGAGCTACTGCTCTCCACAGGCCACTCCAGTTCACCCTGAGTGGCCCCAAAGGACAGACCGACACCAGACTGTGGAACAGTTAAATCCCAGCACTGGCCTAGCAGGAGGGCCGGGAGATCCTGTTGCTCAGAGAAATGTGTTTGTCCAAGACAAACAGTGGCCGGGCATTGTTTCAGCATGAGTCAAGCGAGTGGAAACACTCCCGTGCCATCCTGTTTTGCTGTCTGGAGGTTTCCCCTACCTTCAGGATATGCAGACAGGCTCTGGGATGTTTCCGATTCGCTGTTCTCTTACTCCTCCATTTCCCGGAATGTCTGTCTGTGCCCAGCACTGCTCATTGCACCAGTGCAGCAGCCTGAGCCTTCTGCAGCCCCAATTTGTGCCCACAAAGTGCAGCCCACAGCCAGGCAGCCAACGGGCAGCTGATAGAAAGAGATGGTGGATTGATCTCCATCCATCTTTCCCATTGCTACACAGCAGGAAAGGTGGCACCCAGACCCCTTCTGGCCACTGCCTCACCCTGCCCCAGGGAACTGAGTCCACAGCTCCATGAGCAAGCTCAGGACAGCTCTGCTACTTCACCCCAAGTCCTCTGATGCTTTGGGGCAATGCTAGTGCTGCTGCAGAGAGCTGTGTGAAATGGTGAGGAAAATGTAAGTGGCAACACAGAGACCCCATAATCACCCTGTAATCCTCCTCCCTCCCCACAACCCTTTCCCCAGCTGAGGCTTCCAGCCTGCACACAAGGCAAACAACGCGGTTGGAGCTGACACCTGTTGTTTCACACGTACAACGTTTTTTATCTTTCTAAAAGTATAAAAATAGTGAAGAATTTTTATTTTATAAAGACATCCATGCTTTGTCAGCTCATGTTTGTGTCTGGAAACCCTTTTAACAGTGAGGTGCGAGCCCCACAGGGTGCAGGGCTTGGCAGGAGGGCAGGCTGGAGTTTGCAGAGCTCGCCCCACAACGGGTGATCTGGCGACAAGAAGGATCAAGAACTTGTTTTCACATGAAGATCCAAACAACACAAGAAGAAAAGCACAACATAGCCCAAAGTGACCCAGAATGTCAAAACTGCAACAACAGAAAGTTCAGCCCAAAAATGCAGCCTGTGAAGGCTATTATTGCTTGGCATGTTTGTCCCCACCATGGGTGGCAGGAGGGGGAGAACACAGCTATGGCTTGGGTCAGGTATTCAGTGCTCAGCCCATGATCCCCTGCCTTGTCCCCTGCCATGCTGAAAGGCTCTCCAGTGGAGCCCCTCAAACCTTAATTCAGTCCTTTCCAGGCACACACCCAGTCCCACAAACCACATCCAGGCAGCAGATGACCATCCCCACTCCCTAGTTATGCATTGAAATAATACAAAACCCTGCAGAGACAAAAACAAAGTGATTCCACCCTGCACTAATTGCAGCCAAACGAGTTCTTGATTTACCCTGTTCCAGCACCACTAAGCAGGGATCTGCCCTGCTGGGCCCACCGAGGCCACAGCCTCACAGCCTGCAGCCACTCTTGGCTGGGGCTCTTCCCTCCATCCCCTTTTAAGCTCTAACAATTGCATATGATTAACTGGGGCTGGATTTACCACTCTGGGCACCAAAATCCTGTCAGGACACCCAAAGCAGATACAGGAGACCTCTACTCTCCAAGCATGGTGTCACCCTATGGAGACAAGACCTCAGCATCCGTGTTCCTCTAGTGCCAGCTCTTCCTGCCAAGACTACAAATCAGGAGAGAGGCAACACCTATGCCACAGACAGAGAGATGTCTTTTTCCAGCTCAGAAATAGTGGTGGCTTCTGTAGTTTGAGCAATCACATTCTGTCATATGGTTCAGGCTTCCAGGAAGCAATTGGTAGTGACTTACAACCATCAATCCCCTGTTGATGAACTTCTGTCTCTACCCTCTTCCCATCTGGATGCACAAGAGCAAGAAAGGCTGGTCCAGATCTCTGCAGCTCAGCCTGTGCCCAAGAGTGCTGCTGGTCATGTTCTAAGAGGCTCAGCAGGGAAGTAGGCTTCCAGCAGGGAAGGAAAAGACATACAGATCTCTTAGGGTTTTTTATCTTTCTCCAAGAACTTTTCCATTAGGATTAGCAAATCTAGCCAAGCCATCTCAGATGCTCAAACTCAGCTCTACTGAGATTCAATAAGGCATCTTGGGATAATTACCTGATCTACCCTGGATTAAAAGAAAATCTGAGGTCCATCCTTAGAACAATGGCTAAACGAAACCAATTTCTCTAAGCACCTGGAAACATCCCTGTGTCCCTGAATCCCACCAGTGGAGGGATTTGCATTATTTCCTATGAGTGGGAAGGACCGAGCCACCTCTTTGAGAGTGGTTTCCAGCACAGTTGGCAGTGGCTGTGGACCAAGGGTCTGAAGAGCAAGGGACCATGAGGGCACCTTCATGCTCGCAAGCCCCGGTCAACAAGAGCTGCCCATTCAGCCTGCCCTGGGGGAAGGAGAAAGTGCATTCCAGGGACCCAGAACCTCACTGCTGCCCAAACTCAATCCCTACTCTCTGCAATACTCTCAGCCAAAACTTCAGCGCGCCAACACGCAAACAATTACAGCACCTCAGCAGGCATGGCTGGGCAAACATTACATGATGTACTCTAGATGTCCTGGAGTCCAGGCATGGATTTAGCACTGATGATCAAGAATTTGCCTTTGGAAGTCTTGTGATGGTGCGTGAGAACAAGCAAACAAACCACAGCAACACTGTATGGTTTGCTCATATCGATTTACAAGTTTCAGATTAAGGCCCCCTGCAGGGATGGTGGACTGGTCTCCACCATCTCCATAAAGCACTGCTCTCTGGGTTTTTTTCCAAAGAGCAACCTGAGTAGAAGAGAAGCCAGCAGCTGCCTGCTGCCCACTCCCTGCTCCCCCCGGAGAGGGGGCTGTACCTGTACACTGGTTGCATTTCTCTGGCAATCCCAATGACTGCTCCCTCTGGGAAGTTGTCAAACTCATCAAACAGCTCTCGGATGTTGGTCTTATACTTCAGGTCCAAGTCTACCTGGATGATCCGTGTTATTTCTGAAAGCACAAAGAGGAAAAGTCAGCAATATAAGACAAAAGTGTAACCTGTGATTACCACCAGCTACTGGAGGAGCTGAACCCAATGAGGATTTGGTGCAGTCTACTCCATGGGCAACTCACATCTAACACAATCCAGCTGCAACCTCTGCATGAAGCAAACAAACTTCAGCCATCATGAAGCATTTACCACTGAAGTGTGTTTACTTCAGAAATCATTTCTGGTGACCCCCTGCCTCTATCCACTCCCTCCTTCCTTCCAGAAGACTGGTTTTCCATATAACTGATAAAAGCAAGAGGTAGCTTCAACTTAGCCTCTCTCCGTTTCTGGAAGTGCTTCTGTAGTGCCAGCCCTGCAAAATTCCATGCTTACTTTCAGCTACCAACTCCTTGAATGCTTCCCACCTCCATCCCAGACAGCATCCATCCTGGCCCAACATATCAAAGCAATTCCCATCATGGACAGCATCAGTTGTCACCACATGACACTTCCAGTATCACCTGCACAAACCCATTAGCTCCCAGCAGCTTGCCACGGGCTTCCCTAAGGAAGAGGCCACAGAGATGTCAGCCCTGTGCCTGCACAGAACTGCTGGTGATCTGCAGCAGCCTGGAACACTGTTACTGCTGGTGGTACCCTCTCAGAGGCAAGGGGGGTTCTAAAGACATGGAAACATCTTCCACTTGCAGTGAGACATCAAGAGCAAGGAAAGGCTAGAGGACATAATTCTCAAGGCTCGGCCTGAAGTACTTAACAGGGTCATGCCCCTGCTCAAATTTGTCCCAGTCTCCTCTGCAGCACGAGAAAGACTGAAAGATGGAGATGCTGCTTGTGCAGGAGATGTGCCTTGACAAGACTGCTCATCCCAGGTGGATCTGGGGATGCTGCAGGGATTGCAGCAGGCCAAGTGCAATGCAGCAAGTGCAGACACTACAAGAGATGAAGCCATTAGATGGGATCATCCAGCAACAGGAAAAGCCATGGTCATCTTCTGGCCAGGTCAGCTCAGCTCAGCCCTTCTCAGGGACTGTGAGTGGAGCCATCCCCAGGGTATTATGTAATGCCCCCTCTACTTATGTGTGTTATAAAAGCCAAGAGCAAATTGGCCAGGTTGCTTAGCACTCAGCAGTAATTGGATTGTAAGGCTGTGTCAATGTCTTTTGGTCCCACTCATCATGCACAGGTGCCCTTACAGCTCCCTGCAGGCTAGACCTGCCTGTCACCACCACTTCCAGAGCAATTAGCAAACCAAGCCTTCATCCTTCCTCCTGCCCAGTACCTGGAGGCAGGAGGACAAGCCCTGCCTGCCCTCACCTTCTGCTGTGCCTATGGGCAGGGCTTCCCATCAGCCTGGTGTTGCTGGGGCAGTGCCCCCATGGCTCCTGATACCTTCACCTTGTTGTGCTTGGGACAGGCTGCTGGCTACTCCTGGCTGCTGAGAGCAGGAGGCAATGGCTGTTTTCAGCCCCCAAAGCCACCATGGCACTGAGAGCAGCCAGGCACCAGCAGTTATCCCCCAGCACAGGAGTGCAGCTTTGCATTTTCAAAAGTGTTCATTGCTTGGTGTTTGTGTTTCAAGCAGATGCTGGGCTGTACAGCAGCTCTGAATTTTTTGCAGATCTTGCACTAATCTAGGACTCTTGGCAATTGGTCATACCTACCACATTGTCCTCATTTGAGAGCAAAAAGGCCCTGTGAGGTTAAGCAAGAAATATACTGCTTACACTGCGAAGCACCCAAGCAGAAATATAAATCAAGGAGAAACAGTATCTGAGCTACAACTTGGGTTGTATCTCAATTTATTTTTTTAACATCCATCATGCTCTATCTGCTAAAGCAAAAGGCCATGCTCCCTTCAGCTGTCAGTATGGCAATCCTCAGGCCTACCTAGTGTTTACCATCACCATAATCCTCTGTTTGCAGAGATTTAAACCCCAGGCACAGTAAATCACCACAGGCTAAAGCAGGTCTTGACCTGAAAGCAATTTCCCCCAGCCTTCCGAACTGCCTCAAAAATGGCCAGTGCAACTGAAGCATATGAATCAGCAGAGCAGAGGATTTCTGCAGTGAGGAACAAGACAAGTATCCCACATGCACCCAACCTCCCCAGTGCCTCAAACCTCAGTGGGGCAAACCCCCAAATCCAAAACATTACCACACTTGAGAATACCCAGACTGGTCACAAAACTCCAGGACAAGAAGACCTTGGACTTACAGCACAATCTCAGCTCCAGAGAAATGTGGGGAGCCTGAGCCCTACAAGAGACTGGGAAGAAGGGATGGGATTCCCAAGGGCATCCCAGCACCACTCCCCCTAGTGCACAGCAGCCTCATCAGGTTTCAATTAAATCAACTGTGAGCCACGTCATCCGATTGTTCTGTAAAATTACAGCTGAACACAACTGCAGTTAATCACAGGGGAGAATGAAAGCTGAGCTTGGAGGAAGCTCCAATCCCAACCCTGCCTGCCCCAGCACCTCAGTGGGTGAAAGCTCTGGAGGGTCCCTGTAGCCCAGCCAGCTGTCCCCAGAAGCCCCAGCTGAGCAGGGGGCTGAGCTGAGCACAGCTGCAGTGCCAGGCAGGGATGGCAGTGCCACAGGAGGCCAGCATGGAGACACACAGTTTATTTACACACACACCCTTGGCTTCTCCATCCTGCCCTTCCTTAGAGGCTTCCCATGTTTGGCTCACCCCAGCACACTGGTCCATGCTGTGCTTCCCACAGAGAATACTCACCAAGAAATTAGACCCAGAAAGCACCAAGTACTTTTTTTCCTTTGATTTTTTTAAATTTTAATTTTTTTTTGTTAAAGCAAGCATGAACTGCAACACTGAGATGTAAGTAAGCATGGGTGACATAAAGCATCACTTTGCCAGATGCAGCTTGCATGCACAGATTAATGGCTGAGATGATTTCTCTGCCTGGGCCTGGCAAGGGGCCAGGCACTAACATTTCTGATGTGTCATGCTCTCTTACCCTTCCACCAAGCCTTTGTCCTGGCTGCCATGTGGGGGCGGAGGGATCGCGTGCTCTCTTAGGCACAAGCTGCTCACAGGGATCCAGCTGGAAATGTGGGAAAAGGCTGAGTGTTTTGCTCAGCAGGGAGTTTTCTAACTTTGCCACACTGTGTAGAACCCACCTCTCTGTTCAGCTCCAGCTCTTCCAGCCACGGCATGGAGAGGGGAGCTGTGCAATTCAGAGATGGTCTCCATTAGCAGTGACAGCTTTATAGGACAGGTTGGCCCCATTTAAAGCTCGTAATCTTTTACTGCTGCCTTGTATCAGCAGCTAGAGCAGGGCTGTGCTCCAGGCTTGGCTCAAAACCTCCCCAGCCCTGCCCAGAGGCGAATGGCCAGGTTCAGAGGTGCCTCATCCCACCACAGCCTCATCCAGTGAAGGGGCAGAGGCAGGCAGAGGTCATGTCCCTGTGCCCTGCTGCCCCAGATTCTCTGCCAGGACCCAGCACACAGATAGGCACCCCTTTGGTGTACTGAGTGCACAGCAGGTTGTCTGGATGCTCTGAAAGGCACCCAGCAGACCCTGTGGTAGCAGGCAGCTTCTTCAGCAAGTCTAGCAGCCCTTCCCAGAAAGAATGGACCCCAAAAACTGCCCCAGGGCACAGCGGGGATAGAGCAGGTATGCAGTGTGCCAGGCCACCCCAACACTGGAATGACACCTAGGAGGAAACTTGGTCTAGGTGAGCAATCTGATTTACCAAGTGAAACACCTGTCCATGGCAGGGGGGCTGGACACAGATGAACTTCAGAGTCCCTTCCAACCCAAACCATTGTAAGACTCTATGAAATTGCTCTTCCCAGAAATGTCAGGCAGGATCATGAATGGCAGCAGGGGCCACAGGGAGGAGGTGAGCTGCTTTGGTGGACCTAGCCAGAGCTCTGGTGATGTTATGTAGCTTCATGCCAACGAGAGACTCCTCCAACACAGAATCATGAAATTATTTAGGCTGGAAAAGACCTTTAAGATCATTGAGTCCAACAGTTAACCTGGCACATATCAGGTGGGAGCACCTTGACCTCCCCTGCATCACAGCAGTGACTTTTGGGACCAGAGGTGCTGCAAGAGGTCACATCAAAAGGGGCATTGCTGGGATTGCTGCCCCAGCTGTGACCCAGGCACACCACTTTGCCTTTTCCCACAGAGCCAGCACCTCCCAGTCCTGCAAACTCCATTCTTCAGGAGGCAGTGCAGGGTGGTGGCCTGGACAGGGCTGGGACAGGGAGCTGCTGGAGGCAGAGCAGCTCAGCGAACCTTCTGTAGGGCCAGCAGCAGCTGCAGCCAGCACGGGTGACACAGTGCAGCCAAGTGACAGGAGTGTCCCCTGCTGGCTGCAGCTCTGGGTGTTGCAGAGCTGCAGTGGGCTGTGGCAAAGGGCCAGGGGGGTGGCTGTTCATTTTGCCACTTGACTGGACCACCAGAAGGAAGAGAGCCAAGCAACCAAAGCTCTCTGAGTTGGAGTCAGAAGGGCTGGGGATCTCTGGTTTACAAATGCTGGGCACACCTGGACAGCTGCTCCTCCACCTCACTTTGAGCAATGTTTTTTTAGTCAGGTTTTTTAGCTGCGCCCAGCATGGCAGGAAAAGATCCCAAGGGAAGAAGGGGCTGTGAAGGACCAGCAGTGACTTTTAGATGGCTGCCTTGGGCCATAAACGTCCTGGAGCAGGGCAGCAGCCCGAAGCTCCAGCAGGCAGCATGCCTGCAGGAGCAACACGTGGATCCACAAAGCTGCCTGTGCTGGCTGTGAAACCACAATCCTCCGCCCTCACTGCCTCTGAGAGACGTATGGCCAAGAAAAACTGCACTCCCACAGCCAGCACCATGGCCAAGCATGGATGCAGAGTGGGTGACAGGCTCCAGAGGTCCTTGTGCAACCCAGAGGGTACTGCCCAGCAGCAGCAGCCAGCTGTCCCCAAAAGCCTCAGCTGCAGCAGGACACGAGAACAGCTGCAGTGCCAGGCAGGGATGCCAGCACCTCAACAAGCCCAATATGGAGGCACACAGTTTATTTACACAAACATGCTGGGTTCTCCATCCTGCCCTTCATTAGAGGCTCCCTGGGTTTGGCTCACCCCTGCACTGGCAGCTGCCCCTGGCTGCTCTCCCTGCTGCTGTCAGCAGGGCTGTGAGCAGCTTCCTCTCTGGCTGTGTGCTCCCCTGGCCAGGCCTTGTTTTCTCCACACACAGCCTCCCCTCTGTGCCCAGCATTAATCACTGCTGCCTGCCCAGATGACCTCGGCAGCACCAGAGAGCCTCACCCAGAGGAAGCAGCCAAGGCAGGGGCAAACAGGCACGTGTGCAGGCACAACATGCTCCTCAGAGCTTGCTGCCACTGAGCTGGCAGCTGGGGGGCTGCAGTCCCCCTTCCCAGGACATAGTGCTGCTCCAGAGCCCACCCTCCCCAGAGAAGATGATGCTACAAAGCCCTGCACCAGCACAGCTTGCCAAGGTGCAGAGCAGCTTACCTTCCAGCTGTGTGCCTCAACATGGGTCCTGCTGTCTGCCATGCAGCCAAGGGTCTCCTCCATGCCTTGGGACAGCTCAGCAGCCTCCTTCCCCATCAAACAGCCTCCTCCCCATCAAACAGCCTCCTCCCTGCACACAGAGCTCCAGGGAAGTGCAGGGGTGATGTGTCCCAGCAGCCTGGCTGCTAACCAGCTTTCTGCAGCACTGATTAGGCACCAGCAGAGCAGAGCAGTGGCTGAAGCACAGCAGCTAATCAGCCTATCAGCTAATTAAAAAATTAAGCTGTCTGCCAGAGATAGATGACAAATCATTGCTACCACCCACGCAGGGCAGGCACCTGGGTGAGCTCAGGGGTCTGCAGCAGCAGCAGCAATGCTCCCAGGTACTGACAGCAGCATCACTTGGATCGCCTTGCTCCACGCCCCACAGCCATCTCCTGAGGGAAGGGGACGACTCTGCAGGAGATAGATGTGTTCTGTTCCAGGAAATTCATTTTTCCTGGGCATCCAAGTGTCCCCTTGTAATCCATCAAGGTCTGATGGACTAATATTTAGCAGTACTCAACACCTTGGCTCTTACCTGGACTCAAAGGCAGCAACATGGCTAAGCATGCAATAGGTTTCAGGATGGAGGTGGAAATGCTGTTTGCCTTGTATTTAATACATGCTACTGCTGGGGAAGGAGTGTGAAAACACATTTTGGAGCTGGAGGAAGAGCAGCAGGAAATCTTTTAATCAGACAAAATAAGGTTTGATTCCAGTTTGCTATAAATTACAAAAGAGTGGATGGAAAGCTGTAAAGAATGAGCAGGTGAGATGGAAAGGGAAACCAAAAAGAGACACAGGAAAATAAATTTTCTGAGCTCAGATCCCAGTTAACTGCACACACTGGGGGAAAGGGCTGCAGGCAGATTTTGTCCTTGTTTCTTCCTGCTAAACTCTAATGAGCTATGGCAGAGCAGGGAGAGGCTGTGGGGGAAAGCAGCCCTGGCATCAACACAGGGTGACCCCCAACAGCTTCCAGTCCTTTGGGAATGGGGCAGCTGCTCTGGCTGGGGAGACAGGAGGGCAGCACCCACCACAGCACTGGGTGATGAGACCCTGCTGCTCCGTGGGAGTGGGGGGAGCAGCCAGCCCTGCCCTGACAGATCTAGGACATCCAAAAATAATCGATGGTGACACTGCAGCAAGGGGCAGGCAGTGGAAATGATGAGAAGTGACACTACCCCCGGGGGCTGCGGGCCACGTTGGCCCCAGAGGCAGCAGTGCCACAGGGAAGGGGTCTGTGCTGGGATGCAGCACTCAGGAGACTTCCAGGCACTTGCTGAGCAGCAGCCACGTCCCCCTCATCACAGCAGCCCTTCCTGGTGCCTCCTTCACACCAGGGCTGGGGCCAAGGAGCTCTCCTGCCAGGACAGGCATGTCCCACAGGCATAATCCCACAGATGGGACTAGCAGCTCCTCTCAGCAAATGTGGACCCCTCTACAAGGCCACAGCCTCCAGTGTTTACCTGGGGTGGGCTTACTCAGAGGTCTGCTCTTGCCTGCTCCTGAAAAGCATCATGAAAACAGCTCTTTCAGCACAACAGGCTCACCCCAGCAAGGAACAATGGCTGGCACAGCCATCCCTATTGCTCGCAAAATGATCACTCCAGCGTCTTCCCTTCCCATCACAGGACCTGACATAAGTGCTTGCAGCTCCGAGACAGGCTGGGAAGGGAGTCTGGCTGTTTTTCACGTGCTTGTGGTACAAAGCAGGGAGGGAGGTTATGAGAGCACATCAGAAACTATTAACGCTCCCTCCATCCCTGTAAAGATGGAAACATTTTTGCCAGAAAGCAAACCCTTCAGCTACTGCAGCATCCCTTGGGAGCTGTGGTTTGGGAGCACATGGCTCTGGGGCCAACTCCCATGACTGCCACAGACCCCAATTTTCTGTGCCTTTTCCCAACATCTCCCCGTTGGTAGCACACAATCAAGCCTGAAGCATGTGGGATGTGGGCACTCTCCTCCCAGCCCTCTCCCTCCCAACAGCTGCATCTCTGCATTCCCTGATGTGGTGGGGCTCAGCAGTGGTGGCAGTGCTCAGCCAGCAGGAAAGGATCAGCAGTGACGCACTTTCAAATGCTCACTTATCACAATTATTACAGTGATTTGCTGAGTTCTGTGGGCAGCTGCCCTGTGCACCAGGAATTGCTCTGCAGCTGACAGGAGGAAGAAGGGGGAGTGATGCCTCCCGCCTCCCTCCACCTCAGAGACCTCTGATGCCCTGTGTGACACAGGATGTGCGCAGTGCAGCTCTGCACGTGGGTGCTGTTGAGGGGACACACCACACATGGCACCCCACAGGCAAACAGAGTCCAACCTGGGCAATCCCATGCTGTGGATTGAAACAGTGCAGAGGCAATGTTGAATCCTCATGCACACATCCCTACACAAGCAATCAACAATGTGTTCAGGATGCTGCCTGTGGGATAGCATTCCTTTCCAGAAGGCCACTAGCAGAAGACAGTTACTGGTTGAGGCATTATTCCACTACACAGACTGCTTTCCTGGTACTCTTCCCCCAGCTGCCAGGCTCTCCACCTCCACAGCCAGAGCAGGAGTGCTCCAGGTGCCCGGCCTCGGCACAGGCAAGGTGCCCTGAGAAAGCACAGCACAGTTCAGTGCCTGCTCCAACACGTCTCCTGGCTGGCCTTTGCCTTCCCTCCAGCTCTGCTTGGTGGGAAAGGCATAAGCTGATGTTCACAGAGGCCTCTGTCTCCAGGCTGGTAATCCCAGAGCAGACAAAGGCTGATATCAGTTTCGTGGGAGACCAAGCCGGAGCGAGCAGCTGGATCCTGCTGCAGGCAGCACCAAACCCCAAGCGACTGGGGCTTGGTCATTGTCAGGCTGCTTGGACAAACATCATTATAATCTGGTCTGTGCTTAACAATCAGTACAGCTGTTGATAACGAGCTGGAGAAATTGCCCTGTTCAGAGTCTGAAGCCAGGGAGACCACTGGACTTCCCATGGATTCTGATGTGTCACAGGTGCTGTCTGGACACTGGCTATGCAGCCAAAGGCACAGCTCCCTGCTGGCCCCTTCCCCAGACAGAGCTGCTTACTCACCCCCAGCAGCCACCCCTGCTTCCCCCAGCACCCACATCTGTGTCCCCCTGACATGCTCCTGCACAGCTGGCAGCTCCAGGACACACTGGGCTTGCTGTCCAACACACAGCAGCTGGCTGTGATTCCCTCATCCATGAGGCAGCCCAGCACCTACAGCATCCTGCAGAAAGGAGCTCTACAGATCACCATACTCTGTTTTGAACATCCTTTTCACCAATTTTGATGTCTCCCAGTGCCTGTACAAACTTCTGCCTTGTATGGCTCGTGGTTTCATGGACCACACCATAACCCCCCTGGCCAGCCCCCTCCCAGACTGGAGGGTCCCAGTCAGCCAGGCTTGTCCCACACAGAAGCCAAGGCCCTCTCTAAACCTCTCTCATTTTTTACCAACAGACCATGCTGATATGCCATAAATTCTGGCAATACATAACAATTAGTTCCACTCTGTTCTCCTTCCTCATAGCTCCACACCTTTATTTAGTCCCACTGAGACTTGCCCACTTCTCCCACTGCTGCCTAGTCTCCCTACAAGCCCCCTGTGAACAGCCTCACCACCAGCAGAACAAGCTCCTGAGTTTTAAGGCAGAAAGTACCCAGGTGCATCTTCAGCACCTGGAAGATGCAGAATGCTGCATGAGGGCTAAACTCACACCCTGCAGAACCCAGGGGGCTTGTGCTCATGTTCCCACCTTTTATCACAGCTTCTGCCTTCAGGCTGGGCTGGACAGTGAGAGAGAAACCCTGAGAATGCCCCCACATGCTGCCAAGGGGAGGAGATCACTACACCCAGAGATGCTGCTACTCCCCAAGGAGACAGCCAGCTTCAGCAGCCAGGAAACTCTGCTACCTCCAATTTGTCAAATACCATCTCCAGTCAAGTTCTGCTAAACACCGTCACTCCATGGGAGTGAAGCTCAGTACTATCAGCCAGGTTTCTGAGCCTCCCCTGAACTAATGGGACTCCACTCCTCTAAGCTGGCAGAGATAAGCCACAAAGCTGCTTCTGTGTCGTGTCTCATTTTCCCTCTGCTTCTTATTCTCCCACAGGGCCATCCTGCTGCAGCACCATCAGCAACACCAATGGAATTGAACACCAAATGGCAGTTTTCAAAGCTCTACCCAAGCTGCTGGGTGCTGCTGGCTCTCCCTTGGCCCACCAGCTCCTTAGGAAGAACACTTGTTAAATACATTTTTCTTGGAAACAACCTTGGGCCAAGAATGGGCACCAAGAATTCCCTGGGGAGCTCCCAGCTTTCCCAGGCTGCCCTTCTCTCACATCAACTCCTCCTCCCCTCCTTTGTGGCACCAGGAGTCTGTCCCCAGACCTTGCCTGCCAGACAGACCTACCCAGACATTACTACTTCATGTACCCACAGAAGGGTGATAAAAAGCTTGCTGGGCTGCCTGATTTACACAACTAAAATGATGAGTGATAGAGGGATCAAAGCCAGTCAGGAAGGAAGAGGTCCCCTCTGGATGGGCCCACTGAAAAGGAAAGTGAAAAGATCTGGGTCCTTGTTCTCCCTCCTCCTCTTTGCACTGCTCTGCAAGTCTCAAGACCATTTCATGCCGACATTGTCCTCACCCTGGCAGCTCCTCCTAAGCCTGAACCTGCTTGTCCTCTCTGTGTAACTTTCCCCTCACTTCCCCCTTCCATCAGAACCATTCTGATGGATCAAGCATTGCTCCAGCTCCCTGGGCCTGGCCACACCACATTAAATGGGGATTTATGAGCCTCGAGCACAGACAAGAGTTATGCAGTCTGCACTTCTGCGTGCTGCATACCAACTCCCCAGCTGGTTTAAATCAGATTAACTCCACTGATGTAAGACATTTAAGGCAAGAGTGTTCCATGATTTACACCAGCTAAGAAGCTGTTATATTATAACTTGGCAGCTGCAGGTTTTAGATGTGAAGTTTTTTGGGCAAATATCCCAAGCAACAGTAAACGACAGAGCAGCTGAGTGGCAAACCCCATTTAACCTCAGTGCAATGTGCATGCAGCCAGCACATGGCCCACAAAAATCCCTAAAAAAATAACCTGGTCTTCAGTTTTTAGTGCCACCAGTCTGCAAAGTCAATGCCCCATCATAATCCATAGAATCCAAACAAATCACTAAATCATGATACTGTGGAAATGCCTCTCTTCAAAAGATGATATATTTGGTAAACTAAAGCCAGGCAATTTTTGTACAAAGGTCGCTTGCTACTGAAAAAATCCCTATAGACTGATTGATGCAAATGCAAATGAACACACCAGAGAGTTTAGTATTCAGATCAGGGCCTTCATTTCTGCTAGAGGATGCTCAAGCTTCCAATCAAATCTGGATTCCACAAAAAAGTGGCGCTAATGGTGTGGAGCCAGATGTGCTTGGAGAGGTGCACAAAAAAACACAGCACGCAGGGCAGAACACAACATTCAAGGCAGAAGAAATGGCAAAGAAATACGGGAAAAATGATAATACTGCCTGAAAAATGGTAATACTGCCTGAAAAAGAGGGCTTGGTCCTTTCTCCTCCAACTCAGCAAAGTGGCTTGCTCAGCCCAGCAGATACTGCTTGTCAGAGTCAGGAGGGCAGCAAGAGCCATTCCCACATCACCTGCAAGCCTGGGAGTGGCAGCAGAGCTGCAGCCTTTCCTGTGCCTCTCCTTCAGTGCTGGCTGCACAGGGAGGAGGCTGCTGAGCCCCACCAGGCCCATAAATCACCAGGCACCCAGCACAGCAAACCTGACCTCCCTTGCAGGGAAATATAAATCAGCTTTACTAGCAGCTTCTGAAACAAAAACTAAACTCCTGAAACTGTAAAAATGCCTCTTTAAACATCCTGTGCCCCAACAGACCATTGAAAGCCCTGTCAGGCCGAGGCAGAGCAAACAAGCTTTCCAAGAGATGAGGGCTGATGAACTGAGAAAAAGCATCTCAGACTGAGCAGCTTCTTGCTGGCAGGCAGCACGACAGGGATATCTTTAGCACACAGCAAAGACAGAGTAGGGAATCAGGAGGAGTGAATTAGCCAGCATTAATACCATCATTTGTATGCAGTGTACTTCAAAGCATTCACAGTGCAGACAGCACCAGACACACACAAAATTACCCAAGTCTGGGGGAGAGCCATGTAGAGCACATTTGCTGGAGCCCACAGAGCTGATCAGTGAGCTGGGATGGGACCCTCAGGGCCACCACTGCCCCACTGTTTAATGAGCTAGTGTGGGAAGGCCATGCCATGAGGACAGGGACAAGTCCACAAAGGACAGAGGAAGTCTCACGAAGCACAGCAGAGGAAGGAGTTCCTAAGTAGAGCCAAAGTGGGACAGGACTCAGCAGGGCCACAGGAGTGGTGTATCTGCTCACATCTCAGCAACAGGGCACCTGAGATCCATGGTAGCAAGTCTGCAGGGAGAATCAGAGCTGGGCAGAGGCTCCAGATGCCAAGCAGGCTGCTGGTGCCAGCCCTGGGAACATGCACACGTGTGGGAACAGGCCACCATTGCATGACATCCACAAGCAGCTTTGAGAGGCTTGTCACCTCCTCCTGGGGCAGGTGTAGGGCTATTGTAGAATATGTAAATATGTCTATGTAAAATCTCTTCCTGTAAGTAAACAAAAAGAGGGAAATATAGTAGGAGTCCTAGTAAAATCTATGTATTGTATAAGTGGCCTTGCCCCAATCCTGGTTGTTCTAAATGGGCTGCAGCTGTGATGTCCTTAATTGGGCAGCAGCTGTGGCTAATGAAGATAACTGGGATAAAAGGGGGTGGGCTGGCTGGTCAGGGAGAGCCTTGGAGGAGCAGCATTGCTGTGAAGAGATGCTTGTGAGAAAACCACCCAGAAGGTAGGGGACTCTTAGAAATATGGTAATAACATGGGGCCAGGCAGGGTCCTGGGGCTCTGTGCCACCACTGCCACCTGCAGTCTGCCATGCCCAAGACATGTGACCAGCCCAGCAAGGGATGCTGCCATCACTGGTGCATCAGGCCAGCCAGGCAGCTGGCAGGGAGAGCCCAGGGACAAGCAGGGCTGCAGGAGCTCCAGTGCAGGGGTTTGGACCCCAAGGATGTAAAACCCTACTTGTGCAACCAAAGACCAGAGAGCATGCTGGCTCCATGAGAGGCAACTACACACAGCCAGGGGAGGAAAATGGCATCAGCTGAGCTGAGCCCCTTCTGCCAGTTGCCTTGTTTTCCTGCAGAGTTCTTGTTGTTTCTGCACTTGATAACAGCCGAGGCACAGTAAGGAAACTTAAGTGATCAGCGTCTGCTAATCAGCAAAGCTTTCCAAAAGCTCCCTAAAGCCAAGAGGAAAGACTCAACAACTACTCCCTGCTGATACTCAAGAGTACACAGCTACACCACAGACACACAGCACCTATTTCTGCTGGCACCACAAGGGGAAGGGGGCTGTAAACACACACAGAGAACAAGCCTGCTTGCTCCTGTCTCACCTCTCCTATCATCTCAGGGCATAAAGACAGGGCCAGCTGCCATGTGACAAGGAGAATCTCCTGTCACTCATGCCAGTGGAGACCTGGATGAGGTCTTGGACTGATAAGTCCATCACTCTGCAGAAAGGAGCAGAATCCTAGGAGTCCATCCCAAAGTTTATTAGCTTTGTATTTCAAATACCACTGGCTAACATCTCTGTGCAGAAGAGAAAGAGAGCTTGTGCTGCTGGAGGCAGCAGAGCAGAGACCTACCTTTGGGCATGATGCGATGCATTGCAACTGACAGGAAGAAGATGGAGTCGCTGTAGTAGGTCCCCGATCCAGCACTGAAGTGTTTCTGCATGGCCTCAACGACGGGAAACAGCTTTTCTGTCAGCTCATTCACGTCATGGACGATTACCTGGCAGAGACACCAGAAACACCACTCAGCCACTGCTCCTGGGGACAGGCCCAGCTCCAGCAGCCTCTGCCCAGCCCCCAGCAGCACGGGGCGAGGGGGAGGTTGGTAAAGCACAAACAGTGCTGCTGGCACTGCAGCTGCACAAAGGGGCCTGCCTGCCCTGGCCCCTGCACATCCTCTTGATGCAAGAACTGGCCAAGTGCAGGGAAAGGAGGACTTTCACAGCCATTTTGTAACTGTAAGGTAGGCAGAGACTTGAATCCCCTCACACAACCAAGTGTGTTCCATGTTTTGGGCTGTTTCTCTGGTCTGTTTCCACTGCCTGATGCAAGCACATATCTGGTCTCCCATATGGAGCCCATCAGAAGAGGCAACAGCTCACTCCAGGCTCTGGTGTGCTGTGGTTTAGAGCCAAGCCAGACCACATCACTTACCCTGAGGACCAAGGCTTGCTCCCTCCTACAGAAGCAGGCTGTGACAGGGCCAGGGACACAGCCCAGATTTGCTGCTCCTCAGCCTGGCATGGAGGCAAGCTCTGCAGCACGTCCCGGCGGGGCTGCAGGGGAAAGGGAGGACAGGCCGCAGCACGCTGACGAAAATCCAAACATCAGGAGCTACAGCACAGCAACTGCTGTAGATGGATCTCAGCCTGTCTGTGCTGGAGTTCTGCTGGTGCTCAGCCAGCCCTGCTCTGCACCCCTCAGCCCTGCGGGAGCCCATGCACCAGCACGGGCCCTAGCACGCCTGCGCCATGGTTATGTCCCAGAAACAGGAGCAACCCCAAATGCGCCTTGCCAGCTACTGACATTTTACAAGCTTATAATTTATTCTGGTCAAAGTCCAATGGACAGGAGCTTTCATGCAGCTCGTTATACCCACAGAAGGATACAGGTCACTGAATCACACAAGATAATGAGAGGGATTTTCAGGATAATTAAGAGAGATGAGGGACATGGCCCTGGTGCAGATAAGGGGGAGTGCAGGAACTTGAGTGTGGATGCTTGGGGTCATGCTGCCTTCTTCAGGTCAGGGAAAGCACGAAAAGCCCTGCTGAAACTAAAGTCCAGCGAGGACATGACATTGCAGCAGTACTTGAATTTTGTACAGGGGAACCTATTGCCCTTGTTTGAGGGATACCAAGACACTTCCACAAGCTGGCCCCACCTTCAGCAGGGAACACAAACCCCAATCTTTGTAACTTGCTTTCAAACGAAACTATTTCAATGGGTCTAGTTTCACTTCTCTTCCCTACTAAAACTTCATCTGCTTAAAAACAAGGGGCCCTGCACTATATACTTAAAACATGCAAGAGAGCACTTGCTGGGTTTTTTTTTTAATGAAAAGAAAACCTAAACCAAGACAAATGCTTCAGAGGAGGTGGCTCTGGAGCCTGTGCTGGTGCAATGACCATTCTCTCCATGGGGTACACAAGGGGCTGCACTGATGCTCGGCTGGAGCAGAGACTGAGGCAGTGGGCAGTCTGGAGCTTCTCCTCCCACAGCTTTTTGCAGAACACATTGCTCAGACCAATGCACTCTCACAGCAGAGTGGAGCTTGCTGAATGCAGGGCTGTGCTCGTGGCTCCCATGATATACTGAACACACTGAGGTGATGGGGCTGTGCTGGCACTGGCCAGGATGGCTGAGCCAAGGCAGGGCAGTGCTGGGGGACAGGCACAGCCCTATGGCCTGTCCTGGGGAGGGCACTCTCCACACCCACACTGGGCCCTGGCCATCATTGGGGTCTGTGCAGAGGCTCCATGGCCAGCACGTCCTTTGGCAGGGCGGCCCCGCTGTGTCCCGGCTGCTGGGCTCGGAGCCAAGGCCTGCAGCAGAACAGCAGGAAAAACACAGAACAACACGTTCCAGGAAAGTGCATTGGGGAGCTCATCAGCAGCCACACCTGCCTTTGGGCAACACAGCACAGTCCCCAGGACACTGCAGGGGAGGAAACTCTGTTACCATTCGGCAGCACCTCACCCCAGCTTTGTGGCGCCATCGCGCAACCTGTTCATGAAACTGAGCACCACCAGCATGAGGATGTGGGTCCCCAGCTTTGGGGTCTAGCTGGGCTGGAGAAGCATGGAAGAGAAATACAGCACCTGTAACCACCCTTCTGCATCCAGCAAAGGCAGCCTGAGGTGTGTACAGCACATAAAAAAAGGGGAGAAAATGCCAAACCAATTCCAGTCACCTCTGAAGTGAGCACACTGCCAAGCACCAGTGGACAAAATTTATAGGAGAAATACTCCTGAAACTCGAGACACAGCATCATCTGCCTTTCCACTCCTGCCAAAGAAAACAGGAAAAACATGTCTTTTGCCCAATCTTTTGTACTTCTGCAAAGCAAACTCCCGAGCAACTGAATTTTGCTCCTGCAGCCACAGGCCAGGCAGCCTCTCTGGGACTGTGAAGGCTTCTTTCCTCCTCATTGCTGATTTTAGCACAGCTTGTTAATCTGTTGCTAATTTTGTACTTTGTTATTTATTTGTGTAACAGCTCTTAGTAAATCCCTGTAGCTAAATCCAACCACGTTTGCTGAGGACGTGAAGAAAAGTTCTAAGGGTTTCCTGTGCAAGCACAGTTTTATAAACACACATCACACTGATGAAAGATTCTTTCTAGTGATTCACCAAGAAAAAACAACCTGCATTTCTTTTTCGTTTAACTTTCCCTCCTTCCCATGTCGATCATCCTCACAGGTCTCTGTAAGCATGGTGTGATGGCAGCCCAGTTACATCCACCCCAGCAGCATCCTCTGTGGGGCTCATCTGAACAGGAAACCAGGATGAGCAGAGAGCCGAAGGCATAGTTCGTGTTGTTACGGCAGGGAAATGGAATCAGTAAGAGATAGGAATCACACAGGAATCGCAGCACACAGCCTGGAGTGGCAGGAAACGGGGTGAACTGCTGCTCTGTGTGGGCCGAGGCTGGCCCAGGCTCGCTGCCGGGCACCTCCCGCGGGCCGGGGGTCGGGAGAGGCCGCAGAGATCCCCCTGCCAGCCGTGTGCGGGACTCGCTCTCTGTCACTGCTGTCACCAGGCCCCGGTGAGCGCCCACCGAGGCCCCGCTCGGCAGCACGGCCGCGGGCCGGGTCCGCCCGCCGCCTCCCGGCCGCACACGCGGAGCACGAGCTCCCTCTGCCGCCGCCGCCCGGCTGCGCTCCCGCTGCACAGCTGGGGCACAGCTGGGCCACATCTGCACGGCCACGGAGCGGTGACGCCACGCAGCCACTGCCCCCGCCCAAGCTGTTCCCACACACCCACCGCCTGCACCCCACAGCTCCTCTGCCCTCACTGCACGCTGACCCCGGGCTCCAGCCGGCTGCTTCCATCTCCAGGAGACTTTGAAAGTGCTGACTCTGCCTAGGGAGAGAGAACAGCTGCCCACAACCTCCCCCAAAGGTTACAATCCATGTCTGACACTTGGCTTCTAACAGAGAAGCCAAGTGATCCCAGCTTTGCTAGGATGAGAGGGCAAGGGCAGCTCCAAAAACTGGGCCTGAGTCACTTCCTCATGAAGAAAAGGTAAAGCTCAGGGTGTTTTATCAGTCTGGCCTTGGTGGCTCCAGCTGCCCCCTGAGCACTTTATCAAGCCTTATATCTGGGCCTGTCCTAGAAAAGGAGCATAAGAACCAGGAGAGTGTTCTGCACACACCAGGAGGAGCAGGAAAAGAGAGGTCTCAGGATAGAGATGCTGGAGCCAAGCTGAGCATCAGGATCAATCATCTTGAACATTTTAGCAAGAGCAGCAGAAGTCCAAACTAGGCATGTTTCCCAGTGGTAAAGAAAAGGAATGGGATAGGCTACAACAAGAATAAAGAGGTGCTGTCCCCTGCTGGTGTTCCAGAAACTGGCAAAGGATTAGGACAAGGCTTCATGCTTGAGAAGCAGAACAGCCTCTGCTCTGTACCTAAAAGCAGAGAAATGGACTGGTCCAAAACACACTGGCAATCATGGGCTAGCCAGTGAAACCAGGGTACATCAGGCTCTGCCAGGAAAGAGAGAAGCAGCTGTCCCACTGAGACCTCACCTGAGGCCTCCAGATGATGCTGCCTGCCTACAGCCAGGAGAGCAGTTCTGGTGCCAGGCATATTCACCAAGCCATGAGCCAGGTTTCACTGTGACTCCACAGGCACCTACAGACAGGGCTCAATCCACAACAGACAAATCACTTCGCCTCCAACTCCAGTTGCTCTGGAGAAATGAGGCTGGCCAGGGTGCCTGCTGAGCAGTCTCAGAGGAACAGATGGCAGTAGGGCAGCACCCACACAAAGGGTCACTGAAAGCGATGTGCACACCTGAGTGGCCCAGGGGTCCTCTCACTCCAGGAGACAAAATACCACAAACGTTGGTTGGGCACCACATCAGCACTGCCCCATCATGGGGCAGTCAGTCCATCCTGCTGTGGAGTTCAAGAATCCTGAGGGAGCTGTGCATGCCTTCCAGACAACTGCATAGTGTGGGTCTCCTATCATGGGTGTGTGACCTGACTGAGGGCCAGCACTAGGAAAGGACTTGTTTAAAGAAAACAAGTGGTAGAATTACTGACCAGGAAAGTGTCTGTATGAAAAATGTTAAGGTTGCACTTCTAGTTTCATCTTGGCAGAATTCAGCTAATATGGAATACAGGACTTATGAGCAATGAAAGTTACAGCAGGACTAGAGGACACTTCCAAGCAATGCTCTGCAGCAGCACCTCAGGACAGGAGCATCAGGTTACCTGGAATCTCTGAACTTAACATCCCTCCAGTTTTCAGACACCCGTTTAATGCGAAGGAAAGCCTGACCTTACATAAACTATACATTAGCTGTGGATTCGGGAGGCAGAACCATTTCTCCGAAGAAGGAACATTGCACGTGGATGCACTCCAGCCCCTGCAGGCTCTCCACTCCTGCTCTCAAGAGCCACTAGCAGCAGGCCAACCTTCTCTCCTGATCGGGAACCCATCGAGATACAAGCACACGTGGTCCTTGTGCCGAGATGCTGAACAGCAGGACCAACATGGCCTGCAGGAGAGCAGCACCGCTCAGAGCAACCGCTCCTCTCTAGCACAGGTGGCGTGCGGAGGTGCTCCCAGGCCACGAGCTGAGAACCACCGGGCTGCACCGGGACACCTCCCCGCAGGCAGCGGCGGTGGGGACACAGAGCGAGCCCCTCAAGACTCCCGAGACCGGGGAGCAGCGGGAGCTCCTCCAGCAGAGTGGGAGCGAACCGCTGTTCTGGGAGCCGCACATGGGCCGCTGGCTGAGGGAGCTCCTTCCCGCTGTTCCCAGAGCGCCGCGGGAAGGCCCCGCAGGACCCCCACAGGACCCCGCTCGCTGCCCGGCCCCGGCCCGCCCCTCGGCCCCGCGCACCTGGTGGCGGAAGGCGGCGCCGCGCAGCAGGTCCCGCAGCAGCCCGAGGCCGATGTCGCGGCTGGCGCCCTCGGTGACGAGGTGGAGGTGCAGCACCTCGGCGGCGCCCAGGCGGCCGTGCCGCAGCAGCGAGCGCAGCGCCGCCTGCGCCTTGTCGCGCAGCGCGGGGTTGCGCTCCGCCTTGGTGAACATGAAAAGGAGGTGCAGCCCGCGGGGCCCCGGGCCGGCCGGGGCGGGCGGCGTGGCGCGCAGGCGGCGGGTGGCGCTGGAGAAGGTCTCGCCGCCGCCGCCCAGGTAGTAGAAGGCGCAGACGGCCACGGCCGCGGCCGCCGCCAGGGCCGCGGGCTGCGGGCAGCGCAGGCAGCCCCGGCGCGCCGAGCCCCGCAGCGCCGCCATGGCGGGGCGGCACCGCCCCCGGGCCCGGGCCCGCCCCGGCGGCAGGGCGGGGACACCGGACAATGACACACCACACACGCCACAGTCAAGTTTTAGATACAAACTCTACAGCCGTACATAACGCGAAGGAGGGCGGAGTATACAGTCTGTACAATTACAGCTTAAGGGGGAAAAGGGTTTTTTTTACATTTTACTGCTGGAATGCTTAAAAAACACCGAGTACAGAGGAACGCGCAGAGGGAAAACAAAAAGTTCATTACTTCGGCGAAAGTAACATCTCTGCTTGAGGAAACGATGATTTCATGGCGATTTCTGTCAAGACATGGAAAACTTAGGCTCCTAACAGAAAAGTGAGTGGAATTTTTCCTCCTCTGTCATCTCCTTCCATGGGAAGAGAAACAAGAAAATACTGTATGCAGAAAGATAAAGCAAGCATATGAAAGGGTATATACCAAAGTGGTACACTCATCCTTTTCCCCAGTAGTGCCTCTCCAGAGTTGTCCCTGTTTTAAAACTGTGCCTTTGTGTAAGCACAGGAGCAAGGCATGTCGGCTGTCAGAATGCACAAGCCATAAACTCCAACTTGGGAAAAAGTATCCATAATGAATGGGGCAGAGATTGTAGCCTGAAAAATTGATTCTCAAAATACTTTGTGAATTGAAGAATCAGAATAATCAGCTAAGTCCTTTTGACACTGTAAAAATATTGCGTCCTTTGTACTTACATATTATTATTTTCAGTTTCATCAAAGGGTTGATTCATAGTTCACTGTGTTATATTTGAGATTCTCAAGATGAAGCAGCAGAGGTAACATCCACAATTTAAAACAGATGGCTGCAGAGAAGCACCAAAGTCCTGGAAACATGACATTAACCCTCCACTTGTTCTAGTTCTCACCTTTTTAGTTTAGTGCTACAAAGTTTATGCTCTATCCAGGAGACCTAGTAATTCAGACAACACGTGTACTGATGTCATAATGCAAAACAGGAGAAACTTCCTCTTGTACAGGGAGTTGCTGACAGCAGTTGGAAGGTCTGGTTGCATTTTCTAAAACTATTTCAGCTCAGTATACAAATAGGTAAAATATAAAACCCCACAGAGTGAAAAATGCAGTATTAATACAGGATTCTTTAGCACTGTAACATTAAAAGCCATGAACGGTACAATCTGAAATATCCAAAATCAGTGGAAAGACTGCCACTGATATCAGTGACTTCCTGGATCAGGTCCTAATGGGCAGAGAGGCTGAAGTCCACAATGCACTAATTAATGAGCACCTGGAACACACATCCATCCGATGGCAATGTGGGCTGTTTGTGAAAGCAAAGAAATACCTCTACAATCCAAATTCACCTTCACCCAAATCCATGTGAACAAATTCCAACTGTCTAACACAGGTAGTGGCATAATTCAATATGATCATTCAGAAATTTAAGTTTATATGAACGTGAAAAGGGCTTTAACAGAGTGCAGTTTGTACTGGACATCCTATCATTCCCAAAAGGCCAGGGGAACAAGGCTGAGCATCACAGGTGACACACCTACTCCCTAATCCATTGAAACTCCAGAGCTCCTGACAAGTCACATCACCTGTCACTCAGGTGGGGTTCATCCTTTAGCACAGACAGACTGACACTGCTTCCCAGACAGATGAGAGTCAGGAACACAACATATGGACTTGTAGAGCTACAGGGAAACAACTTCTTAGTCAAGAGAAATCATCCTGCAGAATTTGTCACAGAGATTTTGTGGCCAGGGAGGAAATCACCTGTCAAGATCTGAAATAAATCTCTCAGACCTGTTCTCCAGCAGCCTGGACTGAGACAGCAATTATGCCACTAAGATTTAGGCAGCTTTACATTCCAGCCAATCCCACTACACACTGCCTGCCAGCCAGGCTGGGAAAGACAAACATCTAGAAAAACCTCTGTCTAAGGTGTATATTATGCAGCCATATCTTACATTTTCCCATCTGCACACCAGGAACCTTACTTTCTCTAAGATCTACTAAAACACCCATTTGCTGGTAAATACTGCTGATTAGGAAGTACATTATCATTTCATAGGCAGCTATTTAAAAAACAACTTACTAGAAATTACTGCTTACAGGTGATATCCTGAAGTTTCTTATTATTCAGACTAAATGTGCACTTTAAATGGCCAGAATCTGCTTTTCCTACCATAATTAGACCACATACAAAGCAAGAACTGTCTTGTAAGATTATTCTGCTTGGAAATAAAATCCGCTGGACAATTCTACAACACTACTAATTTTGTAGCAATAATAATATGATATTTGATGCAAAATTATAAATGTTTGAAATGCCTTCTTACAACTTAACAGTTTAACTTTACCATAGTTTACAGATTTCAATATGTTTTATCCCAGTTTTGCTTATCTTTCCAAGGAGAAAAGCCAATTCATTTCCCAAATACATGTAAACAGCAGGTTAACAATGTAAAGCTATTAGGATTACTGAAAACTCACACTGATACTATGTCACCTAAAAACTCTGCTAAAGCTCTCTCCTTAGGGCAGACAAACAGAGGATAAAGAATTGCATCTGCTGGTTTGAGGTTTAGGAGGATTATTATCTAGGTATAAATATCCTGATACATAAGCATATATCTTGAGACAGCATTTATACATGCACAAAGGCAGAGTGGGGCTCACTACTGCATAAAGCAAATTGTCTTGCTGCCCTCACAACCCAGTTGCAGAGTTGCAGACTGTGCTCATTCATTACTTTACAGAAGTATCCACTGAAATTCTAGTTTTTCTTGTGCTCACCTTAGTTTAGACAACACATAAACATACACATCATTGCAAATCATACAAGGGCTGCTGCTTCCTGATAGAAGGGATTGATTGCTCTAAACTTTGAGTGGCTGCAAGACATGAGACTTTTATACTGAGCTTAGGGCCTGTAGTGAGAACAGCAAAAAGGAGGAACAGCCTTTGTACAACTATTCTACACAAGCTTTGTTGGCTCAATATTTACGTTCATGTCTCAAATTTCAAGTTTTCATGTCAAAATACTACAAACAAACCCCACATCATGTCCAAAAGGAGTAAGTTTATTTTTCATGAAAGGTTCCACATGCTCATTTAGAAGGATACTTGCTGCACTGAAAGTTTAATTTAAGAGGAAAAGAAAAAAAAGGAAAATGGACTGCTCTTAGGAAATTGGTCCCCAGGATATATCCCTTTGTGACTGACCTGCAGTCACCAGCATAAAGGCCAGCCTGGTGCTAGAGCTTCCACAGGGAAAGAGCTTGCAGAAGAGCAGGAGCTGTCACATCTGTGAAGAACAGCCCACCTCTAACCAGAGTCACCGCAGCAACAAGAGAATCTGCTGAGCTGCAGCCACAAATGGAAGGACAACTCAGGAAATCATTGCCCAAATTCCCTTCCAAACAGTCCCAGAAAATGCAACCCAGACCTTCTGTCAGAGGCACAGTGTTTATGGCGACAGGGGACGGTGCCAGCGATGGCCCTGGGCAGCAGAGCTGCTGTGAGCTCCCTGCAGCTCTGCCACCCCCGAGCTGCAGGGCTGCCCATGGACAGGGGCTGCTTTACACTCAGCCAGCAGGGACTCAGGGGCTTGGAACATCTTCAGCTGCTGAGGTATATGCACTGGAGAACATAAACCAACTCATACACTTCCCCAGCTACCAAAATCTAAAGCTACATTGGAGTGGTCATTTTATCCAAACTATCTAACAAAATGCATACAATTCATTCTGTTAAAGTAAAAAAAGACTTGCACTATAAGCTTCAGGTTCTTTTCCTTCTTGACACTTAAGACTTCTGGGAATCTGACTGCTGGAAGCGGTTTAACTTCTCTGGATTATTTGATGCCATTTGAGAAAAATCACGAAAAATGTCCTGATAAATTTCATCTCCTAGGTGGAAAAGAAAAGAGAAACACTTTTAAACATTTGTAATAGTCAACATCACCCACCACTGCACAAATGCCCTACTGTGCTATCAGTTACTGTGTAACACTTAATTCATGTATGAATACTGCTTCTAGATGGAGTGATGCTGATGTGAGCCCTGAGGGACTGGTTACTTGCATGCATGTTCTGTAGAAGCAAATTAAACAAAGCCAAACTATACCTGAAATTGTACCTCACAGGCAGCCACACAGAAGAAAGTTCAGAGTTAGAAAGGAAAAGTTAAAGAACTTTAAAGCAACTTAAAAAGAAAAAAAATATTTATTAGCCGTTAAAGAATAAAATCCTTGTTTTTGCAAGGAACTGCTAACCAAGATTCTTTACAGAAAAAAAGAATTATGGCATAAATAAAGATTTACTTGGAAACAGAGATCAGAATTCTTACAGCCAAACAGAATTCTCCATGAAAGAAACAATCAGCAAACAATAATGTATATATTAAAAAAGCAATCTTAAGTAGATAAATTATTGTTCATAAATTACTTTTGTCTATTACTTCAGCAAAAATAAAATTTCTACATTCAGTTCATCTCCATCTTTCATTACATTTTTCAGTTTGATCTATAAGAACAACTGATACTTCCCCTAAAAATCTTTTTTTTTTTTTTAAATCGTCACCCTTTGAGCTTAAACGCAACCCTACTACTACAATATATTCCAAAACGTCTTTCTCCCCCTCCCTGTCTACACAGGAAACACATTCAGGAGGGATTACTGCTTGAGTCATTGCCAAGTCATTCTTTTGCCACTTTAAAATGGCCATTTTTTCATTCATTTTCACATTCTTTCATCTATTGGAGCATTTTGGGCCTCGAGCTCAATTTCTGGTTTAAAACACTAACCATACCCTTTCGTCTTCAAAAGGAATTTAATGCATCAAACATTGGGTTGAGTCAGGAGCTATGTAGCCAACCAAATTTTAGAGTCTTCCCAACACAGATGGCCACACAGGACACAAGATCCCAGCACTACTCTTTCTTGCTGACAGCTTGATTTACAGCATGACAAAGAAATCAACCCAAAATCTCTCTCATCATGAACATCAAATATGAACATGTTTTTTTCTAACATGATTGAGAAGAAAAGAATGTTTTTGTGCTTAAAAGTTTGCACTACTGGGAAAAGTTACATTGTTTTGTTTTTCAATTTTTTTAATGCTCATTTCAAATATTAAAGCTATCATTCTTTTGGAGATGAGACTCCATTCTTTTAAAAACACTTTCACAAATAATAACTGACTTTCCAGAAATATTTAACAGGCCAGTAACACAATTCTTCCCAGACTTTAAAAGATGAATACATTCAATACTGCTGTACTAGGAAAAGTCAGTTCTAGAGAAATTCCCTTTTTGTTTTCAGATTTAATTTCAAGTATGGTGTCCCTGCCCATGGCAGGGGGGTTGGAACTAGCTGATCTTTAAGGTCCCTTCCAACCCAAACCATTCAGTGATTCTGTGTTCTAGAGATGAAGCAGGCACAGGACAGGTTTTATTGTAACAGCTTGTGAGAACTTCTTGCTCTGGGAGACCAGCACAGAATGGAGCTGTAACATTCACCAAAAGAATAGCTATGAAGGGCAAAAGCAGAATTAGGCTTCTGTGATAAAAGCAATTATGCTTTCAATACAGAAGTGGGCTCCACTGGTGAACGAGAACTGCAGTTCAAGTTGCCACACTTGGTCCTTTCAAATTAACTTGAAAGAAGGAAAACCTATTTTTGAAAGATACATTGTGGCTCTGGCTTTGTCTCTATTACATAACAAAAATATTAGATACAAAAATAGACTAAAATAAAGTGCCCCTTTAGTTTTTACGTTGCATTAATATGCTTAATACTGTAAACCTTATAATAATTTTAAATTTCTACTTTAAAATTGAATTCTGGAAGTTCCCTTTCCAAGCAATGTTTTCCCTAAAGTGCAGATTATATGTACAAAAATACTGTAACACTGCTTTACCATTTCACACCAGAGTAACTCAAAAGGCACACATCATACATTCAAGAAAAGGTAGGAAGAAAAAGTAGCAATGCTAATATCAAAGAGTTAGCAAGACGTACTGTAGCACCAGGAGATGAGCACTCAAGTATTATACAGAAACAGCACTACTGTGCATATGGCTTCTACCACCAGAAATAACTTTTTAAAGCTGGTTGCAGCTAGTTCCCATTCCAGGAGTGCTTTGGAAGACCAACTGTACCTTGCAAAGCAACGTATTCATTCTCTCATTAGTTCAAACCAGCCATATATATTTAAATTATAATTTTTGATGCCATTAGCTACATGAGCAATTGCTTATCAGATGCATTGCTAGAGCTGAGAAGTAGGCAGTTGGCTTCACTCTGGTGACAGCAAACTCATACAATGATATTTACCCTCACACAGCTACCAGCAAATATACAATTGTCTTGAAAATCCCTATTTTCTTCTAGAATCATAATTTTGGAACACTGGAGTTCTAAAGTAAGGGTAGTGCAGATAATTTAACATGTATAAGGAGTGAAAAAGACCTGCATCCCTTAAAACCACAGAAAGCTGTGACACCTTTTGACAGCAGACAGGTTCTGTGCTACACTGACACAACCCTTCTACAGCAGACAAAAACATTCAAAACACTCAAATATTGAATCCAACTTTTAAAAGAAACTGCACCAAGTACCAGAGTGAAGGGGGCAGAGCTGTGCTATCCAAAGACACAGTAAGTTCTCTGGCTGGGACTCTGCTCCAGCTTGTGGCATTAATTTCAGAAGTTATTCTAATGAAAGCCCCCCCCTGATTTTGGGCAAGCTCTGCCTGTTGTGGCAAATCTACTCTTCACTGTCAATCTCACCTTAGCAGCTGTAAAGTGTCTGGATCAGATTGCATCAGCTGCAGTTTCTAGATTCTACTGCTCCAATCTGGTAACATCCCCCCTGCCCAATTCCTCAGTGGAAAGCACATAAGGGCTTTATGGGAGTCAACTGAGAGTACTCAGCACTCAACCTGAAAAATAAGGTTCACCTCTCACTTCTGCCAGGAACAGCAGGGTGTTTTTAGCTGTCTAACTTCATAATCAAGTGTGCCTTCATTATTGGTACCTGCATGATATTAAATTACCTTTCTATGGAAGCAAATATCAGAACACGGTGTAAATTAGGTCTGAGTGCCTGAGAATAAAGTTGCACATATGCATTAAATATAATTTGTTACTTTCCTGCTGGAGTTGGCTCAAGTATCTGCCAGCTTCTACTTGTTTTTTAACCAAACAGAAAGAAACTGTGCATACAAAAATACATACTTAAGAATGACTGCTTTGTTTCTTTTTAGTATCTTAAATAAAAATATTTAAAAATAAAATTTAAGGAAATAATACTTTCCTATTTTTGTCTGGAGGCAGTTTGAAATATTTGATGTACATTTTGTACATTGGTGTGCAAGGGTTTTTTTCTTAAAAAAAGAAAAAGTGGACCATTCCACAGGAAGGAGAACGGTGTCCTGGAATAAGATGAACTCTTCAACAGTCTCTAAGCAAGCTGAGTCAGAAAGCTGCTACTAAATAATGTCAGGTAAATCCTAACATGACACAAATGTCAATGGAACAGCAATAGGAGAAAACTGTGGACAACTACCAGCAAAATAGGGTGTCATGGCTGTAGCATATACACTGCTATAATGATGCTCTTTAAACAGTCTCCTTTTAGGTTCCCTAAGCACTCTGACAACGTCACACCACTGAATTTCAATGAAGCTTTAGAATGTGTTAGTTTATAAAAAACACTATTGTATGAAGCAATCTTAAATTTCCCTCAGACACTAAGAATCTAATTGTAAACTGATAAACTCCTGTATACACTTCTTATACTGCATTTCAGTGTGGTTATTAGAGGAGTATTGACCTGGCTGCCCATAGAGTCCTTCTGATTCACGCATTTCTTCATTCATCCTTGCTAAACGCAACCTGCCGTGCAGAAAACAAAAGGAACAATGTCACCTTTAAAGCACAAAAAAACTATAATGCAAGACCTACAATGCCCTCCTGAATCTCACATCAAAGAGGTCATCTATAGATAGAGTATCCTGATTTTTCTTTTGTTCCCTCCTGTTTTTATGTACAGAAATTTTGACATTTATTTTATTTTTAACTTGAAACAAAATAGCAAAATTTAAGTTATCTAGTCAGAAAACAGAATGTACAACTTACAGTGTTACAATATCTGCATTTGCAGCTTCCACTGCTATACTCAACGGATCTTTCCCATCTTCATCAGTAGCATGCTGGTTTGCTCCTCGTTTTAGGAACAAGCACACTTGTCTGGTTAGAAAAAAAAATATAGAAGAATACTTTTGACAATATTGGAAAAAGCTAATAAAGTGAGATACAATGTATTTAGCTTAAATAATCAAAAGTCTCATATATATCAAAATAGTGCAGTTCATCTAGAACATGTTAACAGACTAGTAAGCAAACCATTTATTTAATCCACATTAGAAAACACGTGTGTTTTGCTAGTGGATGAAAATGCTAAATCAAAATACTATTTCCTCTCTCACAACCAGAACTTAAGAAAAACTCTTATCATCTGAAATAGTATTAAAATATCAGAATATCTGGGGCAATGAAGAAGCTTCCCATGAACAACTATAGTAAAGGATGGCCATGTACAAATGGTGGGGCAGTGAGTTACCCAGTGTGTCCTAGAACTGTGGCATGGTGCAGGGGCCCCCTTCCTTTCATGTCTCGGATGTTCACGTTGGCCCCATTCTGCAGCAAAAATTCACAAGTAACCAATGAACCCTACAGAATGAAAACAAAGAAACAACTCAGCACCAGATCTCTAGAATCAAACCAAACCTCTTCTGCCTTCCCACCATTGAGCCACCCAGCAAAGGAAACTAAAGGGAGTTGCTTCCAACTTTAAACACTACTAGACAGAATTCCAAACAAAACATTAACAGGAAAAAATATTTCAGAAACAACTCTAAAAGAACACTGTAAGCATAACTTCAACATCATATTATCATTCATTAAGGAAGCAAGCAGCTCAAAAAGAACAGTGACACAGAAATATCATTATTTCCCTTGCTCTCCTCCCCCATCAGCAGGGCTGTATACCACATACCCCTCGCACTGCCTGAATGAGTGGTGTTGCTTTGTTTTCTTCCATGTTGACCCAGTTTACTTCAGCTCCATGAGCCAATGCTTCTGCCATGTGAGGAAGATTTTTCTCAAAGGCAGCTTGATACAACTGCAATCCTGGACTAGGCTGCTTGGAGTCACAGAACACTGGAGACTCTTGCTTGTCTCCTTCTGAAAAGAAAAAACAATTGCTTACCCAATTCCTGTTTTAACAAGGTACCTCTTGGAATTCTGATCAAAACATCATTTCTCTGGCAATAGGTAGCTCAGCTTTTGCACAATGCTATGTACTGTTGCCCCATTCTGCCAGGGGAATTCACAGATGCCTTTAGCTCCAGTATTCAGGCACAGTCTCTTCACAGAACTATTACTGCACAGAAAACATTCTCTCCACATTACTGGCACATGTGTATATACTTCAATCTACATATTCCATGTAATTTCTAAAAAATTGTTTAAGGTCTGGAGCGTGTTTTACTGGAAACTGCAAGATATTAATAAAACTCATTTTCTGCAAAGATGTAGTCATACAAATATATCTTTATCTCAAACACCTGAGTGTGAGGCAAATACTGTTCTGACCTAATTTTTGTTAACAACTACCACTGTCATTTACCAATTACTTGCTGTGGCTATAATCTTTTGGACTAAAGCACAGTCTCTTTCTCTTTATCTTAGTAATGGTTATAGGAGGGAAGTCAGGGAGATAAAGATGTTGCTACATAGAAACTTTTGTGAGTTACAGCATCATAAATATTTCTACAACATAATCAAAAAAGATTCAAGCCCCATGCTGCCTGCCTGCAATAACACCTGTGAACTACTAGATTTAAAACATACCTTAAAAGAGCGCTTTCATATAGAAGAATAGCTCTGCTTTATAAAGAAATGTTTTGGAAATTTTGAGAAGCCATACTCAATATATCTGTCAGAACAGCATGCTAAAATTAGCAAATAATTTCATTCATCAACTTATAGAACTTCTGAGTTGAAAGAACGATGTTTAAAGACTTGGTCAATTCCACAAAAATAAGAAACAGAAAAATTAAGCAAGAATGCACAAATAGCACATAAAAGCCTACTATCTGTTACTCAAGAGGAATTCTACCTTGGTGGATTTATTTATTTATAAAAGGATCATGCATTTGGGATCAGACTCATCCGAATGGAAAAAACCATAGTTCTTTGAACCCATTTAGAAGGATTAATTGTCATTTTTGGTAGCAAGCCCAAAAGAAAGATGGCTCAGGCAAATTTTACCTTTGTCAAAAGCATTTCAACCAGGATAGCAGATGTGAATTGTATCACCAACACTGATCATTTTTAGAAAAAGAAACTGCTGCCAAGTGATTAAATTTTCATCTTACAGGGCAAAGCCTAACACACCTGGCTCATACAGACTGTTGGCTGATATGGTAGAGGAAAGGTGTTCTCTGCTGTCATCAGTGCTCGGCTGGATCCCACTGTCACTGCTTCGCACTGTTTCGGGGAGAAATTGCAATTACTATGCAGAGCTGAAGCTACCTGCTCCTCACAGATACCATGATAATAAAGCAAGCTCTTATACTTGGTCCTGAACGTAATTTTAAAAATATGGCTTGTTCTTGTTCAATATTCTTAATGCATCCACAGAAAAATATGAAGTCACATTTTGTAACCATAACATTTACAATAATAATAAAAAATGTCAAAGATAACTAGAAATGAAAAAAATCAGGATAAGTAAAAAAGCTTAAATTATTTCATGAAAATACTAAGCAATGCAGCAGCCTGGAGACAACAGATTGAAGCAGGGAGATGGCCACAACACACAATGGACCACTAGTGCAAACAGTGAACACGCCACAGCTGTAGTACTTACTACTACGGAGTTTTGAAGAGGTATCAAAGTAGGAGAAGAGTGAATCAAGCTCATCAGGACAGAACAGAGACTCCCGCCTCGCCTCGTCGCTACTTACAGCCACCGCTGGGACATGCAGGTTAGCAAAGCACAAAGCAGGCAGTAAGGAAGGGACAGGGCAGGAGAGAACGTTATTGGAAAAACCAAGAGGATGAAAATACCGAGGAGAGAAGGTGGTTAATATGACTCTGAGTTATAAGCAACCCCATTCCAATCCTTCCCCGTGTAAAAAAGCACATCTCTGAAGAAGTAGTTTCCTTCCTACACTCTACACTAGGCTACAACCCATTAAAAAAACAGATTCCATAGTCTCTGCACGAGGCAGAAGTCAATTAATATAAAAATATGTTACCTTAAAAAGAATATGGATAATACAGCTAAGGAGAGAAGTGTGTAAATACCTTTGTGGGATGCTGCACCTTGTTCCCCTGCCAAAAGGGATTTTTCAGGGCCACTGTGCCTTTTCTCTTCCTGACTTGGAGGCAAAACTTTTGTTCCAGGCTCAGGCAGAGGTACTGATGCAGCTTGCTTCTCTACAAACTTTCTTTCCACATATTTTGCTCTGATGTATGCCTCCTTCTCCTGCCTGTCATACACAAAATTCCTGGAGTTAGTAAGCTAAAATTTTAGTATTTTCATGTATTAAAAGAATGTCTACTTTGTACTAAAGTCAGTAACCAAAACTGTAGCTTGGCATTGCACATAAGACACACCCATAGCACATTGTCAGAAAGATGCAAAGCACACCTGTCACTTTCTGGATTCATGATTAAATTTTGCATAAGGCTCAAAAGCAAGTAATTTTGTTAAGTTCACAAACATGTATTTACGTTCAGACAGAGACTTTGGAAAGTGGTATGTGGAAGAAATAAGAATTAGTTACTCTATGTTACCTGTATTAAAGCTTTATACAAGTTTACATTGTTAATAACCTACTAATAAACATTTATTTAGTTTCTTACATAAATACAAATTGCAGCATCTGTTACAGGAACATTAAGATTACACAAGAAAACAATAACAAACCCTAGGTAGGCACAGCCATCAGTTCCATATCACATACTGAAGTATTTTTCCTTGTAACCTGAGGTTATCAGCTTAAAACACAACAGCAGATGGGTGAAGCTGATAAAATGAGCTGTAATTATTGCATTGGAACTGCTGAAAAGCAGTTACCACTAGAAGGAATACCTAGCAAATCTCCTACTTTGTTTATATTATCATCACTGTCTCCAAGTGGCCAACACTTCACAAAATGCAGTTTTCTATACTATAAAACTACTGGGCAGCAAGCAGCACAGAACTGGAAAGGTAGTAAAAAAGCAAGTTTGAAGAGCCTATACAGCAGCACAAAGCATTGGGAATCTACCTTCAAACACGGATTAGCATCAGAGAAATAGAAGACAGCAGCACAAAGATTTGAAGGCTGCTGTAAAGCAGCAGAGCTCATGTACAATGTAGGTAGGAAGATGAGAACATTCTGAGGAACAGGGAACAAAAGTCAAATGGAAGAACAAAGTCACTGTAAACAAAAGGAACAGCCACAGGCTCCTTCCAGGAGCACTCACACACCAAAGATATCTGGCTGAGCTGGTGCCCAGCAGAGAGGAAACAAAATCCACATGTCCACAGTGATGCTCTAGAGCTGTCATGGAAAGGAGGGAGTGAGATCACAAGAAGAACAAATGAACAGCAGAAGCAGAAGGGACCAACAGAAGGAATGCCCAATAAACAGAGAGAGTGAGAAAAGGAGAGATACAGGGAAATGAGTACTTCAAAGGAGTGTAACACAGTTAAGTGGCAGCAGCTTTTACAGGGGAAGGCTAAGGGAAGCAACAATAAAAGGAAGCAACAGGCACTGCTGGTAAAATACTACCTTTGACTTCCAGATTGTGGCTTCTTTACTCCCATTTTTTCCAACTTCGCTTCATATATTCTATTTATAACATCATTTCCCAATTCACACATAAGCTATAAAGCAAAATGAAAAAAACTCAAATATAGTTGCAAAAAGCTTTATCTACCTATTCAGCTGTTTTTAACCTCACTCAGCCTATATTTACAACTCAGTGTTTTCACTGCTAAAAGTACACTAGCAGAAATAAGCATGGGTTTATATGATAATAAAGAAACAATCAATGAATAGAGACCAAATTCTGAGTAAGATAAGAAAAAAATCTAGTCACTCTTAAAGTGCCTGAAAAAACAACCACCAGAATGACACCTGCAGGCCTCATTAACAAATGTGCTTTTCTACCAGCTTTGACAGGAGCTGTTCTTTGCCCATCAGGAAGAGACAATTCAACCAACTGTATTCCACCTTACCCAATGGACCAATCTGATACAACTACAGAAAAGGAACAAAGACAAAAGCCTGCTTACAGGAGAATTTAACCCTACTGATTGCAATGAAAAGATTTCTTGTTTCTAATACCAGGCAGAATATTTAGTTCTGATATTTACATGAATAATAAAAGAGGTACAGCTTCTTTTTTTTTTTTTTTTTTTGAGTGGGCGTGGGGGTTGGTTGGTTGTTTTCTCATGAACATATTGATAAAAAAATTATTTAACCACAAAGTACATTGTCTTTTGATTGTTCAGAATAGAGAAGCAATTCCTAAGTGCCAGAACATCACAGCTAGAAACAAATGTTTGCATGAGTTATCCAGTTGCACACATGCATTCATGCATGAGTTCCTATTTGAGTATTTCATTGTCATATGACTTTTATAACCATGGTTCAAGCTAGAAATTTGGCACACAAAAGCAGCTGCATGAGTATTCTCCTATAGGCCAGAAGCATCTCACTGTTAAGAGCTGACATTCAAATTTTTGAGTATGATCATGCTTTAGGCTGATATATCACTTCCAAAATGTTCAGCCCACTGAAAGACATTATTGGTCTGTAAACAGATTTGCCTTTTTACATGTTGAAAGTATCAGATGAAACCTGCTACCCAGAGTGCACTTGGGAACCTGAAGGTGTTGTAAGCTGTTCTGAATTGCAAGTTTGTAGCATAAATTACTATGGAGTATAAGAAAGTATGAATTAAAATAAACCAACACACAAGTATAAACATTTTCTGCTTAAAACTGCAAGACACACTGGGTACAAATGTGTTTCCTGCATTGGACTTTCTGATGCAGAGGCTTTAGAACAACCATCTAAGTACTGAATAGAAACCTGTTTCAAAAATACTGTACCTTTAGGAGTTCAGGTTCCCATGAATCCAACGTTAAAGATCTTACTTTTGAAAAGTGGACTCCCAAGCTCCTAAACAACATGGGAAAAAACATGAACCTGTAACTACATGTTTTATCTCACCTCAGACAGATTTACCATTAATTTATGCAAATAAAGCAGTTACGTTAATTCTATTTACAAACAAGGGTGTCTAATTTTCTTTCAATATACCTTTGAAGAGGCAAACACCACCCTTGCTAATTAAGGCACTGCACAAATGAAATGCAGCTGTGAGGAGCTCCCCAACCTGTGTATCCCAGAGCACTCGATGCACAGTGTGATTCCCAGGTTGATACTGGCCCAGCGAGGATCTGCCAAACCACAGTCACAGCAGGCAGCATTGCCAGCAATGCACTGCACTCTCTGCAGAGCACTCTCTCCTTTCAGCAGCTTCTCTTTGGTCTCACTCCCAGATTCTAGGCTCCCAGTAGAAGGGGATGATTTCTTTTCCTGTTTCTGAAAGAGAAAAGACACAAACAAACCAATTAAGAGACATGCTAAACTAAAGAAATTGAAGTTCCACAGATACTGACTGTACACTAAAATCCAAGAAAAGTCTCTCCTGCCAAGGCCAAGGCAAGCCACAGAATAAAAAAAAAAAGTTTAGGTTTTTAGAAGACATATAAAACTGAATATAAGAATATCCAATGATTTTTAATCACACTACAGTGAAATCTCAAAAAAACATACAGACCATAGTAACATTAACATGATGAGTCAAAGACAGATCAGATATAATTCACAGCCTTCAGAATTTCATTGCCTTTCCATTGGAAGACAAACAATGGATTGTTTCTTTCCTTCCCTCTCATTAAAAGAGGCTTTGTGCATTTAAAATTTTCAGGATCTAAAGGGAGGTAGTTGTTTGGTGGATTATTAAGCTCACCTCAGATTCATCCCCTTTTTCTCTGTATGCTGTGGCAATACTGGTCTGAACAGCCTTAATCCACGCCTGCCGCAGCTTTTCCGAGTCAGCCTGCAGCATGCAGCTCCTGTGACAAATCACAAAGTGCTCAGAGACAGTGGCCAAGCAGCTGACATCCAACAGCACATTGCTCAGGGGTCTCTTTTTATGGAGCAAGTTTCTTGCTATCACAAGTTTAATAGGCATCATCTAATAAACACATTTATTTTAAGATAACAAAGCAGCTGAGTCTTTGTGAGCTGCAAACTCCTTATTTCAAAATTATTTGCAGGTAATGCTAATATAAGACACAGAAATGATTCTTCCAAAAACACTAACAATGGCTTAGCTTCCTATTCCTTTTCTTATTCCAAAGTTTTCTTTTTTATATCCTCAAATGCATTTTACACCTGTGACACAAGTCACAGGTATCAGTCCTTGAAAACACACTTTCATTCAATGACATCAAGAGAGTAACTTTAAAGATCTATGACAGAATCAACTACTCTGCTCATCAACTGTAAAAGAAACAGGTCATGAAGCATAAAACTGTTCCAACACTTATGGGTTGAAAAAGCACAGGCAAACAAGAGCAAAATGCATGTTATAGTGAACCACAACTGGGCATGCAGACATTAGGATGGACAGCAATCTACTCAAAAGAGAAATCTAAGGAGGAGTAGAAAGTGTAGATAACCTCCAGACCTACAAGCAAGTTGACCTCGTATCAAAAACTTAAATATGGTCACACCTCACAATCACTAATGAGGAATCTATGTCCTGCCCTTGCTGTGGCAGGATGCCAAAATTCCCTAAGTACAGCCAATGCACTGCTGGAGCTGAAAATTAATTTTATTTTTAATTTAGCAGTTTCATTTTTAGTAGTTTCATTTAGTGCATTCTGAAGTATAATTCAACATGACTGAGACAACAGCTTATTTAAGTGCTTCTCTCTCATTGCATCAATCAGAAATGTGGAGAAACTAAGACCTATTTTCTACATTACTAAGCAGCTGACAGTATCAGCTACTACTAAGCCCCAGCAGAGCCCTGCACCACAAGTCATTTATGCAAAAAGCACAAGAATGCATGTTTGTTTTAATGCCAAAAGTAAACTAAATACCAGGGACACTTCTCACAGCATCACTTACTCTCAGCCAAAATTTCAGAGAGCAGAATTTTTCAGATACTTTTCCTGTTTTGATCTATCCCAAGAGAAACATTAATCTTACATTTTAAAACAACTACATGTAATTATTTTTATTTTTAAATAAACATACTGCACTGCTTCTCCTTACTTTGTTGGAGAAACCACCTCAAAACAGAATCGTCTCTCTATGTCTTCACAGTGTTTAACTGTGCAGAGCCGCAAGTCCTCAACAACCACCGTGGGATTATCCTAAGAGACAAAAGTCAACAAGAGAGTCACAGAGAAAAAATAATACAGTTGATAATAAGAGAATAATTCAATCCTGAATTATTAATCACTGAATTCTATTTGCCTGGTTACACTAATTTTTTCCTTCAAAAATAAAATTCGAACTCAGTGGAATTTGGAGATCTACAATCCAATCTACTGAATAATCAGCACCTTAAATTTAAACAACAGTATTTAAACTATAAAGATACTCTAAGAAATACAATTAACTCAGTATTAAATCAGAAAAGTTATATTTAAATCAGCAGTACTTTAAGTGACACATAAAAAAACCCAGAAGCTAAATGCAGCAGTTTTGAAAATTTGATTTAATTCATAAGAATTCCATTCTGAGCTATCACCATTTTAAAGGTGCAGTGAAAAAAAGAGCAATTCACAAACACAGAACGCCCAACCAAACATGCTCAAACAAACTCAACTGCATGTTTTCTTTCCAACCACAGAAATGAAGCTGCTTGATTTGACAGCATCAGATAGCAAGGAACAGCCTCTGATCCCAGTCTGTTTGCAGTGAAGAAGAACTAATTGCCATAAGCTCCTTCTTTTTTCCCCCACCATCTCCATACAGTCTCTGTTTGTTCCCAACCTGAAGAACAGCTACAGCTCCTTGGTGCAAAAGCAGATTCTAGAACAGCAAACAAAGGAGCAGGGGCCCAGAACCTGACTGAAAAGGCTTCTGTGGCTTGGGGCAGAGCTGAACTTGCTGATTTAACACAAAACAGCTGCACTTCCCACCAGCAACAAGGCAGATACTGACTGCTGAACCACTGTGCATTTTCAACACAAAATACATGTATTTAGCAGCCCTGACTGCTTTGTATCAAGCTTTCATGCTTTTTTCCCCCAATTGCTGAATTGGGTGTGTGAATCAGTAAGTAACTGGAGGAGCAAGTTCTGAAAGAGTTAAACACCACTGCTCAGAGAACAGCATGGAATATTTGACTGCCAGCAAGTGAGCACAAGCCTTCTGGGACCAACAGCTTTTAAAGCTCCAACTAGGTTACAAAACCCACAGCAGATAAAGTATGTGCTTACAATCAGTGCACAGGAATCTCAGAATCTGTCAGTGTAGCTATTAGACTCATTTTACAAAGGGAGAAACTAATTTAGAAGAAAGCAGTAGGTTGTTGAAAATCACACAGGATCTTCACATCAGCAGTTTCCCCAATCAATCAGGAAAATCATCACCCAAACCCCAAACTATCCCAAGCCAGTTTTCAACTCCTACCTTAAATTTCTTCTGGTACACAAGTTGGTTATTTTGTATTGAGAACCAGCGCCTATTCAAATGAAGAGACATCCAGAGAATACATAACTGATTTTACAGTGCTTATGTGACTGACATGTGCTAACATACAGTCTACAAAGAGACTGCATGAAAGAATTCAGGAAAGTAATACTGCAGTCAATTTTGGCAAATATTTCATGACAATAATGAAAAAAGGGAAAGCAGAGACAAAACAGAAAAGAAAGCAAGGTTCAAATAATTTGAGTCATAAACAAACACATTCATGTTATGACAACATTAGTTAAGCTATTACACAAAACACTTTCATTTTAAAGAACATTTCCTTCTGCATTTTAGCAGCAAGTTATGATTTCAAGTAGTTGTTTGATAACACAAATTCAGATAGTTTGAATAACATAAATACTTAAACCCATGTAAACTAATCCTGAAATATTTCTGAGAGTAGAATTAACTTACTAAAGCACAAAAAATGCTTTGGTGTTGCTATCTCATGCAGGTTTAATATCTATCTACATTGGGCATGTCTGAAATAAAAACAGTGCATATAAAAACTAAAAAAAAAAAAATCCAATGAAAACCTTTTAAGTAGGATCCTAAATTAAGCCTCAGCTTTGAAGAAAAATAAAATAAATCAAATAAAAGCTTTAATGAAAGCATCCTGTAAAATCCAAAAGATAATATAATGCTTAAAAACTCCTCTGAACTGTATCCTTCCTTGTCAAACTCACTGTTCACACAGGATACATCTCAGAGAATGGAAAAATCACTCACACTTTGGGGAAAAAACCCCTCAGATCTCGAACAAAGTTTTATCAGACCACTGAATGAAAAAAAAAATAACCCAGTAGACATAATCATGCCTTTCTAGCTCTTCTGGGATGCACAAAATAAAAGCAAGCCAATAACCACAATTTCATTTTCACTGACAAAAATGAAGGGAATGTACAAGACAATTCAGTGAAATTTACACTATACTTTGTTAAGGCTTTTAATGCAAACCTGTGTTTACCACAGCATCATTCCTCAATCATCTCCAATATTCCACCTTGACCACACATCACTTTCTCCTGCACTACCAGGTAGTTTGAATGGTAACAGTACACAAAATATTGTGTTGGAACAGATCTTGTTATTCCCCACAGGCTGTTGAGCATCAAGCTACAGTTTACTACAATTAGTAACAAGAGGGCCCCATGTATTTATTCAACCACCACAAGCCATTCCTGGAAAGAAGTGCACAAAGATGGTTAAGAAAATTAATATATACAAAAAATGTTAGATCCCAAACAGAAAATCTAGTATTTGTTAGAAAGGTTAGTGTTTCATAGACAGATGAGATTCTACCTTTTAACAATCTTTTCAAATGTTGTGCAGATATATTTAATTTAAAAAGCAACAACAGGATCTCTTGTCATTCTTGATTTTTTAAATTTATTAACAGCAGTAGTTTTGGTCACTGCAATTGAAAAGGGATCATCTTTACTATCTATTTACAGATGCAGTAAGTGTGCCCCAAATATAAGGTAGGTTATTACTAATATTCATATAGGAAACTTAACAAAAAAGCAGACTTGAAAAGGAAATAAACTCATGTCATTTTTCATGTGCTTTTTGTGAACATAACACAAAAGAGAACAACATGAGAAGCAGTGCCTAAGTGATAAAGGGAGTGGTAAAGGGGAAAAAAAGCAGCCTTGCCCCAAGACAACGAGCAATGGAGCAAATCCCTAGTAAGAGCCCTAGGAAGTGCAATTAACTTAATTAATGCAATGCTTCATTTGTTCTACACCTAAATATTTCATGAGTTACTCTAGTAAACAAGCTCTAATCTCATCAGTTGGATATAAGTGAACACACAAATTGTTACACAAATTTGTGCCATCTTTAAAACCTAGACTAGAAGTTTTGAAAGTTCCTTTTTTTTTCCCTAGTAGAGAAATTAAATCTGTTAAAAAAAATCAGTCCAGCCACAAAGGGTGCAGGTTTTGGTGCTTTTCTAAAATAAATTTTTACTGAATGAGATCAACAATTTACAGTTTTGGATAACTTGTAAGTAGATGTCAGAGTTAATACATTTAAATTTTTTTCTAACAAGATGAAAGTGTCAGACTGCCCTCCAAGTGTCAGCACCACAGCAGTTTTATTCAGGCCAAGAACTTGGAGTTATTCCTCATTAACCAAATACCATCAACAAACTCTTCACTTTATTGTAGCAAACAGACTGCTGGGGATCTACACCAGCATCAGCCAGAACTTCTGAGGTACAATCTCTGTGCTGAAGGTGCTGCTAAAGGGCAACCCACATCTATCAGGTTCTAAGAATAATTTAAAATCTTCAGGCATCATGTGTGCAATAAGTACTGATTATTACCAAGGTTTCCTTAAATGTGTTATTCTGTCAAAAGCAAGAGAGAAGCATGGTGAAGGAGAGAACATTCTTTGGAATGTTAAAGTAGTTTACACTGTCTCATTTTGTAGTGGTTAAATACAGTTGTTCCTGTTTAAAAACGGAATGTTTTCCACCATGTACACCTACACAATTCAAAATTGTATTTATTAAATAGGAAACAATGAAAAATCTTTAGAAAAAATCCTAATTTCTGAGAACTGAGAGTAATACTCAAAAAAAATCAAATTTGAGTTTTACTTAAAACAATGAATTGTGATTTATAATTCTCAGAAACAGTTTTCTCCTCTAGTTGCTAGCAGCACATAATTAAAACAGAGTAATTAATAATGCACAACATTTAAAAGTACATGTCTATTCCCAATGCAGTTGATAAGAAAAAAAATCTCATCAACTTCAATTGGAAAAAGGCAAGACATTGATCATGTATGCTCAGAAGTTTGAGTGCAGAAACTTGGCTTTAATTCCTTTTTTAGCTAAAAACCAACTCAATCTTTCTGAATCTTTTAAAGGAATTGAGCAGCAGGTATACTGGCATCCCAGGCAGAATCCTTCTGTTATTTTCTTAGACTGAGTCACTTATACATCCATTGCAAGTAATCAAATTAAATGCAGGGTTAATGAAGAGCTTTTTGCGTGCCAAGGAAACATTGGGAAGGTATAAAAGAAGCTGGTTGGTACCTGATGTGATCTGGCTTTTTCCTGTCATGTGAAAAAATGGGGTAGGATTAAAACATAAGGGAAAGGAGGAAAAGGGATGAAAAATGCAAAATGAGCAAAATAAGAAAAGAATTAGCATGATCTGAAAATACAGCAGAATTAAAAAGGAAAACATCTATTGCACCTAATCTAAAACCTATTTGGAACATACTAGTGGTCTGACAAATGCTTTTCTCCCTACACACATTTATTCTTTCTTTATGATATGAACTTATTTTTCATTTGAATTTCTGGGAACTAAAAGAGCTGTCCAGCTACTGCTCCGTAATAAATGCACCTGACCCTTGTTCCTGATGCCTTAAGAAAACTGGTGTACAGTTTTCTTATAACTGGTGTATCATTTACCAACAGACAGACACACATTCTAAACACAGATGTCCATACCTGTTATTCTAAGACTCTGCAGTACAAGGATATAATTTTGATTCCACTGAACTGCATTATCTGAAATACTTGTGTGCATTATGTTCTTTTAGTCACAACAAAAAGAGATTACAAAAGCTCCATCTCTTTCAAAACACAGTGACACTGAATTGCAAATATCTCGGCGTTTACTTTGCAGCCTGCTCAAACACATATTTGTTTCTAAAGCCAGTGTCACACAGAACTGTCCCAAGAACAGGAAACTTGATGCAAAAGCCCAAATAATTAAAGTCTTGAGACGCTGAAACACGAGCTGCCAGGTGCTGCAGGAAGAAATTTCATTATGCTAGCAAGACATTAGTTTGGACAGGAAACAAATTTTCATTCACCACAACAGATTTGCCCCCCTTCAAAGGCTGTATTATACAGTTTTGGTTTTTTTTCTCCCCCAGCAACCAGACTTTTCCCAGGGTAATACCACTATGGGGTCCATGGATTCACTGACCAACACATGCACAGAGAAACATCACATTTCTCTCACTTGTCAGCTGGAATCATTCTGCTGTGTCAAACTCACACAAAACCTATCATACCCTCATCTCTTATGCTTTCAATGCTGGCAAGTATCTGCTAATAGTGGCCATTAGGAAGGGTTTTGGTGCCTTTAATTCACTCTTGATGGAGTTCTTAAAAAGGTCTAGAACCAACATAAGAGCAACTGAGACTAAGGAGGGTAAAAGAGAAGCCTCCAATTTTAATCCATATTAATACTGAGAGAGCATTTAGCAGTCAGCAAGGAAGAGCAGTGCTGTCACCTTTGGCTCAGGACAGCAGGAAATTCCAGTATTTCTAGGCAAATTCCTCTAGTTTTGTTTCAGTGGTTGATTTTCCACCCACCTTCCCTAAAGACGAGGATACAATAAAGGAGCAAACTGCTAATCTGTAAGAACACTAAAAGTATCTTGTCTGTCTTGACTTCAGCTCAGAATTCCCTAAAATAAAACACATAATGCTCTAAATGTTTCCTCCTTTGATATTTTGTAAAATTTTACACACAAAACAGTTTAATGCAATGAAAAAAATCCTTTCTTGTACTTTAACTAGTGACTGGAAAAACCCTACAATCTCTAGTATATGATAAACTTCAATCAGTACAATTCCCCACAGCTGAAACTGTAACACTACACAACTAAAACTTTCCATCACAGGAAACACGCAGTGATCGCTTCTGTGCCTACAGTGTAGCAAGCAATTACAAATGTATTCAGAAATAACAAAAATACTCCTTTATTTTTATTAAAACATAGCAAAAATGGGGGACTAGATTCAGAAATTAAAAACTGTCTTCATTAAGGTCTTAAATGTATATTTTATGTATGATAGAAGTAGTTTAATAGCAATTAGCAATGGTTTGTGAACATGTGGAATACAAAATTTAAATGATTGATTAAATTTCAGAACTTTTTATTGATAGCATATCCAATCCTATTTTTTTGCCTAAAAGCATCCAACTAGTCTATCTCAGTGAGACAAATTATCAAGAATCTAATACTAAAAAGGTTAAAGGTTTTGCTTTATTGAATGCTTCTGTGATAAATAGACAAAAAAACTATCAGCAAATATCAATTATGTAATAAAAGTAGGCAGCTCTGACTCATTAACAAGCTGTTTATCTTTGCCCTCTTAAATTATTACTTGGATATGCTTTTTATTATACTTGTTCAAATCTGTAACTTAATCTGAAGGAATGTCGTTGTGTATCTTGATTTAATTACAACTTCTCCTTATTTACTTTGTGTCCATTTAAATTGCCAACATACAGAAGTTAGTTTTAATTGAACCCTACTCTCTAACCACCTGAAGGTAAGAGGCATGTACAGGATTCCTAGGAATGACAGCATGTGGAAGCAGACACTCCTGCCCTGCTCCCCCCGTCACCTCCCTTGCAGAGCAAGGCCTTCCTGCTGTTCAGAAGAGGAACCCAGAGACAGTTTCACCATCAGCAATGGCAAAAAGGACCTTTCAGCCCCTTGGGAATCCAACCAAGGACAATCCCTGCCCTATTACTGAGATGATCTCAGTATGCTAACACTGACATTTTACCTCACACCAGGAAGGTGCTTTTGATGCACATCTCCCGGTGCTCCCCCTTCCCCATCCTCTGATGCTTCACAGACTTGTCCTGGAGAACTCTGAATTCTGCTTACATGAAACTAATCCAGAAAGTACATTACAATTACAGATGAATAATTAGACCAAAGGACCAGACCAGAATCAGTCCAAAGCAAAACCCTTTGTACTAGTTACCCATGACTTGCTAATATAGACACAGCCTTATTGACACCAGTGGCCCTTGCATCATTCTATGGATTTAATTGAACTGATCCCAATTTGTTACAAGCCTGTGGTGTGCTGAGATGCTCAAGGAAGTACAGAATAATTAATATTGGAAGGGACCACCCACTCAAATGCTCATTCTGTCTTTTAAAACTCAGCAAATAGTTTAACAGAGGCACCACTGAAAAATAGCAGAACATGGACAATAGAGAGCTCTTTATCACAACAAATTACATCTAAAATTCAAGAACTGTATCCAGCTGTGCTGTAAATGCTCCAGCACATATATTGCCTCGAAAAAAAGCACATACCCTTGGAAATGCAAAAGAAATCCTGTTCAGGAAGAAAAATATTTAAAGAGTAGTAAAATACACATTGTTAAAGATATATGACTAACAATATATTTTGAATTCCCAAAAGGGCGATCAAAACTACTAAGCAAAAGTCACTGCACAGGAGAGGAATTTTAAAGGATAACATTGCTTATCTTTCAGGAAAAATAACTTGAGTCCATGACTGTGCTTCTCTGCTTCCAGTGGCTATACAACATCTGTTTTACTCTGTCTTCTAACACTTTCCTAGCATATGATCTCACAAGGGAAAGGTTTGCAAAACACCAGGAAAAATGGCTGTGAAGTGTCATCTCTAAGTTAATTAACAGAGTCACCCCAAAGTTCTGTGAAAACTATGGACTCAAGTTACAGAGATTATGAATCAGATGAGAATTCAGGTTAAAAAGCAGTATTTTTATTAGCAGCAAATAGAGGTTCTGAATAATTACCTGTTCCAAGTCTTGAAGGCATTGCTGGCTCTCTTGAATAAATAACCTTCCATAACAATGCCATTGGCTGCATCTACATTGTATTCTAGTTTAGTGTCATCACTGGAATAATCCTAGTACAAAGGAACAAGAAAAACACACTGCAGTTCAAATGAAACTTCAAATATGAGCAGTACTGTTGTCAAAGAGTAAATACCTAGGAATAAGGTTTTGCTTGCAACACTTATTAGTCAAACCATGACTCTCAGCCCCTGATGGCTTTTTTTAAAAAAGCAATTTTAAGGAATGAGAAGCTGAAGATTTTTACTTTACCTGCAACAAGGGGAATTTCTTGTTCAGGTATTGGTGACCTCTACAGCCAAAATAGAGGGCAAACATTGCTGACAGAGCATCTGATGCTTCAACTGTCTGCTCAAATGGTCTCTCATATATTCCCAAGAAAGGGGATAGAAAAGCAGAGGAAAAGAAGCCATGAAAGTTAAGAGTCAAAACTGAGAAACAGTTGCAGCCTGTTGCAGATATGTACAAACAGTTGTGCTTTAGCATTTTCTTCAGCTCTGTCATGTTGACAGCTGAGCTGCATAGGAACCTTGAAGACAAGTAATCAAATAAAGATGATGCTATCAGTTAACTCTAGAGTAAAGCAATCATGGTGATAGCCCTGATGACAAACCTTAGCAGGATTTTTTCTTTATGATCTTGGATAAGATTACAAAATCACAAGAAGGACAAGGGAATATGCATTTCCATCAACCTAATAACAACTAAACCCAGCTAATAACAATTAATAGCAGCTTTCTGGGCTTTAGAAAAGCTGACTGCTTATCTTATTATCTCATCTTTAGCAAAGGTGAGTTAGACTAAGTAATAACACATGTGATGATCATTTGCTTTCACATCCCATTGAGAACAGCATGGGCTCTTCCTAGGGAGGTAGAGCTCAGATATTCAGAGTGGGAGGCTAACATCTACTAAGGGTGCATGAAAAAGCACACATGGAATGACATCATTTTTCACAACTTTGTCCAGCAATGAAAATAATATACATGCTGTAATTTTATTTCACTGTTATTGAAATATATATCTTTAAAGTAGACTAGCAACATACGGCTTCTTCCCCTTAACATGGGTGTAAGGGACACATTACTGAAAATTAAATTTCAGAAGAAAAAAAGCAAACAAGTTAAATACTGAAAAGACAGAACATTTTGTATTATGACTTTCTGAATACTTTTTGTAAATTGCAAACATCAGCTTTGTGTAATAAGTATATCTGAAAGTCTCTGCTTTGTACTTTGCTTCTTAGGAATTCGTCTATACATAAAGGAAAAGAGGCAAGAAATATATATATATAAAAAGTAGCTTCAACACCAACATGGTCATTATCCCCAGGTAATAGCCCAGGATGCAAACAACTTTCGTGCTACACATGATGTTTACTCTTGTACATGCAGATGGTTTGGTCCAATCCAAGGTTAATTACACATGATAGTGAAATGGTTACAGATATTAAAATGGGCCCTTCTAAGCTCCCCACTCAGAACAGCAAAATTCCTTAAAATTATTCACTGTTTTAATCAATTACTATTTCATCTATTACTAATCTGGACAGATTACCTAATGTTGAAATGTTAAATCTGATTTTTATTATTGAATTGATAGATGATCAATGCAAGAGTTCTGAAAGAAAACGGAACTATCACATCACCACCATACACTGATCTGAATAAACATACTAGTTACAAAAGAACTCTTCACCAAAACAAAATCAAATTTTTAAATTTATTATTCAGCAACTAAAAACTTTGATTTTCTGCCTGTTTTCTAGATCAGAACATGCTGAACATAAAAGACTTCATGTAAACTATCAAAATAAAAAGATAAAACCACTATGCACAAACTTAGACATGCAGATGTCACATTCCCTACATTCCCCAAAAACTGATAAATTACTCTAACTTACCAGCTCCCAAACATAATGAAATCTGCTAAAGATTTGCATCTTCCTGCCTCAGTGATGCCTGCAGCTCCTTGTCTAGTTGAAGACAATATACATTTCCCCAGTCTGTTTTGTCCAACCTACTATGTAATCACATTTTCCTTTGGGTCTGGAGAATTGCTGCAGAAAATGCAGCTGTCTTTTCCAGTGACTCCAGATCTGTGCTTTGAAGGTGTATATGGATCATTTACCATGCTACACTCTAAATGAGAATTATCTAAAATACTGAGCCTTCTCATGAAATGCATTTAGTGTCATTTTTAATTACTTCCCTGATTGAATTCCACTTTTACAGAGCAGAAAAAGACATTAAGAGTACAGAGGCAAATGTCAAATATCTCCTTAACTGAACATGGCAGACTACCAGCTGGAAGGGGGAGGGAATAAGGCTTCCATGTGCTTTATCCATAAAACTTCATTGATAAAGTTGTGATTAGGAAAAACAATCAGAAAAAAAAGCCTCATTTCAATTCCATGGATGAAAGTTGAAAAAAACCCGAAATCAGCTGTGTTCAGATCTTAGTCTCTGCTATTCTACAATTAAAAAAATAGGAGCAAAGCAGTCACATTATAGTTTATTTTTATCTTGGTGCATGGAAAAGTTTAATGAATCATGAAAAATAATCTGGGGTGGAGAAAAATCCACCCATATCTTTCCAGTGTCCTGCATAAGAGAATCACATGTTAATAAACTCAGTCACTGTATGTGATTCAGAATTGTGTATTCTGCCAGCAGGCACACAACTGATAAAGCCTTCATTTTAAATATAATCAAACTAATTAGGTGTCAGGACTAAAGTAGATTTCACCTAACCAGAACTAAGAAAATTTAGCCAGTATTATGTAATTTTCACTGAAGTGCTACATCACAGAATTCATTCAGTTTTGAAAGAATAAACATCTATGGCTCCTATTCTGACACTGATTTTTCACGGTTGGCTGCTACTGGAAGAGAAACATGTAGAAGTGGGTTATATAAGTGAAGCACACAGCATGCTTTCATGCCTTTTTTCCACCCTTTTTCTTTAAATGTCCATGGGGTACAGCAAACCAGCTGGCAATGGAAAAACAACTTTCATCTCCAGAAATAATACTAATCTGGTGTGTCACAGAGCACTTAATATTCTTGACAGTGTTTCAGTGAATGCATTTTCGTATGAGCGTATCAATTCATCACACATCCTTGATTCATTTCAGAGCATGTTTTCTGTTTCTCTGTGTATTATTTTCTTGTTCCCAAAACAAAACCCCCCATTATTTTTCTGCAGCAGAGCTTTTGATTTACTTTCAAAATTGCTATCAGGCCATGAAAGCTAATCAAACCATTCTACCAGTAAATCTTAGGAACTATATTTTAACATTTAATGTGTAACCCAAATTATTTTTTACTTTAGAGAATCAACATTTTTAAAGTTTTTTAAGAAGGCAGTAATTGGGAGAGCATAAGTACTAAAGAAAACTCTAACCTGAAAAATTAGGCCAGCATATACTGAGCAGGAGACACTAATTGTGCAAACCCCCCATTTAGAGGGCTGCTCCCATTCCATTTCCATTGCAAGAGACGTTTGTTACACTTAAGCTGAAAAGTCCCTCGAGGAAGGGTTTAAAACAACAGACACTACAAGTAACAAGGTTTGCAGCCCAAGACACAGTGAGAGAATGTGAGAGTGCCACTGAGCAAACAAGTCACTTGAAACACAAGCACATCTCTGGTTTTGGAGACAGGAGTTAGTCTGCACAACTTCTCAACAGCAGCTCTGGCTTATGCCTGCTTTGTTATTGTAGTAGCAGCTGGTTTCCTATCACCTTGTTTACTCAGTATGTTAATTTTCAAATCATTCTCACTCCAGCTGTTTCCTGAGCACTTCTTTGGAAGCAGATTTTTACTTTAATGGAAAAGGGATTTGATTACAAAAAAAACCTATTTGAAGTTCAATGCAAATGCTTTTCCTGTATCATATTCATTTTACAACAAAATATTAGGTCTGACACAACACCAAAAAGCCATGAAGCTGTTTGCAGGTGCAACTGATTTTTAAATTATTTCTTAATTAAATGTGTTGCTACAGCAATGGGCTGCAAACTGCTCAGAAAATAACAGTCATGTCTAATGTATTGACATTGTGACACCATTCTTCTAATATTAATCTTTACCTATAATAATGTATTACAAAAATTTCCCAGAATGATCATGAAATTCCTAGATTAATTCACAGCATGTGTTGCTCCAGTTTAATACAGAAAAAATATTTTCTGACACTGAAAAAAATAAAGAAAAATGTTTCCTGCATATTTGCTGAGTAAATAGACCACAAAACCTATAAGCAATTTAAGAAAGTAAATCAGATTATCAGCTCTGCTAAAAAAGAAATCACACTGTATTGGTGACCAAGCCCTTCCATGACACTTTTAATAGCCTCTCCATCAACAGCCTAATTAAGGACAATGATTATACAGAAAAGTGAGATGGATTATTTAATTAGTGCAATTGTTCTGCATGCATATGCACATATATGCAAACACAGGTAGTAGGTGGGCAGGTGTGTGCACGTATGCACTTACCTATACATTTCAGAAAAGGAACTGCTCTTTATCCACACAATGAAGGAAAGGCATCATTCTGAAGCATTAGATTAGAACTTCAGTATATTAAATACATATATACCTCATGGAATATTCAACACAATAAGCTTCAGAAGTTTCAGTTGTTAAAAAACATGGAAGGATTTGGCACTGGAAGATTTGGGAACATAGTGGAAAACAACATGACAAGACATGAGGAGACAATGGGGAATAAAGTTGCCATCTGGGACAGGGTGACCAGATGACAAGTAGTGATAAAAAGATCCAGAGTCTAAGGCAGTTCTGAAATCCTGATGAGCTGGAAGCTAACTTAGTGTGAAGCTTGGGAAAAGCAAGTAGGATGAGACAAAAACAGACAACGTGATTTGAATAAGGAAATAAGAAAATGATTGGACAAGCTGTAAGAGGAATCTCCAATAAAGCACAGTCTAAGCATTATCAGCACAAAATGTGACAGTGACTTCACGGATAAGAACAGGAGACAACACAACTCAAAACACAGAACTTAAGAGGACAACATACAGTACATTCTAACTGCCCTGATTATATTTTAGAGCCAGCATTAAATTGTCAAGTAAAGTAAGCAACAATAAAAGTAACATTATTGTGCTTGTCACTCCTACTAGAAATCAAGAATATTTATATTACACACAGATATGGCTTATCAAGTTTCATGAAGCTTAAAAGTTTCAGCAATAATTGAAACTAGTAGAAATAGTTTACCTGTAAAGCAGCCTTAAGCAGCATTTGAAGAAAAAACAAAGACTGTAAACACCATTGGCAACAGCAGTGACCATAACTCATGGTAACTAGTTATTGTTTCTACTATGGCTAATTAAAAGATAACTGCCCATAACTTACATCTTCAGGAAGCACCACTGTTCTCTAAACACAGAACCTCTCAATTACTGTCCATTCCTGAAACTGAGCCTTTAAGCCCAAAAAACTTAAAATTTGACCTTCAACATTAATTCTCCAGTTCCATCTTTCCCATTTTCCCCCTTTCTTCCCCCTCCTTGCCTGCAGTTCTCTCCTGACTCCAAGCACAGCATGTCAGCTCTGCCCTCATCATCACATCTGCTCAACTTCACAGCAATCCTAATGCTTCCCACCAACTCCTAAAGGGATGACAGGATGCACCAATAAAAATGTTTACAGCAACCAAAGATGTTATCTTCTCCCATGAGTATTAATTTTGGCTCCTACTAAGGCTACCCAACTTATAATCTCAGAATGTTTTCATTCCTGAATTTATTTAGTTATCAGATTTCATTTCTATTGAGTGGGATTTTTAAAAATTTATGCCACCTGAACTAAACCATAACATATTTGAATGAGAGTAGGAAGTGTAGCATTACCTCTAAACTGGTATCTAACCCCTTTCAAAAGCGCCTGTAGCTCACTACCAGAGAGTTCAGAGGAAATATTTTTAACTTCTAGCATTATACCAGCAAAACCAATACTGATCTAGAGCTTCTGAAACATCCAAACAACAGAAGTCATTCCCCCAACATGAATTACCTAAATTTTTCTCAAGAAGTAAAAAGAATTATTGCACAAATCTCTCTCAAAACACCAATTAAAAGTTCTCAATTTCATATCTGTGCACAGTTGAACCAGTACATTAGACACTCTTTACAAAAGTTTACTTTTGTTCTTCATATGCAACAGCAGCTGCCACAGAAGCTCCAAGTGCTGCACTTGGATTTGGCACAGTCCAAAGTGAAACTTAGTGCTGTAGGGCTGTGCAGCACATACACCTCTTGTACACACAGCATGGAAACACAAAAACCTGTACAACTTATTAAATTCAAGAGGTAATAGAAATTAGGAGTTCTACTGAAATGCTAGAATCCCAGCATTCAAATAAATTCTACTGTTCTATTTATGTTTCAGTAAAAACTAAGCATAATATTTTGTTCAGTAACACAAAATTAGTATCTGCAATCCAACCTTACACTTAATGACATGTCAGTCTGTCTCTCTGCACTAAAAATACCATCCCTTGCAGTTCTGATGCAGAGATGCTGGGGAGAGATGCTACAGATAAAAAAAAAAAAAGTGTGTGCAGCTTGCCTTTTACATTCTGTCAAGTACCTTTTGTTGAATAGTGGAGTGCTTTTGCTCCATATCTCTCTTCTCCTTCGCAGCATCTACAGCCAACTGATCCAGCTGTAAAGAGAAACACAAAATTGGATCTTTTAATTATCATAAGAAATTTGGCTCAGTAGATTTCAAAATGCTGACAAAAAAAAAAAAAAGAACTAACACATTATGTCTAGACATTGCAAGACTTTTATTTTATTTGCATAGCATAATTACTTCTTTGTCACAAATTGTTTACCTTGAATAACCACTGAAGCCTCGTTTAAAGCACTGCTCTGTCACCCTGAATTAACCTCTACCAAGGTGTACATTTCTTGTGAGCATTAGAAGAACTGTCTCAAAGAACAGCATGGTGCCAAGCATATGCGCCTCTGTACCGCATTGGTGCTCAGTCTCCCAGGAGGATGACTCATGCTTTAGCTGCTCTTGCTGGCCTATGCAGCAGCACTGGCAGGAGCAGCAAAAACTAGAAGGAGCAAATGCTATGGATTTTTCCCTCCACAAAGTAGGAGAACTGTCTCAACCAGGATTTTGTGTCGATAGTTCGGATCAGCTGACCAGCAGTACTCGAGAAAGACTGAAAATAAAAATATGGTTTTGAACATAACAGAATATTTAAGTTAGTATTCTTACAAAGTCTCTGATGATAAAAAGGACACTAGCCAAAAAATCTCCTTTTACAACCACAACAAAAAAAAAAAAAGGAGGAAATTTAAGATACCCTGTAAGAAAAAGTCTGATTGGGGTTTTCTTCTGTGGTGAGTTGCTTGTTTTGGTTGTTTTTGTTTTACAGCTTTGATTCTCTTGGTTTTGTTGTTTGTTTGTTTTATCCAGGCCCTCATGTTTAAGTTAGAACTGCAGTGGGGAAGCAGATGTTGCCTGACAGCCCAGCTGGTTTGGTACTTACAGCCTGTAACACAAGGCTGTGGCTGGAGCGCGCCGTGCCCGGCGGTGCAGACGCAGCCCCGTGTGCAGGGCTCAGCCCGTGGCTCTCCCCGTCTGTGGGACAGGGCTGCTTCTGCTGCAGGCCCACAGCCAGAAGAGCAGGAGCTCTCACTGGCCCAGGGCACACTGACTGACAGACCCTCGATCCACCCACAGACAGCAGCCCCGTCACCCGCTCTCAGAACCACAAGTGGCAGGCCCTGCCAGCTCCGGCTGGTTCCCCAGTCTTTGACTTGCCCTGCTTGACATGATATATATAACAGAAAAGGGACAATAACAGGCCCTTACACCCTTGTGCCAGACATTCTCCAACAATTATGGAGCCATCAGAAAGCTGAAACATCTGGATCCAATTCTGTTCTCTTTTACTTTCTTTAACTCTTCTCTCCCTGTCTTCCCCTCTGGCTCAAAAGGCCATATCAGCACTTGCACACCTTTAATGATATTTGTGAACAGGAACACATTGAAGGCTGAAGTGTCCAAATGCCAGATCTATTTAACTTTAGCACTTAAAAATAACACGAGCCTCTAAAACAGACTGGGCTCAAAGATTGTATTGCATCAACAACCCTTGAGAAACCCTTTCTCCTGTGATAAAGATGAGAACTGCCTCAAGTGTTGTTCAAAATTTTATAGGAATCCAGAATTTTAGCTTCTTGCTAAAACTTCAGATTCAGGAATCTGCACATGGCCCTCAAGAAATTCTTCCTTCTACCCCAACAGATGAAACAGAAGGCAGTTACTCAGGGTAGGGCAATTAGCTCTAATTTACCCTGAATACAAGCGTTTGAGGGCACATTTACCACAGCCAAAACAAAACTCTTAACAGCAGCTCATTCCACCAGTTATTTCTTTTGCTATGAAGACAGCATTGCACCATTCCTGTTTTCAAGCTCAAACCAGAGTTTCTTCCTTTTCACTCAGGTGAGCAGCACATCAATTGTCTTAGAAGAGACCAACAGCATATAACTATCAAAAGCTGTAGCAAATCCCAACTAAACTATCAAAATCCCAGTCATTATAGTATTACTGAATAATTTTCAGAAAATTAGGTTTTTCAAACTACTTCATTTACTGGTAAATGTATTTTTACAAAAATAATGCTCTAACTGGCATTCTGAGGAGAATTAAGTCAGACTAAAACACTTCAAATGTTTTCTTTTTAAGCTAATACCACATTTCATATGAAAAGAACCAAAAAAAAACATATGAAAAACCATAGTTTCCATGCAAAAGCTCCTATTATGCTTGCACACTATTAAAGATTACCATACAATGATCTGATTCCCAAGACATCCTACCCTGACCTGAATTAACCAGAAAGCAAAATTGCTTAATCCTATTCCATCACAATGAAACAGTAATTCTGAAAATACAGACAAAAATAATTCAAAACGATAGCTATACTATTTAAGATCAATTTTATTACTTCAGATGCTGTTAACCCTTGTAATTGAGATCATACACAAAATTCACCTAGGAATGAAAACTCACTCACCAACAGAAGGAATCTAACAGCATTTTCACAAAAATCCAGCAAATCCCCGTTATGTCACAACATACTTTGTTAAAGGCAGAAGCTTCAACCAGTAAAAGCTGCAAAGCCATCAATTGTTAAAACTTTCAACAGTTATTTACAAATCTGCTTCTGTCATGAAAAATATCCCTTATATAAATGCCAAGGTCTGCTACAAAAGAACAATTGCGTGAGTTGTACAACTTTAGGGTCTTCAGTCCATCTTGCTCCAACTGCAATATATTTAAAACATTCTTAGCGATGGATTTTCTAAATTTAACTCCTTCAGTTGCTATGATACCAGCACCAAAATGAATGCTACACAGTGCTCCTTACCAGATCAAGCAAAAGCATGACCAGACATTCAAAAATAACCTTGTGTTTTCTTGCTCCAATCACGTCATGAAATGGAAACAGTGAAGCCTGGCTGATGGCATAACCCACTATTAACTCCACAGTTTGTGTCTCCTTTCCCTGTCCCTTCTTCCACAGCAGTACAGGACATGAGTTACACAGCCAGACACTACAGTTCAACACTTACAGACCAACCAGAAGGGTGTTGCAGAATAAAGGGCAAACTATGGAAGAGTAACATCTACCTGAACTGTTCAGGTGCCCCTATTACACCAAGACCTGACATGTCTCTACACATGATTAAGACCCAACTGGGGCCTAGTCTAGCAGAAAAATAACTATTCAGCCATTGGGTTGTTGGAGTTATTTTCTACAGCTCCCAATCTGCTCCACTGCACAGCTCAGAACAATTTAATCTCTTATTCATTCAGTGCACTCAATGAATGACATTCAATGACGCATCTACTCAAGATGAACGTAGAAATTTGCTTTTTATTTGCTTTTTTACCTGGACAGACACTTAAAAATTTGGTTAGCTCCTTTGTAGATCTGTTTGGGAAGTGGCAATAGAGGGGTTTGTATCAGAGCACTTGTTGCAAGTCCTCAGGAAGAGGCAAACAGGAAGTGCTCATATAACTTGCACTGAAAAGCAAGCCAAGACAATGCTGAGTCTTCTTCCTGCATCACAGACAAATTCACATTTCAACAGTGTATGTTCCAATCTATTTGCAAAACCATTTTCCATGTCTCCTGTGTGCAGTAGGCAGTGGTCTATCTCAGCTTTTCATGAGTCCCTGACTGAAAACCCAGAAGTGTCAATTGTCTGTCCTTAAACAACAAAACCGGGTGAGAAGGATTCCATGCAGGAACTAAATTTTGCACTACTTATTAAAATCATACTTCCATTTTATGGCCTGAGTTGCTAACATCAAAGTTATATTTACACACATAAAAATTTAATTATATAGACTGCATAATTTATACAGTAAATAAAGTATATGAGTAGAAGTAAAATCAGCCTAATCTACTTTTTATTATTAGATATATTTATAAACATGGGTCATATACAAAAATTTTGAAATGCAAATAATCCAGTATCCTGAATATCACAATGTACCTCACGGAGCAGTACATGGCTATGCTTAGTATGTAAATCCTAAAGGTAGTATTAATTTTAGTAAACGGACAACTTTCAGTTTGTAACTATTTTCATTCCTTTCATTACAGCATATTTTTAATGTTTTGCCTGTGTCATACCTCAACTCCCTTTTTGTTGAATAAATCTAACAAGTACCTGATGTTCAGGCATATATCAAGATTTCTTTCATTTCAGCATATAGTTATGCATTTTTAAAATCATTTGTTACCTGTGCACCAAGGTTTTTCATGTAGGGCTCAAGTTCACTAAACAGATCATAGCCTTGATGGAAAAAAGCCAGATGTGCATACATAAACGATAACATCTAGAAGGAACAAAGTAAATATTTATTCTCTTAAAAATGGTATCACATATCACATAAATATGTCACTTACTTCACATAACCTACAATTTCAGGTTTAATTTCTTCTCTCATGTCCTGATAGTTTTACATCAATAACTCACAGAGCTTCCAATGTTGTAAAATAAACATGCAAAGTAAAGCAAGAACAGAACCAAGCCAAAAATTTCAGAAATCAGTTGACAGCATTAGCTCCATGAACAAAACAAAAGAAATCTACTTCTAATTCATGTCACCTGAAATTTTTGTTATCTCTCTTTAACTGGGACATGTAAGGTACAGAGGGGCTATATAATATTTTACTAATCATTCAAACCCATAAGCTTTATAACCTAGCTGAAAAGACTGTCTGGCCTTAAAATAGCAAACAAGTTGGGAAGGTGCAGAGCAGAATAGCAGGCAGTTATAAACCAACCCAAGTTAAGTTTCTGCTTTTCAAGGAATTGAAACAATTATGGGAGAGCAACTTCAGAGATCTGAAAGAACAGTACTGTTTAATTTGTCACTCTCCATCTCAATAAACTTTAAACAGAGATAATGTGAAGTACAAAAGGGAATTCAGTGTGAAGCAAACTGGCATGCAGGTATAGCTTTATATTAATTTAGCAGATACCATACTATTGATACTAAAATTTGCCCTGTTCTTAGAAATAACAGAATTCATCTTAGAAAAGATTATAAGTAGCACTTACTTTTTACAAAGTAATAAATCAGACCTAAACAGCAGAATTCTCAGCAAAGTGATTTTAACCATGGAACACATACCGCAGGATCAAGAGTAGTGAAAACCGACAAGTGTTCAAATCTGAACCAGAAGGATTGTCAAAAATAGTTACACATGTATGCCCAGCTACAGTAAAGGCCAAATTGGCAGTCATCAAACTGCCAAATGTATTGATAACATTTTGATCAATAAAAGGACTAAATTTTTAACATACTGCTTTGTGGTCATATTTTTAATTTCAGATGGATTAAAATATTTGATATACAGAGGATAAAGTATATCTTACCGATTTTAAAATTTCTGCTCTCCTTTTAGATTGAAGAACATTGATCTAGGAGAAAAGAAGAAACAAGCAATTTCTTTTATTCTAAACTTATTTTATTTTCAATTTTCCCCAAATAATCACATCCAATCTTAAAATATTGGAAGAAGACAGCTCAATATCAGACTTCCCAAAATACTCTTACGAGAAGATGCACTCTAATTCTGTCATGACATCAGTGATGCAATCAGAGAACACTTGAAAAGCTTGAGCTTCACAGTGATAGTTACAATTTTCTTTTATCAGCAGGGAAAGTACAGGACACCATTTGCTTGCTAGAAGTAATATAATACAACTTTCAAGGAAAATTGGTTTTCATTTTCAAGAGATTGAATTCAAGATGTTTCAAGCAGATGAGCCAAGCCAGCCCACCAACTCCTGGCAGAAGTTGCACTGCTGCCAGGGCAGAGTGAAGGATGAGAGCAGGGTTCCTTTTCCTCTCAGACTCACAGATTTAAGTATCCCAAAAATAGTCCCAGGCAAGCAAGAATGTAATAGTTTCAATAAGTAACTTTCTGTGTATACCTGGGCTTTTAAGCTAGCTGAAGTCACTGATTAAAGGTGTTGCCCTAGAACTTAGGGAATTCCACATTATATAGAAAAAAATGACAAATTTTCCACATTCACCTAGTTCCCCTATCTTCTTTATCTAATCTTAAAAGGTTGCCATCCAAACTACAGATTTTACTTTAAAAGACCCACTTAGCAGACACAGGCATGATTTTGTAATTTAACACATCTATGTCAGTTTAGAATTTCAGCAAAATAAACAAACTTGCTGCAGCTATAATCAAAACCAGATTCTACTTCTATACTTAAGTGCTCATTATTTTGGAAAACTTTCTGCAGCAAAAATAATTGAGATTTGTTTGTATAGAATAAACCCTCAGCCTGTGAGGCAAAGAGAAACAAAAGGAAAGCAAAGGTTTTGAATTACAGTTTAGAGCAAATCTAGCTGCAAGGACACCATAGTTGTGAAGCCATTTTCCCAGAAGAATCACTCAAGCAGACACAATTTCTAAAGCTGAATTGATTTTTGTCTATGTTGAGAGATGCTGAAACTGTTCCCAGTTACTCCAAATGCATCTGCATCCCAAGAACTGCTCACACTGTGAACATACAAATTCCAGGAGGCAAAGAGCCTGCAGCTCAAAGCACACACAAGGAATTGGCCTACTGCAGTAGTGGCTGCCAGCTGCCCGCACCATTTAGTGCCAGTACAAATAATCCTGTGGGGAATAATTCACACCACTTTTTAAACATCAAAATGACCTTAGTGTTTAAAAAGCTGGAGTTCAGAATTGACCACTGACCACCATGTTTGTGAACATGCCCAGGCTGACAGGCTCCACTTCATTTTACAACTCATAATGCAATTTATAGAGAAGTTAATTAAGTTTTAAATAACTGACTGGACTGTCACAAATCAAGATGATAATGTCTACTATAAAACCAGCTTAATTGTAAACAGCTGTTCTGTTTTTGATCATAGGAGAAGCTCAGACTCATTTGGGAGCCCCCCAGCCTTCACACCATCTGAGTTGCAATAATCCTGTTTTGCTGTAGTTGTGGATAAGTATGAAGCAGATGAATTTTAAGTATCAAAAGAAAATTTACTACTGTATTTCAGAATTCAAAGCAGCATGACAAAGAACACCTCTCAACACCATATGGGAGATTTTCACTAAAAAGATAAAGAATAATTAAGTTCTTGACTCCCCTTACAGCACAATCCCAAGCTCTGAGGCATCTAGACAAACTGAATACAACCCAAAGTATACAGATAAAATTGCAGAAATACCCAACGTCCTGTATCAGAATTATTTAGGTAATTTGCATTTCCTAGGCTAGATTACAGGTTTTACTTTATCTATATAAGAAACTGCAGCATATCTAACATTTGGCTAAGTATCAGGCAAATACTGGGGTTTGTTCATAATTAATGTTCAACTTGAAAATTAAACTGTGTCACTGCAGCAAGGGCACTGAATACCAGAGCATTAAAGCAATAGGAATGCATCAATTAATTTTCCTCAGATTTTATTAAAAAAGAAATTATTTGCAGATAAAGTTCTTCCTTTTTTCCCTGAATCTCCACAGCTTCCAAGAAGCTTACACAAAGAACTTCTAACATTGTAAAGGACATGTCTCTAACCATATGTAACAAATGGTTTTGAAAAGCTTTCATTGCTGTCCTTACCTGAAGAACATAATCCAGAGCTATGTGTCGAAAACATTTCCGAGTTGCAGTCAAAATATTGGTGGCTTCCTCTACCTCGTGCTGCTTATTCCTTTGAACTTGGGCATTTTTCACCAGAGCATTCTCCTTTTCTTCACTCACTTTTTCAAATTGTTTCTTTGCGTCTTTAAATTTCCTAATATCTCTATGGAAAAAGGAAATATGGATGACAAATGAGTTCCAAAGCATGAAAAAGAGTTTTTCACCAGACAGATTTTTTTCACCAGACACCAGACAGACCAAGCTTGGGACTGCTATAGTTGGTGTCTATTTCAAATTTTATATTCTTCAACACATGCTTGGGTCAAACGGAAATCCACAAATTATGACAGAAGCTTCTTGTCTTTCTTTTCCAGGGAAAGGACAAAATTGAAATGTAACCGAACACATCTAATGCCTACTGGGGAAAAGCTTTGTCCCCCAAGCTTAGACAATTACAATATGTAATTAGATCAGTAATTCATCCTGTTGCAACATTTCTGCAGCTGGATCTAAAGCCTCAGTGACTCGGGGTGATTTTTGACAAAGCCTTAATATACACTTCTCAATTTATGGGTGGCAATTTACAAGAAGGATGTTTCACTTACCCACTCAAATCAGATTTTTAAAATTCCATTTTATGTATAATTTTCCCATTACAAGTGCAAATTAACTTACTCTTTAACGAAAGTCTGAAGCTGTGTTTTAATTGATCTTTGGATCTGGTCAAACAGAATCTGAAAGAAAACATTATTATGTAGGTAACTTGGAGGTATTCATACCTTCTGATTTCAGAAATACCAATGTTAATTATGCAGGATTACACAAGAATGTAATTATTAAACCACTGTGTCTCTAATACCAAAATATAAATCCCTTCACAGTAGTTCTGAAATAAATAAAAGATGAGGAAGAAAATCAGGAAAATAACTCAAACCAAGCATCTTTTGCTGCTCTTTTCTTAAAGACTGTGGTTATAAGGAGACATAAGAGCTTCTGGCATCTTATTCTCTCATCCTGACATGCCTAGTTTCATATAAGTTTATTTATGTTAATTGTACAGTTATGTTCCTGAAGAAACAACTTTGAATGTTAAGGAGCCATTTTTTTTTCTTAGACTTTCACAATTTATCAACAACTAAAAGACAAATGAAACCATAGAAAGAACATGCTCTTAACTTCTGGCAAAAACCCCAAAACCATGGATTGAAATTAATGCTGAAAATGCAGCATACATGAGTATTCAGTACCATCTCCTTTACATCAATGTTTGTAAAAAACCACCCACTGTTGCACTACTAAAAGGAATGGCTGATTCTTTTTAAGAATAAGTGATCTAAGCAACGGTTCCAAAATATCTCGTGATTTGGGAAGGCTGAAGGCACAAAATATAATAAATTAATTTGAATTGTAAAGTCTAAGATATTTGTTAAGTTTTTAAGGCCAAAGCACACCTGGATGTGAGATAGTTTGAATGTGCTCTTATGACCCAAAAAATTCTAACTGGAAAATGAAAACACACATTCCTTCAGCTTCACATCTGCCCTGTGAGTTTTAGGATGGAATGGAACTGGTCAATGACTACTGGATAAATCCTTTTGTCACTTATTGTGCAGACAAAAAATGTTGCCTCAATTTTCAACCCTTTTACACCTCCAATTCTGCGTAACAGAAATACACAAGGCAGCATCACAAAAATAAAGCTGGCCCAGTTTAACAGAATCTCTCATAAAAGCTAAAAATCTTGAAATATTAAAGAATTTTCTTGAAAAGGCAAGCCAAAACCTCAAAGTTTAAGGTCAAAAAATGTTTTCTTTAAATGTTCTCAGATTCTTTATTAAGTTTTGGAAATGGGAAGCTATGTAATGCCAAATACTGACAGAAAACCTTTACCAGCTCATCTCTCTTTTCTAGAAACACTGAAGGAAAACAAGACTGAGTTAAAGCCACTCATTAGCAGTGGTACTGTACCTTGCATCCAGTCTCCATGCTAGGAGCTTTTCAGGACCAAAGCAACCTGCTCCTACCTCACATCTGACCCTGATTTAGGCAGGCAGTCAAACCATCCACACCTCCTGAGGACCCTTCCAACCAGAACTGTACCTACCAGTAGCACGTGGAAGAACCTGTTTGTATTCTCACTCTGGGAAACCAGAAAAGCAGACAACTAGAATAAAGAACTTCTTGACAAACTGGAAGTCAGGCTGGGACTACTCCCACTGCTGACATTTAAGCTTGCCAGTGCCTGGGGAGTGCACCAATCAAGATCAATACCAAAAGATAAAACCAGATGGGAACTCAAATGTTTAGAGGACTCCCAGAAATATGAGCCTTGCATTCTGCTTACAGTAATGAAGAGAAAAAATGTGCTGGGCAGAAAAACACATAGACATCATTTCCCTAAAAAAAACCAGAAAGAAGTGCCCAGACCATGATGTAAATCTGATTAGATTTACAGCCTTGTCAACATACTACCTTTCATACACTGCAAGTCTAAGAAAGCTGCTATTTGCCATAAGCTGTCACAGCTACTCCCCCACTGCTGAATCAGTGAAGGTGCTGCATTAGGCTGGTCCCTGGCCTTATTTGTAGCAAAGCCTCACATGAAAAAACTGACAGTCATCCAAAACTCAGTAGGAGCATCTCCTGCCCCTTCCATCCTTCCTTTCCTCTTTCTTCCTCTAGCTTCTCCCTCCTGCTGGCTCTGTCACCTTGGTCAGCAACAGACCTGCCACTCTGTGCCAGGAAGCCCTGTTGAACTCAGCAGATTCACAAAAAAGCAATGCAGGACCTCAACATGTCTGGCAAAGCAATTGTGCCTCACTCCTGATGTTTGTGTCTTTGGTAAAAGCCACTTTGTTCTCACTATGCCTGAGCACAGTAAGGGCATGGAGGGGAAAAAAAATCCAGGGCAGAAGCCAGATGGGTCCTACTTAGATCTGACAAGAAATCTTCTTCAATATGGTTTGTTCTCTGCTTTCTGCCTCCAAACTGCCCAAAAGGAACAGCTGTCCTATGCCAGATTTTACCAAAGCAGTGCAAGCCATCATCACGCAGAATAACAGCAGCAGTAACACAGGACCTGTGTCAGAGGTGTCCAAAAGAACAAACCACAGATGAAAGACAGGGCTGAGAGGGATTCCAGCAGCAAGATGTGTGATGAAGAGGGACAGCCTGGGCTCATCTGCTCCATCTACTCTGCAGAAATCACTGACATGAAAGTAACATTGCTCCAGTACTGCTGCTTTAAACCTTGGCCCTCCCTTCTCACTGTTCACTTACTCCCTTCTTTACAGTCTTAGATTAGGTGCAGATATGTACACTCTGCATAATGGAAAGAAAATCAATCACAAAGCTATTAACCTGCTTTGCTTTGCTTCCCTTTCATTCTAAAAGCATGCATTTAAAACAAAAAAAGCCTAATCAGGCACTTTTAGAAACCTAACTTGAAGCTAGCAAACTTCCAATTCCATTCTATCTTGTCAATTTTTAAACTCCCAGTGGTATGAAAACCCCACATTTTAAGTGTCCTGCACATTTTCAGCACTTTGGAGACACTTCAGTTTGTTTCCAGCAATTTGCTGGGAAATTAACAAAGAGCAGTTGGGCCAATGAAAGACGAAAAAACCAGAAGAACAAATTTCTGAATACAAGACCAAACTCTTTAAAGGAAAAGTAACAAATTAGTTTTAAACTTAGGGAAAGCTGAAGTTTCTGATTAACTCTGACTAAAATGCTAAAAATTACAATTAGTCTTAAATCCTAGCATTTTCTCCTTTCTCCACACTTACTTAAATCTGCTATCCCTCCAAAAAGAAAACTATAGGCAAATCATAGGTGCTTCATTTTGTGCATTATAAAGGAAAGGGGAGAAAGTAGCAACTATGGAAATATGATCATTATTTCAGACCAGCAAAGGTATAAACTCATAGAATGTAACTGTTACCATCAGTTTGATTCAAAAAGATGAAACTATCCAGTATTTACTGTCTTAGAGCACCAAAGCTTACAAATTCCAAATGAAAAACAAACCAAGATGGAAATCTGCAGAAAAGGGGATATTTATAAATACCTTGTAAACAAAACATTGTTAAAATAGTTATTTAACACCTCTTAAACCATTACTTTGCAAACACTAGCAACAAGAAAGGCATTAACATTAATCTATTATCAAAAATAACTGAAGATGAGCTATCAGTGCCATGTTGCAGCTAGAAATACTCACATTATGATAATTGATCATTTCCTGTAAGGTGTCAGAGAACTTCATCAAATTGGTCTGTAAAGAGAAAATAAAAGTGGTTTAAGTTAAGCCCTATTAAAAATACAGCACAAAAGCAACAGTTCAGAGGTTTACAGCTTTTCAGTTTTTACAACTTGGAAATTCATTTTCCTTACAGCACTATTATGAGACTAAAACCATTAGGCTAGAAGGAGAGCACAGCTGTAATGGCAAATAAATCTATTTAAAGATACAAGCATGAAAAATGTTACTTCTGTCTACCTGTATATAAAGCACCAAACTGAAGAAAAGCAGGAAAAATTCAAATTGACTAAAGACACGGGAAACTCACATAATCTAAAACAGTAATTTACAGTATTTAATATGACACTAACAAATATTTTTCACATTTAATACTCTGACTCAAAAAAAACCCAGGTTAACGTGTTGCCATCACCAGTGCACACACTCATCTAACACGTTCTGAAATTTGGCAGAGCCATGTCACTGCTGAAACTAAACAGCACAGACACCTGCAGGGCACCACAGCTGGGAAACCCCCACTCTAAAAGAGATAGCAAAGAAAAAGGAGCAAAAAGGCAAATAATTCCATAAACTTCAACTACTTCTCTGGCCAACTGCTATGTTGTACCTTTTTAAAGTCATGTTTCTTTCCCTCCCCTTTCACCTCAAAGAACTTACCTCAACCAATTTATCTTTACAGGAATATTGTGCAAGGTCTCGAATTCCATTCATGAACTGCTTGTTGGCTGTACAAAATGCTTTCCCAGTGTCAATCATTGCAATACAAAGCTTCACCAGCTAAAATGAATATATAAATAGAGAGAAAGCAGAAGGCTTATTTTGATATGGTTTTTACACCATCATATAAACATGAAAACACTGAGCTTAGTTAAGGCTACAAAATAAAAATTTCCAAAGTTACATTCTCACCCTCAGATTCTATGAAAAGCTTTCTACTGTGTAGTAACAGCTATGAAAATACTACTCTAGGTCATTAGATATGTATTGGGAAAACTACCACTCTATAAACTTTTAAAATTAGTTTTCACTGGCTTTACTTTTAACTGACATGTTGCACATATTTCAAGAGAGTTTTACACAGGCAAAAAGTACAGCAGCCAAAACATAACCCAAAAAAATGATGAGGTTATTGTGGTTTCTGAGGAAAAACACCACAAAACAAACAAAAACTAAACCCACACGAGTTGTTTCATCCTGAGACACTCAGAATACAGGAAGAGGAAAGCCAAAGGCTCTGTGCACAAAGCACAGCTGGAGAGCCATGGTTACATCTCAGGAGGTGAAATCAATCGTGTTTCCACTCACAGACTAATCTCTGATGGCTTTCACCCTACCACTCATGCTTCAGTCAGCACCTCAGGCCCCATGGAACTGCAGTCTGATAAGAAGGTCTCAGTATCTTGTGATGGATGTTTTCCCACTTGAACCATTTATGCACTGAGCCATTAATGTAAGAACCAGGGGTTACTGCAATAATGCTCTCCTGAGATGGGTGCATTATGACTGAGCTTCTCCACCCTAAGCCAAGCTGAGAATAAAACCAGAAGACTGAACTTTCATCTCTGAAAGATCTTTCAAGGATGGTAAATAAATTATCATGAAAAGCAACACAGAAGCACTTGCTCCTATGTTGGGGCAAAGAAACCATCCAAGCATCCTTCCTGCCCTAGTTACCCAGTAATTTTTATGTTGACTCAGATCCTTAGGGAAAATGTAAAGCTAAGCATGATCTTCCACATTCTGATGAATGTCCAAGTTGCTTGAACAATGGACAGAAAAAAACCCCACTATCAACATTAACCTTTTTCCTTTACCTTTGCTTATAAGTTCACAAGCCTGAACTGGGCTTGCTTTCTTCCAGAGAGCACAAAACTGCACACAATATAGCCCAAAGTCAAAATTGTGAGACAATAAAACCAAGTTTAGTATGAACAACTGATCAGAAAAAGTTACCAACCAAGCCTAGACAAATTATTACCCTCAGGCCATACTTGCTTCAGCTCACCCAAGAAGCTTGGCTTTCAACTTTAGTATTGTACTACAAGGCCCAGAATAATGCCATTTAAGGAATATGAGAATTCTTTTTCCCAAAAACTTTCAGACTGGTGGAAAAGCCAAACTTGTAAGTTTGATTTTTCAGGTCTTCTAAATACTTACACTGGTAGATCTACCAAAAAAGATTCCACACCCCTACAGTAAAAATGTGTGTTATACCCAAAAGTTTCACCAAGATTCACACCAAATCAAAATTACGGATCATGAATTTATTTTGCAAGAGCAAGTAGCTAGATTATTAGCTACTAAAAACTAGAAATACTATTACAAGTAGTAAAGAACAAGTCTTCAGGCTTGACGCCATATTTATTTGTCTCCAGCTTTCTGCAGCCTGCTCAACAGCTGCAGGAAAAAAAGGTTGTATTCAAAAAGGAGTTAGGGAGGTAAACAAATGACATCTGCCTGCCATGTGAAAACACAGATGAAAATAATTTTAAACATTTAGCACAAACGCAAAGGAAAGAAGACTTTATACAGATGAAAACCAAAAATAAGCTACTCTCAAAACACTAGCAAAGAAATAACAAGTTTCCAAAGGTAAAGAAACCAATAAATGGATATTAAGGAGTTGAAAAGATGCTACATATAATTTTTTATATACATGCACAAAGTAGGACAAAGTGCAGGATGAATTTTACAGTAGTCAAGTCCTCCATACAACAGTGAAGGATATACATACATACAATATATATATACATACACACATATATATATATATACACGTATCTACATGTGAATATATAAATGCGTATATTTATGCGTATATATATGGATACATACACATATATACACACGTGTAAATATATATATACACACACATATACACACACACACACCTGGCTGCTGTGGCCGAGATTACCAGTGACAAACAGCATAGATTTTAATCCTCCCACCCAGAGGGTACCCAGATGTCCCCAGTGCACGCCATTGTGCCCAGCAGGCTCTGGGTGCAGCAGTGAACAAGCCCTGGCCTTTATCTCCCTGGGAGATCCCGGGCCGAGTCCCAGGGGCTCAGCCAGGGCCGCTCAGGAGGGAATTGCCCAAGCGGGGCCCCTGCCCAGGGAGGAGCCAGTTCAGCTGCCCGGGGCTGCTCTGCTCCAGCCTGGCCTCCAGCTGGATCCCTTCCCTCTGCAGAGCAGGGTGCTTGGTCAGCCACTAACACTTGCCAGCTGGGAACTCAAAAACAAAACCGAAACACACTTGCTGATGTTTCTGAGACAAACATTAAAAGCTTACCTTGTCAAGTTTCAGTTCCAGCTCTGTCACATCTCCTTCTACCTCTTCTAAAGTTGCCCTGTGTGTATAAAAGAGGTTTTCCTTTAAAATTTTACACAAAAATACTCCGAGTCTGGGGAGAAAGGGCAGACATGCATGCATCTAACTCATTTATTGCCATCACAGTTTTACTTAAATTTCAGCTATAAAACAGCATAGATTTTAAAGAACCACAAGAATTACAGGAAATTCCACAGTACAAAGAAAACTACATCACTGCTAAAATGTGGTCTATTGGTAAAGATTTGAGATCAAATTTTATCAATTTTGATATCTGTCACACCAAAATAGGTTTCTTCTGTTCTATAGACTTTGAAGCTAACAACAAAGGAAAGAAACTGAAAGGTTGAGGGAATTTTCTTAACTCTTTTAGTGACCTCCTGGCTCAAACCTGCTAAATAGGGTAGCAATTTCATGAATAACCTTGCTATGAGATTAGGAAAAAATACAGCACTAGCCATGTGTCAACTACCCTGCAGGGAGTTCAGATGGCACACCTGATTAGATAATTTACCTCTGATCTACACTGGTCAAATCTTCTAGGCCAGTCAAATTTAACTTGCCAGTAAAAGCTGCTTTCATGGAGAATTGCTAAAGAACAGGTTTTTGGGGTTTTTTGCCTCTTTTTTTTTCTTCTAAGCTCATGTTTCTTTGGACACCTCCTTCCTTATTGCTACCTGAAAAAAACATGAGGCTGAGGATGGATGACTGTTTGACTCTTTGTTCAGAGTCCATGAACACTGCTGCTTCATCAGGCCATTGCCTGGAGAGCCAAATGGGCTCATTTCTGGCAAGGAGAGCCCCTGGTGCCATCACAGGGTGCCCATTCTTTCAGTCATTCCAGCTTAACTGCTCATGGAACCACACTGTTTACCAGTAGTAGCCTGCCTTGGGGAAAATAAAGTAATAGGAAGTTTTCTGAAATGCTTTTTGGAAAATTGGATCAGACATTTCATATTTCAATCCTACAGAAAAACCTGGCTCTTCCTGGAAAATGTTATATAGGCAGGGAAGAATGATTTGGAGCAGGAATTTCTTAAGCCAACTTTATACCACTGAGGAGAGACTACACACAACCACAGCTTTACTGTCTCTTGCTAATTCCATTCCAGTTCACATGAGTACAAGCCAAGAACACAGAAAAAAAAAAAAAAAAAAAAAAAAAAAAGACTGGATCAGGCCCCAAGTTCAGGAAAAGCAGTTTTTTTACAAGAACAGTTCTGAAAAATGCTGCCAATTGCTTGCAGATCTCAAACACTGAGCATGACATTCCCAGCTTTTGCAGATTTCACTACACATAGTTGCATTCCAATTCTCATATCTCAATGCATTCCCACAGTTATGTCCCAGGTTTTATATCCAAGCAATCCTGTACCTACATTTTGGCTTCTCCCTCTTTGCTAGCTTCAGACCATGAAGGATTTCAGGCAACATTAATTTCTCTTTTACTTTCTTTATTTTCTTTCACAACTGATTCATTTCCATTTAAGTCTCTAGTTAATCTTGTTTCGGAAAGCATTAAAGAGAATTTAAAAAACCCAAAACCCAAAGGAAGGAAAAGCATCTCAATATTTAGACTTCAATTTTGTATTCGTTTGTTTATAATCACAGTACAACAAATTTTTATTTGTTTCTTTGGCATTAACATAAAAGCATGATTAAGAGGTTGTTTACAGAACTGCAGCAAGATCTGATAAGAGTATTATTTTTTGTGTCTTTAACTGAGTTCTAGCTCCACAGGACTTAATGAGCTAAAAGTCTAAGATTCAAAATGAACAGAGATAAAGGCAGTTAGAGCAGGCAGAATGAAGACAACACATCTGTTCAGTAATTAAACCCTCTATTCCAAGAGGCAAATTTTAAGACAGAATAAGCTCAAATTTTAGAAGTACCAGCAGAACATTTAAAAACTGAAACAATGAAGGGTAGATCAAGCAAAAAGAAGTATAAAGCAAAGCAGATAGAGGTCAGAAATGTCACAGGCCCCTGAGGCACCAGGCTGGTTCTCTGGGCTATTTCCCACCACTGCCATATGATGGAGGGATGGCATATCTGGGCCCTACACCTGGATTTGGATTGAACAGCTGTAGGGTTCCAGCCAAACCCCACTTTAATTCTATGTTTCTTTGCATAGAAATGACTACTTTACTGTTTCCACCACATAAAATCTAGTAGAAGTTATTATCATGCAAACATATTTACAGGTATTAGTCCAAAACTGGATTACAGTCACAAAAACAATGGAGAGGACACCTTCAGACTATCAGAATACAGATAGATACATCCAATTATGTACCCCCTAGCTACAAAAATTGTCTTCATGTTTTCATCCTGGGCTAGCAATACATGAAGAACAGCTGATCTGAGCTGTGCTATGTTAATGCTACCCTTGTTTTTCTTAATTTAATATTTTTTGAAGCCACAAAATGCATTTCTCTCTAAAACATCTGTGTCAGGCATAAAGTTCACAGAAAACTGCCATAATTCTGAGTAAATGTCATGTCCACAGCCAAGCCCCACTGTCCAGCTATAAACACAGGAAGTGGTGGTGAAACAGCTGAGGATCAAGTGCCAGATCTGACATGTAACAATACTGCTGCTCCTCAGTGAAGTGGGAGCTGGGAGCAAGATTTGAGTCACAGTGATCTCAGCCAGAAGGCTCCAGCAATAGGAATGAGGATCAAATCAGGTCCAGTGCATGAGTCAAACATCTGTGGCTTCCCAAGATGTTCAAATACTGCATGGCAACACACAAAACCAGAACAGCTGCTTAAGGGTGGAGGACAACTTTTATAAATGAGCAGTCTCCCATACTCTCCACGCTCTGTAATGAGGACTCTCAGGAATGTGTTTCTTTCCTCTGCTGTGACTTCTCTCCTCCACCACCCCCTACAACACAGCTCAGTTTGCTAGATACAGCTTCCTGCACAGCTGCAGTGCAGGAGGGATACAGGAGATAATAGAAGAAAACTCAAGACCAAAGTTTGCAGCCTTTTAAAATGAGGATAACGTCACCAGTTACCCAGCCCAGTGTATGTGAAGGACAGCTGAACTCTGATATCCATCACAACGCTCTCTTTAAGTGATCAGTAAAATACTTTCTTCCTGGTTAAGGTACTACAGAAATCCCAGGAAGCAAAGAGAATGATGATGGATAAACTCTCCTCTAAAAAAAAATGGGTCACTACACATTGCTGACCAGAACACCACACACACCATGGCCATGGACAGGGGTCTGCAGGGCCTGCTTGCTCCCACAGAACAGTGGTGATCACCAGTGCTTCTAAATTTAGCTCCTCTTCAAACAAAGTCTAATTGCCATTGAAGCCACACCCTGCCTTTAGTCTTTTGCTCATTCATTCATCATATTCTATATTGCATTTTCAGATTGTTTTCCTGAAAATGTGGAGGCTGGAATCAGTGGTCACTTTAAATCAGGTGCTGAAAAACAACAAACTGGAGAGGTCAAAGGTGCTATGGGCAACTAACGAATAATTATTAATTCTAGAAATAATACATCACCATAAAAATATTCAGAATGATAAAAGCCCAACAATAAAATATTTTCCAATAGTGTGTTTATTTTTTTCCTTTTAATTGAGAAAAGTTTTGATTCATTTATTGAATATACTTTCAGAAGGACAGGAACATGTCACAAAATCAATTGCTATTCATTCTGGGGCTTTTGAATACATTAATATCTTTGGACTCATGAAATGGAAATGGATTTTTACCACTGCAGTTCCAATGGAATTACTGTTAAAGTCTTGTCCTCAAATCTTAGAAAGACACAGCTCTCTTACTTGCACATATTCTGTGCAGAACAGCTCCTTAATGCACAACTTACACTTCACTAGAGATGACATCCTTTCAGCCAACATCCACTACACCTTCCAGACAGATTGAAAAAGAAAAGGTACTACTGAGTGTGAAAACCTGGAAATGAGATGCATAATTGCAAGATAAGAATATGAACCTGATGATTTACATGAATGTCTCCTCCTCTATGCCAGAGCCTATCAGGTGACAGGCAGCAAAAAGGACAGCAGGCATTCATCAGAGGATATACTGTGACCTGTAGTGTGATGGAAAGGCAAATTAAAATGCAGTTGTACCACAGAAAATATTACACTTGCTCAGCAGCTTGGTCTGGTTTGTCTTTGCCTCCCTTTCCTCCCACAGCAGCTGCACCTTGGGATCACCCTTCAGATGCAAAGCAACTGCTCCCAGGTGAGCTCAGAAACAGCCCCAGGCAGCTGAGGGCAGCCTCAGGCCAGGGGAGCACCAAGCCCTGTGGCTAATGGCACTGGACAGTGCCACTTGTCACTGCTCACCGAGGGCCATTGGCTGCTCCCTGTCACCAGCACAGCTGCACAGGGCTGCTCCTTTCCAGAGCAAGCCTTCCCATTTGTCTGGGTTACACTCAAGGAGCTTTCTCCCTGTGCCTTCCCTACCTGCTGAGGTCCTGCTGGGTGGCAGAGCTACCCTCCAATCACTGTCTACTCCATTTCATTTCCTTCACATATTACAAAAGTGTCCAGAGGCCTGTTAACCAGCTTGCCAAGAAGGAATACAGTTGGTACATGTGTCATGGCATCAGACACCAGAGACTAAAAAAGAAACATGACATTACTGAGGAACAAAGAAGGCATACATGGAACAATAAGGCCTAATAACTTTGGATAACAGCATGGACAGATGCAAGTAGAGTTTTACAACTTATGAGATGTGTCATAACCATAAATATCTGAAGATCTGAAGAAAGAACACTGTTGCAGCCTGTCACAGAGCCCATTGAAGTCCTGGTTTGGCACTGCAGAGTTTTTTCCCCACTGGCACAGAGCCCCTCCATACTGAGGAACAGATGATGAACTCTCCTGACACACTAAGATAAAATTCTTCATTCATGCTAGCAATCCCTTCATTATTAATTCTTTAATCATTGCCACACAACATTTTATCAATAGCTTGGAAAAACTTCTGTGTGCCCTACATGAACTGTAGGGCTTTTAATCAGAAAGCTGAACCCCCACCTTGAAATCCTAGAAATTTTCTATGAGCCTGGGGGACTGAAATATGGAAATACATTTCCTGAACAGAAGATTATGATGTTGATGAATAAGCCAAGTTTTCAGGTACATAGCAAACACTGTCTGCATTTCAAATTTCCCCAGAGACACGGGAATCAAGTCCTCAATATTAACAGGATCATTCCTCTACTTCTCTCAAGTAAGACTTAGAAAATAATCAAATGAAATAAAGCAAGGGTATTTATTGAATTCATAAAATTGTTAAAGCAAAGGTGTGCTTGTAGGTATCACTGCACCTACAAGGTTTAGTTCCTCCTCAATAATTCATATGGTCTAATATAACAAGTAGGACAAATCCTTTAAAGATGTACACTTCACTTAATTTGTTCTTTACTGCTAGACTACACACAGCTCAAAGATAATGAACATTATAAACAAATCAGTGTTCAAAAAGGAACAAGTTCTACTGCCCTTAACATGCACCTCTGGAAGCCAAACTCATTACCTCTAAGCTTGCACTAGCATTTAACAGTCTGTATGACCCAGTCTATCACACAGACTAAAAGGACTTCTGTGCTACCTGTTTAAATTTTTGAATTTTTCCTCTCAATACTCTTTTGGAGTAAATTGCCAGAAATGCCTATTTTCCCAATGGTTTCCCCTAATATTTCTCTCCTAAGCTTCTTCTATCCCAGGAGAGCCTGACAGTAAGCTTAAGCAGGAAATCAGCAACCTGTTTGCTCCACAAAGAGTCTGAGAGGCAGGATCTTCTTATCTTTCAACTTCAGTGTTGTGTTCATCAGAAGACAGCTGTTAACAAGATGGGGGCACAATGGTGACCATGAAATGTTCATGGAAAAGAAGTAGATTATACTGCAAGTTGGGAACAGTGCAGCATATCTCAATACATGTCCAGCACAGCTCTTGACTAGTGATTCCAACATCCAAGATTGGGCCAAAAACTTTTTAGGAGGACCTACTACCAGACAAGGAAGTAGGACTACAGTATCAAGATCTTGCAACAAAAAAAAAAAAAAAAAAAAAAAAAAACAAAAAAAAAAAAACCAAAACAAAAAAAAAAAAAAGGGCAGCAGAAAGGAGCTCAAGGAACTGATGGTGGACAGAAGCCTTGCTGCTGAAAAGTTGCCAACATCACAGAGCTGCTTTAATCTTTTAAATCTCAGCAACCACCCAGGATCTTGAACACAGAAGCAGCAGATGGAATGAAGGATTTCAACATTTGAAAACTCAAGTATGTAGTAAGGTCAGGAAGTGGAAGCATAAATATAACCATCAAGCAATCAACTGCAAAAGATACAAGATAGGACATCTAACAAACACACCCTGTTAGCCTCAAGATCTGGAGTTACCAGTCAGATGCTAAGAAGTCCTATCAACTTTGCTTAAAAAAGCTGTAAGTAATAACAGTCTGAAGAGCAGTGAAGACACTAATTTGGAAAGATTTGGAAAGAAACCCCTTATGTACCTCACCTGCAGCCAGTGCAGAATGGGTAAACACCAGTGCATAGCCCCAGCACAGCACTGCCAGGATCAATACTCAGAACTGATCCAGCAGCACCCAAGCACAAACACAGGAAACCCCGAGTCAAGTGCAGGCAGCCACGGGTCTGAGTGCTGTGCCATTAAACAAAAAGACACCACATGATCTCAACAGGAATCCTGGGTTTGCTTCCATTTCAGAAAAATTAGGTAACATCTGTCCCTTTCTTTTTGTAGCTCCCTTAGTTGCTGATTTAAACCTTACACCCTAACTAGAGGAGCTCTGCTGGGTACAAAGCAGCATAAGTTGGCAAAGTCTGTGTAACCAGAGCTCACCACGTTTCACAAGAGCTGAGCACCATTAGCTGTCTACAATTCCACTTTTATCAGGTGGATCTTCTTTACTGAAACCTGAGGGAAGGTTCAGATTTGCTATGAAGACTAAGTCCTCAGCAAGTATTTACCCTTTTTGTCCATTTCAGGAGTTGAATATTTCAGTACAAGTGCTCTATTTGACAGTCAGAGAGAAGGCTGCAGCTTTGTTGTAATACACAGAATCTGAACCTGATCTTTATTTAGCTATTAGGTGAATATACATATATGGATCTCCCACTCAGTAACCTAAAGTGCATTTTACATGTAAATTAAGAGTTTTATTGTGCAGTTTTATTGTTCCTGCATACTACAAAAACCAGTTGGTTTGCCCTTTATGCCTTCACATGGAAGCAGCCAGTCAAATTAATCCAATCTCAAACCAAGAGAATGGATAAGCACTAGAGCAGGACAATAGAGAAATATAGTTTTTCCTCAAATTTACTGTTCTGAAATTTGGAAAGGCCAGTTGCCTTTCCTCCTCATCTCTTTCAAATGATGATAAACTATTAAAAAAAAAAAAAAAGCATTTGGAACTTTATAATATAAAAACTACAAAATGCATGCAGTACACCCACAGCCCTGGAACTTCTCTGGGTACATTTAGTATCTTTTCTCCCACTACTTTTAGTCATCAAGAGATTTTAAAGACCTTGGGATTTCATTCATCTATCAAAGCTAACTGCAGGTAAGCTGTTTTTCAACCAAACAGAAGCTTACCTATCCTTTAATTAATACATGTTAAAGGTTTTTCATTTCAAATAAACTGCAAATATTTTCAAACAAAATCTTGCAAGATTGATATTTACAATTCAGTGGATATTTTGTAATAGTAGGCACATTCAATGCTTCCCCTTGACATTTTTCATCATTCTTTTTGGGATAAATCAAGTAGGATAGAATAAATAGGCAGATACATTCTTCACAATCAGACACTAGACAAAAGAAATGAAGTTAAATGAGTACTTTGAAAAATCATTCTCCACAAACTGGAGATTCTCCTGAAGAATAATCCTGTAGTTTCTTTTGAGGAATAATCCCACAGAGTAGGTGTGTAAATGTGTGTAGTCTTTTTAAACAGAGTCCAATTTAGTAACACACAAATTCAGCCAGAAGCTGCATCCTCAATGAAACACCAGATTCCTCAGTGGTCTTGAACAGTTTTTATCCTTAACAGCAGCCCTGTCTGGCCAAGCCAAAGCAATTGTTGTCTAACTGCTGTGCCTTATCTGATCAAACCCTGTATCTATGCACAGATACCCAAATCAGTCAGCTAAAGTGCCTTGGGAATGACAGAGCAGAAACATGTGATGTCCAGGGCACAGGTCACCTTATCCTGACTCATATGGCTAAAACACATCAAGAGCTCCTTGGGATCAAATCTTAATGAAGATCAATAGTTGTAAGGAGCCTAAGCCTAAGAGCTGGCTTAAGAGGAGGGGTGGTACACAGCACATGAGATGCATTCTCCTTTTCCTGTTTAAGGAAGGGGCCTGGGTCATTATTTACTAAACACTTTCTATAGATAGGAACTCCAACTTACATGGTACATGAAGTCTAGGAAAGATAGAAGCTACATTTCCAGTTGGCCTGTGAGGCTTCTCAGTGCCTTTTGCTAGTGCCAGTGAAGAACACAAGGCCCAACACTGCTGCACCTACATGACTTTTCTTCTTCATCTATGAGTTCTTATTTGGGTTACCTTAACCCAAAAGTATAATAACAACAGCATGTTTTACAGAACCAATAGGATTGTTATAACACCACATGTTCTTTACATTGAAATTTATCACAAGAATCCAGTCAAATGCTGAGTCTGATTACTTACACAAAGTACTCAAAAAAAAAAAAAAAAACCAAACCCCACACAAACAACACCTTTTAATGCCAAAAATTATCAACATTCAGAGCCCCATTAGTGCCCACTGACCAGTGGCTTGGGCAGCAAGGGAGTCAGTGGGGATCTGGAATCTAAGGAGGCATCAGAGGGTGGGACAGGACTTGCAGCACAGAGTGACAGCAGCCACCAGCTCTGTGCCAAGGACGGGATCCCTGTGTGACCACAGCACAGGCACAGAGGGGGCTCAGTGCCTCCCTGGGTGGAGCCCACAGGAGCAGAAACCCAAACCCCATCTCCCAGGTCACATTCCACACCTCTTTTTTGACAGACAGAAGGGATGACATTCCTGGTCAGAACTCTGAACAGAAGACACTTTCCCTTTGTTCCAAAGGACTGAATTCAAGTTTCCATCTACAATGTAATTCCGAATATCAGGACTAAAATCTGTTAAGTGATCTCTGGCATTACATAAGTTACACATATTTTTAATAATAACTACAAGATCACTAAAAATTGAAGACTAGAATATTTCAAATGCACAGAAATGTGTGTTTGATATGCATGTGTTCCTACTTAACAATTGGCACACAGCAAGATGGAAATCTGCAATTGTCTTGCATAGAATATGGTTTTTTAAATTTCAGCAGACTGAAGACATTTCACTGCATGTGACTACTTCAATTCTTTTGTATTATATCCAACTTAGAAACTTCAAAACCACACCATGCAAATTCCCACTAGCTCTGCTTTATGTTTATCAAGACAACACCATAGGCAGGGGTCTTCCTTTAACAACTGTTGCTGAAGGTAGATCACAAACTAACTAAACGAAAAGGCAGTTTGTGCACATGCATCTACTGTTAGATTCCTGTCCAGAAGCACAATACAACTATTTCAATGTTCATTAATATTGAAATGTGAACTATAAAAATTATCCAAGGGTATTGTGCCTGAATACTGCAGTCTTGAAATATCAAATAGATAACTTCAACCATCAAAAAGGAATCCTGATTTCCAGAAAGACTCATGCCACTAGTAGGCCACTTAAACAATAAGTTTACCAGAGATTTTCTCTGTTCAAAATCTCCTGTCATTCATAAAAGGAACTTGAAGGAACTATTTTGCAACAAATTATTTTCTTAGTCTATCACTGTGTCTTGTCAATTTGAAAATGCATACATGAGATCACTCCATAAATTAGATTTCTCCTCACACAGTCAGTGCATCACAACAACAACTGATTTACTCTAGGTCCGAGGCCTGGCTGTTTCTAATATTCATAAAGCAAACATTAACCATAAAATCCTTATTCTGCCACATACACAAGGAATCCTCTTGAAAAGATTATCAGGAAGGCAAAACAATGCTTGAGTATACTGGACTGCTTAAGCTGTCCAGTTTATGGTCATAATGATAATATCTACTATTTCTCATGTTCATAATCTGATCTTTTAGTCATGTGAAAGAGTGACAACAAAATCAGGATTCACACTGCCTCACACAGAAGTATGGAAAACTCCTGCATGTACTGAAATAACATTACAGTTATTTATCCACACACTAATGTGCATGTCCTCCCCATGGTCTTCCATTGCAGACAGCAATTTCAGCCCTTACTTTTGTTACAAATCTGCCACTAGCAAAAGGCAAAGCACCTAAATCACTACCTAAACTCGCAGGAATATCTAAATGCAAAACCAGCAGTATCTGCTCTCAGAGACCACATATGCATTTCCACAGTTTAAAATTTCTACACATATTCTTAAAATGAATTCTGCAAGTACAACTGAAAGGCAAACAAAAAAAACCCCAACCAAACCCTGAATTACTCACAATTTATTCTTCTATTTCCTGCCTATGTAAACATGACACTTCTGCATTTGCATCACCATGAGATACTAAACTGATTCAGGCAGTAAGGCCTGCATCAAGATTAAGGCAAAGGGTTCTGGTCTGTAAACAGTAATTTCTGTAGCCAATGGAAATTAGACGTTTTTCTTTCCTATTCTCTCCAAAACCAGGTTATAAGAACAGAGTTTGCTTTGGGAAATTTTCAGAATTATTTACTCTAGTAAAAAGTTAGCAATAATTGAAGCCATATTGTTCACTGCACAAAGTAAGAATGGGGAAAATGCTGACTAAATAATGTGGTTCTAAGTGCAAGGTTGTCAAGAAGCTAAGCCTGAAAAGAGATCACAGGACGCTGCAAACATTGCTGAAATCAGCACATTTGCTATTCAGAGGCCAACAGTTTCACAGATATGTACAGTGAAAAAACAGAGCCACCAAAAAGTCCACCTAGCCCAAGACACAGTTTTCTATTTTATACTTGCTACCTTTCCAATGAATATTCTATTTACTGACCTTCTTTTACAGGGATTTTAACATTACTATTCCTCCCCTCCCAAAAAATATAAAACTGCCATCTCCATAACTTTGGTTCCTAATGTAATTACATGAGATGTGCTTAGCCAACATAAAGGAGACACTCCAGGCTAAAGAACAAACCTCTTCAAATCTATATTTAAAACCTGAACGGCCATAAGGACTTGTATAATTACAGTTCCATTGCACACACACATAAATAAGCTGTCCTCTAATTCTGCAAGTACTCATTAGAGATCAGTTGTTCAGGCTTAATTAACATCAGTTCTTCAGCAAGCATCCTGCTGCTGTGCTAAAGTAATGTTATGAGAACGTGCAGATTTTGTCTCTACTTTCACTATAAGCTCCCTTCTCACTGTGGGATTTTTTTAAACATTTCCAGATAGATATGTAAAAAGACCAAAACTGAGGAAGTTAACATTTTAAGTTCCTACTAGCAATTTGAGATAGAGTTAAGATTTTTTAGTTTGCTCTTGTTAATATAAATCACAATCAAACAATAAAGAAAAAGAATCACCCTTAATAACACTATCCTTTGTTATTCATAACTGTGCCAGCCAACTTTTTGTTATTTTTAAAATGTAGGTGCACTAACCAAATAAAGACATCCTGATTTCAGGACATTTCTCTAATCTCCATTAGGAAGGATTGTTAACAATTTACGACTAAGTTTTTTCAGATATTTTCAGGTATTTCAGTGTGAAAGATTTTTCAGAGATATATTTGAGAGTGATCTTCAATGAACCTTCCTTATTCTTGAAAAATTTCCCTCAAAAAAATGTTCTGACATTGCACACTGTGCTCAAATACATCCCCCTTTCTTTAGGGCAATCATTTCCTTAATGTACATTTGAAAGGCATAGTTACAAACTTAAAAATAAATCCATTGACTAGAGCCTGAGCAGAACAGGACAGTCACTGCAATCCCCACAGAAGTGCAGAATTAGAAACCTAGCATCAGTTGAACTAAGTTTAACTCCAGCAGAGTCCCAGCAGCATGGACAGGGATGTTGTACACGTGTAAGTTACTGACACCCCTCCTAGACTGTCCTGCACGTCACTGCAGCTACAAAAAGTGCACTTCTGCAGTCTCATACAGGAAATTATCAATGCTAACAACCACGTAAGTATGAAATATGCTAAATGCAAACTCCAAAGGAAATGCTTGGCAGCTTTTTCTTTTGACTTATTGTATCTTTTTTCCTATTCTTCTGCAATAGTTTCCATCCTCCCTTGCCAAGCACGTTACAAACTTGCTTTTCAGTCCCAAACACCAAGGGCAGAAAGCCCAGACCAAACATTTCTTTGGAAATTCGTTCTAAAACAGCTAGGTAAGTCTGAGCAAACCACATTTTGTACGCACAGTTCTTGGTCTCATTCCATTTCACACTGGCCATGTGGCTGAGCTCACCCCCAGGAGCAGCCCAGAGGTTTCAGTGGAGCCCCATCCACGCTGAACACCAGGGTTTGGTGCCCCTCACAGCAGGGCAGGAAGCAGCTGCCTCCAGCACCCTTCCCACTGCTCTCCTGATGGTCCTATCTTTACATTTTCTTCAGAAGGTAATAAGCAGACCAAAGCATATTTTTAGGCATCTTTGAGTTAGGCACTTTTGATAATTTCTCTGACTGCTGAACACAACATACTCCAAATAGGTTAAATAAGTTACTTTCTTATATTACTCATACTTTAAGTGACAAAATGTTTACCACTACTTGGGAAACAGATGCTTAGTGACAAACCATTGGTTACACAGTGCAAAACAAGTGAGAAAATATACATCATAAATCTAGAAAGCCAGAAAGTGGCACAAGTGACCTCTTCAACCTGCATCTCCTGGATAAGCATGAGGGGCAGCTCAGCTGGCCCCACACAGACAGAGCAGGGCCAAAGGAGGAGAAGAAAGGGAAGCCCAGTGACCAGGCAGCCTCACACACAGGCTGCCCCCAGAGCAGGCTTCAGCTCAGGCAACAGGAACACTCCCCAGAGGAGTCCCTTTGAAGGGAATACACTACAACCACAGTTAGACCCAGAAACTACCCAAAAATACTTTTACTAAGAATGGTAATTGACAACAGTTTCATTTATATTTTGATCTACCTCATTCACCCATCATCTGTTCTGCAGCTGGGGTCTCAGGAAATGAATAGAAATTTAAATGCAAAAAAAATTTAAACTTTGGCAACAGTGACAGATAAGGACAAAGAAATGATCTCAAAAACACAGAGCTTTTTATTAAAGCCTGGATCAGCTGGAATGTTTTTGAAGAGAGTTCTACAATTCCACAGATTACAAGCAATTGAATTTTGCTTTTTCTATTATTTGCTGTTTATCAAAATTGTTAACTGCTACTTAGAGCAGCTGTATTTCCACATCACTTAAAATTGCTTCTCCTTTCTAGTAATTTAGTTCCAGTGATTCATGTGGTTGCTACAGTGATACCTCATTGAGAAAAAACATTCTATAGGTAGAAGAAGAAGAAATGAAAATGAAACAGCAAAGTAGAAGCCTGTTCCATTAAACTCTGAAACTTAAACTCTCATTGTTTAAAGGAGAAAGAATTATTTCACAATGCTATTTGCATATTTAAAACTACTGCAGGAATGCATGATTATGTACACAGAACTTGCCAGCACAGCTCAGTTCTTATTGTTCAAGGGCTGCTCCAAAACCCCTCCTCAGCCAACTTCTTCATTTGATGGGAAGTCACGGACACGAACTGCAAACACATTTCCTCAGCAGCTCTTTGGTGTGCCCATGTTTTGGGAGAGGGGATCATGACAGAAAAGCATGTGATTACAGCAAGACAATTTTCAAAGCAAGTTTAGGAAAAAACCATGACTACACATTTGCATAAGTGTGCCTGAACTCGTAGCCTTTCCCACTACCTCAAAAATCAGTTTCTAAACATCAAGTCTCCAACTACAAACTGATTTGGCATATTCTAAGTTTACAAATCTAGTGATACAATAAGCCATTATTGCTTCAGGTTTTGTAATTCAGAGATTTCTTTATCATCTACTGGAGAGTGAAAAAAACCTGGTATGCCTTGCTATGAAATAACTCATCATACTTCTGATGTGAGTCTTTATAGCCATTATTATCTCATCACATATCAGCACCTCAACAGCTACAAACCACCATCCCTCCACAAGCACTTTAAGCAAGGAAACAGACCTCAGGTGTTGTGATTTGGGGCCCAATTAAATCTCAAAGCCAAGAAATATCAATATGAACTTCAGGAGAAATAGATAAGCAAGGAAAGCCATGTGGCTAAAGCTGCCTGTGGTAGCATGTTTTGAAAGATTTAAATAGTTCCCCATGAAAACAGGGATTCAGTGACTCAGGAACTCTGATTCACCCGTGCCCTCCCAGTTATCACCACAACCATAAGAAAGTAACCTGTGACATTTCTATTCATTCCATACCTCCCCACAGTTTTATTCAACAGCTCTGACAGGGATACTGACAGGAAGGACAGAGGCTACACCCTCCTGCTCAGCAAGGTCAGGAGAGAGCCGCAGCTCAGCTTTGCTACAAGAGCACAGAGCAAGAGGCTGCTTTATGTCCACACCACCCCCTGCAAGAACACAGGACTCTGTCATGACCTTGCTCTACATCAGTGTCTCTGCCATCCCTCCATAAAACCACTGCAGTAACCTTCATTCAGAAGGTTTCTACACTTTATATGAATATTAAGAATAACCAAAATTATAACAGCAAATATTGATGACTAATAATGAAAGATATGGAACTTTTTTAGAAATACTACAGGAATTCTACCTAACAATTTTAACCATTTCCTATCAGTTAAAGGTTGGAAGGATGTCTTGATGGCATACACCATAAGGTTTTCTGCAATTTATTCAAAGGTAGTAGTATCAGACTGGGAAAAAGATCATGAGGTACTAGAAGACCCTAACAAGGGATTTGCTCCAGATTCTTTTCCTTGAAGGAAAGGAATCAAGAGGGGCAAAAGGAAAATGCTACAAAGTGAATTCAAATGAACTACTATGACTTACCTTGGAGAAACTGCATCACACTTCTGCTCATGAATTTTAGTCACAACTTCTTGTTTGCTCAAGTGTATTTAGCACTTTATCAGGTAAGAGTAACTAAAATAATGCAACTACTGGTATAGTTCTGTGGTTAAATTATGCTAATCTACAACTGCATTGCCACCAAATGGGATGGACCAACACTACATACAGTTGTCTCTGAATTTATATACACTAGCAAGCATGTCCAGCTCAGGACAAAGGCTTGTGAAACAGCTAAGCCAATGTAAAACTTACCTGCTGACCTAAGGGAGGTCTCACTCTCCACTGCCTTCCTCTAGCCTTGCTCCTGGCAGTGAAGTTTCCTCTCTCTACTCCCCATAAGCTTTAGTAGGTTTCACGCCCACTGAGAGGCTAACACAACTCACTAACCTGGCAGAGAACCATCCAGCCTCCTCTGCCAGGGCACCCGGCTCACTGAAGGATCCCACAACACACGTCACAGCCACCAAAAACCCGTGGGAGAGGCAGCCAGCGACAAACTGGCAGCAGAGGCAGGAGCAAAGGAGGGAAGAACAGGAACTCCAACTTCTGCCAAGGGTAAGCCATTCAACCAACCTTCCTTCTCCAACTTCCTCTACATCCCAGATACCACAGCATTGCTAAAGCTGATACAAAGCGGAGGCGTGAACATCCAGGCAGAGAGCAGAGGAAGAGCAGCACTATTTCCCTCAACATCCAGAGCTCACCACAGAGCCACGGGCTCTTGAGATATGAGCGCGGTGTGGGACAGGACACGCACAGCAGTGACACATCACGTCATGGAGCTGTTTGTGTCTCCAGCATCTAGCAGGGTAATACCAGGCACAAAAACTGGGTGAATGTAGGCACACACCAGCCACGCATCCCAAAGAGAGGCACAACTGTGTTGATTAGATACAACGGTGTAAAATACATATATAGAATGGGTAAAAACATAAGGGAAGACTGAGGGAAATGTTGCCTGACATTAGCAGAAATAACCCTACAGCAAGGACAGACAACTGGTCACTCGACTGGGGAAAAACAAAGGAGTGCGTGCTTTGCTCTGACAACAGGAAGTAAGACGATACTGAGCTTGTTTGCTACTGGCACCCCAACAGGGGCCACACCGAACCCGGACCATGGAACAGACTCAGGCAGGAGACGCTGGGAACTGAAGTGTGAGCACAACTCTGAAGAACCGAGGAGAGACCCCCACAGAGTTCACCCTCCTGAGCCCGAGTCTCAGCTGACATTGCTCGGCTGAGCAGCATTGCCTGCACCGCCACCATTCACCCCCATCTCGTCCAAGGCGTGACCCCAGCAGTGCTCAGTGCTCACTGCGCTGCCTCCGCAGGAGCCCAGCCCCGCACATTTCCCACTCAGCCCCGCACACGCTGCCCCTCTTCCCTGCACTTCCCACACCGCCCTCCCCTTCCTCCTCAGAGCCCCCACACCACGGCAGCACGCACACAGCCCCTGCCCGCCCCTCCACTGAGGGCCGGCTGCCCGCAGCTCGTCACACCTGTCACCCCCAGCGCCCGCACAGCCCGGCCCGCCCCGCACACACCCGGCCCCGCTTCCTGTCCCCCGGCACGACCCCGGCCCGGCCCTTTCTCGGCGGCACCTGAAGCGCGGCGAGTCCTTCAGGCACTCCTCGAAGTCCACGGTCACCTTCATGGTGGCGGGGCGCGCCGCTGCCTCCGCTGCTGCGGCTGCTGGCGGTGGTGGCGCGGCGAACCCGGGGCGAGGCGAGACCGGGCCAGGGCCGGCGGGCGGGGCGGGGCGGGACGGGGCGGAGCGGGGGCGGTGCTCGGGGCGGGGGCGGTGGCCGGAGCGCCCTGTGCCCGCCCCGCCCGGGCGCGACTGACGGCCCGGGCAGCCAGCAGCGACTGCCCGCGAGAGCGGGGGGCGCGCCGGCCAATCACAACGCGAGAGGGGAGGGCTCAGTAGGCAGAGCGCCCAATAAACGTGGCCGCTCGGAAGATGCAGCCAACCGCCGGCACCGCAGCGATTGCTCCCGCCCCAGCGAGTTCAGAGTGACAGCCGGGGCCGCCAATGGGCAGGCGGCCGCTCCAATCGGCAGCTGCAGCGCCGCGGCTGCCTGGATCGCTGCGGCCACAGCCCGGCCCGGCGTTCGCCGCCGTGACGCTGCATGGGGCGGGGCGGACCGGGTGGCGGCGGGCCCCGCTCAGCCCGGTACCTCCTTGGTGGTTTCAAATTACAGCTCCTCATTAAACGGGGGATGTGCCCCTCGGGGCTGAGAGGCGCGGGGAAGGGTCGGGCGGGCCCCGAGCAGTTGTACCGGGCGGAGAGCGGCCGCTTCCGTCAGGCGGCTCCGCCCTCAGCCCGGGCCCAGCGAGCCCGTGCCGTGCAGGGGTAGGCGGGACGGGCGCGGGTCCTGCTGAGGGTGCCACCAGCAGGGAGACAGCCAGCCCCGGTACTCTCCGTGTGATTCACTTATAGATAGAGGAAATAACTCGTGGGGGAGACTCAAAGGAGTCTTTGAAGGAGAAACAAAAAGTGTGCTTGCTTGGGTTTCTTACCGAACCTTTGTCCGTGAATACTTTTTGAACTAGAGCAGATCATATTTTGAAGTAGAGTGATACAGAGTGAACAGTACCATGTTGCAGTCTCCAGTTTGCAGTGAAGAACAGCAGAACATTGGAGATTTCTGCTTGTTTAAGAGAATACAGAAAATATCTTTAACTAGTTAGGTGCTGCTTAATGTTCCCAGATGTAAAACTGACAGGAGCACCAGCCAGCCCCACTCCTCCTCAAAAGCAGTGACAGAGAAATAGAAGTTGCTATCCAAGTAAAACTTGTCAAAGATGAAGCGGTCACAGGCTCCATCCCGCAGTCACAGGGACTCTGCTGAGAAGCTGACAGAAGTAGAGGATGTTCACTCTTGCCTCCTCTCCGACTTGCGGAGCTGCCATACCTGCTTCCAGTGAGCCCCCCTGCAGCTTTCACACCCCAGCATCTGCAATAATTTGTTGTTTTATCGCTTGTTTTATCTCTTGTTTTTTCATATTCTTCCCATTCTCTCTCCCCGCCTTCCTTTCAGTGCTGTGATGAGAAACAGTCAACATGGAAGGAGGGGAACATAACTTCTTTCCAAGAAGGTGAATGCCTGCTGTACCCTTACTGTCCCGCCCTCAGTTAAGGTGTCCTTTCACAGAGGCAGAGGGACACTTGTTGGTTCAGTCACTTGTGATTTAGAATGTCAGGGTTTTTTTTTCCTAAGACCGTGAAATATCAGAACCAAACTACAAGTTACACAGATGTACAACTGTATATTTTTGTGAGCTGTCCCTCACCAAAACTAGCCAAACTACCACTATTTTGATTAGGCATTCAAGTCACACCCACTCAGGAAAAGCAGCATGTTAATATTTGTATCACTGAGGCTGCATTTATGTTGTGAAATTTACTTTGCAACTGAAGTATGCAATTGAAAAGAGCCCAGCTCTGTTTTGAGGAAGAGTTTTACTTCCTAAGTAGCTGCTGTTAGTCATTTTCCATTACTCCATGCCAGTGAGTGATGACTCAGTGTTGACCATGAAGAGACAGATCAGTTGTGCTTAAATACTAAAACACACAAAGAAAAACACCTTGAAAAATGCAACCTTTTCTGTATTACTATCTCAAGTTCATGACTTAGGTTACCAGATCTACCCTCAGGTCTAGGCAAGATTCAGCAAATCTGAACTGTGTGAACAAAACAATATACATCAAAGTTACAATAAATGACAGTCATGAGGAAATTACAATATTGGTTTAAGAATTTATCTGTGAACACACCTGCAAATTTTAGTTGCCAGTTTCTTCTGAAGAGCTCCAAGAAGCCAAACATTAGATTAGTATTAGTGTGATAATGTAGTAATGAAAACAATGGTTTTATTTATGTTGTGACACTTAACACTGGTTTCAAACAAAATAATTACATTGGTGAGGTGGCATCATAATACCACAAAAAAGCATGTTACAGAAACAAAGAGTTCTGGTAAGATGTACAAGTTTCACATGAGACAGTGAGCTGTGGAAAAAGTATCTGCAGTTTCCATGAATTGTACAAGTTGGTGGGAAAGAAACTATGGACAGAAAACATAAAATCTATACACATGAGTTAAGGCTCTTATTTGTAAGTGATCTTCCTAATGGAAGCATATTGAAAATGCTTTCTCTAAACAGGATACAGCTTGAGGACTTAAACCTGTGCAAGAAGATTCACAATGATGGTGCTGTGGAGCTCACTGTCCACATAAGTAAGTGCTGTGTTTGTTTCCTCTTTACACCACTCTGTATTCTACACATGAGCATTTACCACGTGCACCTAAAGATGTGCAGGCAAGCTAAGTCCTCATCAAATGCAAAAAGAGAAAACACATTTCTTCTCTTGTCCCCATTCAGCAGGGAACTCTAGCTGGTATTTCTAAAGCAGAGGGAAATCAGACATCCCTTTGTAAAAAACGCTATATGGAGTTTCTGGAGCTACTGCAAAGTAAAACTTACCCAATTTAGCTTTTAAAATACATCAAAGTGTAAGCACAGAAAATTAGGTAAACCAGCCTTTCAGTTAGAAGCAGTGTCAAGGACATTGGGTTGCACTTCTGCTGAGGAAGACAAGGAAGCACCGTGAACAGAATTTCTGCTAGCACTGAGGAAAATGCAAAGAATAAAGCCTTTAAAAACTCCAAACTAAATCAAGTTTCAAAATAGCATCAGACTTGGAATTTAGGTGCTTAGTGGCACAGAAAAAGGGAGATCACCCAAGCAGCTCAAAATACCTGAGTGATGAAGGGACCTACGATACATTATGTGGTTCATTTAAAAACATCTTCATGCATTTGTGTACCTCCCTCAAAGCTTCACACTAATTTCATTTAAGATACTGGAAGCCATTACAGGAAAGGTCTTTATTGGAAGTAAGCAAAGTGTTTGTTAAACAAAATGCTTTCTAGACCTTGTAAGGTACAAAGAAGCCCTGGTGAGCACCAAATGGCCTTGGACACAAGAAAGTGGGGGCTTAAGGAGGGCAGGACATTAGCTTGGGTAAGAGCTACCTTAACTGCAGGTGTGAAGTACCCGTGGGTACTCAGCACAAAGCACAAGTGATCTGCTCCCCAGCTCCCAGAGCACACTGCTGTCACCTGCACACACTGCTGTCACCTGCACACACTTCTCACCGTGTCCGTGCTCAGTGACAGTCACCCGGCTTTGCTGAGCCCTGCCGTGCTCTCAGCAGGATTTCAGTGCCCAGCTGGGGCTGGCCAGGCCAGCAGCTGCTCAGCCTGAAACACAGCTCAGTGCACACACATCAACACTCTGAACACTGCAAGCTGCTTTATAAAAGGTACAAACCTAAAGTTTTGAAATCCTATTCTTAGGAGCCAAATTGAAAGCTTCAGTAAGTGACTTGATGAGTCAGAAGTATCTAAATGCTTACCCTTTGCCCCTGTTTACTCTATGCAAGTGACCACATTTGATACAAGAAGAAATAGCACTCTGCATGTTGAAAAACTAGCATCACCACACTGGCCAGAATCAAGAATTCAACTCTTTCTTGTGAAAAGACCTATTAATCTCAATTCAAGAAGTTAAAAGATTAACTAGCCCAAAACTGACTGTCCTGTCACCTACTAAGGAGAGGAGACTGTTGGGAAAGGCACACTACAAAACACAGTTAGCACAAATCACAGGTATCTTTGGCAGTGAATCCAGTCTAATCAATCATTCCTGTAAAAATCTTTCAAAGGAGAGCATCCTATTGCCTTATTCACTCTCAATTTCTCTGGGACTCCAGGAAAGCTCACACTTGACAATGCATGTAACTGCAAAATAACTTTCATTCCTTTATTCAAACTTCACATATACAGTGGAGAAAAAGACATTTTAAAATAGATCCATATAATTATATGGATTTTTGCAACATATCAAATTCAGATCAAAATTAAGATATACACTGTATTTCATAACCAAGCTAAAGCTTAAGTGTGTACTTTGTTTGTGTAATAAAACCCAGGAACTACTCTGAATACTGGAACATTCACCAGTCAAATTCCACCCAGTGGGAAGTTTTTACAGCAATTTGGAGGCGCAGAATCCCTCTTTACAGCTATACAACCACACTGTAAACAAGTATTTGAATTAGGCAGTTTCCCTTCTAGCTTCCAAAAAGCCTTCATTTTACAAAAGCAGTTGCTGTAAGTTGCAGTGGACACAGGAAGATTTAGACCAGTGGTTTTCAGTATGGAAATTGCCAACCCCAAAAGAGTAGATCAACAGCAGTTATCTTTAATAAAGAACAGCCAGAGCCTAAGCTCAGCACATCTTCAGTCCTGATGTGTATTTCCTCGTGGCTGGGTGTTTTTCCTCAGGTGCTAACAGCACAAACACTGTTCATGCAACTGGAAAGAACCAAACGTTTGAAACAAGAGCCAGAAGAGTAACAGTGGATGTGATTTTAAGAGAAAAGCTGGTGGGAACTTGCACGTTCTCACAATAAGCCAGAGAGAGCTCCACAAAACAACCAGTCCTGATGGAAGAGGTTATGACAGTTAAATGCAAAGTTCAAGTCAGCCATTTCCAGTGTACAAACACTCCTTCCACCAGATGTTAGTACTGCTTTAGTCAGAAACTAACAACCGATTGCAAACACCGCTCTTAAGAAATAACACAGCTCTTGTTCTAAAGACTGGGAAAGTGCAGGCAAAAAACGTACTGAAATCTAGATTAACAGGTCAACACTTTACCAAAAAAAAAGTTGTAGGACTTGAATAATCCCTTTTTAAACTGCTTAACACATCTGATAAATAGCTTACATGTCAATCTGATATACGCTGTACCGTTTGGCTCTTGAATCCCAAAACTTTCCATATGAGACACCACATCTAGAACACTCTCAAATAAATAGTGTAAAACCAAAAGATAGTGAGTGTTTCAAAGCAAGAGTAACAGTACATCACGCGAGATAATCAGCGCTATACATACAGGGAATGCCATTCTGGTTGAACAAATTATGAAGCAGTATTCTCCATGAAATACTAGGCACAAGAATAAATCAATTAGACAGTGTTTTCTGCCTAATGGACAAGTCTAAAATTAACATTCTTGGCAATACAACATTGTAACTGATATGCTTCTTAACATTTAAGAGCCTTAATTGCAAAAATCATGAAGCGATGTTTATATTTGTGTCTTTGACAAGCAGTTACAGTTCTGGACAGATTTCTTCTATGCTGTGTGCTCCACTTTCCAGCTGGTCACGAGTAACATGTGCTGCATAAGAAAGATTACAAAAAATAGATAATTCTTCACACCCATTGAATGTTTTCACAACACACACAAATATCCTCCTGAAACCATCTTTATCTTTGAAGAAGTAATGTTTGCCAACCCATCTTAGCAATGTAAAAGCTTTTGGTTGGAGAGTGCAGAAACATCTTAAACAGTTTTCTGATGCTCATGCTCTAAGGAGAGGGCCAACACCACTGCTGAGCACACCAAGCACTGAGTGCTCAGCCCCCTGGAACTGGGAGGATTTAACTCAGGTGTTCAGAACTAACACATGAGGTTCCTGAAATACCAGCAAACACAGTACTTCCCAGGTCAAATTCAGCTCCAGATGAGGCACTTGAAATAAAAAAACCCCAAGTTTATTCATGAAGGAGTACAGTTGTGTGCTTTCAGGAAGTTAACTCATGCTTTTGAGCAAAAGCACTGCAATAAATCAGAAGAAACTCCTCCTCAGTGCTAATCAAAGAAGACCTCATAAAAAATATAATATTCTTTTTAAAAAGCCATTTAGGCTTGGGCATGAGTTAGATTTGGTAACATGCTGTTTAACAAGCAAACAGCACAGTAACCAGCAGAGCTGATTGCTGTGTGCTCCCACCCTTCTCACTCAATTCATCTTTAGGGTGACACTTGTCCTGGTTAAGAAAACACAACATATTCTGTATCTACCAAAGGCCAAAGGGCACACCCAGTCAGTGACAGCTCAGCTGCTGGGTGCCATCTGAGCAGGGTTAGCAGAGCAATGCAGCTAAATGAACCAGAGAAAGAGAACAATAGTCTTACTGCTTGTCAATTGAACTGCTATAGACAACACCCTCTGCTTGATACTTTTGTGTAGCAGAAGACAGGTATGCACTGAAATCATCATCCTTACATTTACCTACATCAGGAATATTTCATTCAGTGATTTCCAAGAGAATTTTTAAAGGGAATTTTATGGAGAGAAACAAAGGTCACTTCTGCTGGCAAAGTCTATTTATGTTATTCACGGAGTCATAAATAGCAAGTAGCCAGAGAAGGTGAAATGCTGAAGCAAGCAAATGTAGAATCATAGGCTGGTTTGGGTTAGAAGGAGCCTTAGGGGACATCCAGCTCCAGTCTCCCTGCCATATGCAGTCTATTACAACTTATACTTTGTTTTCCACAAAAGAGCTTGGCTGCTGGAATCCATACACAGGGCAACTTGAGGAAAGAAATGAATGATCCATCCATTAAAAACACTTGGTAGCCACAATGGAGACAGGAGCAAAAATATACAAAGAGTTCTCACCATCACTGACTGGACTGGCCATCTTCATTTCAATCAGCAAGAAATCTCAGTCTGTAACCAAGAAGTGCAACTTTTATTAGTGGACCTGGTGGTATCTGACAGGAGCCTCCTTACACCTGTCCTAAGTCTTTAGCCCATTCTTTGAAAGCAGAGTGTAGAGATTGGAAGTGTACTGTTAGTTTTACTCAAATATAAACCAGACAGAATTAGAGGGTAGAAAGAAACATCAGATAAGAGAAGCACAGAATCTGTAAGGGATCTTCATGGATAGAAAAAATTCCAAGTGAGAAGAGATTCTCAAATTGGCTGAAAAACAACCCAGGAGCCAGTGGAACCCCAGAGTCACAACAGACCACTAAGAAATGCCTCTTATGTCACATCTTTACCTGCAACAAACAGTACTACAGAAGTCATGTTACTCCATGGGAATAAAAGGACACTGAATGGCAGCTCTCACTCACATAGACTGACTGGCATAATAGCTGAGTGGCATCCTCTCACAATCTCCACAATTTCCCAAGAACTCAAGTCAAATGGAAGAATTTATAAAAATATAGCTACAATATAACATGCAGAAAACCCAGGACATTTTCATTGAAGTTAAAAGCAAGCATCAGTGCTTTTAGTCAGTTTAACAGAAGGATGCCAAAATGAGCCATTGCAAAAATCAACTCCTGTATCACCCAGTACAAGAGTAAGGAAACCCTCCCTTTTCTGCTCTAGACAAAAGCACTTTAAAATACAATTTCAAGTCAAAGAGCTCTTTGATAGTTATCCAGGTGAATAATCTTTCCATATACTGTTCTCAGGAACATGAATAGTAACAAGATTTTGATTTCCTTCTGCAAAGGAAACAGCCTAATTTTTAAATACTCAAGTGCTTAATGTAGCCAAAAGCACAGCATGACCAAAAGTACAGTGACCAAGAACCCCAAGCAGAAGTGTTAAATCCATCTATTTGAGAAACCTTCTGTAGATCCAATTAACATTTATTAATAAGGAAATTCTTCTGTGCCCTCAGAATACAGATGAGAGCAATAAATAATGTAATCTCAAAAAAGTTGTTTCAGTAAAACTTTGACATTAACACAGCTGTGTGCTGAACATTTCTCAATGTAGGAATTTCTTAAAATGTGAGCAGTGACAGAAGACTGGTTTATTAACATTTTTGTTCATATCCCATCATCCTCTGCCCAACTCTGTCTCATAATCCATCTGAGGGCATTCAATTCACCACCTGCTACAAAAGTAAGATCAGTACTTAACCTCAGAAGAACTGATCAAGTTCAGGGATTAAAGGCTGTGATAGCTGATATAGAGATTAGGAGATAAAACATGAAGGTTTAAGCAGAATGATAGAAAAGTGAAGAACTGAGAACTACATCATCTTAATGGAAAGCATTTCTATATGCTATGGTGTGGAGGTGAACCAGTTAGTTAGGAGGTTGCTACACTGGCAGACAGTTACTTTTATGGAATGTATTAGCCATGAGCAGTCTAAAATTGATAATTACCAGTTGTGGCTCTGAAGCTGGTTATGAGGAAGGTGGAATGGACTTCAACAATAGAGATGGAAAAATGCTGCAAAGGTGTGCCTTCTTTCAGCGGCGAATGCAGCTGGGGAGCGGAGGTGCCTCTGTTTTACAGCAGAGTGCAGAGCGATGGCAGCTTCAGGCCATGCAGAAGGCTCATACGGGTGGCTGCTGCAGCCCTCCTTTCCCCTGGAGAGTGAAGTTCTAGTAAATAGCCATTATAAGGCCTGTGTTCTTTTCCTGGATAGTCAGTCCAGTAATGGGTCTGAGACACATAGCTACTGACCCTTTCAGAGCAACTGGGAAGGAATTAGTCCTCCTGTAGTAAATAACAGGATGAAAAGGTGCAATCCACAGAACTTACACACGCAACTTTGCAAATCTCCTTTTTATTGCGTGTGATTTGAATGAATTTTAGATGAGTTCCTAGTTCACATGGTTGTGAAAAGCAGATGTGAACCAAGTTAAACCCATGCAGCATCTTCCCAAGTCTGCAGACAGGCTAATATCTCACAGCTTTGCCAACCACAGATGAACAAGGCTTACAGACTTCACTGCTACCAATCTCATGAGCAACAGATGTGTGGTTTGTTTATGCCAAAAATTTATTCAAAGTGCCATTACATAATAAAGAGGTGGGGAGTGACCTGTAATTATTCACCAGAATATCACCACAAAAGTCTAAGACTTTTCACCCTGAGAGAAGTTTAAAGATGAAAGAGAAGGTGTCAGTCTGTACAGCTTTATGAGTTTCCTATGAAGAGAGAGCCCTGAAACAGGTTCCAGCAACAGTTCCCACTTAAACATCCCACACCTTCTTCCAGTAGCTGCACTAAAAGCAAAGTTGAGAGTTTTATCCCATACTAGAGCAATGAGCATTTCTGCTCAAGGACAAGTCTGGATTGAAAACCTAACAGCAGTTTTACATTACAGTGTTTTTCCTCAGGAAGATAAATACAGGCCTCTCAACAGGGAGGAAACACTGATGGTAATCTCCCATTGCTGGCTACAGGATGGATTGGGAGCAGAATAGGAAATGATCCACAACAAAAAGCCAGGCTCTACCATGTGGTCATTAAAGTGTTCAGTACAAGACAGCTCCTCATTTAAAAAGGATGCTGGCAACTTCACTACCCAAAGTCAGCTACATTGGGAAAATGGTAAGAAGCAGAAATGTTTGTTTTCTCTTATGCCACAACAAACAAAAGCCTACTTGTTGTTTATCAACACTGAGTTTTTGTTCCATGCTACAAATCTCCCTATCAAGTCAGAGTGCAACCTTACTCATGGAGTGTTACATACACACTGTACTCCTTCCAGTCATCTCACACCTGAGTATATTCATTTCCAACAGCTCAAAGGGCCACCAGAACTTACAGGTGCTTTTTAACTAACCGGTGCCTCACCATGTTCGGTGGCTTCTGTATTCATTGTTTCTACATCTGCAGCATCACGCATCTCTTCATCCTCATCATCTTCCTCTTCTTCACCATGTAGTTCTTTTGCAATGAGCTGCCTTGCCAGTTTGATGTTTCTTCCTTCATTGTAGTGCATTTTTCTCTTCATTTCAAACTGTTTCTTCTTCTCTGTGGGCAAACAAATGGAAATAGTTGTTCCTTCCCTTAAAAAAAAAATTAACACATCTTCTTCAAAGATTAATTTACTGAATAAAAATTGTCTTCAAGCAGTGGAGTGTTCTTTTAAAATGAGTCTGACTTACAAAAAGGATAGTAACTGGAATCTGGAATCTCAGAAGCACTTTTCTAAGAACCTGTTTGCAACTAAGAGCAAGTCTGAACCACAACAAGCATCTGGTAGAAGCACACAAAACTCTAAAGTTTCACAAGCCTTGTTTCTAAGTAAACTCAAGGACAAATTGAGACATACTGCTGGGATAGAAGATGAACTTTTGCAGATGTGTGGCTTGACTCCTGGCTAGCCACCAAAGGTCAGTCATGAGAGATATATTTACCACATGTAGAAGAAAATATTTTCCACTTTCCCCATGGCCTGAAGCCAGCTCTGCTCCATATATTAAACATCAGCATATCCAGCAGTAATGCATTATAATTCAAGTAAATTACTTTTTTCTTACTGCCAGCCCCAACGCTTTGTTCTTTTCCTTCCTTTAGTACAGCAAGGTTTCACACTCAAAGTTAAAGCCAGGAAATTTGAGAAGCACCAGGTAGATAATACAAGCCTGAAACCTTAGAAGTATTGTTGTTTCACGGTTCCCTGAAAATATTGTAGGTCCAAGTTAGCATGAAACAACACCTCTGTTAAAGATGCTATTTGCTTTGGAATAACTGTAGACTTCCTATTGCATCCATCTACCAGTTGCTTTGAGAACAACAGAAATATCATCTGTACATTTGCAAGCAATTAGCAACATTTTATTTGTAGTCGTACTCATTGAATTACATCTACCTGAAATATGTTCAATTTAGGAACCATTCCTTCAGCCCCAAACCAGAATTTCTTACTTGAAGTGTCGTAGCAGGAATTCCCATACCTTAAGCTTGTATACAGGAAGGCAGCCAACAACAGCAAATTCCTGTTTATATGTAGATCCCAAACCAAACATTCCAACTAGAGACAAGCATCTATTTGTTCAAAAACTATTGTGATTAAATCACAACATTTTTCTGATAGTACTTCTTCTTTGCAAATACTTCTTACAGAAAACCTGAAACTATTTGTAGGAAAAGAGTCTAAGCAAAAGAAAGAAAACAACTTATGCCTACCCCGTTCTTCAGGTGTTAATTCTTCATCCTCATCCTCCTCTTCACTGCTTTCTTCTTGCCTTGCTATAATCTTGGGTCCTCTACCTTCAGCTGCAGCTGCCAGTCTACATAAATCATGCAATACAAAATGCTGAAACAGCAAGTTTTTCACTATTTAAAATACATGACATTTCAGAATATTCATACAAACAGCTTTGTTCATTATTTTTGCCATATTTATATGTAGTAACAACGTGCAAGAGGTTTGAATTACCAGCAGCACTATCAAACACTGAAAACCACTTAATTTGACAATAGCAAAAATGCAGCTTCTAGAGAAACCAGCAACAGCTTTCCATAAAGAAAATCTACCCCAGGAAAGAGCACACTATCTATCTTCACATCCAGTAGTTTTTATTATTACAATACTTACTTTTTGCTCAACACATCTGCTCTTAAGGGCTCACATTCTGAATCACTCACTGGATCCTCATCATCTTCTCCTGTCATGCTTGGAAGGCAAACAAAAGCAGCCTCTTTTAGTAATTTGCTCAACTTTCTAGCTTGCTCAAGAAAACAGTCAAAACCTTACAACACTTAATTAAAAGACTCCTTTAATGCTTTAAAAGCTTTCCAAATCAACTTTAAATACTGATATGATATTATATTCTAGTACTGAAAAAAAAATCAATAGAAGTCAGACTTATTTATTCCATTCAAAGGCTAAAGCCTGCTAGAACAAACCTTCTAAACTTTGTCCTTCATACTTTGTCCTTTCAGACTGTTCTCCTTATTTAGAAGCTTTGTAGATCTGAGTATGTTGCAAACACCCAGCTGGCCTGCACAGTAATACTGCATCAGCCACAAAGGAAATTTTGGTCTAAACCCACAGTTCCAGCTGGCAGCACACAGACCCACACTTTAACAAGCATACCTGTGGTAAGGAGTACTTGGCTCATCGATCTTCATCAAGCCATAATCTTTGCCTGCAGGGTGGTACGTAGCTATGATGTTCATTTCATCCCACTTCTGGGATTTTTTACTGAAATAAGAAAAGAAAATTGAATTTGCATATATTCTAAGACAATTAGTTCTGCTTTACCAGAGAAGGAATTTTTAAAACACTGTCTGATCTCTACGACATACTAAGCACAAAAAATATTGTTACAACACAGACATGTTCAAAGTATGACTATTAAATAGTTCTCTGTACATACTTAAGTCATAACGAATTATCAGTGCAACTTAATTTCCCTAACAAGTCACAATAGCTAAACAAACTCAATTCTCTATAAACATATTGTTATTCATATAATTCAGAAACTCCTGGTCTTGTTTAATGACCATCTTGTGAACTGTTTGATTTTACAATAACTTGTAAAAAGAGAATTCTTCTCCCTAATACAACCCACAGGACTTCAGCAGAACCCAATACCTTTCAGTTCACCTCTGCTGAAGAAACTGGAATGATTATTAGCAAAACTGTTACATAAACAAAAGCAACAAATCCCCTCCTGCAGTGAAATAAGCAGCATAGAACAGACTGGTTATTAATACTGCTTTTGTCATCCTAAATTGGAATAATAAGCCAAGTGATTCACTGCTATAATTAAGCCGAGGGAGTTTCACATTTTATACAGACAGGCACCAGTGATGCTACATTATCTAGAATTTTCTTAGTCAACCAGAAAATGTACCATTTTATGTGTATTTGAAGAAACTAAATCTTACCCACACTGACTGCTCACCGACAAAATATATAAGCCATGAGAAAAGCAATTGCCCTGTGGCCAGAGAAAGAGCCATCTCTCCACTGACCTAAAGCCACAAAACATGTTTAATCAACACAAACCACCATGTTCCACATTTTCTCTAAAAAGGTTATTGCAAACTTCATGTAAGGTGGTCTTTCCCTTAGATTAAGCCACTTTCTGAAATTTCATTTCATAATAATGCAAAAATTTGACTAATTAATATATTCTTGTTGTGAATTATTAGTTAAGGAAACATTACAGGACTTTGTGGGTTTTGTGGGTGTTTTTGTTTTGTTTGGGGTGGTTGTTGTTTGGGTTTTTGGCGGGGTGGGAGGGGGCAGTTGGCTGGAAGACTTCCACTTTACTGCTCTTGTTCAAACACAGACCGCTCCAATAACAGATCTGAAAGATATATTCAGTCTCAATAACACAAGTGCTCTTAGGCAGAATAATACCTGTAAAACAAACTTGACAAAGCAAGATTCCAAGCACAAACTACATTCTCCATTTACAGTGTTATCACTGCATAATACAATGCGGAGGGAAAAACTAAAGAGAAAAAAACCAGATGTGGGGGTTGATGCTTAATCCTACATGCCACAGGCTTACACTCCAGAAATTAATACAAACTGAATGATCTTAATCCCCCCAGCACACAGCAGCCAGTGCCAAGGTCTCATGTTTGAGGCTTCAGGACCATTGAATAGTTCTGTGCAAACACAAGGACTGCAGCATAAGCGGCCAACACGTGAGTCAGACGCGGCTCTGGCAGGGCGGGGAGTCATGAGCTTCGTGATGACAAAGCAGGAGCGCCGCTCCAGGAACGCCACTCATTCAAAACTCTCTGGTTGGGAGTCGAAAAATCCCCAGCCTACCCAGTTTAACACAGCCTAAAGTTCCTCCGTGACCCACACAGGATGCTCCCTGTGGTGCACAGTGAGGAATTTTAGCAGCCAGAGCACTTAGACAATGGCACATGGGTACACAGCGGCTGTAAAGAGACAGAGCTGAGCTGACAAGGAAACACAACAGATGGAGACATTCCCTTCCTGTGCCTTGGGTTCACTTGCCCAGAGCACATCAAGGTTTACAGCCCAGGCTCCCAACTCCACCTAATAATAATCCTGGCAATCTTGGAACAATCCCTTGGGCATGCACTGTGCTGGAAATCAGACAGCCCACACTGAGCAAGTCAGTGAGTCATAAATAAAAGACTGAACAAGTTTTTAGTGGCACAGTTTTTCACACTTATTTTTTAAACTCCAATTCCAACACTAAAAGCCTTGGCTGTGGAACACCTCCCAAAGCACAACCTGAAGTTCACCTAGGGGGAAAAAGCCATTAGTGGCAAAGAGACAAACATATAATTTCACCCCTGCTTGTAAAAAGCCCTCACAGGAGAATGACTAAGTGCTCTGAAAACCCACACCTCCCCTGTTTGTTTCCAGTTTTGCATGCTTAGGTGTGTCTGCACAGCACAACACTAATGACATGGCATAGGACCATCACAGCAAAATGCACCCTGACACCCCTTCAGACACAGAAATAGGAAATCTAATCTTCCTTAGGAAAATGAGATTTGAAAAAATCTCATAAGTGCTCATTTGTATCTTCTCACATCTTTAAAAATATACAATAACTTCATTTGACATCACACCAGGACAGGCAAGTAGCTGCAGCAGCAGTAACAGCCAAGGAACACCTCTCACAGCCCCCTTGTTCCTGCCATAGCAGCCTCACCTCTTCCAACACAGCTGCTTGTGCACACACACACTTCCCTAATTCCTTTGTAAAATATCACATCTGCTCGCCCACAGGGGTCTGAAGGCAGAAAATAGTGTAACGTACTGTATCCCAGTGTGTATGGCAAGAGCACATCTGCCATTAAACCATGATCTCAGCTCTCAGGATGCAGTTCCAGTGATGTCCCACTTTCTCAAGCTTCATTCTTGCATCACATTTTCATTAGGGAAATTTTCCAAACAATGTTACCATCACTAACAGCAGCACAAGGTCAGTAATGATGCAAGTACATGAGAGCTCTGAACATCGTGCTGTAAAAGATGATAGCTGACACAATGAGCTCTTTCATCTACAGATATTTTTAAAGATCTTCAGACCTGAATTTCAATATTAGAAATAAGCATAAGAATTAAGAAAACAGATACCTGAATTTATTAAGTAATCTTCAATCTCAAAGGAAAATCACAACTGTACTACTTATCATTCTTCTAAAATCAAAATTGTTTAGCTGAAATCAGAAACAACACTGATATATTGAGACATTGCCAACCAAAAATAATACCTGCACAGAAACCAGCTTTATAAACCCTGTACTGATCTTTCCAGGAAATTTTCTACTGCAGCCTGCCAGGTTTAACCAATATCTTTCAACTTGCAAGGCAATTTCAGAATTAATCTGACTTTACTGGCTCATGTTGGTAAACAGGAAATAGAAGCTGGACTCTAGCCCACTGCTTCCCAAGAAATTACTGTGTGCAATAACCAATACACCATACACTCATCAGTTCATACTCCAATTTCTACTCATTTTTCAAGATGGTACAAAAGAAACTGCAGAAAATTAAATAAAGTCTACCAAAAGCCAATTGTAATTTATGTCTGGTGTGGTGCTACACACATCAAGCTACAGATCAGAACTAAAGAAAAGGAAAAGAAAAAAAAAATCACATTTGTGTAACATATTGCTACTTACACTCACCTGTTTCAACAACATAATCTCATTCATTCAGATGAAATTTTTCACTGGAAAGCAGGAGCAGCTAACACAAGCAACACTGCACCTTCTGCAGCTAACACAAACAACACTGGAACCCAAAAGCTCTTCTTTCTTACCTTGCTGACTTTGGACTACATTCATGACTTAACTAGGCAAAGATGAAAGGAGTACTACCATAATAATAAAAAATTGACCAGCATGATCATTTTATTTTATAATTACTTCTTTCCTTGCTATACTGAATAAGGTGCCGAAAAATGAAAACTGTCAAAAGAAAATTTGTAAACACTGAGTTCAGGTCAAACCTTGCTCGTCTTAACTTGATGGGGAATCAGAGCAAAGGCAGGCAGCACATGCGGGGTGCATCAGGAAAAGTGCAGGATTCTTAACCAGCAAGGACAGCTGAAGACCACTTCTGGCATACCTGGACTAACTAGGCATGTTACAATTAAAGCGAGCTTTCATGTCATTCAAATAACAAACCACAAGGCTGTGCACATTCTCAAGTGTGAGATTTTTACGGAGAATACATCTTGATGATGTTTCAGCCCAGGAGAGGTCCCCTCTCCAGAGACATGCTTTTGATCACAAGAAATGAGCTGCCTATGAGAAGGCTGCGAATAAATCAAGCGCATTTCCCAAACTGTGAACCACCCTCGCAGCATCGGTAAAACCCTTTGTGAGCGGCCACACTGAGCAGGTGACATCCGCTCCTCGGCAGGAGCCACGGCGACATGCGGGCAGCGCTCGCCGCCTCCGCTCAGGTGCACACCCGGCACTCCGGGCTCCCAGGGAGCTCCGGCCCGGCGGGAGCTGCCACTGCCGGATCGTGGCATCCCCGGGCTCCCAGAGGAGCTCCGGCCCGGCGGGAGCTGCCGCTGCCGGACCCGCACCGCGGAGCGGAGCCGAGCTCCGGGCCCGCCGCCGCACGGGGGGCACAGCACGGACCCCCGCCCCGCCCGCGCAGCATCTCCCGGGCACGGGGCGCAGCGGCAGCCCCGGCTGGAGACGCCGCCCGGCTGACCCCGCTCCGCGGGCCGGCCGGAGGAGCGGGGCGGCCGGAGGAGGCCCTGCGGGGACCCGCCGCCCACCACCACCACCACCACCGGGGCCTCACCCTTGCTCGTCCTCCTCGCAGGCCTGGCTGGGCTGTCGCGCCCCCACGGCAGCTCCCGACGTAGCCTTGCTGCCGCTCTTCTTCAGGATGCCCTTGATGGGCCCCCGCCGCGTCGCCGAGGCGTCCGGTACCGACGGCTCCTCCATGGCCGCGCCGCCCGCCCGGTTCCGCCGCCGCCGCCGCCACCGCCCGGCCGGGCCCGCCCCGCGCCAGCGCCTCGGCCCGCGCGCCTGCGCCCCCTGGCGGCCGGCGGACCGACAGCGCCCCCTGCTGCCGTGAGGCGGCGCGACCGCGAGGGGGCGCTCTGCGTGCGCGGGGAGCGCGGGAATGGACACGGGGACAGAGGGACACACGGACAGGGACACAGGGATAGAGGGACACACGGACACGGGGACAGAGGGACACAGGGATAGAGGGACACACGGACACGACAGGGACATGGACACAGATACACGGACACGGGGACACTGACACAGAGGGACCCAGGCACAGAGATACAGGGACCCACAGGCACACGGACACAGAATCACGGAAACGGTCAGGTCAGAAGGGGTCACGTTGCACAGGTTTGTGTCCAGATTGCTCTTGAATGCGTCCAGTGACAGAAACGTCACAGCCTCTCTGGGCAATCTGTCCTAGTGCTCCATTACCTGCACAGTAAAGAAGTTCTTTCTCATATTCAGGTGAAATTTCCTGTGCATCACTTGCTGCCTATTGCCTCTCATCCTAGTGGTTGGTACTACTGAGAAGAGCCTGGCTCCATCTTCTTGGCATCTCCCGTTCAGATCCACACCTCCTTTGATGAGGACACACGGACACAGAGGTCTGGCGTGTGCACAGTCCGGTGCGTGCTGCCCTGGAGGTGTCTGCACACCCACAGAGCTCTTGGGGCTGATGCCTGCTTGGCACTCCCACCCACACCCGAGGGTCTGGCACGTGCAGGGTGTCCCACGTGCGCTGTTGTGCTGGGGACACGAGCTGGCATGGCAGGGCAGGCTGCAGCTGGGCTGTGGTGTCCCCGAGCTCCTGTGCTGCCATGCAGAGATGCCCCCAGCACGCCGTGTTTGCCAGGGCAGCCCAGGTTTGTCACAGTGTCTGTGGCACAGCAAAGGAGCCAGCGTGGTCCCCAGAGGGCCCAGGCATGGCAGGGGTTTGTCTGTGAGTGAAACATTCCCATTTCTCAGCCACACCTGGAGATCCCAGTTCCCAGCCAGATCCAGTGCTGGGCAGTGCTTGCCCTGCCCATGGGGCTGCAGGGTCCCACCCCTGGGGCTCTGTGCCTGCACAGCCACCGTGCCATGGGCTTGCATCACACACAATGAGGGCTAGAGCAGCACCATCCATGTGAGAAGGAAAATAGGAACCCAACGAAGCAGTGATGAAATGATTACACCCAGAATCTGACACACTTGGGAACAACTGGGCAGTTGTTTGTATCGTGGCATGCCCATCATCCTTATCGCCTGAAAAATTGGGTGGAGTGTTTAATTCTGTGTCACAGGAACTGTGGCATTAGGATTTGGAAGTTTAAAGGGATAATAACTTCAACATGGCAGTTGTTTCTGGTCCCTCCCATCCTGGCCTCCTCTGATACTGGCTTCCTGCTCAGCTCCTGTAGCTCTCCCAGGGCAAGAAAGTGCTCTGCAGCACACCTACACCACCAGGGTCTCACCAAAATAAGTGTAGAATGCTTCCTACAGCATTCTACATCCATGTCATAATTTCTTCATGTCAGTAAAAGCAGCGGGGGGGGGGGGGGGGGGGTCATCACTGTCAACCAAAGCCACAACACAAATTTTCTGGCAAGGCTCAGACAATGGGGGGTGCCCATACACCCAACCCCAGAGAGCTGGAGAAAGCTCCAGGCTCCTGGAACAAACCATTTCCTTTCATCACTGGCTGTCTTGCTCCCTGCAGCCCCACAGGAGGAGCAGGCCCCACACACTGAGTCCCCCAGCCTGCTGGCAAAAGCTGTGCAGCTGGGAGGGTACAAAAGGCCTGAAGCAGGTATTTTTATTTCATTTTTAATGAGTTGCATGAGTGCTATCCAAGCAGAGCTGTCGTGGTGCCTGCAGAGCACCTGCCGGGGCAGATGCAGCGCCAGCAGGCACCGGCACAGGCAGCAGCAGTGCAGGATGTCAGGCACAGCCTGCTGTCTCCTGCTGCTCAGGGAAAAGCCTCTGGAAGACAGAACAAGGGAGCAGCCCCATCTCTTTATGCCTGCTTACAAGTACAGTCAGAGCTGGCCCCTCGGACCAGCCTCATTAGAGGCAAGAGGAGGACACATATAGATATTGGAGATGGAGTGATGCTGGATCTCTGGACATTTTTAGATTTAAAAGACAAAAGGCAAGATCTGATTTCTGACAAGGAGGTCTGCTGACTTAGCAGCAATGTATGCCTACTGCCCTGCATTGGGAAACTTTCAAGACCCTCCCAGCCTCAGTTCCCTGGCTGCATAGACCCACCATATCTGGATGTTGCTATGCTAAGGCAGTGCCCACAGTGTAGCTTAGACACTGCAGATTCCTGGCAGGCCCAGAAACATCAAGACAAAATTTGGAAATGAACATGGGGCTGTGTGATAAAGGATTTTTCCCCAGGATTAATACTTGCACATCACATCTCACATCTTTTCCCATCCCCATATTGGAGAACTCACAGCAGCAGCAGAGTTTCAGGTCTGCACTGCAGGGTTTTTTTCTTTCACCCATTAGCACTGACTCAGACAGTTATGCTACAAAAATCAGAGAAAGACAAAAAGAGGGGGAAGAGCAATACAGGGAATGACAGCAAGAAGTACATCTGGGCTGGCAAACTACTGTTAGCAAAGAGGAAACTAATGTTATTAAAATTCTCAGGTATGCAGAGAAATTCTAATGGATAATAAAGCAAGCAGCAAAGTTTATCTCTGGTCTGGTGCTGTGTCACTGCATGCCAGGAGTTACATCTCAGCAGGGCAGTTGGCCTGGTCAGTGGGGATCATCTTATCAGTGTCGATCTTGTAGGACTGGAGAACTCCCTTCAGGTTCTCCACGGTTTCTGGGTGCATGTCAGGAGCTCTTGACAGAATCCAGGCATAGTCCATGTGGAAGAGCCAGAGGATGTTAGTGCAGGAGTAAACCAGGGAGTAATTCTCATAATCAGTGGAGATGACCCAGTAAGGGGCAGCAGGCATGACTAGGAGAGAGGAGGGCACCGTGATTACTGTGTGGAACCAGCTCTGCTGCAGCCCAGCCACAGCTCCTGGGACTGCTCCCACTTTGGCTGCTGCACACTTGTGGTCAGTACAGGCAGCTATAATTTATAGAAGCCTACCAGGACTGCTTGTTCTGCCCAGAGGAACTTGGGAAAGACACAAAGCCCTGACTGTGAAGGTCTTTCTGGAAAGTTAACACTATGACCTGAACAGTTCTCCTGGGCTGATGAAAACCAGCCCAGCCTCACCAGTGTGGGGGTGCTGGCTGCCAGGAAGGAGCTGTAGTGCTGGGAGCTGGCACTGGTGACAGGAGGAGCACAAACCCACTGCCATGGGGAGCCAGCTGAGCCCAGAGCTGCTCTCTGGGGCTCACACCAGTGAAGGTGGCTGGGACTGCACCTGCTGCAGGTGAAATGGCTGTGGTGGTGCTACAGCAGGGCAGAATTCAGTCTGGCTGTGCTCATGGAACAATGACTGCCTTTCCAACTATCCCTCCTCCACCCATCTCTCCAAATAACCCCTCTGCAAAAGGGAACTGCCAAAGAAAAGGTGGCAGGAGCAGAATAAAACGGGATCCAAAGGGACACTGCAGCTCACTTCCCAGCGTTGCTGCAGACAGAGGAAAGCACTGGGCAATGTGGCACAGCACCTCAGCAGGCCCCTGTGGAGTTTTAGAGTGACAAGGGAAGGAACAAGCTAACAAAACCATATTATTAATGGTTATTAAAAGCCACTTGTACATAGAGGCAGCGTGGGCAAGTAGCTGTACCACAGTGTGCAGAGAAACAAGTTTATTCTTGGCTCCTGCAGCACTGTGGGGCTGCCTCCTCCACCTCCCTGTCCCCATCTGTGGAATGACCTGGAGGGACAGCAAGGCCGCTGATCTTTCTTGCTCTGAGACCAGCTGGTGAAGACTTCACCACTGAGGGGGCTGTTACTGTAAATGGCATATCAGTGCCACCAAACCACTGCCGGCTGGCCACAGCGTCTATTTTAGCCCTTTGCTGCTGTGCTGAAGCCACATGGGGAGCTCCACCCACCCCAGTGCCACGGGACAAAGGCCAGGGCACAGCCCTGCCCTGGGCACCACCGGGAGCCCTCCTAGCACACCAGTTTCACTTACACCAGTTAAAGCGCACGCCCAGCTTGGCCGGCTGCTTCACATCCATGTGCATGAGCTCTCCTTCAGCTTCGTTGATTCTGCCATTGGCACTGAGGGGACAACGACAAAGGGGAGAAATAAAGTCAGGAAAGTGGGAGATCTTTTTTTCACTTCCACTAAATCATCCCTCCTGACACAACTGCCTGCCAAGAGGAGGCTGAAATAGGTGCTGGTAACCCCAGCAGCCCTGAGGATGTATTGGGTGGGAGGAACCCAGCATGGGAGGATGGGAGGATCCCATCCATGATCTTGGATGAGCCATGGAGCAGCTTAGCTCCTGATAGCTGTGGAAAGCACATGTTCACTTCTGTTTAATCACCTGTGCTTTTTCCAGGTCACTGCACATTCCTCCTCAGGCAAATTACCTGTACCTGCATGGTGAGCCAGGGTTTCTTTGGCTGCTCATTCAGAGCACTGCCCTGCTGGCAGCAAGCCCTAAGACTGGAGCTGCCCATCTCATAGCAGCACTTTTGCACCGATGCCTCAAGACCTGGATGCTGCCTATCAGGCAGGAAAGTTTCATGTTTCCCTGTAAAACAGGAACAGCCAAGGAGGCAGAAGTGAATGCTGCCAGCAGCAGAGGTCAAGGGGCTGATGCTGGAGCCATGCACACCCAAAATATCCCTGATATTTCAGAGTCCTGAGCTGCTGCAGCAGGGGCAGCAATGACTGGATGGATCTCGCAGAGATTAATGCAGGCACAAATGAATGTCCAGCTGTTTGCCAGGCACAGCCCGAGCAGTGGAGCTGCTGAGACACTGCTGGGCACTCTGTGAACAGCTCTGCCCCGGACACAAGGGATGTGTTCCTGTGCTGCTGCTATTGTGAGCCAGAACAAAGTGCCCATGCCATGCCAGGAGCACAGGGGACAGCGCTCCTTCCCATCCATTAAGCCCCTCACAGCAGCAGCCCACAACAGCACAGGCTGGTGATGGAAACAGACTAATTAACACCTGTATCTGTCTGTGTAAAAATCCATGAGGACTCAGGATAATTGCAAACTATCCTAATTCCCTAAAAAAGGGAAAAGCATTCACTTCACCACTGGTTTAAACTGACTATTTCTGATCCCCTTCCACAGCAGTTACTACCTGTGCAATGTAAATTCTCCAGAAACAGGCTGACAAATACTTAAGTAAAAATTACTCGTGTGCTTCACCTTCCCTTCCCCTTTTCCTTGTCTCTTTACTCTGGAGCAGAGAGGAGCACAAGGCACAGGCACTTCTGAGCATGCAGGGGCACATGGTGGTAGCTGCCATCCCATAACCAGACCCTCCCAGAACATCCAGCTTCTCAGCCATCTCTGGGGCTGACAAGCCAGTCAGGGGGGAGATCCAGGCTATTTTATGCTGAGGTCACCATGTACATTTGACCTATTTTCTTATCACTCACCTTGACAATGAGACAGGGACCAGATGATCCTCGGGTCACTGGCAGGAATCAGAGCCCCATATCTCTCAGAAGAGCTACTGCAACCACAAGCTACCTCCCCTAGAACCCTCAGCCCCAGCCACAGGCAAATTAGAGAGAAATGAACACCGAAGACAGCAAGGGCCACTGCCACTGCGAGGACATGGCCCAAACACAAACACTTACAGCATCTCCTTGTTGATCACCTTGAACTTCCCGTTCTCCTTCAATGAATAATTCGCCTGGATGCAGCTTCCTTTCTCAAAAGTTGAGGGCAGCTTCTCTATCTCGTACCATTTCCCCAAATACTGAGAGAAGAAAGTTTAAAGAGATGTTTTTAACATGAGTGAGCTGGGGCAGAGCAGCCTGTTTTTGTCAGCACAGTTTTTGCCCCTCAGTGGTTGGGACTGGGGGCGAGCAGAGCTGCAGACCCACACTGGCACAAGGTGTGACCAGAGCTGCCACCACCCCTGCACCCAGGCAACTGCTGTCAGCCCCATGCCCACTTAGCTTAACTAGCTACACTCTGAGATTTTTAGAAAACTTTTCACACCTTGTTGATATCGAAGTCTTCTTGAACAGATGGATCTGGGCACGGTCCCATGTGAAACATCTGGCCTTTCCCAACGCTGAAGAGGCTGAGCAGCACCGAGAGCCGCACTGCCGTGCCCAGCATGGCTGCACTGGGATGCAGGTGGGAAATGCACCTGGGCAGAGGGAAAACAGCTGAGCTGGGGCCTCCCTGGAGCAGAGCTTTGTATGAAATGCAGCATGAGGGATAGGACATGCAGGAGGGCCCCTCAGGGGCACAGCAAGGAGAAAGGAATCCTTAGGAGAGTGCCAAAGAACCCCAAAGCCCAAAACAGCCTTAAGCCCTGCCTGTGCTCAGGCTGTGCCCAGCAGCTCCAGGAAAAGCCAGGCAATGCCTGGTGAGAACACTTCTACTTGTCACCCACATCTGACACCTAGCAAGGTGCAGGGGTGATAAATGTCCAAGGACTCACAGGAGCATCATTATTTGTCCAAAACTGAGGCAAGGGGAAATGCAGGATGTTTGCTTTAAAATGGTGGAGCACAAGGAAATGCTCCAGAGCCAGCAGAGAGCTGGGGCCCTAGGACATGGATGTGACCTCTGTACACCTGCATGGCAGGAGGGACATCCCCAGGTAAGCCAGGGCTGCCTGACACTGCAACAGGGAGGTAGAGATGCCTCTGGAGGGGTCTTTGTATGCCAGGATATACACAGCACTGCAAGGTGAGGAAGTTGGTACAGATTCAAATCCGCACTAAATACAACAGGAACAGACCCCCAAAAGCATGGGGTGAGGAGGGAAAGGACAGGTTTTCCTGCAGAGCAGAAGCTGCGCTGCTCACACCCCAACAGTTGCTGGAGCCAGGATGCTGCCCACATGCTTTGGGCTCTGCCTGGAGCAGGATGGCATGCACAGACCCTGCAGCACTGGGCTGCTCTGCTTCCCTGGCTGGAAACTCCTGCACAGGAGCAGCAGTAACATTTTCCCCAGGTTCAGAAGAAAAGCCCAGTCTGTCTCCAGCGGCAGACACAGACAGTTCCCAATTTGAATCTCCCAATTCAGACGTACCTTGGTGGGCGAGGCACAGTGATGCTCCGCAGACGACCAGGGTGGCAAGGAACAGCTCTGGTGAGCTCTCTGCTTCTCTTTATAAGTGTGCTGGGATCATCATTATTCAGCTCTGGCACAAGCCACTCCCTGGTCCTCGACGTGTTTAGGTTTTTGGCAGGCCAGTCAGCTGCCTGGGATCTGCAGCTGGTACGAAGCTGGAGATGGGCTGCAACTTGGCTGCTCACCCAGGCAAACAAAGGCACCCCACGTGTCTGGGTACTGCCTGCAGCTGCAGAGCTCTCTGCCTTGCAGCCACTCACTAAAGCTCAGGCCTGGGTGCAAGTGGCAGGGGAAGGAGAGAAATGCCGCAGCCCTTGAGAGGGGCTGGGGACAGCAGCAGCTCCCACCCAGTGCCCTCTGGTCCAGCAGCAGCCATGGCCATGCTCCAAGGGGGGACATGCACCCTCCTCTGCCTCCTACTTGAGCCCTGGAGATCCTCCAGGCCACTGCAATGTCCTTGTCCCCATCACAGTCACTTGCTGTGAGTACATGAGGAGCATGAAGCAGTAGGATGCATCACAGGTTTGTCTGAGGAGCTGTAAGACCTTTCAGCAGTTTTCTTCTAGACTTTTAAATCTTATTACAAGGAAAGATGCTGGTGCAATTAATTCCCTGCTGACCTGGCACTTTTTCCAACAGGTGCCCAGCAAATGCCTTTGACAGCAGAGCAGCCATCTGTGAAGGCAGCCAGTCCCAAGAGTTATACAAGAGTTGAGTAATTGACAGGAAGCTCCCTGTGTTTAATTACATTTTTATCTAATCTCTGTTGAGACTTTCTCTCTCCAGATGTGTTTTTACATGCTGCCCTGCATGCCTTACTCACACATGCACACACACACACGAGTTCCTGACTACCCAAATGCCACCCCAAGAGCTACAGGCAGCTCAGTCCTGTCCTCTTCTGGGGCTGTGCAGCCAAGGTGTGCCCTGAAACAGCACAGCCAAGTTGTGTCCTAGGACCTCAACCACCAGAGCTGTGCCTGGCTCAGCCAGCACAGAGCCAGCAGCAGCAGCTGGGGGTGAATGGCCCAGGGGAGCACACGGTCCATGGTCTGCCACAGCGCCTGGCCATAACTGGGCTGCCACTGCCACTTGGGCTCCTGGCACTCCACAGCCAGAGCCACACCAGGGCATCAAGGTGCTTACCCAGCCATGCTCCACAGTGTTGTCATCTTTTGCTGGGGTTCTATGCTGCTGTCTCCTTATCTCAAAATCTTCATACCTCCTTGGTGTTTCTTGTGGGCAGCTCCTCAGAGGACTGACTCTTTCTTCTTCACAAAGCAACCAACTGACTCCAGTTCCCTTCTCACCCATCCACCCCACTCTTTTATAGCACTCTCCTTCTGATTGGTCACAGCTATGGCCTGCTAAAGTCAGGCCTGTTCCTAATCTTTGATAATTGGCCCAGCTGCAACTCCTTAGGGGTAAGATTACTTTCTACACTATCTTTATTTTCTTATATTCTATCCCCCTACACCATGGAACTCCTGCTGCAGGAGTGTGCAGGAGTTGGCCATGGCGAGGATGCTGACAAGTCAGGAGCCAGCAGGAGCTGACACTCTTTGAGACCAGAGCCCGATCCATGTCCCACCTGTCATTTGCCCACAGCAGGAGCCTGCTCTGAGCCACTCCAGAGCAAGGGCTCGGGGAAAAGCATAACCTTAAAATTGCACCTAATTGTGGGGTGGGATCTCAGCATCTCAGTCATCCCCACCTGGTAAGCACTTTGTGCCCTGGAGCAGAGGAGGGGCCACACATCAAAGGGCAGGAAGCTGGAGCAGGGGAGGGAGGACAGGAAGGAGGAAAGCTTTGGAGAAACCAGGGCAAGGAGAGGGGCACCAGACATGCTCGGAATGTTCATGCAAGAATGAAACCTCCCCACATTTCTGGGCAATGAGGCAGCTGCAGGGCTGGGGCACAGCGGGGTCCCACAGGATGGGGCTGCAGGAGGATGGGGCAGCAGGGCAGGGGGGCTGCAGGGGCTGGGCAGCAGTGGGTGCAGAGCACACGCTGGCTGAGGTGGCATGAGCCACACGGCAGGTCCAGGGTGACAGCATTTACAGACAGACTGCATTGGCTGGGATATTCTCACACTGCCAATCGTCCCTTTCAGAGACAAAGCTCATCTGGCTCCAGTGAGAGGATGCAACAGCACTGAGTGCTGCCGGCAAAGAAAAAAAGAAAACCCCCTTGTTAGAACAAGCTAGAAGTGCAGAGAAAGTTCAGCCAGCAGAGGGCTAGGACAGGGCAGTGCCACCCCACCTGTGACATTCTACCTGTAGCAGACCTGGCTTAGGGCAGGAGTGAGATTGTCCTGCTGCACCCCCGAGGTATCAACCCTTGGCACCTGTGAAACCGAGCAGCTTCAGCCAGCCAGGCCTGGTGGGGACCTGGCTCCAGGGAGAGGCTGTCCTGCCACTCTGGGTCTCCAGCTGGGATTCCAGCGCCTTGAGAACCAGGATAACCTGGGAGTGCTGAGGGTCCCACCATGGAGACAACATTGTTTGCATGGGCAGGTCTTCCTTTTGGCCACTACCTTTCATGGTGCCTTCAATTTTGTTTTTATTCCTCTTCTCCAGGAAATGGGGCTTTGTGCTGGCCAACAAGTTGCAGCACGTATATAGGAAAAAAAAATCAACAAGTAGGAGACAAGACAGAGTAAAGAAAAGCAGGTGGGAATTTTCCTCTGTTTTTAGGAGTGGCAAAAGGTGCTTTGAAATCTGTTTATGCAGAATGGTGTAAAATTTTTAATTACACTTACGATAGCAAAGGAAGTAAACAGATTCTGGATGCGTGAACTGGCCTCTGGGATATGGGAACTTGATCCCATGCAAGTGCACAAAAGATGTTGTGATTAATTTATATACAATTAGTGAGTAGCTCTCCACCTTGGAAGTTATCCAATTATGTATTCAAACACAAGAAACCAAAGAGAGAGAATTTAGGCACTTAGAAAACAAAAAAGGGTGTTATTATTTAAGGGACAACCCCTATCATGCAGGACCAGCAGTGTTTCTGGCTGTGCTGAGGAAGGCTCCTCAGCCTAACTGGCATTGCTGCCAAGATCTGAATCCCTGCAGAGAGAGAAGCCAGAGGGATATTTACTCTTCAGAAAGTAGAAAAAACAAAACAGAGAGAAGGAAAACAAGGTCTCTGTATACAGAAATATATTGCAGATCTGCACCAGTGACAAAGCTTTGGCCCAGTGCCATGTCACCCCTGTGGATGTGCACACCATAAAAACTGGAGTTTTAGCAGTGCCCATAATCCTGGGGTTTTGCTACGTTCCAGTGTCCCACATGAAGGGCTGCCTGATGCTGCTAAATAAGGTTTAAAAAGTTTTGTTGATGCATTTGCTGCTGGGTTCTCACAGCAGACCCTGGGTACAGGCAGAGCAGGCATCCAGCCAGGTTTGTCCTTACAGAGGGGGGAGAGGAGTGAGTGCACAGCCTAAAGGGGCAGAGTAGGACTTCTCCAAAGGATGTAGGAACAGATCCATGGGCATTTACCAGACTCCTGTGGGCCCTGTCTGGGAATGCCCACTCAGATTTGAGCACTGTGGGCACTGCAGGGCCCTGGCTGTGTGACTCAGCTCAGCACAGGGTGCTGCTCCCATCCCCTGTGCCCAGCCCAGAGAGCACCCCAGCTGCCCTGCCCTGCATCCCCTTCTCCCACAGGAGACCTCCCACAGTCCCCAGTGGATTCATTATGCTCTTTTCTCAACCAGAAACATACTGTAAATGATCTAAAAAATGTCATTAAGCATGTTTAGAGAGCTTTTTCTGCAAATGAACTTTCTATTCTCATGGAGGAAGCACAGTGATTGGTTCACAGCATCACCAGCTCTGTCCAACAGATACCCAAGTAAGGCTATTTAAAGCCCACAGCTCTATTTTCTGAGGCTAAGCCACATTTCAGCCCTTAGCCCAGGCATGCTTTAATGCAGTTACACAATTATATTTTCTATGACCTATATACAACCTACATCTTCCTCACGACACAGATTTATAGCAAGTGGGTAATCGCAGCTCTGCTCACGGAAAGAGAGAACAGCCCCTATTATGTTAAGGAATGCAATTAAGAAATCTTCCTGCAGATTATGCTGTCCTGCAGCCAAGCAGGAAGCCCTTTGGCAGGGTTTGGGCTCTCCTGCTGCCAGAGCACTTGGGAGCCTGCTTCAAGTCATCAACTTGCATTCCTGGGCACCAGGAGCCCAGGAATCACACAGGGAGTTCAGGGCTGGCCTCAGACTCTCAGATATCCCTCACTCTTAGGCCTTAAGGCTGTTTTATATATGTTTTATAAGTACACCAGGAAGATCCAAGGGCAGCATTTTGCCCTTGAAGGACTTCTTGACCAGCCAGCCCAGCATTTCCATCCCATATCTCTGCGTCCCCCCAGTCTCACACCACAGGTCAGAGGAGAATTTTAAGAATATCCTTTCTGAAAGAGCAAGTCTCATCCCTCCACACAGGCTGAGAGCACAAAGACACCGGCATATGTGTTTGGCTTTGCCTGTGAATAGCTGCATTGAGGCCACCGAGCCCAAGCACACACAGCCTGCATTGAAACACAGGCCTAAGTGTTTGCTAGACTGGAACTTACATTGTACAGAAAATAAATAACATAAATTCAGTGGTCAGTGCTCTGACTTTGGTGCAATGCATGGTTACAGTATGAAATGGCACAGAGATGCCATTCATGGTGAGTTTCATTCAAATCAGTTGGGAGATCTTAGGAATTATTACTTTAGACAATATTTAAAATGCTTCTATCTGTGCTGCAGCCCAGGAATATTAGTCAGGTGTGTATTTCAGTGAAAAGAGATCTGACTTGAGGACATGCATGCATTTTCCACATCCACACCTTGCATTCCCTGACATAATTATTCTTGTTGTTGTTGTTGTTATTGTTACCCATAGACTAGAACAAAGGCTTCTTGCACCAGGACAGATGTAGAGAAGTGTAGGAACTTCCTTGGGAGGCAACAGATCAACCTGGGGCTGATTTTGATTCTGTAAGTGTCCATGCACAGACGGAGCTGGAAGCCAGCTCCTGGCTTGTGCCTGCAGGAGGGAAAGCTGCCTGAAGCAGGAGCTGGGCAGGCTGGGCCAAGTGCCGTCCCTGCCCACAGGGAGCTGGGGGCTCCCTTCCCCTCTCAGTGCCTGCAGGAAGGGAGCAGCCACCCCCTGCAGGTGTCCCCAAAGTCTGAGGGAACCAGGCAACCCATGGGCTGTGAAAGTGGAAGTGCTGCAAAAAGAAGGTCCAGATATGCTCTTAGAAGAGCATATCTGGAACTTGGGGACTTGCTTGTTGATAAAGGTACAGCAAAATAACATGTGCAGGGAGGGGAGGAGGTTGTGACTTAGTGTGTGGGCCAAGAGTATATGGGAAAGATGGGGAGGGAAGCATTTCCTGTGTGTGCACGTGGTGTGGCAGCAGCTCCCAGTAAAAGCACTGCCTCCATCCATCCTCACACCAGTGCTGGCCCTGAGAAACTCAGTGCTGGAGTCCCTTGTTGGGATGGACAGACCACAGCACCCACTGGCTGACTGTGTCCTGCAGCTCTTCAAAGCCACCTCGTGCCAACACAAGCCACCACACATTTCACCCTCTTTAAAGATGGCCACTGCTTCCTTGAAGCCTTTTCTGAGTCCTCAGGCAGATTTTCTGCAGGCACTTCCTCATTACCAAAGTGCACCTCAGCTGTATTGGAGTACTTGATCCACATTTCTTCTTTGGAGGGCTGCCAGGCCAAGTACCTGCACCAGCTTTCCCCAGGGAGGGGAGCTGTGCAGCCATACTCCAGACACCCACTGGATGTCTCCAGAGGGACACAGGGACTGACGTATCCCTCTCTGCAGTGAATGATGGAGCCATGGGACCTTTCCAGGGTGCATTCCCTCTCCCAACAGCTCCCTCCTTAGTCATGCTTCCTGGAGCAATGGTTGTCTCTCATTAGAGCTGGAAAGGGAAGGTGCTTTGCTGTGCTCTGTATGCTTCAACACCTCTGAGCAAGCAGAAACCAGAAAGGAGACACAAGGACAGCCTGCTGACTGACTGTCATAGTAACCCTGGTTAAAGTCTGACCAGGAAAATGACTTCTCTTGCAGCACTTGACCCCAAAAGGTGATAGGTACCACCCACACCCCTGGTGTGCAGTAATAGACCGTGCAGAGTTTTCCCCAAGCTGCTGTTCAAGGTCCCTGGGCAAGGTGCCTGTGGGGTGATGGTTAACCTTGGTGCCTGTTTAAGAGCAGCACTGTGGTGTTAATGCCTGCCCTCACTCCTGGCACCTTCCTCCCTGCAGCTCCAACAATTCAGAGGACTTTAAAAGCCACTTTTAGCAGCCTTCATGCAGAAGACTGGAGTCACCACATGCATTATTCTACCACAAAAAGTAATTCAGCCTGTGGGAAGGGGGATAATACCTATTCTGGCATCAGTTATAACAATAACTCCAGCATGGGCAGGGTGGTGGCAAAGGAAGATGGGAAAGAAAGGGAGCTTGGTGCAGGCAGAGTGATTTATTCAGGGCATTTAGGGAACCTGTAGCAGTGCCAGGGCCAGAAATGCTTCATCTCAGTCCCCACTAAACCATCAAAACAGGCCAGTTCTTACCTGGTTCCTCTCCTGAACACTCTTTTTACAACTAAAGCAAGAATTCTTTCATTTTTCCCCTTTTGACTTTTACTGCTGTCTTATCAAACACAGTGAAGGAAGATCTCAGGTGACCACATCTGTTCCATCTGTGTGCTGGAGCTGGAAACACCTGGGAAACACCACTGCCCTTCACAACATCATCTCCTAGGTCCTGCACAAGAAAGAGTTTTCATACCAGGGGCCATGCTCAGGGGGATGGACAACCTTGTGCCATGCTGGCTGGGGAATGCCCCCCTGGCCATACATATGGGGATAAAACACAGTCAGCTTCTCTGTAAGGGCAGAGGAAAGCAATACTGCACAAGGGGGTGGGCAGGGACCCCTCTGTCACTGCTGTGTTGGCAAAAAGTGCAGTGAGACAAAGCACCCTCAGGGAACCAAATTAAGCTGCCCTGCAGGCAGTGGATTAAGGTGTGCTCAGTGCAGCATGCTGTGATAAGTGCACTGAACCCTGGCTCAGCCAGGCACTGTGCCCAGAGCTGCCTTCGGCACCGGCAGGATGATGCTGCCAACCATCCTGCCAAGGGCTCTGGAGAGCTCTTCCCTTCAAGACACCACAGGAGAAGGCACTGGATGCTGAAGGAGACCTGCACACACAGCTACTTTGTGTCTTCTGATAAGCTGCTGTCAGGGCTGAGGTATTATTTATCAGTATTTTGAGGTGAAAACACAGGTCTGCTCTTGCCTCAAAGAGCACCAGGGGAGAGGATGATAGGGCTGTATCAGTAACATCCCTGTGGCCCTTCCAACGCTGCTGAGAATGAATTAACTGTATCTGGCTCCAGGCCAGGCCCTGGAGGTGGAGCTGGCTCTCTTACAAATTCTCTATTTGTAGCATCTTTCCAATACCCAGAGCTCAAGCTGCTGGCTGAGAAACCTGCTGGTATTGGTTTGGACATTTTTCAGCATTGTGGTTACACAAGAAGCTGTAAACTTGTGTTTCAAAACCCCAGCCAGAAGCACAGGTGTTGCTGTTGCTATTTACACCAGCATGTTTAAGGAGGATCTTTAAGCTAGGAAGATAAATCCATCCTGAGTTCCTGAGGTCTTCAAGTTTCCAAAAGGCTGAGCAAGCCTCCCGTGTGTGGGTGCACTGGGGGGCACTGCTGCAGAGCTGGATGCTGCAGAGCAACATTCCCTGCAGAAAGCCCAAAGGTCCCACACCCAGGCACTGCCCTGGCCACTGGCAGGACCTCATGCAGAGGACTGGCCACCTCTTGGCTCCCAGTGCCATCACAGAGAAGCTGTGGATCTGAAGGGAAAACCAGGATCACTTCACAAAGGCTAAGGGGTGCACTAAGGAGCTGGACCATCCAAAGCACTGTGAGAAACATACAGAAAAAGGTGGGACAGTGCCACAGCCTCAGCAGCTGGTGCTTGAAAAAACAAAGCCATAGCAACCTTTGGCAGCATAATTTCTTGTAGGATATTACAGCAGCAATGAGCATGGGCTTCCATGGGATTTCACTGGACTTCTCTCTTTTGTCCTCAGGCTTTGAAGGTCACTGTCGACTGGAATTGAGTTTTCTTCCCTCTGTTACTCACCAGCAGAACAAAAATCTGCCCTCAGTGCCATACTAGTGCACCTCTATGGCATGAGACGTGTACTCTTCTCTCCCCCAGACAGCCAGAGCTCCCCTCCCAGGCAGAAACCAGATCAGGCACTAACAGCCCTCCCGAGCACTCCTCAGGGGGCACAGGAGGGGACTGGGGCTCACATGCTGTGAAATCCTAACCCTGGCTCAACCACGAGGTCCTTGCATGGCCTGGGACACTTCTTGGCTTGCCAGTCTCTGTTCTTTCTGTGAGAGGAGCTAATCCTTATTACCAGGCAGCTGTAGCCCTTGGATGAATTACATGAAGAGTGCTGAGGCAATGAATAATGCACAGCACTGCTCTAAACCACCTCCTTCGAGGGAAACCACACAAAATACAAACACTGACAGTGTTTACAGAGAGGCCTCTCTAACTGCCTTCTGCTGAGGAAATGGGCCATGCTGCCCATTCTGCTCCAGGCAGTGCTCACTGAGCCTCCACAAACCCACTACCTGCTGAAACATCATTAATTGTTATTATTAAACCACCTCCTTAATTACTGAACCTAATTAAATCCCAACCTCAGATTCAAAGGAGGTGGGAAAACAAATGTAGAAATGAGCACTGGAGCCAGAGACATATGCTTTAAAAATCTTACCATTTATTTTTCTCTCTGTGCAAATCAGAGCTACTTAACATTAATCACATTTCACAGGGCAGGGGTCAGAAGTAATTACTGTTTAAGCTGCAGTTCAGTGGGATCTTTCTGGGTCCTGAATCCCAGGAAATCTCCATGTGCAGATGATCTGGAAAAGACACAAACTGCACAGCAGTATTTCTAGGACTTGTTACTTGTAAGACAAGCTGCCTTGACAACATTTCCAAGGGAAAGCTACTTTCCTCCTGAAGGCATCACAGCATTCATGGCTGCATGCAGACTCCAAGAATTTGCAGACAGTGGTATACAAAAACTTTAAGGCACAGTTTCCAAGTCAGAGCTAGCAGAGGCAGATGAAGAAAGAGCAATCAATAAGCTCTTTTCACAGCCACTTAATCTCACAGAAGGCAAAACAGAGGAAGGAAAAGCTGGTCCCTAAGAGTGAGAGGCTCAGGTCCCAGCCTGGCCAGCAGTGCCTGCAGCTCACTGGCTGCTCCACCAGTGGTCACCACTGGAACACAGGGAATGGGGCATGGCAGGCAGCCATGCACTTGGAAAACATTATTGAAATCCTGCATGTGGCCACAGAAGAGACCCTTTGGGATACTGGGTGAGATATATCATATCAGTTATCAAGAGGTAGATTGAGAAGATGATTGTGTGACATGGAGATTTCATTGTGCAATATTAAAAATAGGAAATGTGTCCCTTAAAGCATCCTTCCAGAGCTCACAGTCAGGCCACACTAGCTGCACAGTGCCCCATCACTGTTCAAATGCAGAGGATAAATGAAAAAACTGATTTGGAAAAGCCAACAGCATCTCCCTCACCAGCCGGAGGGGAATGGGGATGGATGGGCAATGTCCATACCACAGTTACTCATGTAAGGTAGTAGCCAAGAAGCCAAATTTGTTTGCTGCATCAGCTTAAATCCTGTCCCACAAAGCTCAGCAGCAGCAGGTGGAGAGGGGCTGCTGAAAGATGGCTCAGACCTCATTATTAGTAGGGTTTTTCTCTGCCCATCATGTGCCCAGTTGTTGGCTCTGGCACCTCCTGGTCACAGTGCTGGGAGGGAAGAACCCTTCTTTGCAGCTAGGTAATGAGGCTGTTTAGAGGCAATGTTGCCCTTTCCCTGGAAAGAGCAGACAGTCACAGCACAGCAGAGCTTCTTGGCAGTATCAGAAAAACAATGGAAGGCTGTGACTGACCCATTTTCAACCAAATGGAAAACTCTGCTTTTGTTTCCCATTTTAGTTTCTCCCTTCAAGCCATCTCATAGCAACAGCTTTGCTGTGCTATTAGCAGTTTGCCCTTGTAAGGAAAAGCAAGAGCCCATTAATAAGCCAAATTTATCTGCTGACCTAATTACACTGGCCACATATTTGACACGTTATATTTACCTTCCTCTGCTTCCTCCAGAGTTAAAGGGAAAACACCTTTCAACTTTAATCAGCACAGCAAGAAATGCAAACAAGAATGAGGGAGAAGAAAAGAACCACAAAATCATGCAGTTTTAGCATTCCACAACGCAGGACTTGAAAGTGGAAGCATATGCATCTCCAGGGGAGACACAGCAGCAAGGAGTGCAGAAGTGAGCCCTAGCCTGTGTGTGAGCCCTGGAGGGATGCCTGAGGGATGCCTGCTTACAGCGTGGCTCCGGGGATGTAAAGCCAGTCGGCAATGGCTGTGGGCAGGTGGGTCATGACCTGCAGCCTCACCCACCAGTACATCTCCATGGGGTTGTAGCGGTTCCTGGGGCGCGGGGACGTGAGCGCTTCGGTGATGGCGTTCAAGACCAGAGACACGTCCTTCAGGCCGCTGCTGACGAAGGACTTCATGGTGGCCACGTGGCGGGCGAAGTGCTCGCTGCCGTAGTCCTGCCGCACGGCCAGGGCGGCCCCGCTCCACAGCGCCTGGGCCTGCCTGTCGATGCCAGCCGCCGTCAGGATGCCCGTGGCTGCCACGAAGTTGCTGGGCTCGATGAGGACGACACGCACGCCCCAGCGGTACATCTCCTGCCGCAGGCAGTCCGAGAACGCCGCCACCCCAAACTTGGACACGCAGTAGCACGAGCGAGACGGGCTTGCCATGCGGCCCAGCATGCTCGTGATGTTCACCACACGGCCTAGAGAGAAACCAGCAGGGACGGGGATGAGCTGCAGAAGCAGCAGCCAGAACACCCCGGTGAAAGGTACTCAGTGGGATGATGCTGATTTGTGAAATCTGAATCTTGAACACACACCCCCTGTCACGGAGCTTTGCTCTCCTGCCTCAAGCAAGGCTAACCCCTGTTCTCCAGAGGATGGTGCATATGCCTGCCTCTGCATCAAAGAATTTACCAAGCATACAAGACATTTCCCTCCTCATTTCCAAGCAGGGAACTACCACGATCTTCAAGACTGTTAGCTGTGTGTTCTCTGGAGCGTGCCTCACCCGTGTGTCTAGCTAGAGAAAGGCTCAAGCTCCCAGCCTAGAGTGTTATGATCTGCAAAGCTCACAACTCTGTGTGATTTTATACAAGTGTTCTAGTTCTTTCTGCAAGTTTGACAGCTCATCTGCCTAACACATGTGTGTACTTTTAGACCTGAGCTGGAAGGGAGAGAATGAGTAGAGATTTCTTTGCACCTGCAGCATGAGCAGCACAACCCACTCACCCAGCTGGTCAGCCACAAGTCTCTACAGTGGCCATTCCTGGGACAAACAGGAGTAGACTTGATGTGCTGCTGTTCACAGGCAGTGGAGAGCAGTTGTCCTAATTCCTGCCAACAGCCCGTGACAAGCCCTCGGGGCACTGCCTCAGGGCAATGACAGCAGTGGTCACTCCTCTGTGTGTGTCTCAGCACTATGTGCACTATGGTTTCAGATACACTTACAAACAAGCCCTTGCAATTCCACCAGCTTTTTACAGAGAGCATTTTCACAGCCAGGAAGCACAATACCCTTCTGCAGCTCAAAGTTTCAGCTGAGAAACAAGTGGACAGCTCTACTGTCTCATTCCAGACCTAAGTGTAACTTAGAGGGATTGTGAGATGCACCTGCTGAACTGAAGGGTAAGATACTTTTTGTAGTGAGATAGAGCTCGTTTAGTGGTTAATTGCTGTCTGGGAATGGCATCTGAGCAATCTTCTTAATATACCCTCTTTTGTCCTCCCAGAACACACACCTATACCATCATTCCCACACATGCTAAATAAAGAAGCTCTTCAGAGTTCTGCTCATACATATCTTTTCTCAATATAAAACAAAGAGTTTTGACAATACCATTGTCCTGTAAGACATCTGAAATGGTTGTCATTAAATCTCATTTATTCTGTCACTACCTGAAGTCATCTGTGAATGGAATAACATGAAGGGAGAAGATGCAGTTATCCAAACATGACCACTCCGTGGACTCTGGATTATCTTGTCTGTGTGATATCTGTGATATCAGACAAAAGTCTCTGATATCTTGGATGTTTAAGACAGTACCTGCTGTGTAGGTGCCTGGCCTGCCCCAAGAATAGTCTGTACTACCAAATGCTTACATGGCATCCTCAGAAACACTCCTTGGCCTGCACAGGCATTCCCCCAAGTACAGCATTTCTACCTACATCACTTTGCGGTGCTACAAAAGCTCTGAGCCTTACCCACTGCCCAGCATGTACCTTTAGCTCTGCGAATGAGGGGCAGGAAAGCTTTTGTCACCCTCACAGTTCCCCATAGGTTGACCTCTGCCACCTTCTTGTAGTTGTCCAAACTTGCAAATTCCACCTCTCCGAAGGTTGAGATGCCAGCATTGTTCACTAGGCCCCACAGACCTGCCAACAAACACATGAATAAACAGTGGGACAAGGAAGAGTGTCACAGAGAAAACACTTTCCTTGTTGTTCATAGTAACATAAAACCTTAACAAAGAACTGGGTACTTTCGTAGAAATAAGTTGTAGAGAAAAATCCAGCAAGGAGATGAAATATGTTCTTCCTCCACCAGGGGCTTGTTTGGAACATCAGGGAAAGTGATGGGGCCACACAAGTATTGCCTCTTGACCATCTCCTGGACAGTCAAATGCTCCTCTAGTGCTTTATAAGGCTGCACCTGGCTCTTTTTTAAGCCTCCTCTTGATCCGAGGTTTGTCTCCACTCAGTGACTTTATAATGAATTTTGCAATTTGGAAGGGGCTGGACTTTCTCAGACAATTAGGAGGGGAAAAAAAAGAAAGGAAACAGGTATTTTTGATTTCTTAATCCCCTTCACAACTCTGGCTTGCTGTTTGGATGGTACATGGTATTGATCTGTACATTCATGGCCTGGTTAACAGCTATCAGTGTTAAGTCCAAGTATTTGGTTTCCCTCAACCCTAACTTTATCAGGAGTTAGCAAACTTACAACCAACCCTTACAACTACTGGAATTTAAAAATTAATGTCTTTTGCACATGCAGTCCTGTCAAAATTAAATTGACTGCACTTCCCAAGAGCTTCTGTGATGAACCCTTTACATGTGAGGACTTAACAGGTCAGCAAGGACTTGACTCTTCAAAGCGATTCCTGCAGGACTCCCAGTGGCAAAGGTCTGTAGGGCTGAATCCATACTGTCCATACTGTCTGTAGGGCTGAATCCATACTTCATGGATTTATTGAAGCATGGGACTATGCAGCCATAAACTGCACGAGGAACAAACAAAGGAGTTGGAAAAAGACAACAAAGTTGCTCCTCATTTGATGTCTTCCCATACACCACGGTTATTTTTCACTGTGTTGGAGTCAGGGCTGGCCTGTTGGGGCTGCATTAGACTCAGTTGAAGTTGGGGCCCCTTTCCACTCCAGGACCTTCCTCTCACCAAGAACTAACAGGGCTAAGAAGGAGTCTTCATGTCCGTGGATCTCCAACGCTGCTATCAAAAGCACCAATGTCATGCCACCCTGTTGATAAAAGTTATCAAGCTCTCTTTCAGAAATTTTTGGGCTATTTGCCCTGCCTCTGCTCCATGGCTTCCCTATTCTGATGTATGAAAGTCTTTTAACTTTCACCCTCTATTGATTCAGTCAGATAGTAACCATGTATTTTACCAAACATAGTCTTATAAGCAAATTGCAATACTCTGCCAATGTGCAATGGCATTAACCTCCTGTTGCACTTAAAAACTTCAACATGCCCTTGGCAGACTGACTGTGCTCTCACATGGGCCCCAGTAACCCTGCCCTGTTCCCAGCTAAGGTTGTTCTCCCTGAAGGTTGTTTCCAGCTGTGTACAGCTGTGTACTGAAGCTCCCAGTTGTAGTGAGTCAAGATGACTGAAATTCACACTGATCTGCATCCAGCACAGCATCGCACCCTGAATGGGATCCTTTTGTAATTTCAGAGTAATTTCACCACTAACAAAACAACATTCTGAGAAAATTTGGCAGGAATTTACCAAAGACAAACTGTCGGTCACAAACTGACCTCTGCATAGCATTCCTTACCAAATTCCTGTAAATTTCTGTACAATTTCCCATTTCCTGGGTTGTGATGTTAGTTCTCATGAACGTCCCTGAATCATTATTTACCATCATTTGTTGCTGGAATTCCATTGCTCACAGATCAGGGCACGTTACAAACAGAACAAAGTGCTGAGGGGAGCCCAGTCACAGGACTGTTTGCTGGACAGCAGTGTGTTTATTGAGCAGAGCCTTATCACTATTACGTTTCTAGAGTCAACAAATACAGTGGGAACTGCATGAGACCAAAAACAAACGGGCACTCCTATCCAAAGAGTTCAGCCTTATGTGCACAGCACAGGGAGAAGAGGTATAAAGAAATGCAGAGCCCAAAACCTGTTCTGCAGTAGCTCCTCTGGGGCCACATTCAGTGTGCAACCACACCTCTGTGCATGGCACCTCAGTCTCAGTAGTCTTTATGTTCCAGTACCTATTATTGAGCACTATTTATTGGGAAGCCTCCAACCTCAGTCACACCTATGGGCCTAAAAAGAAGCCTTTGTTTCTTCACACACAGTGCTGAGGCAAACAGCTACAGGAGGAACCAGTCCAACTTGCTGATCAGGGATGCAAGACTTCTCTGTCCCTGCTACACACACAGTTTTGCAAACACTGCTGCATTTATAGAAGCAATAGAGCTGCTCCCTTCCAAGCTTTCACTCAGTGGAAAAAGGCTTTCTGCTACCACTGCTGTTGCTGGGCTCTTCAGGAAAAGCTTAAGAAGCTGTGAAAAGCAGGACGAGGGCTCGGTGATTGTGTAGGAAGAAAAATCATGCAGAGAGAACATGTGTGGGATCAGAGCTGGTACATTACTCAGTTACATTTCATATGCTTGTTTTAGGAAAGGTGTGCTCACGTAATCTGCATGAAGATTAGAGCTGCTGTTATTTACTAGCTTCACACTTGCTGTGAACAAAACCAGGGCCATGGCAGACTCATCTAAGCTTCAAGATGAGCAACCACCTTCAAGTCACAACCCTGAAGTCCTGAAGCCATGGATGTCAGACTTCGGTTCACCCTCAGCCTGTGTCTACAGCTGCTGGCCAGCTTGCTGCTGGCACAGAGGCTGCAGAAAAGCCTATGCAGGGCAAGAAGTCTCACCTCATCACATGGGAAGAAGTCAGGTGGTGTCACATCAGGCTCTGACTGTAAACTCACATCCCACTGCCAAAGCACTTCAAAGAAGGAAAGAACCCTTATCTCCCTTGACATGCCTTTGGGATCCATGAGCTGGACTCATGCTTAAGTTGACATGTGGATTAAGGTCACCTCTGCCAAGCCTACCCTGGATTCCACTACACGCCACCTCTGGGATGTTGCATGGCAAACTGAAAACATGGATTGATCTGAGTGAAGATTAATCCAGGTTTGGGGGCAGTTCAAATCTGTGCTCCAGCTCAGCACTCAGTTGTACCCACACAGCAGAGGGGACAGCAGCAGTAAGCAGCCAGAGCCCATCACCTCTTCACTAGCAGGGTCACTTGCAAGGTCTGCATGAGCTATGAGCACGTGGGGCAGGAGTGCAAGGAAGGGATCAAGCTCTGGCAGTTCTGTGCCCTTCACAGACATTCAAGGACAAAGACACAGATACTCGTGGGCTAGCTGCCACTCATGGCTTTTTATGGGATGTACAGTTAAAGCCTAATCCTCCAGCCAGTCTTGGTCTCTTTCCATGTGGCTGCCACATCAATAACAAGACAATTGTCCTCACTGACCCGAGAACAGCACAGCCTGACTGCCAGCCACATACTGTCACAGGCCTTCAGGCTTGCTAACCCTCTTCTGGTGGTGCACAGAGAGAAAGACCTGGTAAATGCATGGTTTGCCCTGCAGAAAGGATTCTGTGAGCAAAAGATCCCTACATACCTTCCTCTGGCTCCTTCAGGGTCCTCTTCACAAAATCCACAGCCCGAGCCACCTCCTGGTCACTGCACACATCCATCTGTAGCACTTTCATCCGCTCAGACTTCATGTTCCTCAGCTCCCTGGCTCCATCTCCATTCTCATCCTGTCCAATAGAACATAAGGGTGTCCCATTAAGATGGACCAAGAACAGCAATGCAGCTTGGGGCCAGGTATATTCACATGGAGAGGAAACAGAAGCTACTGACACTGCACACACAGGTGTAAACTTGGTGCACAACTATGCACAATCCAGTGTGCCACCCTCCTGTTCCCTCCAGCACCACTTCCACAACTGCATCAGTGACACAGTGCCCTGAAGCACCACAGAGCCCACTCTGCTCTTGGCTCCTCATGATGGGTTTCACATCCCTAACATGCTGAAATATTGTGCCAGCAGGGGAGAACCATGGGTACCTCTCCACTGCCTCAGTCTCTGTGCTCTATGGGTAACATAACTTGTACAGAAACTGGAGTCAGATGTTCAGGAATACCTGTTCAGCGAAGATCTGCTACACAGCAGCACAATTACAGACATGAGGCATGAAAGGAGATTCTGGCTAAGGAAGAAAGAACTTTTTTTCTTTTCCACTCAATAGGCAATAAAAACTTCATGGCTCTGCTTTCCTTTTCACCCTTTTCCTTTTTTTCCTCCCCATCCCACTGCTATCATTAGAGATTCTGTTACTACTGTGGTTTTTTGTTTGTTTGGTTTTTTTTTGTTGGTTTTTTTTTGTTTGTTTAGTGAAATGTAAACACAGTTAAAATTCCAAATTTTACCTGCTCACTTCCAGGCAAGATTGCTGCCTAAGCCTTAGAGCCTTGCTCAGGCAGTAAATAACAACTAAAAGTCAAAAGAGCACAGATTAGCAACACAGTTCCACAGCAGGCTTGAGATTTATTCACAAAACTATTCCCTGAATCACAAGCTCTGCCTCATTAGGGAGGAAGAAATTATGAATTGGTGAGTCACCATGCCTGGCTGCCACTCTTCCTTTATCACTTGATACCACCTCCCACAGCACAAGGGCAAACAAGGCGAGCAACCCACCCACAGTCACCTGCTCAGCAGCCTCTGCAGCCAGGCAGATAAAAAAAACATGTCACTGCTTCGTTTTTATAAATATCTCAGGCTATTTAATTCATATAGTATACAACATCTCATCTCCACCTTCAGTCCAGTGAACAATGACACATAATGAAGGGAAAGAGCTGAAATGTCCATCACAAACATGAGCAAAACAGGGCAGTTCTCTTAAAAATCAATATATAGTTACACTGGCATTATGACAGTAGTAGGAATGAGTTCTTGGCCCCATGGCTGCATGTCATTTCACAACTGACTTCTTTCCCAGTACAACAAGAACAGCAAACAAAGTTGGAAGCTTTTCTAATGCACATCAAACGGGCTGTGTGTGACGGGCTGTGTTGGCCCTCTTATCTAGCCACAAAAACAATCTCCACGTGGTGTTACAAATAGTCAACAACATGCTCACCAAAATATTATATTCCCTTTGAAACAGATGAGGGTTGTATGATGCCTCAATGTATTTCTGGAAGATGCTCCTGCATCTCACCAAGTTTTATAAAGCAAATTTCCACTACTTAACAGTGTATAAAGTGGAGCAAATTCAGCTTGTAAAGAGAGAGATTTATTGTACCTCTATAAAAACCATAACTGTATCTGCATGCAAGTGCCAATTGTCATTTAAGCACTGAAAAGACCTTTCCCTGCATTTTTTTCTAATCTTGCATAATACTTATAAAACAAAGAAGAAATATTTCCACCACTTTTTGAGAAACAAAGTCATAGGCTGGCAACTTAAAAATCCAGTAAAAATTGTTTGTATTATTCATATGGAAATTAATTTTCCCCTATCACCAGTGCAACTCTATCTGCAGCCTTCCCAGCTACAATTTACTCATTATTGACAAAACATATTGATTTTGGAAGACTGACTTCAACATGCAATATCAATTGGGACCACTTTTCATAGTTGCACACACCACCTTAGCCACTATTTAACTGTAAAACAAAGTGCTCAATTCGTTTGTCCAGAACACCACAAATGGAGCAGGTACAGATTTTTATGGAAGCAAGTGAACATAATCTTATGTTCTGTGGTCTTCAGGGGCTTTAAGTGCATTCCTTGTTAGGTTCTATATGGTACTTCCTCCTTGTTTTTAAAATGGTAGATTTGTTGGCTGGGATAATACCGAGAGTAGTTCCCACGGGAGCAGCCAGACTGTCCTCCCAGAAATTATCTTCATGATCTTCACCAGCAGGAGCCACACAGCAGCACAAATCAAGTGAGCTACCTGCAGCAATGGCCCAACTGCTCCTGCAAAGCCTCTCTCCGCTTCCCTTTGCTGATTTTTGTCCTCTCAAAGAATCTCCCAGCTTCCCCTTCCCAGCTCCATATGAGTTGAAAGCCATTGTGTTCCAGCCCAGCCTGCTGCCCAGGTTCTCTCCAAAGGCCTTCAATGGGACTGTGTGGTTTCCTCCCAGCTATCTCCTATCTATCCCCTGGTTATCCTGCCTTGGCAGCCCTGCAGGCTCTGTGCCTAGCAGGGGCTGCTCCTGGCTGAGAAGCCTAGCAGCTCCACAAACCCCCTCTACCCAGCTGAGGCAACTTGCTCCAGCTTTTGGCTGTCTCCCCTTCCCTTCTTTGCTCCTTTCCCCTGTTCTGGTTTGGAGGATCCCAGTGCAGTGGTGCTGAGGAGAGGCAGATCACACAGATGTTCATCAGTGAAGAGCCCCTGTTAGAGACGCAGCCATGGCTTTTTCCCAGGGAAGCTCCTGGGATTCAGGATCACATTCAGCTCAGTGGGATCTCAGGGGGAAGCAGGAAGCCATGAACAATGCTGAGCTCCATGGATGCAGGCACCTCACCCCGTGTGCGCCAGTTCCTTCCCAGCCTGCTGCCAATGCAGGCGCTGCCTTCCTGCGCTTCCTGAGCGGAACACCTCGTGCTTGTCCTTACTGCATTCCAAACCACTGGAACTGATTTCAGACTCCATCTGACCTGCCAGGATCATTTTCAACCCTGCTCCCCAAAAGGCCTATCTCTGCATGCTTCTGTGCATATTTTTTTCTGAATGCAAACTCTTCTGGGCTATGGTCTTCCAAGGATATGGTCCTGGGACTAAACAGTAGTCACTTAGAGGATGAGTTTGCTCATGAGACTATCATGAGGGACTGTAACAAACTGTGACAAAACACTTACTGGGATACATTGATTCCATCCCCTTCAGCCACTCTGCTGCTTAGCCAAAATGAGATTAGATTGACCCAGCACAGTTTGTTCCCAGTAAACTTATACAGGCAGGGTGCATCACACTATGATGCAGTCATCTGTGAAACTGACAGGGCAGTGTGTGGCAATTGCATCGAGTGCACTGAAGGTGAGCTGCCTGGCTGGCAATTCCAGAGGTCTAGCTCCTTTGGGAAGGGAAGTATGATATCTGTCCTCTTCCAGGCTTCTGGAAATCCCCTGGCCTCCAGGTGCTCTTGAAAATATCACCCATGGGGCAGAAATCACAATGGCTCATCCTCTAAATGCCCTTAAGTATATTTCACCAGGCCTGGTGAACTTGAGCACATTAATTTATATATAAACATCCCTTGTTCTTTACCTTTTCTTGCCTACAGTCCTCATGATAACAGCTGGCCATAGGGACACAAAAAAAATATTATTTTTTTCAATATGGTCAAGGAAAATAAAACAATTATTATTTCAACTTTTACTGTTATTTCTGCTTTTAAGGTTATTTAATAATCTATTTCTGTGTGATTTTTCCATCTTAATCCTAATATATTAACAGAAACTTTCTCAGTAGACTTTCTTGCCCTTGCTTAATGTAATCTTTTTTCCATTTGATCCTTTCCAGTTCTATCCCAGCCTGCGTGAAATATTCTTTTTATTCCCGTAACTTCATATTTGACTGTCTGAGCATTAAGAAGCTCCTTATCATTAAGAAGCCCCTGATGCACCTCACAGTCTGTTATATATTTAATAAAAGAGCTGTCTGTGGTGGTGTAGTACATCAGGGACCCTGTATTTCTCTGTATAAAAGCATGTAAGTGGTGATGGACTAACTAGGTGTGAACTAAGAGCCTGGCATCTGCTTCATGACAACTGCCCCCACACCTGCTCTGACCCTGCTGGGAACCTACAGCAGCTCACAAGCAATTAAGCAAGCAAGCAAACAGGCCTCACTTCAGGAGCATTTCATCTCTTTATGGAGTTTCCAATGGAGCCTGTCCCTCTCTGCTCCACACTAGCATGTGCCTTCCAAACAGCCCCCTCAGCCACCCTATTTTCCCTTTCCTTTCCGTTCCCTACATCTGCTGCTCTGCAGAGTGCCTGACTTGCCATCAGCACTGAGACAGGCATCCCAAAGCAGCAAATGACATGATTACTGAAGGAATTACAGAGGCTCCTTATGGAAATTTCCAAACAGTGGCACTAATCCAACAGGACTCTCTTGCTCTCAAGTTACACAATATGTCAGCTGATAATAACTTTCCCTTCTGGTGTGGTGGAAGAACGTAATGTCTGCCACAATCACACAGGCAGTGAAGGCCACCCTTGTTTGTTCTCACCTTCCACAGTACTCTAAAATCTGTAGTCATCATGCCCTGAGCACCTGTGCTGATGTGGTCATCTTCAAATGGAGAAATGAGTGACTGTTAACTGATTTTGAACAATTCAGGTCAGAAATCACAGTTTTGTCTAGCAATACAGCAAAAATGCATAGTAAAGGTAAAATCCCAGCTGACATGGCAGTGGAGCCAGCCTAGTTTTTAAAAAGAGTTTCACAACATGAAGTTGAAAGTCCTTTGTATGAGCAGGGATTGGAATGAGGAGTCTGCAACCATTTCAGATTTAGTGTGTCTAAACTTATCTCTTACAAGTGATGCCACCTGCTAAACACGTGACAGGAAGTCAGACCTAAAGATGTCAGAAATGCATGGTAAATTTATTTATTCAGCCATCCATAAACTGAACAGCTTTTACAGAAGCTGCGGAAGCACAGTTGCAAGACATTTTGGAAACAGAGCCTTAATAATGCAGAAGAGGCAGCTTGGAGATGAGTTTAGGGAGGGTGTCCACAAAAAATGACATTGTGAAAGACAGCAACAGGGACGCCATGGAAGACAAACAGCCACAGTGCCACTGCAATCTTGGCCTATCAGATTTATGGTGTTGTGGTATTTCTGAGAGGCTTGCAGCAGTGAACAGGGCCACACTGTACAAGCTACTGCACAGACATGCAGTTGACAGATGAGCCCTACCCTAAAGAGTTCACAATTACAGGAATGAAGTACAAGATAAAACAGGCAGATGAAGCAATCAAAAATGTAACAATCCCTGCCCACTGCACCTCTCTCAGGTCTTGAACCAGGGTAAATGGAGGCTGCAAAAGAAGATGCTTTCTTTTGAGAAGTGTTTCTCTCTAATCAGAAAAATTTTTATTAATTTCTCCACTCACCATGAGCAAGCATCCAGCAAAAACAGTAAATCCCTTTGCATGAAGGCATTTTGCCAAAGCATGTCCAAAACCTTTGTCACAGCCTGTTATTAGCACCGCCTTCCCTTCAGCCTGTGTGAGGAAAAACAGTCACAGGATATCATCAGATATTGCAATGCAGGCACCACCACCACCCTGCCCCAGAGCACAGGAGCCACTTGCAGTCCTGCAGCCAGGGCAGGTACAATTCCTGCTGCAAGTGACAGTGGCACCTGTGTACACAAACACAACCACCTCCCAACTACTGTGAAATCAAATTTATGCAGTTGCTGTCTGTAGCAATTTGTGTTGCCTTGATACCTGAGCTGGAACAGTAACTATTCCTTTCAGGTATTGGTGGCCAAAGCAGAACAGAACCATTTCAAGAGAAGTTAATGGTGTACCAGTTCATAGTAAGAAAAAGCAGCATAGAGAACATCCAAATGGCAGGATGTCACTGGCTTGAACTGTGCAGCAGCTCTTTTAGCTGCTGAGTGACTGCTGCCTGTTCCCCACCTACTCCCACTCTATGCACCACTTTCCATGCTATATTTTAGCATGCAGGAATGTGACTACAGGTTAGAGCTTCCTCCTGAAACTCTGCAGTTTTAAGAAGAACAAATTATCAAATCCTACAGTTCTCTCCTACATTATCATTTGACTGACAGGTAAATTGAGAAAGAAGATTTGATATTCCATTTGATATGACACAACACAGGGTTGAGATAGATATGAAAGCAGAATCCCAAATCCTGAAGAGAAGCTATAGCAAAACACTGCCCATTCAACTTCTGTCTTTGCTGGAAAGCCATCTCCTCCCCACAGGTGTGAAGCAATATGAGCTAACACAACCCAGCTAGAAGGCTGCCAGCTGCTGTGCTGCACAATGCTCCAAACTGAAACTATATCCATGAGGCAATAACATGATACAGCAATAAAAATGCAGAGGATGCAATAAGGAAGTGAGGTCAGTTAGATCTCCCTGGAGATATCAGCAGCTAATATTGCCTGTTAGTGTATTCACAATGGCTGGAGTATGAACACACTTATGTATGAATTGCACTGGCTGGTCCAGACACATTTTCAGAGAGAAATAGGTCAATCACCACTGCTCCCTCATCTCTTGCTTTGCTGACATGTGGTGCAGTAAAGCAGCAATAAGGAACGATTGCAGGGTGATAGTGATCAGGGCATTACTGCACAAACTCAGGGTGAGCCTCAGCAGAGAACAATAAGCAAATAAAGCTACACCCTGTCCTATAACTCATGTTGAAGTAACTGCTCTCAAAGGGGAGTTAAGATCTGCAGCTGAAACAAGAACTGATCAAAAGTCTGTCCTGCATTTATAATACAAACACCCACAGTAACATTATACTATAACCTATACTCAGACAAAGAGCACCTAGGTACAGACTAGCTCTATTAAAGCTCCTAAGATAGCTACAGCTAAAGGACAAAATATGAGTGAGAATTAAATATACAGTGCTCAGTGTGAATTTAATTTAGAGTGACACAACTCTAAGAGAGATGAAAATCAAACATTAACCAGATCACAGAAATTGTCAAGGTCACCTCTGGCAATAACTCAGCAAGTTGGCCTGTGGGAAAAAAAAAAAAAAAGGATTTGACTTTTTATTTCTCTTTCTCTCACTTCCCTAGAGCCTTTGCCTCTGAATCTTGAAGGCAGGGGACTTCCCAAAAGAGCAGGAAGTGTGCAGGAAATAGGCAGCTGTAATCACTTCCAGAACGCAGGTCAGACAAGCAAAGAAGATATCCTATCCTCAACCATCATTAGCTCCAAAAAAAATCCCCAATCAACCAACCAAAATGTGGACAGAAATGAGGTTTAAAAATCCTTTCATCTGTCTTTAATAGTAAGGAAAGTGAGGGACAACTTACAGTTTGAAAAGGTTCTTGTGATTGTTATTTGCTATAACCCTAATAGCTGGCAATAAAACACGTGACTCCAGCATCATGGCTCATAACAGACAGGGGCCCCAGCAGCATCAAGGAGCATGCAAAACCCCAAGGGATGTACTGGATCTCACATCTGTGCCTGTGCCTGTCTGTGCTATGCCTGATGGACACAGAGCTCCCAGGGATGACAGCAGGGATCAACCCCATCCCCAGCCAAAGGAACCCTATGCCAGAAAAACTTCTGAATGCAGGAAAGCCCAATCACCCTTATCTTTTGAAAGTCTAAGATAAGGCTTAATGGGCCTGTTCCTGAAGTTTGATAAGGCCAATCTGCAGCTTAATTTGACTCAATGCTGGGACAGGCAGAGAGGATAAGTTATCAGCACAGTGACCTTAATGAGCATTCTGAGGAACTCAGGTGCCTCCCTCACTCAGGGTCACACAGGGCTGCCTGGAAACCCTGCATGCAGACAGCACTCCAGAGCTGCCAGGGTGCCTGGCACAGCATGCCTGGGGGCTGCTAGGGCACTTCTTGTACCAGAGGTGCTGCTGTGGCATGTGAGCACAGTAACACTATGCTTGCTGTGTGATCCACAACACTATTACTCACCGTTCAGGCAGCCCTAGCAGAGCAGCCTCATTTTAACCTGCAGTCAGCTCAGACGTACACAGCATTTCCTACTGGGACATGGCCAGTTTATTAAATAGTATAATTTATTTTATTAATGCAGGTGATCCATCAGAATTATACATTTACTGCAGAACAGACTGAAGAAATTGAAGCTACTTTTTCAGCCTGTCTCTCTAGACAGTGTGGGAATATGGCATGCTTACCTAGACTTAATCTTTTTCTAATGTGCCGCTTGTTTGGGTTTTTTTTTAATCCTGTTCCCATTTGTGGCTCACCTGACCATTCTCTGATGTTATCAAACAGATTGATTTTAGGATAAGTGCAGTTCCAAAGTAAACTTGGCTTGTTCCTTTTTCCAGGATTGGGAAAATTAAGGTTTTCAATCCCAGGAAAAATAACTGAAAATATTCACTAAAGGGAAGGTATTTTCTCAAGTGGAACAGGGGTGGAGAAAGTAAGAGAAGCAGAGTGGATGAAGGAGTGAAGTGGGAGGCTACAGCTGTTATCTGGCCATTCCAGGGGGAAGGACTGAGCTGGAGGTCCTGAAGCAAAAACATTGGCTCAGAGAGCAAGTCATATCCTGGGCAACCAAAGCAGCACGGACAGTAGGTCAAAGGAGGTGATTCTCTCTCTACTTTGGTGAAACCCCACCTGCAGTGCTGCATCCAGCTTCAGTCCCCCGCACAGGAAGGACATGAACCTGTTGGAGTGCATCCAGAGGAGGCCACCAAGATGGTCAGAGGGATGGAGCACCTCTCCTACGAAACAAGGCTGAGAGAATTTAGATTGTTCAGCCTGGAAAAGAAAAGGATTTGGGATGACCTAATTGTGGCCTTCTACTTCTGAGGGGGGGCCATTTACAGGAGCATGTAGTGACAGGACAAGGGGGAATGGGTTTGAGAGTAGGTTTAGATAAGATATTAGGGAAAAAAATCTTAACTGTGAGGGTGCTGAGGCCCTGGCACAAGTTGCCCAGAGAAGCTGTGGATGGCCCATCCCTGGAAGTGTTTGAGGCCAAAGCAGACAGGGCTCTGAGCAACCGGGTCTAGTGGAAGGTGTCCCTGCACATGGGATGGCGTTGGAACTGGATGATCTTTAAGGTCCCTTCCAACCGAAGCCATTCTATGATTATACGAACATGTTCCCCCTCCAAATGAAGCACTACTGGGAGGGGGCAGCCGCCGCACCGTGCGGTCCGAGGGCAGCGCCCGCCGCACCGCGGCCGGGCCGAGCCTCGCGGCAGGGCCCTCATCGCCCGGGCCGTGCCCAGCTCGGCGCTTCGCCCCCCTCACAGCGTCTGTCGGCTCCACCAGCCCAGCCCAGCCCAGGCCGGCGCAAGCAGCGCGGCTCCGGCCTCGACACCTGCAGCGCCTCTGCCCGGCCTGGCCAGGCGCCATTTTGGGCCTCGGAGGCGCCACCGGCGGGCTCTGCCCCGGGCGAGCCCCGGCCCCTCGCCGCGGTACTCACGGGCAGGGCGCGACGGGCCCGCCGCAGGAGGAGGAGGAGGTGGAGGAGCAGCACCCCCGCGGCGCCCAGCGCCAGCCGCAGCCCCGCGCCGCTCCGCATGGCCGCAGCCTATCGCCGCCGCCGCTCCGGCCCTGCCCCCGGCCCGCCTCCCGCCGCGCCCGGCACCGCGGCCCCGGCCCAGCCTCATTCAAACGGCAGCAGCGCCCGGCTCCCGCCGGCTCCAGGTAACGCGCGGGTGGCGCGGAGCGGGCTGGGGTGGGTCGCGGCAGCCCCGCGGAACTCTGGCAGCCGGCTCGCACGGTGACCTTGCCCGCGGGGGGCGCGGGCATCTCCTCTGCGCGGCCTCTCCCGCCGCCGCCACAAGCGCGGGCGGCCGCGCCCCCCGGTGCCTCGGCCGGGCCGTGAGCGCGCTTGGGACCGCGGCAGCCGCGTCCCGGAGAGGGGCCGGGCCGGCGGGACCTGCAGCGCAGCTCCGGCCTCGCCCTCTCCCTGCAAACCTCACCAAAACCCGCGGGGACACCGCCGTGCTCCCGAATTGGATCAAAGCACCGGGATTTCTGAGGATCAGCCGGGCCAGCGAGCCTCCTGAGCCCTGTCCGCTCCCTCCCTCCCCATCTCGGTGCCCACCGCTGCTCTTTCTGCGGTAATTTCACCGGTTTCCAGCCCGGGCCTGGTTCCCAGCAGGCCCCGAAGCTGCCGCGGTGGCGGCCCAGCCTTCGGCAGAGATGCAAACCACCCCTAACAACTAGATACCGTCTCTCACTTCAATAAAAGGGACTGGGAGACGTTTTTTGTGCCTTGGGTTACTTTTATCCAAGATAAACATGATTTAAGTTGATTTTCCATACCAAAGTCTCGTTCTTGAGATGTTTTCACTCGGTATTGAGTTTATTGGTGGTTCCCTGTGCTTAGTCCAGCATCACCAGCTACCTAATTACCAAAAAATGTATTTTTAACTGTGTGGCTGTACTACCTATAAAGCAAAGGATTGTTTTGGAAGCACAGCACATAACATGTGACAGTCATAACATCACCTGTCATGTGAAGTTATGTTTTTGTTCAAAGTTATTTCATATAGCTCATTTGAAATAATATATTCCATATGAGTACCTTCATTTTTACCTGTTTCAGAGAAAGCAGTTAAAGATGCATTAAAGAAGAGAAATTGACATTTTCTTTAAATGTCTCCTTGCTTGGTAGTTTACTTAGAATGCTTTTCCTTATTTAAAAGCATCTTGGGTGGCTGAAGGTTGAGCTGTTTATCTCTGTGTGAGGGACTGCAAGGGAGAAGATGAGTTCCTTTGGACTGTATTTTCCTGTTGAAATACATGGAGTCAGCATGTCTTACAAAATAATTGAGCAACTAAAACAGAGGTGCTATCTTGTGTTGCAGAGCTAAGGAAGAATAGTTTTGCTTTTGGTAAAGTGTGCTAGTTGAAAACATGTTGGCCACCAAGCTGTCCCGCCCTCTCTTGAACTTCTCTGTGAAAGCCCTGAATTTCAAGGACCCAGGGAATGGCTTCAGGTAAGTAACTTGGTGGAAAAGAAAAAAGAGTGACATCTTGAGTAAAGCACATGTCAAAGACTCACTTGACTTCAGTGGGACAGTTTATTTGCAGAGTCACAAGGTGGTTGAGGTTGGAAGGGACTTCTGAAGGTCATGTGGTCCAGCCACCCTGCTGAAGCAGGGCCTCTCTGAGCTGCTTGCCCAGAGCTGTGTCCAGGTGGCTTTTGGGTATCTCCACAGATGAGTACTCCAGAACCTGCCTGGACAACCTGTGCCAGGGCTCAGTCACTGAGCTGAGCACAGCAGAGGTGGACTCTGTATGTAAGGAGGGGTTGGAAACATGTTGGTTTGTTTTTTTTTTACATTGCAGTTAAAAAGAACATTAATTCAGTATCCATCAAGAGGTTTTTTTGGAATATCAGCAAGTAGGCCTTGCTTCAGTGCAAGAAACAGTCATATATTTCTGTGACTTCCTGTGATTAAAGAGGTGGCAAATCCCACGAAATGAGAAAGTTGACAGGGAGGGTTTTACTGAGAAATGGAGGTGGCCTGAGTAATTAAGCTGGTTATTTTCTGCAAATGAACAGAAAATTGCCTATCTAATTCTAATTTCTAGCTCTGAAAAAAACCCAACATTTATATTGCTGTATGATTGGAACCTATTAGTGCAAATTCAGAGCAAGTTGAGTGCTTTCCCTGGCTTTGTTTTTAGAGCAGGGCTCCCAAACAGCAGTGTGGTACTTCTAATTGTACATTAGCCATTTAGAAGGGGCTCATGGCCTGTTAAACAAGAGCTGCCACCTCCAGTGTTGCTCTACTGCTGCTGATAGAGGTGTCCAGCAGCATCACGGTCAAGGGTGGCTCTGCTAACTGGGTGGTGGAGATAGCTAGGCTGTTAAGAGATTTCCTGTGCAAACAGACATGGGTCTTTTATCTCCTGTTTGCTCCACATATACCACAGTTCACCTGCAGGAATCTGCTGTGGCCTTAAAAATACAAATTAATGTTTTATTAACTTGAGGAAAGAATTTTCAGCATATTCTTGTTTTTTTTTCTTCCGTCTTCTGTTTTGCTTACTGTGTATTTGTGCTTTGTGTGTCTTGTACTCAGGGTAAACCTGTGTTGCATTTGCAAATCCCCACAAGTTGCTAAACCTGCAATGGAAATCCAGCTGTTCATTGAAAGGCAGTGCTGCCACTATACCAGGGTCTTAATGCACTGAAGCAGCATTTTTGTACTTGACTCTTCAAGCTGATGGCTCCTTTTTTTTGGTGGAACTGAGCAAAAGGCAGTTCATGATTACAAGCACAAATTCAATTTGAGGACCATCTGTGCATTATGAAAGTCTCTGTTGTGGTCTCTAGAATTCAGTGGTGCAGAATGACAAAAATGGCTTATGGTACATTAGTGTACCATGTGGGGGCTCACATCACTTCCTGGCTGTTCCTGCTGATGACTTTCCTGCTCAGCAGCAGCCAGCATCTCTTCTTCTTTTGCCATTGCCTTCAAGTCCAGATAGGCAGAATGTCTGGTAGGTATTCTCTACAGATTATTGTCAATTGAGTGCAGCAAATCAGTGCTCTGCAGTGAAATAACAGGGTCCAATGTGGCGCTGAAGAATAAAACCCAAGTTCATTCATTTCATAACAGAAATGTTATGAACATTTCTGGGCACTTTTAGACACAGCAAAAATCTTACTGTTGAGGTAAAAGTTTCAATCCAGGATTGCAGGTCAGTGATGTTAACACACTGCCTGGGGAGTGACCTTTGCAGCAATTAAGTTTGCTATAGCTATTTCAAGAGCTGATTTGGCTTGTGACACTCTTAAGTTAGAAAAACAGCTTAACTGTTTCAGGAGGGTGTGAGTGAACACCATTGCCTGAATGTGTCATCTCCCTTCCCATCTGGTTCAAAGCTTCTGCCTTCACAGATCCCTTGATTTCCTGAGATGTGGCTCAGCAGCCAGAGCCTCTGCAAGCTGCTGTGCAGTGTAGCACTGGTCACCCTGCAAGAGCCTGTGATGTCTGAGGTGGAGATAATTGTGAATGATTATGCAAATTTACTTAGAAACTGAAAAGCAGCCTGGAAGATAAGCTCTGGGAAGGAGAGATGCTGTTGGAGGAGCCAGAGGGTAGATGAGACACAGCAAGTCCAAGGGAAGACCAAAAGCTCCTGGAGGGCAATGTCAGTGCCCAAAACAAACATGAAAAAGCTGATAAAGTCCAGTGAGGTGACTGACAAGGACAGAGCTTGGGGTCACTCTGATTTGTTGTTCAGGCCCAGTTTTGATGAATGATGGCAAGACTTTAGACAGAGTGATGCTACTGGGTGACATAGCTTTTCTAAATGGAATCTCATTCCCTGGAAGGCATTGTTGCTTTGCTCTGGTTTGTGTTTGTGAATATGTTTTGTCTTCTGGGAGTCACACATACTATGAGGAGGAGCTTCAGATCTGCATGGCAGGTATTGCTCAAAGACAGTGTTTCTTAGCTTAAAAAGGGGATGTAAAATCTAAGTGTATTTAATGGGTAGGCACTGCAGGGGAAGAAGTGTCATCCAGAGTGAAATAAGGATGGAGCTGTGTGTAAAAGGAGTGAGACAAATCCAAACAAATTCAGCCTCAGGCTGGGTGTCAGAGACAAAGCCACAGCAGAATACCTTCATCAGACAAATGAATAACTTCCCATACCTCAGCTTTGTGCACATCTTAAGTGAGGGTGTTGTTGCTTTTGAAAATGCAAACACTGCACTGCCTGTTTTGTGGGTGAAAGCAGCTCTGTGCCTCCAGACCAGGAGCTATTTTAGAATACTTTGTAATACCCAGACAGCTTCTGCAGCTGGAAATAGCATCAAGGTCTTTGGAGAAACAAATGTGTCATACTGTAGGAAACACACAGGCTCACAGTAAGGAGAAGTACAGACTAGATTCTGTCTTTCCAAATGACAATCTACATCATGCATGTAGGCAGCACTGCATTCCTTTTCATGTGTGTGTTGCTGCAGCAGGCTATGGATAAGATATTCCACATCTGACTGTTCTGTTGGTTTGGGTTTTTTAACAGGCCCATGCAGAGATTTTCCCTCCCTCTGTTGTCCCAATGTGGCAGCCGCTCTTATGCAAATGAAGTCGATCAGGTGAGTGTGACTGTGGCTTCCAGGAACTGGTTCTGCTGAGCAGGGGGTTTAAAACCCTGAAGCCTGGTGACCAAACTCATCTTTCCAGTTTGCCAGAGAGACTGCAAGCTGGACCTCTTGAGCATGCTCCACATTCTTTCCTAGCACCGAGCTTCCATTGACGTAGCACGGTATGTGCTGCTAAGCATGGAAATAAACAATCATACAAGTGGGTTTTTTCTATTTTTGGAACTCACTCAGCAGATTTAATGTTCCACCTTACAGTGGAGGGAATCTGCATGACAAATTCTTAATAAAGCACTCTTTCTGGAGAGTAGTTGTTGAAAGACATGTAAATAAATCAGTGTGTCCTCACCACTTCATCAAGAGAGTGGCCCTTTTTAGCAGCCCTCTCCTTGAAGATACTGACTTGCCAGGAGCAGTGCCAGGCAAAAGGGATGATGTTTTGTCATCTTGTCTGTCTTGTGTTACAGAACTCAGCACTGAAGCAGTGCTAGAGCATGCACAACTTGCTCTATAACTCTGGAACAGAGTTTCAGAGGAACTCAGATGTGATCCTTGCATCACTGCTGGGCTTCCAGTGTGAGAAGCCTTTGCTGCTTCTACCCAGCTTCCACCCTGATCAGTCCTTGGGTATGCTGGGGAAAGCCAAATTTATAGCTTGTTAAAAGAGATGAGTCGGAGTGAATTGCAGGCAATTATTATGTAATCACACCCACAGCAGCACCTTGGATGTGCAATTGTTGCTGTTGGGCTGTCTGATGCACCATTTTAGCTTGTTATTTAACTGCTTGTTATTTAACTGCTGCCTGTCTTTGGGTTAGAACAAGGAATTTGGAGAGGGAAGGAGGTATACTTCCATTTAAATTGTAAGTTGGAAAAATAAGAAGACCGAAAAAGCCCAACCAGACAAAAAGAGTGATGACTTACTGATCCTAATTTCATATATTAACCCCACTTGAATCTTAGCTCTTAGAACCCAGCTCTAGAAGGCTTAGATGCTGGAGAGAGAAAGGTAAGTGAGCAGTCAGAAAGATTAAACTATTTCTTTTCTTCAGTCAAACTGTCTTCTCTATGGCCTATGGGCTATATGCACACAAGAGTGCACTCCTGCCTGCTTTGAACGTATAGGAGCAGTTCCTGATAAAGGGAGAATGTCTTGGGAACTGTCTGGTGTATTTTCAGATTTCAGGATGGATGTGAACTGCCAGAGCATGGTGGTTTGCTTGGTCTGTTTGCCTTGGAAGCCTGCTTGCCAGAGGTGCTGAACTCCTCCATCTTGGGAGGGCAGTGATCCTGCCTCACTGGAGTGAACTCAGTATGAAAATGTCATTCCTGTGTTCAGGAGGCAGAGAGTGTAGAGAACATCCCTGGAACACACTGCTCCTGGCCAAGGATGTGACCTACTCTGTGTGCTGCAAATCACTGATATCAAATACTCAATTGCAGTGCATTTTGTTCTGGTTTGTTTTGCAGATTGGCAGCAGAGCTGTGCTTATAACAGGCTGTGACTCAGGATTTGGATTTGACTTGGCCAAGCACCTGCATGACAAAGGTTTCATTATTTATGCTGGCTGCCTGCAAAAGGTAGGGAAACAAAAACTGTTCTTCACCTGTACCATGTGCAGTGACACATAGCAGCTCCAGTCTTCCCTCTCCACTCTGCACAGCTTTCTGCCAGGGAGAGGGAGGGTGGTTGGTACAGGGAAAGACACAGGTGTTTGAATTTCACAGAGCAGAACCAGGACTGAATGGTTTCTAGGGAGGTTCTTATTTATGTCACAACACTGTGGCCTGTTCTATGTCTGAAGAGCTGGAATCCCAAATCTAATTTTATAGGCTTAACCATAAGCAAAGTTTGGTGTCAGGCTGTGGTCTGGACCTTTGGCCCTGCTCTCACTCTGTATATATTTATGCAGGGCTTATTTTGATTAATTTTGAAATACACCAACCACCAGTGATTTTGTAGCATGTGTTCTGAGCAAATTTTTCTATGTTCATGAGCACAGCCATGCCATGATGTGTATTGGGGGTCTCCTGAAATGGTTGGGTGTGTGATGGAGTCCCAGTAGTGCAAATGACAAAAGAATCAGGCTACAAACAGCTCAGTGACACAGCCTTGATATGCTCTGAAGGAGATCCTGGTGTGGCAAAGCATTGATGGTCATGGAGAGCAGGAGAGACTTTCAGTCTCTCTCTCCTTATGAAGCACTGCACTTTTTTTAGCTGCACGGCCATTTCCTAACAGAAACAAACTTACCCCTCAGGATATCCTGGGGTGGGTCAGCTAGTTTGATCTAATCTTTTAGCTTACTCATCACTATAAACATATCTTGAATAGTGGTACTGTTTAAAGAAAATTTGCCAGGTGTTCTTTAATGTTTTTCGACTTTCTACTATTATTTTTTTGCATTATTACTAAGTTTTTGCTTAAATTAGTAGTTTGTTTCTGGTGCATTTTTCAAAATAGGTGTCAATATAGCTCTGTCTTGTGTCCCAGAGCTGAATCAAAGATTTATTTGTTAACCTGGGCTCCCTCTACAGGCGTCACAGCAGAACAGGACACTTGGTACAAACTGCTGCCTTTTGAAAAGGCTCCAGACAGAGGGTAGCTAAGTACTTTTTTGATAGATGTTTCTACTCAGCTTTTGTAACTGAAGATCAACATTAGAGAATATAAAAACACTGCAAACTTAAAAAACACTGTTTAGAGTAATAGCCTGCCTCTATGTTGACTGAAGTCAAAAACTTCAGAATTGCAAAGTTACTTATGTGTTTCATTTCTTCTGTCTGAGCTGCTAAAAAGCCACAATTTCCAGTGGACATACATAACAGTTACTGAAACCTCCCTTCTCTTTTGTTGTCTTCAGTACTTTTTCTACTGAATGCATGTTCATGGAAAATCTTGGCCTCTGACATGCAGCAGTATGCCAGAAGTCTTTTAGACTTTGATCAATATTTACTTCCTCACAGAAAAATCAGCAGAAAGCTTTGCAGTATCATTCTGTAATTAAATATTGCTTCTTTAGCTGAACTCACACACCATATTCCAAACTCTGTGTGGCCGTGCCAAGAATGGTAACAGCAGTTGTCATCAAAAAACACTGGAAAGCTCTTTAGTTAGCTGAGTGGCCTCCCATGTGTCTTCAGGGCATTATGCTTTTTGGTACAACAAAAACAACCCCAGCTGATTTTTCACTGTGCTACAGGCTTCTCTAGCAAAACCATAAGCAGAATTCTGATCAGAGTATGATTATTGCTGGTGCTGACTTTAGCAGCAGAAAAAGCTTGATGTTTTTAGATGCTAGATAAAAATGGAGGTAGAAATAGGAACATAATCTTTGGCTTGGATATATTGGACCTAGCCCTGACATAGAGGAAATGACTCTGAAATTTCAGTGTCACTTCCATGGGTTTGTTTTCACAGCATACCTGCACATCAGGAGCAGACTGTGTCCTCAGGGCATGCACAGTTCTTAGGAATGCCATGTCCTTACTGCAGAATAAAAGTGCAGGAGCTTGTACTGAGCAGGGGATGCTTGCTGGGTGCCTTGCTGCACCTCTGGCTGCTTTCTTGGAAGTTAAAGCAGTTTGTACCAGCTAACTTGGTACAGGACTCATGGTCAGATGGAGATGCTTGAGGAATGGTGTTCTGCAGTCCTGTCTGCTTCCCTTCATCCTAGTGCTGCAGGACTGTCCTGAATATTCTGTGACTGCCCTGTGCACTCTTTTGCTTGGTTTGATAGTTGGTAGGCATTTGATATTCTGCACAGCTCTTTAGCCAGATTGAAACCAGCTCTTTCTTCCCCTCTAGGACAAGGGAGAGGGTGGCTCCAAGGAGCTGGATGCCATGAAGAGTGATCGGATGAGAACTGTGCAGCTCAATGTCTGTGACAGCAAAGAAATGGACCGGGCAGTGGAGCATGTGCAGGGCAGCCTCGAGGACCCAGAGAAAGGTGGGTGTGGGCAATGGGCTCGGGGGCTGCAGAGGGACAGGAGCTTCCTTGGCTGGGTTCTGAGAGCATTGTCAGGGTGTATTTCAAAAGCTGAGCATGTGATTGAAAGACACAAATCTTTGAGGAGAAGCAGGGCAGAGCAAATGGCCTGTTTGAATATTGTACCACGTCAGAAAGGAGCTTCCTACTTCACACAGCATCTACAAAGAAAACTGCTTTGTTCTCCACTAGCTCCTGTAGGGACACTGGCAGAAACCAGAGTGGTGTTCAAGGCTCTGGGATTAGTACTTTGTTCCTGTGAACTGAAGTTCATTGTGACTCCCTTTCTGTTGTAAAACCTGCCCCGTGCCCAAAGATTGGGAATTACAAATGGAAATGGGTCCCCCACTCTTTCAAAAGGCAAAGGAAATTGAGAGGTTTTCCAAAGAATTTCCCATGAAACCAGCTGGGTATCATTAATGCTATTGTAGATACTACCATTTAGAGTTCAGGGGGTAGCTGTACTGATTTTCTTAGCCTGCCTACTTCATTCTCCTGAGGTGAGCAGCAAATTTTGCACCAGTAAAAATTGCCTTTGCTCATACATTTCTGAAACCTTTCCACCCTTTAAAGTACATTTTCCTCCTAAAGGATATCCACATTCAACAGAGGGTTGTTTTAAGCAAAGCAACCAGTAATGTTTTGGTTTGGGATTTCTTTTGATTTTCTTTATATTTAATTTTTACATATGGATCTTCTATATAAATTAAGTTTTCTAGCTCTGCACTCTCAAGCACAGGCCAGGATGAAGTTGCCTTTCCTGGGCTTCTTCTGATAACACAGATCTGAACACAGTCAGTCAACAGATAAAAGTGAGTGTTTCTAAACGATGGACAGAAGCCTTTCTCAGACCTTTCTCAGCATGTTTCCTATACAATTAGAGTATTATATGAGTTAATTTTATTTTAAATTCCTTTCAAATCTTTCATTTTATTGCCAAATGAGTAGGTAGCTTCAGTTGTTGCCTTTTTGGTTGCAGCAGAATAAAAGGGAGAGGCCATGGTATGCATGCTTACCCATGCCTACACCCTCCTTCCCAGCATTGCAGACACTCTAGTTCTTATGGTGACAGAAGGGTTTTTACTTTGAAAGAATTAGTCTTTTGTTTATTACACGGTCATTTCAATTCTTATTATTTGCATTATATATTTTGCTTCTTTTAAAAATTTGTGGTGGATAAAAAAAGAATGGCAAGGAGAACAGCTAAGACAAGGCTGAAGCTCTCTGCTGGCTCAGAACTTCCTGGGAAGCCTCATTGACAGCACTTTTTGGCTGCAGTGTGGGTGGAACAGGCAGATCTCCACAGTGGTTCTATTTTCCCAGGAGACTGAAGTTTGCTCTGGACTCTCTTCTTGACCATCACAAGTCATAATGAAAAGCTCTGTTGTGTGGTTCAATAACCTATTAGCACAAGTAATGGTGCTTGATTTTGTCTTGTAGGGCTCTGGGGGCTGGTCAACAATGCTGGGATCTCCACATTTGGGGAAGTTGAATTCACCAGCATGGACACCTACATGGAGGTGGCTGAAGTGAACCTGTGGGGCACTGTGCGAACCACCAAGGCTTTCCTCCCGCTCATCCGGAGGTCTAAGGGTGAGTGGCAGAGTTCCTGACTGGCTCTCCCTGTTGCAGGCCCCACATCCTGCCACATCTTGCTGTGTTAGAGGCCAGAAGGTCTGTGGCACTTCTCTCTACCTTCCTGCCCTCAGAGATACAGTGTGGTCCCCAGGAGACACACGGATTGCCGCACCTCTCCAAGTTGCACAGCAAGGCAGCAGGCCTGAAAACCTGTTCTTTCTCTTTCCCCTATGTGCTTCCTTCTCCTGCAACATCCCACACAAGATCTAATCCACTAGATCTTCTTTTACCTGTTCAGAAACTGCAGCTCACAATCAATTACAGTGCCAGGAGCATTTCTCCCTGTTATATAAAAATCAGCTGTGGCAGGGTGGGCAGCAGCAGTGCAAAACGCTTCTTGCAGGGAAGTTGTTACTTTGCACTGTTACTCTAGGAGCCTGTGATGTAGGAAAAGAGGGGGTTGTACAGCAATGACATGCAGACCTGGAGCTTGCATGGGTCTCAGCGTAAAGGGGCAAAAGCTTTCCTGTGCTAGGGCCTACTGCCTGATTAATGAGAGTATTTTTCACTCTTGAGGCATCCACAGACATTTACAATATTGCCCTGTGCAGACATGGGCTGGATGTGGCCTGGGCAGCCTTTCTTCCACCATGGAAGGTTATCCACTTCTGAGGCCAAAATTTCTTTTTCTAACACAACTTAGTAAGGAGCCCGGGTAGAAAGTGCAGAGAACTCCAATCTCTATACTACAGCATCCACAGCCTCTTACCAGCATTTTCCCTGGCCAAAGTGGATGGCTTCTGGCAGGGAGAAAGGCCTCTGTTCCTGGAGCCATAACCCAGTTGTCACATGGAAGAGTGCAGTGGACTTAAGCTGCTCTGCCCATTGGTGGTACAGGAACAATCTATTCCATTTTGAGAAGCAGACACTCTGAGCCACCACTGCCCTTTGATTTGCAAACAAACGAGCTCAGCTTTGGTGCCAGAGCCTTTCCTTGTTCCTGCTTTTACTTGTCAGGGCTCAGTCCTAATTGCTGCTGTGTGACAGTGTTCACAGGGATCTCAGGTGGAGGGAAGAGACAAGGATTTGACTCCATGTTTCAGAAGGCTGATTTATTATTTTATGATATATATTACATTAAAACTATACTAAAAGAACAGAAGAAAGGATTTCATCAGAAGGCTAGCTAAGAATAGAATAGAAAAGAATGATAACAAAGGCTCTGTCTTGGACTCTCTGTCCGAGCCAGCTGGGCTGTGATTGGTCACTAATTAGAAACATCCAACATGGGCCAATCATAGATCCACCTGTTGCATTCCACAGCAGCAGATAATCAGTGTTTACACTTTGTTCCTGAGGCCTCTCAGCTTCTCAGGATGAAAAGTCCTAAGGAAAGGATTTTTCATAAAAGATGTCTGCCACAGTGCTGAGCAATCCTGTTTCCCCCTGAGCAGGCTCTGTCAGGAGCACAAACCTGAAGGCCATTGCCTAGGGCAGCACTGCTGAGGTGGAGCCATGAGCAGGTCTGCCTGGCAGTGGGCAGTGAGCAGGTGGGTGGGTGCATGTTCAGGAATGGGTTGGGTGGTGTGTGCCAGGTACCTGCTCCAGGCCAGGTACCACAGCTCAGTGTGCTCTGCCCAGGTCGCGTGGTGAACATCAGCAGCATGATGGGGCGGATGGGCAGCCCCGCCCGCTCTCCCTACTGCATCACCAAGTTCGGCGTGGAGGCCTTCTCCGACTGCCTGCGCTACGAGATGCAGCCGCAGGGCGTCATGGTGAGCATCGTGGAGCCCGGCAACTTCATCGCAGGCACCAACCTGTACAGCCCCGAGCGCATCAAGGCCATTGCCGACAAGATGTGGGACGAGCTGCCTGAGATCGTGCGCAAGGACTACGGCCGCAAGTACTTCGACGAGCAGGTCAGCAAGATGGAGTCGTACTGCAACAGCGGCTCCAGGGACACGTCGCCCGTCATCGAGAGCGTGGCGCACGCGCTCACCTCCACGACCCCCTACACCCGCTACCACCCCATGGATTACTACTGGTGGCTGCGCATGCAGATCATGACCCACATGCCCGCCGCCATCTCAGACCGGCTCTACGTCTACTGAGGCCTCACGCTCATAAGCTATCCAGGTGGGAAATCTGTTTGAAAGAGAGCTTTGTACACACTTCCCATTAGTCCTTTTTAAATTTTTCTAACCTCATTTCAGAGTACTGTATTTTAGCTCTAAAGGGTTCATTTAAATATCTGACATAACCTAAAAGGCAGTAATTTGCAAGGGATGTTTCATAGGCAGGAATATGTTAGTTTGTGCAGGGACGATGATTTTTTTTTTTTTTTGCTATTTATTTCATGTAATCCTTTCTTTTTTCACCTCAAATATGAAGCTGTAATCATTATTTAAACTGCAATTGCTCTGAAGCTTTTTCAGAATAATTTCTGCTGATGGCCAAACACAATCTTCACAGTTCCTGCCTAGGATGCAGCCTCCACACCATAAAACAGAATCCCTCCATGCTCTAATGGCAAACCACTGCTTCCTCATGACAAAGAATGTCCAACTGACTTTTCCAGGCCTGGTCACAGTAGCCCAAGGCAGAGCAGAGACTTCTTTAACTTGGGGATCAGAACTCAAAATGCTTGAGGTGCTGAAACTGAGCAACTGACCCCATCCCTTTCTTTCTTAGAATTACACTGATGAAACCCTAGAGAAAAGGAACAAGTCTGCTTTTCTTGCATGCTGTTTTGCAAAGGAGTTCAACAACCCAGGGACTCAACCTTGCAGACTTTCACCAGAGGAGTTCCTTACTCATATGAGCATTCCCATAACTGTGAGCAGCTTTACGCACAGGACTGCAGGTGTCAGGATTGGCCTGCAGTGACATTTCCCTTCTCTTCACAGTATCTGAACATGAACTCCAGAGTTAGCTTGGAGAGGAGCTTCCCTTGAGCTCAGTTGTGGAGCAGATGGAGCAGAGAGGGTTACAGTCACAGCAGTGAATGCCCTTCTCTTCAGGGACCTCAGTTACAGCCAAGTATTTGTACAGCAGCTTGCACAGAAGGGCCTTAACCCTGACCAGGCCTCCAGTACTGCAGCACAGGTGATGATAACAATCATAACTTCCACTGAAGGAGTCACTGAGCTGAAATACTTGCCACATGACATAGATCTATCACAACATCCATAACAATAATGTTAACTTTAGGAGCAGTCTCATTTCCATGATGGTTGTTTACATATCTGAGAAATATTTGTTTTGTACTTTTAGAAAAGAAAAGGAAAAAAAAAAAGAGCCTTTCATGAGGAATTCAGAAAGAGGAAATTTTTTTAAGCTTGAAAGGCAAAAATAAAAAGTAATTAATGACAATTGTTAGTGAAGTTGAAAAGAAAAGATTTCATGTGCTCTAGTAACATACTGTGACATGATCAAACTCCTTTGGCTTAATAAATGTATACATGAATGGTAACAAAAATCAGAGGCTCCCTCTCTTTATTTTTGAAATATATAAGGTGAAGGCTCATATTCTGTAGTGGTGAGGCTCGTGCCTGTTACACACACACATCGTTCAGGGGCTCATTTGCAGGCTTGAGCCCTGCATGTCTGTACTGGGGATTGCAAGGAGTACCAGCTGTGTCCTGCATCTCGTGACAGAGACTGGACTCTGTGTATTCACAGCTCTTAAACCTGCATTTGGAGTGGACTCTTGCAGATTACAAAGGATTATTATGGATTATTCCTAAGGGATCAGGAAAGGAAACTGAGCTCTGAAGAGGGGAGGGTAGTAGCAGTGATTCAGCAGGGTAGCACACAACAGGTCACTGACAGATCTCAAATAAATTCCAGAGAGAGACTGGCTGGTTTCCAGACCTTCCTGATTTTCTCCAGAATCCCAGCAGAGGTAGCTACATCTTGAGTGCAGGGCATATTGCCTTGTTTTCCAATACAAGGACTCTTCTCTAGGACAAAACATGAGTATGAACTACCCAGCAGGCACCAGGGCTGAATTGCAAAGCAGAGCAAAACTCCTGGATAACACTGTGTGTTGCACATGACACTGCAGAGAGAGAGGAAAGCCTATACAAGGGAAGTTCTTGTAGTCTAAAATTTAGCTTTTAAGATGCTAAGTAGCATAAAAAATTATGTAATTCCACCTGGGATGCTAGCTCCTGATTTTACTGCTGGGTTTTAATACAAATCAGTGGAGTCAGATATGGAGGTGTCCTGGTTTAGGGCCAGTTTGGGAGGAAACTTCCAAAGGGGTCCCCCTGGAAAGCAGATTCAAGTGGCCCCTCCTCTCATTGGTTCAGGGAAAGATTTCCTTGGAGAAAAGTGGAAAAAACCTGTGTATTTAACAAGCAAAGTATTCACAAACATTAAAAATGAATAATTTTAACAATAAAACCTCTCACTGTTCTGAAGAGATGGCAAATTCAGAAAGTCCTTCTCATGGTGTGTAGCTCGGCTCGCTCAGTCTCTGCTGCTGGAATGCAGCATCCCAGCCCCGATGGGCCACAGGCGTGAGCTCCCTGTGTTTTTCTGGGCTTTCAGTCCAGAGCAGGGCCAGTCACTTCAAAAAAAAAGAAAAGCCACAGTCCAGGGAACCTCTCTGCCTCAGCTAGATAAAAAAAAAACTAACTAAAAGCAAAGGAGAGCTCTCTCCCACTGTCTCTGCTGCAGACAAGTCTGTGAAAAGGAACACTCTTATCTTTATGTTTTTGAATACAACCACCTCAGACATTGCACTGCTTCTCCTTCTCCCCATTTTCACTCTCAAATCTACTTTTAAAGGTACAAAACTTATTTCTGGGCTAAACAGACCAATTCAGCATCATAAAGTCAGCCCAGGACAGGAGGAAACTGAGTGCACAGCCAGGTTATCTCAGTTTAGCTCTGAGACCCCGGGAGCAAATGTAGCAGGTGTTCAACAGCACAGTGTTCATTCCCAGCCAGAGGGATAAAGCTGAGCAGGATAACTGCTCTCACATGTACGTGGCATTTCTCCTGGAGGCTCCTGAACTCTCCCATGAGGTGGCCTCAGGGAGCTCTGGAGCTGTGCCACTGTGCCAGGGCTGGAGGAGATGTGACAGCCCCGCTGCCCTGCAGGGCAAGTCACAGGGAGCTGTGATGGGGAGGCAATGCCTGGGCTGCTCCTGTGCATCCACAGCTGTTCCAACATTTCTGTGTGAGTTTTCCTGACTCTGGGAGAGGTTGGCAGCGGATTTGTGGTCAGGAGAGCAGCAAGCTGGCTTGGTTTCCTGCTGGGATCTTGGCAATCCCCTGATTTCAGGGTTTGCCCTGAGAAGCTCATTAAAAGCTAATCCCCTCTGGGTTTGCATGACTGTCCTTTTGACTCAGAGCCCTCGAGGTCTGCCTGCACAGTGCCACTGCAGCTCCTGGAATGGCTTCAGCCCAGGTTTATTTGAAAACTGAACAGAACAAAAGGACTTGGCCAGGCACCTGGTCCTCTGTACTCTCAAGGCTGCCTCAGTGAGAGCTTCTGCTCCCTCAGGAGGAGCTGGGGAGCCTGGAGGGGTCAGTTTGTAGGGGCGCACACACCTGAGCTCCAGTCTGGGCCCAGCTTGCTGGAGGAAGGGCTCTCTCTTCCCAGATTTCTTGCCAAGTGAGGACCCTTGGTGATGATGCAACAGATCTCACTGTGCAGTATCCCTTAGGCAACCTGGAGTTAAAAATAACTTTGCCTTGTGTGGTGGGAGGTAGCAGAGATGGAGTAATTTCAACTACAGCTGTTACATCTTGTTCTGAGCATTAATGTGGAAATCATGAAGTCCTACCCACTTTTTCCTCCTGGTGATGAGGGTAGTGAGTACCAGCATTTAGTGACTCCTTACTGCCACCTTATCAGGACAGATCCCAGTCAAACAGGAGATCACTTCACAGCCAGAAATTCACACACCTTCAGGAGAGCTGCTCCCAGGCCCATGCCTCAGCTCCCACATCCTGGCAGAGTCTGAGCCAGGCTCCCTCCTGGGTCTCAGCCCTGTGGGTGTGGCTGAGATTTACCCTGGAGTGGCAGTTTGGAGACAGGACAGCTCTGGAAACAGAAAAGAGGAAAGGATCACTCATGTTCAGGCATTGCTAAACAGCAGAGCACAGGATGTCCTCCCCAATTGAATTAAATATAACAATTCTATAGGTCCTCAACAAAACATAAAAGTGGCTCAGTTGCTGAGCTACAAAGTGAAATCCCTGTTTGTTCTGAGGTTGGACTGAAGCTCAGGGGGTCTTGCTTCAAGGTGTATGTGCAGCTGCTGGGACTTCAGGAACTGTGGCCCTGAAAAGAAAGTATCTCTCCAGAAAACAAAAAGGGAGCCATAAGCATAGCTCACACATCTGGTGTCCCTTCCCTGGGAAGGTACCACTCAGGATCACTGCACTGCTTTCTCTCCCCTCTTTCCCAACAGTGATGTAGGGCTTGCTGTGCAGCCTTGGGGCGCTGTGGAATTAAACTGGCACTTCCCTGTACGAGAGGAATTGCTGGCCTGGTTCCACCAAAGCAGTGAGCAAGGAGCTCTCCAGTGAGCAGGAGTGCAAGAAACAGGAGATGCCAAGGCCAGGAACAGCCTGTGCTCCTGTCACACAGATGGCCACCCTTTGCTTATCACCTGCCATCACCTGAGCATCACAACCCTCTCCGGGAGTGGGTGAAAGGGGTGCTGTGAGTGAGGCCCAATGCTAGCAGTGAGATGGGGCAGCTCATCTCCTCTCTGTCAGCTGCAGGGACAGACTGCCCAGAGCAGGCCCAGCACTGCCCCTGCCAGCAGGGAGGGTGGTGATGGCAAACACGGGATGCCAGCTTGGCCTGTGTGTCTGGGGACCTCCACCCCCACCATGCAGAGAGGGACATGCAGTGGCACAGATGCCATCCTGCAGCTCTCCTGCAGCCAGAGAGGGACAGTGGAGGTGGCTGCCTATCATTTTCTACCTTCCCTGAAAACCACAAATCAGGCTGTTCTGCTTCCACAGCCAGCAGGCAGCTCCCTGTGGTCTGTGGGAAGCACAGGGGTGAGGAGTCTGGACAAGGTGTATGTTGTTATCTAAAAATAATTTTTGCTAACATAGTGTTTTGCTTGTGGTTATTTGAAGATGCCTTTTTGTCAGCATCTGTCCCTGAGCGCATATGAGTGTTTCTGACTTTCTGGAGCTCTGCCACCACAATGAACTGGAAGAGGGAGTGGACCAGGCTACAACCTCCTCCAGTCATTCTCTCCCTCCCTTCCCTAGCACAAGGTTGTGCAATTATTTATGTGATGTGGGACACCTTCAGCAGAAAAGCTTGGGAGACCTGTCACCACCCACATGAGTCCTGGGGAAACAGAGCTCTCTCTCCCAAAGCCTTGCAGCAAGTGGGTCAGCCCACCCACAGACCACTCTGTGGTGCTAAGGAGCTGTGCCCTGGGAATTGCAGCCTCCTGCAGCCGGCCCAGAGAGGTGCAGACCTTGCCAGGGACTTTGGCCATCCTCCCTTTGCTGTCTGACAGCCTCAGTGTGCTGATCCCTGGGGCGTTTGCTCCCCTCACTGCTTACCTCTCCATCAGCAAATGGGGCACTGAGAGGGCTTGTCTTTCCCAACAGTCTAGTTCCATGACCTTAGTCTTTTATGTCAAAAGCAGACATAGGAAACTAAAATCCCCCTCCTGATCTTGTGCAGGCATCCATCCTTGAGCTTTATTTTCCAGCCAGAGTAGCAAGTTGGGAAGCAGCTGGAGCCTGCTCGCCTCCTCTCTGAGTACCCACACACCAAAACCCCCAGAAAGCTCCTTGCTGGAGCTGGGGATGAAAGTGTAAATGTTCCCATCCTCATTTCTTCCCTGCTGTGAATGCCAGAGCAGTAGCCTAAAAATGCAGTAATATCTGGAGCAATCACTGTGGTGGTATTTCTGACTTGCCTAGAGCAGGATGAACCATAAATCTTGTGAGATAACAAGTTGCCACAGAGACTTGCAGCCAGTTTTTCAGGCCTTAGGAGCCAGAGAATTCAAGCCAGCCCACCCAGAGCTGGGCATTACCAGCACAGAAAGCAGCAGCTTTCTGTCATATCCATGAAAGGAGGGTGAGTATTTGGTGCTTCCCCTATCTGAGATCTTGAAGGTGTTGTGGGAAACTTTACCAGGATCCAATCTACCACACAGTGGAACTGAAGTATTTGTTGTCATGAGGCTGCAAGTGTGGCTGGTCTGAAGGAGAGACCAGAAAAATTATAGATTGGTTAAGCAAAACTTTGGGTTATTCTTGATGTCTCACCTCTGAATCTGCACTGAGTTTAAAACCAGAGAAAGATCTTACTCCCTGATGGGTCATCAGGACCTTGCTGGTGCCAGCTGGGGTTCCCCACCCTGAGCATGGCTCAGGATCCCATCTCAGCTCTGCCTATGGCTGTGCACTCCATCTGGAGTGGGGATGGAGGATGCTGGTCAGCCACTGGGCTGGGTCATCCCTACAATGCCTGCCTGACCCCTCTCTGCAATGAACAGAGCCCCTGATCGCGCTCAGGGTGAGAGCAGCTCTCTGGGACAAGGGCTGACCTGCTCTGCTGGGGATGGCACTGTTCACCCCCAGCCTGCTGTGCCTGGCAATGCTCCTGCTGGCACCAGGAGGTCAGCACCTCCCTCTGTGTCCTGCCTCTGCCTCTTGACCCTCCTGCTGCCTCTCCCTATGGAGAGGTCCCTGCTGTCCCCCTGCAGCCTGTGGCTGTGGTGGATGTGCTCTGGCTGGGTGCTGGCACACAGCAGAGGGTGCTGGATCAGCAGGAGCAGAGAGAGCTGCTTTCCTCTGGCTGGCAGTGCTTTCCCTGAAGCTCCTCTGGATGCCACCCTGCTCCTTGCCTCTCTGAGCCTGCTCTGTGGGGATCAGATGCACTTGGCAGAAATCTTTGCAGAGGAGAGAATCACCTTCCACCCCATGGGGACAGGGATTTGCATTCCCTTTGCTGATATTTTGGGACAGCCCTACCTCTCTGTGTTGTTATTAGGAGTGTCCTGCAGCACTGAGTCCCTCGGCAAGGAGCTCACCTGATTGAAGCAGCCCTTCCCACAAAGAACACCATTGTAACCTTGGGTTCTGCTCAGGAGAGAGGGGGACAAACCCCAGCCCAACCCGGCCCAGCCCTGCTTGGATTGATACTGCCTGGACAGCATTCCTAGGGATGCAACCCTTCCTCCTCATCCTTTGAGTCCTTCTGAACTCTTTCCTTGTTTCTCAGCTCCTGGGAGATCCCTTGGGCTAATTCTCAGCAAGACCAATGCACTTCCAGCTTGTGTTGTAGGCACCAGTGAGCTAGTGGCTGGGCAGAGTGAGTGGGGTGGAAGGGCAGCAAGAGGCTCCCAAGCTTTCAAAAGGTTGGTAGATTTTATTTTCTGCTGTTATTTGTAAAAACAGGTTCCCTGTGCAGACTTGGTGCTGTCAGATGTGGGTGGGTGTCCTGTGGGGCAGCAGGGGATGCTGCAGGATGAGATGGGCACACAGGGATGTGGCAGGGGTGCCAGTGGGGGACAGTGTGGCACCTTGAGGAGGTTACAGGGATCCTGCCATAGGATGGTTGTGTGTCCTGCTCTGGCTGCCACTGGAGGGCCAGGGGATTGGTGTTGGGAGGACAGGCTGTCCCCAAGATGCTGGTCCTGACCTGAACCCTCTGGAGTCCTTCCTGCCACCTTCCATTGGTGCTGTGGCCCAGCTGGGCGTCCTGAGTGCTGGGTGGAGGTGAACAATCGTCCCCAGGCCCTGAAAATTCCCTTTCATTCCTGGCAGATGAGAACAAGGGGCGACACATCTGCAGAGAGGATTCAGAGCTGGCACAAAGCACACACAGAGCTGAGCTGTGCACTGGTGCTGCTGCCAGGCACAGGCTGGTACCACAGCACAGGGCTGAGCCCCAGGCACACCCTGAAAGGCCCTTTGTGACCCTGGCTGCTGCACCCCAACCCTGGCCACAATCCCCCATCCCAGCCTCTCACTCATGGCTGCATCCTACACACAGATGCCTTTGTGACTGTGACTTTGTGACCTGCTGCAGTTGTGCTCTGGTTTGCACCACAATGGAAACCCAGGCCAAAATCCATCAGAAATTCCTCTAATGGAATTAGAGTGGAGTGGGAAGCAGGAGCAACATGAATTTTTGGGGGTTTCCTCAGATGTGGCCACTCCCAAGCTGTGTAAGCAGAAGGGCTCATGTGGCAGTGTCTGGGCTGTGATGCCCTCCCAGGACATGCATCCCATCAAATGCCACATGTCCCACATGGCACTGCAGGTCACCAGCTCTGTTCCCAGCAAAGGCCCATGCCAGAGCTTCTCACATGGCCCCAAGGTCTGTGCAGGAGCTGACCTGGCTCTGGGTGCCCCCTTGCACACAGCTCTGCCCAGCAGCACTGGGGCTTTGCTTTGCTGCCCTGTACCTCCCTGGAATAGAGAGTTTGCTGCTGATGCTGCTCCTTGGGAGCAAATGGGGCTGTAGGTGACCTAGGCTGGGCTCAGGGGTGTGGGCTGGCATGGACACAGGGTCACACCAGGGAGGCAGGAGTGGGCAAATGTCCTGGTGTCTGACAATAACATCAGGCATATTTTTTCTGTTCCAAAGAAATATTGGGACCCTAGAGAACTGCATCTTCTGACTGCTATTTCCCCTCTTGTGTAATTCTTTAGGAAAAACATCCAGGCATGATAACTCCATCCCAGAAATGGAAAAAAATGCACCAGAATTCCCTGCCCAGCTGGTAGCCAGATCTCTGAGGAGGCAGGACACATGATACAGCCTGGCATCTGCAGGGGATGCCCACCAGGCTGAGCTCCTGCTCCTGGAAAGCACCACTCTGGCACTGCCTCCCTCCCAGCCATGCAGATGGGACTGCCAGGATTGCTGAGATCTTTTAAAAGTGCTTTTTGACAGGATTCACTGTGGTTTGACACAGCAGAGAGAAAGGGAATCCACCAGGAATTACCCAGTGCCCCGTGGATGTCTGTTAGACTGCAGTGAGTATGAAAGCAGATGAAATTTTTTTAGGGCTTGGCTGAAACATTCTTTAGGCTCCACTCTCAGCAGTGCTTTGAGCAGAGCTGGCAGCTTTGATCCCTGGAGCAGTTGGGAGCACATGGGCTCCTGAGGCCCTGCAGTGTGAGCAGAGGGCAGGCAGGGACTGTGCTCTGGCAGTGCTGCTGTTGGCTCAGTCACAGCTGCTGTGAGGATTTCTGACAGCACCCAGGCAGAGCTGGGCTTTAGCCAGCTGGTAACTGGGGGGAGAGATGTGTCTTCTGCTGTAACTGGACCAGCACACATTGCAGCCCCACAGCAGAACTTTTAAAACATCACATTCCTTAAAAGACATAAATTTGGAGAAATGTGAGAGCCATCAGTGGCAGCATCTACTGAAGTGTCTGCAGCAGTCCCTGGGCATGCAGAGGGAAATGCAGGTGTGGCTGTTTGGGGATGCTCCTCCCAGCCTGGGGGTCTCTGCAGTCAGGAACCAGCTGTGGGTGCCCCAGCAGGGGCTGTGACCCCTCTAACAGGCAGATCTGTCACCCTCCTGGCCTTTCAGGATCAGCCCTTCTGCAGCCTGATCACAGGCCTGGCTGGAAATGCAGACACATGGTTTTGGTGTGAGTCACAGAGGCTTTGGTGGCTTTTCCCTGCTCTCAACTCCTGGGATCAGCTCCTGGCCCCAGGGAGCAGATCTGCAGCCCTTCACCTGTGGAGAGGGCTTTGTATGAGTGCTGAGCAGGCTCAGGGGAAGTGACTAAGGGTGCCAAGTATTATTCTGGAGCTCTTTCATCTTTTTTGGGTGGTGGAGAGACTGAGCTTGCCAGAGATCCTCAGTGAAGGGGGACCTGCTCCTGTGGGCCTGGACTTGGTGCCTGCCGTGCTCCCTTTCCTATCCCTGAGGCAAGCAGAGCTTCCTGTCTTTCCTGGGAGCACAGAGACTTGCCCAACTTGCTGCTCTCTGCCAGCAGGAGTTCCTCATGTGCCTGGTTTGCCAGGAGGGGTGGGTTTTTAATTAAACTGAGTGTTACAGCTGGGGACATGGACAAATGACAGATAGGAGAACCTTTCCCTGTCAGATGGGAACTGCAGCAGCATTTTTGGTGTGCAGTTGTTGCTCCAGAGGTCACTATGATGGATCCTGGTGCTTCCAGAGGCAGCTGCTCCAGACCGGCTCTCAGCTGGAGTTTGCTCAGGTGTGGCTGTGTCTGGGCCCTGCAGTGTTTGCAGCACCTCCCAGCTCTGCAGCAGGCAGTGACTGTGCAGGACACAGACATCCCCCATCCTCTGATTTGTGACTCTCCTTGTCTTTCCTCTCCCCTCGCCCTGTGTGAGCCTCCTCCCTGGGCTGCAGCTCAGGCATCCCGGCCTCTCCTGGGCTCCCTGCTCACATTCCTGCCACCTTCACCAAGGCTTCTGCACCACCCAAGGCTGTTCCCAGCCTTCAGAAGTGCTGATAATGCCCCACTTAGTACTCAAAGGCTTGCAGAGCCCTGCAGCAGCTGTAAACTGTGGGAGCTGTCTTTTGTGTAGAACAAATGTTATTTTGTTTGGACTAGAAATAGGTTGGAAGCACTGTCAATGAACAGCTTTGGAAATACATCCCAAAACAGTAGGAAGGATCTCAGGGTGCATATCCACAATGGGCACCACCAATGTCCTGCCTGAGAACCCACTGGCTCCAGCACCATGGTTTAAAACAGCTTCAGCATCAGTTCATAACATCAACATAAACCTCTGGTATAACCACAGCCCTGTCATTTGTACTCACTTATCAGTCTGTCTGCAGTATCTCTAATCAGTTATACCATTATTTATTGGTATAAAATTGGCTACCCAGAGCAACTGAAGGCTGCCCAGGGTCAGGAGGAACATTAACACCATTTTCTAACTCTGACTCTGAGGCTCCCCACAGTGAAGGCTGTCAGTGCTATTTGCAGACATCACCGTGCAAGGGGAAGACAATTGCTGCAGGAGAACCACTTCTCCTGGCTGAGTGATTCACCAGCCTGTGTGGGTGCCATTGATCCCCATGGGAGCGGGGGCAGGCGGCCTCACAAACATCATATTCCTGATGGATCACTGCAGTAACGCTGGCAATGCCATAGAGAGGTTCCCCTGCTCCGGGGAAACCTTTTCTCCTAAGAAAATACTCAGAGAGGGTTCAGGACTGCTCATGGCACATTACTGGACCATGCTGTGGGCTTTTCCAGTGGCCCTTGCCACCCTGCATGGAATCCTCTCTTGCCCTGGCAGAGTCTTTGCCACTGCAGCAGCATCAGCTGTGCTGTGCAGAGTGAGGTGAGAACTCATCATATTAACTCAGTACAGGTAGGTGTTCAGGGAGCTCCTAGACCCTCTGTGGTTCCTCACAGGAGTGATCCCACGTAACCTTCCCGGGCGGAGCACCTTAGCCCTGCCCTCACGGCAGCACAGTCTGTGGTGCAGCCCCTGGCTGGGGGCACAGCTGGGCCACTGGGGATGCTCCTCTGTGCCCTTGCACCCTGTGTGTCCTGGTTTTGGCAGCTGGGTCCTGCACCCCTCTGCACCAGCTGGTCTGACACACTCAGAATTTGGCATGAGCCACGGAATAGTCAGTTTGTAATGGAAATGTTGCCTGCAGAACCCTCTTTGTCCCTCAGCAGCACCTGGAATGCCTGTGCCTTACGGTTTGTATGAAAACATAGGTGATAGCTAGGCATGAAAGGCACGATTAAAGATAGAATGATACACAGAGGAACATACACAGGGGCGCAAGCTGAAGAGATTCTCCTTCCCAGCAAATGCTTGTACATGGGGTTTACTGGCTGCCTTTGCAGAGGGGAGGCTTGTAGGAAAAAATTATCTCCTTTTTCCCCAAGCTTAAAAAGCCCGATAAAAATCTGTGTTCATGTGTTATTTATTGCAAAAAAATATTTGTCTGACAATTATAAGCACTGCTAGCATCTCCAATGTGTCTTAAAGCTTAATTACCTGATTGTTTTTGTTAGCAGTGTGATAATTCTCGCCTCAACTGATAATTATCCCATAGCAGCTTATAGCACCTGTGTGCAGCAGCTCTGTGTGCTCAGGAAAGGCCATTTGCTGCCTGTCCTGTGAGCCACCCCCAAGGCATGGCAGGGACTGCAGAACTGCTGTGGGTGGTGATGGACATGAGGAAACCTGGGGAGGAGCAGCTGTGGGACCGGGAGGCAAGCAGCAGTACAGGGGAGACACAAACATTAAGAGTTAAACCAGCCTGAATTCCTCTGCCACAGTGACCCACTCAGAGAGGATTGAAATGCCCATGGGTTGCTGTTCAGGGGTTCCCTGGCAGGGAGAGGAGGTGCTGCTGCTGCTCAGCACAGGGCAGAGAGGGCTGCACCCTCCTCACCCCATTGCAAGGATGCTTTAGCTCACCTGAACCCTGGGGGGACCAGGTGCTCACACAATCCCTGAGCATCTCCGTCTCGGGGCTCCCTTGACAACGGCAAAGCCACAGGAAGGAGGATTTGCCCTCTAATGCCTCTTGTTCCAAAAGGCAGCATGCTACAAGATTCATTACCTCAGACTAGTTTTAGCCCTCCTGTAAAATGCATTTTGTGCCTAATCTTGGTAACACGCCGTCCCCGGGCCAGCCCGGCAGCGCATTCGCTGCCGATGAGTAACGAGAGAAGACTCGCTTGGCAGGCGCATATGGTGCCCTGTTCCTGGAGACGTTTCCAGGCTGTTTTGAGCTTTCTTCAAGTCCCCAGCACTCGTTTTACAAAGCATCCCGCGGCAGGTGAGGTGCCGGCTCTCTGGCTCTGTGGGAGGATGGATGTGCCCAGGGATGAGGGGCAGGATGAGCCTGGGGTCCAGCCCGGGCCCCACGGCCCAGAGGAGCACACGGGGCTGGCAAACCTTCAGGTCTGTCCTCCAGACGGGCCTGGGAGAGCTGTGCCGCACCAGGACACTGCACATTTCTCCTTGTGGGCACATACAGCCCGTTCAAACATGTTTGAGTCTGTCTGCGGAGCGGAGCATCCCTCAGGCTCGGGCCCTCTGCTGACCCCGCGTACAGGAAACCGAACATCTATCTCCCTGTCTCTGCCGAGGGAAGGCAGAAGAAACGTCGCTGCTTAGGGAGAACCTTTGCTGAGCAAGGAAAGCCAAGCTCTCGTGCCCTGCATGGGTTCACAAGGAGGAAGCCGCCCCCGAGGGGCTGCAGAGCAGCAGATCCGGCGTGCCCGGGGCCTGGGCAGCAGCTCCTGCGCTCTGCCCCGAGCCCCCGCTGCCTCCCGGGCCCTCCCCGCCTGCCCCGAGATGATCCCGGCCACAGATTCCTCTGGTTCCCGGTTTGGTGTAGGAGAGGAGGTTCTGGCGTCCGCCTTTCGCTCCCGTCCCCGCTCCGGAATGAGTCACGGGATGACGGAGCCGAGCGAGCAACAGGGGAGAGGCGAACTCGCCTTGTGGCGGTGATTCAGCCCTGCGGGGCGGCGGCAGCGTGAGCACAGCCATTGTCTCTCCCCACCGGCCGATGACAAAAGTGCTCTTGCCCCTCTCATTGTAGAGGAGGAGATATGAACAAAGTGATGTGTAAAACAGTCATGACTGATGTCCCTGCTCCCGGAGCAGCCTCTGGTTGCTGTGCCAGCAGCCGTGGCGTCTCTGCCCCTCTCCTGCCGGGGTCTCTGCCCCTCTCCTGCCGCGGTCTCTGTCGCTGCCCTGCCGGCCCCAGGAGCAGCTCAAGGCACACACGGGCTGGGCTGGCCCGGGCTCAGCAGGGACAGGGCTCGGTCCGTGCGAGCACATGGAGGCAGTGCCACGCCAGCCGCTCCTGCGGAGCCATCAGCAGCTCTGTGTGTGTGTCACCCAGCCCCCTGGAGACGCACCCCAGTGTCCCCTTCACGCAGGGGTTTGGCCACGGCACAGCCACGTCCTGCGAACGGGAGCTGGGATTTGGGCAGCTCTGCAGAATACAGAATCACTGAAATCTGCTAAAACCCCAGTGCTGTGACCAACAGGGAGTGGAGATCCTCTGCCTCTTGTCAAACGAGGTTTGGCATCAGGTGAAACTTAGCAGAAATATGTTCACAACAAATGAGGTAAAGCTAAAACTTAAAGTTTGTATTGTTAAGTTACAAAAAGAGAGAGAGGCTACGAAATTTTTTACAAGGATTTCGTGGCAGAGAGGTTACGAAAATTTTACAAGGATTCAAAAAGTGATTCATTGTATTACGAGAAAATAATATGTGGTGCTCACTACTTCCAGTACAACCCTTCAATCAGGAATTCCTTGACCCAAGTGTCAGTAGGTGTGGGGAGGAGATGCAGGGGTCATGTTTGCAAGCTCCCCTGGACATTCACCCTTCCCTTGGCATGCACTGGGGAGAGGTTCTGCCAGTCTGACTCACTGTTTCCACATACCTTTGACCAACATATGTGTGAAATTTATAGGTTCTTGCATGAGTTATATGTGAACTTTAAACAAATGCTCCAAAGTCTGGCATGGCAAAATTAATATGAAGCTGAACTGGAAAGCCCTAAATCATCTTTTACTGACTTTAGCATTTTCTTCTCCCAGTTATTTATATTTTGCTCATTTTGTACTTGCAACTTAGATGAAGCCCAAGGAGCTGCATGTCAGATTAATGCATGACTGATAGCAGCTTCAGGATATTCAGACAGCAGCAATATGTGTATCACTGACAGTGAATATTCATGGGGATAGATCAGCTTGGAGGATTAAAAGCCACATCCTGGAGGGGTGAATATAATGGAAACAGGAGTAATCAAGTAAATGAAGCAGAAAAGGTGAAGCTTTATTGGCTTTTTATAGTCACTGTTTCAGAGTCTCCTTCAGTTCCTAATTACGGTTGCTGGAAGATAACAGCTATTACAGATCCTGGGCTCTTTGAAGTCCTGAACAATAGAGCACAGGAGGTGCTGCAGGACCTTCTTCATCTTCTCCCCAGTCTACAGCACCCCTGGGTCATGCAAACTGCTGATGGCTGTCCCCACCAGCAGTGCTCCCAGTCACCTTTGATCGCAGCCACCCTTGCAATAGCTTCAAAGAAAAGACTTTATTTTGGTGCAATAAAAATAATTTGTTGCCTGATCATATCAAAACAATCCTGAGGAAGGCAGTGCCTGTATCTGCCTGGGCAGGGAGAAGATGCAGAATGTTCTGGGCAGTGCTGAGATCTCAGCAGGGAACCTTCCCCCTCCTGACCACCTGGTTCAGCATAGTGACAGCAGCACCCCGAGTTTGCCTGGGCCATGGCTGTGTATGAGTGTGAAATAAAGCCTCAGGCTCATTGTCAGATCCAGCAGGCACAGTGAGATGAAGAGCACACAGAAGGTCAGCACTTATCTCTCAATTAAACTTGCAATCTAAAGATTAAAACCAAAATAGCTCATTCATTCAAGTGTGTTTTCCATAATTTCTGGGGACTTACAGATTCCTCCTGTACATAACAAGAGCCATGGATATGTTTAAATTTCTCCATAAGATAAAAGCACCTTTTAACTGTTCGCATGTGGTCTTGCTCTAGTTTCACACCATCAAGATATTAGAACACACAGCCCTGTTTCCACACCCCACATGGGTACAAGCAGATGTTTGGATGCCTTGTCCACTGCCAGCTGATTTCATCTGTTTTGTCCAGGGCTTTGCAGCATCAGTAATAAATTGTTCACTCTGAGCATGGGGTTTTTATGCTTTCCATGTGCAGAAGCCATGGGAAGGATGGAGCTCTCCTTTCCTGTATACCTGGCACCTGCCAGGTGCTGCTCAGGACTTTCTGCAGTGTTTTTGCACAACTCTTCCTCCAGTCCAGGAGACAGCACAAGTGACTTTGCAGAGGGAGAGGCTGCTTTGGTCTCTTTACAGGTGTTCTCTGAATTATGCAGTTCTGAAAGGGAAGGCAAAACCATCCTCTCTTTGGATCACAGAAAATAGGTCAGGAGGAAATTCATGGACCTTCCAATCTGATTGCTTATTATGTCAAGCAATCAGATGATATAATCACCTTCATAAACAGTGGGACTGCACTCTTCTTATGTGGAAGCTGCTGCAGACACCCACTGTTCTGATGGATAGAAACCTTGTTTTAGGAAAAAAAGTATCCAAAATACAGCCCAAGCTTTAATTGTGGCCTGCTGACATCAATTTGTTCCTGTGGCAGCACCAGCCCAGGCAACTGCTCTCACTCCCAACTCATCAGATTCCTGTTAATATGTAATCACTTTTGCTCTCCTCTGCTTCTTTGTAAGTGAGGGTGTGAGGTTAGTGGGGCTTTCTCTGGACTCCTGGCTTGCTGTCTGTGTGCTGGGCTGGCAGCAGCATCATGCCATGCTGTGAGTACCATGGGAGAGGGCTGTGTGACATCTGGGGGTGGCTGTGGGCAATGGGGATGTGGCAAAAGCTTTCTGCCCCCAGAACCAGTGCTTTGTGGCAACTAACATAAGGCTGTCCTTCAAATAGTACCAATGCAGATCTCCTGCATGAGCAAATTCATTTGAGACCTTGTTATTTGATTTATCACCTCTTGTTGTGTCCTGGGCCATGGTAGAAGGCAATTAAACCCCAGTCTTGCTTTCAACTTCAGGCATTTTGGGTTGTCCTTTGACGTTGGAAGAACTCTGAAATAAACTAGGTCTCTGGCTCTCTAGAAAATATCTTCCCTGCTCCAGATTTAGGGAGGGGTTTGGCTGTTTCATGCTGTGAGAGTTACCTGCTTCCTCAGGGTCTCCTAAACCCAGCCATGAGTTGGGAGATTGTACGGCTGACTCTGCCTGCTCTGTGTTCGTCCTGGAAGCTTTGTGAGGCTGAAGGGCTCAGCTCCTTTCTGGGACAGGGCTGCCTCTCCCAGCAGTGCTGGTGTAGCCCCTGTGTCCCAGGGAGCTCAGCACAGGGAATGCAGCCCCCATACTGTTTATGTGCTCTGTGGAATGTGAAACTGTGGGCAGAGCTGTGCTCCAGTGCCAGGGCTGTCCCTGTTCCCTGATCCTGTTCTGCACCTCCCTGGGCCAGCAGGGGCTCATCCTGCCCTGCCCACCCCTGTGCTGCCCCTGTGCCCCCCTGGCCTCCTCCAGTCCCTGCACTGGGGCTGCCCCTGTGTCAGCTCTGCCCCAGCCCTGCTGGGACAGCAGAGGGGTTAGGGAGGTGCAAAACAGCCCAGCCATGGGAGGCACCAATGCCCAGATCTTGGGAACTTCAGGACAATGCAAGCTTTTAGTTGGAATACACTCATTTTCCACTATCCTGACTTAATCCTGTGTTTTACCTAATGATGCTTTCCCAGCCCTCTGATGGGATGCATGTTCATGCTTCTGCTGGCAATCTTTGCTGTTTGACTTGTGATTCAATGTTCTGGCTTCTAGCTGTCCAGAGCAGCTGCTGTTTGGCCTTCCCTGCTCCAGCAAGCTGAACTGCAGGGCTTTTGTTGTGCCTCCTGTGAGATCATCTCCTTGCTCAACAGCCTGTGCTGTTTCCTACACATACCACTGTTGCTTTAGAGAAAATGTAATTTTAAATGTTTCCTTCTCAAGGACTTGGAAGATTTCTAGTTCTGTCCCAGTGTGCTGTGCCCATCTGTGGCACAGCATCACTTTTTGCTCCCATTCACTTGCATGGCCAAAACTCCTGGTGTTAATTACTGATTAGCTGTCACTCCCCACTGCTCCACCTCTCCATCTGGCCCTGGGCTGAGCAGCTTCTCAGGGCTCCCTCCCCCAGGAGCTGGAAGAGGCTGTGTGGATTTTCTTGTGCTACCAGCAAGGCTGTTTTTCTCTGTGTGTGGTTCAGCTTTCCCTGGGCTGTGCAGCACAGAGCTGCTGATGGTGCTGCGAGCTGTCCCTGTGGTCTGGAGCTGCCTGCCATTCTACTGTGTAAGAGGTTTCCTCACATCCTGAGTTTCCCCTGAATTACTCTGAATTTTCCCTGCTCCTGCTACTGTGCCAGGAGCCTCCCTTGCCTGGGCAAGCAAGGGGCTTCCCCCTTGTCCCAGGAAGCAGGACAGTGGTGGCTCACCTGTGTGCTAGGCCTGGCTGTGACCTGTGAATGAGCGGGATAAGGCAGCTCCAGGGTGGAATTTTGCTGGGAGCACACGAGTGAGGGGCTCTGGGCTAGGATGTGTTTTATTGCTGGCCACCCCTTTGGCAGCCCACACTAGTGAGTGTTTCCTTTTTTAAGCCTTTTAATCAAAATCTTTAGATCATTGTGATTTCTCTGCACTCTGTGAACTTATGTTTCAATTTCTGATGAGTCGTAGGCGGCTGGTTTTTGTTGAAGTGTGTGAAAGCTTTCAGATGTTGCAGGTGCTGCTGCCCAGGTGTGAAGCACTGCTCTGTGTTGGTGATGGGGAGCACTGCCCCAACTCTGGGGCTCCATCAGAAATCTGGCTCACAGGAGCAACCAGGCTGACAGCAAGAAGGATGGGAGGACAGAACTGGGGTTCAAAATAACAACAAATTGAAGAATTCTGCAAATCTACACTGCATATCAATGGACTTGTGAAAACATCAACTTTATTCAGATTTTGCTGACATAAGGTGCTGTCAAATGTCTTTTCCTCTTTCTCTCTGCAGTCCTGTATTGCTGTAGGTGCTGTCCTGCAAGCAGAGAACCTGTCCCTGATGGCAGCACAAGAACTCTCTTGAGGATATATTGTAGTGGGTGGCTTGCTGTTTGACCACCATGAGCTGTCACAGGTGTTACCCTCTGCACAGTGTTCAGTTTTGTTCATTTTCCTGCCCTGGTGAAGACCCCCATGTGTCCTGGCACTCTTTTGCCTTTGTTGCAGCTCTCACCCTTCAGAATGCTCTGTTACTTTCAGGTAAGTCATCACCTCCCAGCCCAGTTAATCAGACTCATTAGCTTTGGTCCCCTCCTGCTTTTTCCCACTCTGCTGCTTTAATCCTGCTCTGATCTGACAAGCAAGGCACATGGAAACAGTGGCTAGGATATGCTCTGGAAATAGTTCTGCCCTTTAAAGCCCTTGGTCATGTTTTTTTCTTTGGTCCTGAAATCTTTCCATGCTGCCCACTGTAACCTGCCAGCAGAAACCTTCCCATGGAGACCGTTGGGGCTGACACGACCTGTCCTGGGAACTCAGGGGAAATCCACATTACTTTGGCTGCAGTCAGGGTGCAGGGGAATTGTTACTGCACACAAACCGTGCCATGTGTGCCAGGAGCTCCTCAGCACCCTCCTGGCAGCTCAGACCTTGGCTCCTGGCAAACAGCAGCTCAGGGCCAGAGCAGGGGGTGGCAGAGCATCCCAGGTGGGGCAGGAGGAGAGGCAGCTTCCCTGGAGGAGTGCTGGGTTGGAGCCCTCAAGGGAGCAGCCTGGGAAGGAGGGAGGGCTGAGTGGAGCACTGCACAGAGGCTTAAACTTTACAGGTTTTTAGGATTTTGCAGCTCTGATATTCAGTTGGAGATAAGTGTTCATTCACTTGATATCTTAGAAGCTATTGAGGAAAAGAAATAATATATGAAGTGCTGCTTTGCTTGAAGAATAGGTATTGATGTAATAGTGACAAAATTGTTCTAGCATCAGCTGACATGTGCTAGTTAAAAATCAATGACGTGGAGAATCCAGTGCTGGTGCCTCTGTCACATGTGGCATCCTGTTCCTGCACATTCATTTTTTCCCATGCTTTTGAGTTTTCATTCTCTTCAGTATCTGATGTGTGATGTAGGAAAGAAGGGGGAGAGATGAATAAATCAGAATAATGAGCAACAAATTTTTGTCTACTTGCAGTTCAGAGTTTTGAACAGCCTTTTTGATGAAACCCAGAATGTATGAGTGCTAGCTGTCAGCAAGGAACAGACAATTGCAAAATATTCTTTCCACAGGAAAGGGCCTTGCAGCCTGAGGCAATATTTCCACAGTTTTCCAATGTCTCTGGTCACTTATAACAGGTTTTCTCTGTTTTATGCAGCTGTGGTCTGGCATGCTATATGACAGGGAAAATTTTCAACTTATGGTTTGCAGACACTGGGTTATTAAATAAGTCCTGTGCAGACAGAATAATGGCTGCCTGTGCGGTTTTTCTGGTTTGGCTTTTTTTTTCTCCTCTTCCCTTCCCTGAGTTGGAATAATTTATTTCTCAGAACAGCTCTGAATGTCTTTGCCTTTTCCACATGCAGGATTATGCTGTCCTCTCTGGTGTGTGAAAACATGCAAAGAATCATTCCACCTCCACTCCTAGCGTGCAGGGCAGAGTGGAAAGGCTCCTGGATTTTCAATTCTGCAGAGATTACATAACCAAGTCCTCTAGTCCTTTTTTGGGCCTATTTATGCCTGGGACATTTACCTGCTGTGCTCCTGTCCTAAAAGCAGCCCTACAGAAGCTGGGGTTCCTGTGCTGCAGGCATAAAGAGCAAAGAGCTGCTGCTTCTTGTCCTGGTGGTGGTGTGGGAGCAGGAGCAGTGCCTGGGCTGGATGGGGCTGCTCCAGGCCCTGTGTTCAGAGCTGATGCTGGCAATGTGCACTGTACGGTGCAGGCTTCTGCTTCCTAACACTGAGATTTTATTTTACAACTTGCTGAACAGAGCTAACTCTCCTTCTCTAGGGCTGTAGCCAGCACTAGAGCAGCAGAACACAGATGGATGCAGCCTGGCCGTGGCCTGGTAGGTAGGGCACAGCAGGTATGATTTGTACAACAACAGCCTGCACTGACAATGTTCTTGTGGGGTGTAACTGCAGCCTCAGAAAGGCCTCATCCTACCAAGAAAGAGCCCTAGGCAGTAATGCAGAAATAACAGGTCTGTATTGATCCATAAAAAGGAAGCTCACCTGCCAACAGGCTGGGTTTAGCTTGTGCTTTGCCATGGCAGGAATTTGCTCCTGATATTTCCCTCCCTTGTGTTTGGTTCCTGGATCGCGCCTCAAAGTTGCACAGATGCAATAGTTCAAAAGACTTGTGTGAAAGAAAAATCCAAGGAATGAATAAGGTAGCAGGAACGCCACCAAATTTTTATTCTAAAATTTTTCTTGGGAGTAACTCTCATGCATTCTTAAACTCACAGAACAACCCTGGCTGTCACTGGGGCTGGTGTCTGTCTCTAGAGCTATCTTGAGCCATTTCCCAGGCACTGACCCTCTCCAAGGCCTCGTGTCTTTGCCAGCAGGTTTGGGTTTGAATGGAGGCAGCCCCTACCATCCCTCTCCAGTGCCATATTAATGTACAGTGAATGGCAAAACTGTTCATTAACAGCACTGAAAATTCAAAGCTAAATATCCTGAAGGGTGTCCATTTTCACCTGGTGCTGGAAAGGGATTTTTTTAAATCAACATCAGCGCTGCTTGTCTGGAGTGAAAAAAGAGCAAGTTAATTATTCCTTGCTTGACACAGAACTGGTTTTGCGTGATTTGCAGATTCTGATCCTTGTCTCCTTAATCAGCCTCTTTTCTCTCTCACCACCCACACAAAGCTTCTCTTTCTACCTCCCTCTGGTTCCTGCGTGATTGCACTCCTTACTGCCCCCATTCATGTGCCAGGCTCACAGCCCTGGGGAGAGCATCCCAAAATCCAGGGGCTGCACGGCCACAGGCACTGATGGGCAGCAAGGGCTGTCCTTCCATCAGCACAGCAATGCTGGGAGCTCTGCAGGCAGCACAGCTCTATGGACATAGACAGGCAAAAAAGAAAGGTGACTGACCTGCAGTCCAGAAGGTTCTGTCCAAACTTAGCCCTGGAAAACCTGTCTGACTCCAATAGAGACTGATTTTTGTGAAAAGTCTTTACAACACCTCAGTTGCTCCTCTGTGTGTTCATACCTGGAGGAATGTGATGGTTTCTGCATAAATGTGCAAAGGTACGACAGCAAACAAATTTCAATATGAGTAAGAATAAGATAATATTGTATATGTGGATTTTTGCTGATTTTTTTTTCAGCCAGGAGTTATGCTATTGGCTATGGCTTGGGTAACCCAGAAAAAAGCCCTTGCTGTGGATTGCAAAAACTCGTTTTTTTATGAAGAAGCCATATCAGAGAGAGATAATTCTACAGCTACCTTCTGTACTCAGAACAGCTGAATTAACCTGTTTTACCCACAATATAATGCAGTTCAGCAAATGCATATCATCTGGAAAACAGTTTTAAGATGTGGGCTCATGAGGCCAAATTCCAGGAGCAGGAATGCTGATGGTCTTGTAGCAGGATATTTTGTTGGAAGATCTGTCCCCACCTCTTTGCTTCCCAAAAAAGACGTGTGATCCTTATGGATTTACAATGAAGGAAAACCTTGTTCAGATGCTCTGACTTTTCAGAAGAAACCCTTCTAATCTGGAAGTCAGATGGGAAGGGGGCTGAGGTGGGCAGTAAGCCCCCAAGTGATGCTGCTGTAGGAGTGCAGGTGAACAATCTGCTGCTGCTCTTGGCCCTGCAGAGCCAAGGCTGGATGGGGGAGATGTTTTCTGTGAAAAAGATGAGGTTATGCTCACTATGGGGTGAAGCAAAGTCTTGACTCAGATTTATCTGGTTGGAGTCTGTGCCAGTTGGCTCCATCTCCTAGCCTGGGTCCCCAGCTAGCTTTGTATACCCACTTGGTAGTCTCAAAAAGCATCCACCTTCAGAGATGATAAACCCTCAGCTCCTGCTGGCTTCAAACGTGGTTGTTTTCAGGGTTTTTTTCCTGCTTGGTACACTGACTCATATTTCAAGTATTATTAGCATGTACTTAAAGGGTGTTTTCTAGGTTCTACTTTTAAGATCTGTCCCACTGAACCAGTATGATCCTGTTGTGTTTGTTAAAGTCAACTGGTAGAAAAGTTTTTGCATGTGCTCATGACGTCCTTGGTTTTTCTTTGTGTTTCTGGTGGAGGGTAAATCAGGAAGCTTTTGGTGATTCAACTCAAAGCTGTTCCTCTACCTGTTCCCTTCTCATGTAGATGACAGACCAGAATCAAGCTGTACTGATTATGCCAAGGAATTGCTGCTTCAGACAAAAATTAAAAAGAACTGGGGGTAAAACTTGAAGTTATTAATGTGAATTTACATATGAAAACTTGTTTTTAATAACTTTCCACATCACAAAAATTTTTCACTGGAGAAATAGGTCACTTGAAAAAAATCACCTATTTGAATATTTTTCTGGTTCTCCAGGAGGTTTTGACACTGTGCAAATATTTCAGTGTTAATTCAGCTGGCACTGCAGTGAGTTATAACCATTGCTGAAGTACATACACAAGAAGGGAAATAGAAGAACAAAAATGCTTTGAGATATGCAATTCTGTGAACACAATTACTAGAGGAGACATGAATATAAAGCTAAACTTCTCCATTAAAGCGAGTGTTTATTATTTCTCAAGACTGTTCTTTTACCAAAAAGAACAACCATGTATCATTTTGCTACCCAGATGTTTCCAGAGGTCTCTGTTGAGGTCGTTCCTGCTGAGTGCAAGGCAGGTGCTGCAGGGAATTAATGGGCAGCAGAACAGAGAAAGGCTGTGGGGCTTGCAGGGGAGGATGATGGGCCAGGACAAACCCTTGCTCTGCCCTAAATGCTGCACGTGCATCTCCCCACTGGCTCCTGAAAAGAGCAGCAAATTATCTTCTGAGAAGTGTTTATGTAATTGCTACTCTTAAGTGAAAGAAATCTCATCATGGATTTAGAACCAAAATTGTAATTTCCAGTTCCCCCCTGCCCTAGCCTTCTGAGAGAAAAGCTCAGGCCTGTCTTGGGAGCAGGGGACCAGATTGCTTTGGTTTCTGGCTGTTCTGCAATAATGCTCCTCTTCCCCTCCTCCAGTCCTATCCCCAGGGAGTGCAGATGGAGCAGGTGGGACCCTCCAGCCCTTGATCCATGACAGGCAACAACAAGCACGGTACAGAAATGCAGAGAGGGTGTATTTTTTTCCCTGTGGAAGCCTTTTGGCATGCCTGAGCTCCCCTCTGCCTTCAAGGACTGCTCTGCAGGGTGGGTGCTGCTCTGCAGTAATGGCTGGGACAGGGGCGTCTCTCCTCTGATATGTCCCTGGGTGTACAGTTACCACTTTATCAACACTGCTTGTAGTGTCCCTGTTGGGTTCTTCTGACCCCTACTGCAACCTTTCCAAAATTGTTGTTTGCCAGTTTCACAGAGACTGTGAAGGATGGAGACTGCTAGCCTGCAGGAACTGGGGCTTTACCAAGAGACAGGATTTGGGAGGTAGGAAAGTTGCTCCAGATTGCTGGGTTTATAGACTGTGAACAGCATTCATTTATGGATTTCACTGTGGTTTCATTCTTTTCCTGGGAGAGCTGAAGTTGAGGGGAATCACAGGCGTGGAGAGCTCTGGCAGATGTTGAAAGCTTTGGGGGACACAGCCTGGGGCTGCTGCTTGAGCTGAAGGGCCTGAAGGCCTGCAATGACTGAGGATGAAGTGCCACAGGCACCTACAGGTGGTGACCAGAGCTTCCTCTGCTGAGCTGCCCCACTGCAAGGGCAGAATGTCCTGGTGCTCAGGCCCTGTGGGTCATCTCTCACCAGCCTCATGAGCTGAATGCAGCCTCTCCACTTATGTCCTGTGCCATCAAGAGCTGAGGAAACCTGGTGTGGGCAGCACCAGGGAAGGCTGGGGAAAGCTCAGCTCCCCTCCCTGGGCATGGTGGTGGTGCCAGAATTGCTGCCCAGGCTGGCTGAGCTGCAGACACTGAGAACTCATTGCTGTAGGAGCAGTGCAGGAGTGCTTTGCTCAGCCGGTGTGGCTTTCATCAAGGTAGCAGTACTTGCTGTCCTTGTGGCTGTCTAATAAAGCAGAAGTGCTGATTTTTTCATTGTTTTTACTAGCAGTAAATTGCAGTGTTCAGCCTCTGAAAGGACCAGTGTTGGTAGAGTAAAAACCCAAGGGATTGGTGCTCCTGCTCTCACTGTGGCACTGCTGGGGTGGCTGTAGGACCATGTGGGGACACCCAGAATGGCCCTGCTTAGATCAAATCCCTTTCTGAATATCTGAGGGTTTTTTTGTAGAATTCTGCTTTTCTGCTCATTTCTGTAATTCTGAATTGCAAAGGCACAGTCATGACTGACTGCACTTCTAAATATTGTGATAGCAGAAGTCTTTTCTGCTGCTGGCCTGACACAAAGCACTGCACCACTAGCAGGCAGCAGCAGCTTAAAATGAGCTCTGCAGAATCTCAGGGACGAGGTGATGACTCCAAAGGGAATATAGCTTTAGGATGAGGGCTGGACAGTCTCTATGGCCTCATTAGTTAAACAGTGATGGGGAAGTGGCTGGTGAATATCTGCAGCAAGCTGTGAGGGAAAAGGACTGGGTGGGTAAATGTGTTGGGAAGTCTGGTGTCTGAAGGACACACAGAGATCTCTGCCCAGTTCCCACAGTTGTTTCAAACCAAGGATTTTTAATTTTCTGGCTATGCAATTATCCTTGCTGTGAAGCCTCAGCAATAGATATTTTACCATGTCCCTTGGGAACATTAGTTCATTAGTTAATTAGTTTGCAATTTTAATTAAAATTGTGCTGCTTAATTTCTTTGAACTGTACTGACTTCAGTGGCTTGGTGCCATTATCTCTCAGAACAGAGGGACACACCTGATGCTGGCTGGCTCTCACCATGGCTGTGTGCAGTCCCCAAGGAAAACCAGGAGGTCCAGGCACTTTTAGTGCTTGCAGGCACTGGTGTTTCTGGGAACAGCTCCCTGATCCATGCTCATTTCACCATCTGCACCCAGCCGAGGCACCTTTGGGTCCCATTGCTTTTCCCACTCTTGCTGAAGAGGTCATGGGCTTCCTCAGTGCTGCACAACTCCGGGCTTGTCTCCAGTGGTGAGGAGACAGGGTAGACATGCAAGGGGCAGGATGACAGGCTGAGTTTGTTACATTTCACTGCATGTTGCTGGCTGTGGAGATGGCAGAGAAAGAGACCACATGGGTAGAGAGCCTCCTCTCCACCTGAACTGGCAGTGCGTGGCTGGTACTCAGCCACATCAGTCACAGCCCTTGCTGGAGATTAACAGGGCAGAGATGTATTAAGTGCTCTGCAGAGCCTGAACAATGTAATTACCCTCCAAGTGAGGCAAGAGTTTGTGCCAAGAGATTTTTATCTGCCATGAATGAGCTGGAGGGTGAAGGGCTCCTGGCTTTTATGAAAGGCAGGAAACTCCAACTCTCCAACTACTGCTTTATGAGCCAAGAGATTTGACCACCATGAAGCAATGTCTGTGTCATTAACTTGGCCAGACAGCCAGAATATGTCAGGGCAAGGGTGGTGACTAATACTGCTAGAAATGCTCCTGAGTTACTCTGAGCTGCTGCTCCTGGAGCATCTACTGTCACCAGGGGTCTGTCCTGGCTGCACCAGGGCACCTCTGCCAGCTCAGCTCTCCCTGGCAGTGCTGCAGGTGCTGTGGCCGTACAAGAGCCTTGGCACAGTCTGAAGTGGAGCTCCAGAGGAGAGAGCAGCAGGCAGCAGGAGAGGAGTGGTGTTTCTAGGGAGAGGGAGAGCTTTGCTGGTGTGGGTGTGTTTGACTGCGCCCATTATCCTGCCCTGTCTGCTGCTCCTCACAAGTGAATCCCTTTTCATCTGGAAACGAGTTTGGCTTCTTGCACTGCTGTCCCAGTGCTGGGAGGGCTGCTGTGCACCCCAGCCAGCCTGGCTGCTGCTGCTCCTGGTGGCTGAACTAACTGTTTCCTCTCTGGTGTGTTCTACAGGAGAATGAGGTCTCTCCTGTTGTGTTTTGCAGAACTATCCAGCCATTTAGTCCCTGCTAGAGCAGGCTGGTTTCCTGCTGGTGTGCTCTTTCATGTCTGCTGAAAGAAATCCAGCTCTCCTGAATGTGGGCAGCAAGAGCAGACTTCTCTTGTGCCAGGGAGACAAACCACACATCAGACTTGACAGCAGACCCTTATGGACCTGTGACAGTGATTCCTCTGCAGGCTCATCCTGCCTCTCTCAACACTTGTTTCTGTTGCCTCCCTTGTAGCCAGTTCATTTTTGTTCTTTGTCTTTTAGCAGAAGCATCTTCAGTTTGTTAATCCTCCTTTGATGGCATGTCAGCTGCTTCTCTGAAGTCCAAAGGGATGAGCTCCAAGTCTTCATTTGACTTTCAAAGGAAGAAAGAACAAAGTCCGACAAAATTCCTCCTTGCAAAGTCCACATTTATTGCGACTGTGTTCTTCATTATCTTGTACTATTTCAAAATTTGTTTTAAGATCTGGCTTTCTACTGCAGTTAAACTACCAAGCCTCAACCTTTCCTTATCACTTCTCCCTTCTTAAGATCAGATATTGTTTTGCATTTCCCTAATCGCATCCCAATGTCCCAGATGTGCTCAAACCCTGTTATTTCTGCAGCCTCTTATGTCAGTCCACTCCAGTAAAGAAAACTATGGTTCTTTCCCCCTGAAAATGGGCTGAAAAATGGTGAATTGGTGTTTATCACATTATCCATCTTGCTTCTTAAGTCATATCCAACATTATTGGTTCTATATTGAAAAGTAAGGCAAAGAGTTAACTTGGCCTGGGGCCATCCTGAGATTAGCATTTACCCCATTTTCTCTGTAGAAAGACCCTCCCTCCTCCTTCCTTTGATCTGCTTTTTCTCATGTAGCTGACTAAACTTGTCTGTTTGTGTATTACCTCCTGCGAGGTGTCATTTGGTCTGAGGATTGCCGGAGGTGATAGCCAGATGCTTTTGACCTGCCCTGTGTATTGGTGCCTTTGCTTTTATTCCCTATTCCATTCCATTGGAATTTCTGCATGCTCCAACCCCTCTTCTGAGGGGCTTAAGTGTGCCTTCGGCTGCTGTGCTGCTTCAGACCCTTTACCTCTATTGCATGAGTTACAAGTACCACAGCAGCTTAATAGCTTTTCTTCCACTTTTGGTCTTGAATTCCTCAGCTTAGCTCATCTCTCATTTCCTAGAGATGACCAATTTGCCTTTTGGAATTGGGAATTTCGGACCATATTTCTTAGAGGTTTGTTGTAAATTAGTTTGTGCTCAATTGATGATAATTTATTGTTATCCACAGCCTTTTCACAAGCTCTGCCAGGGAATGCCAGAGCACACAACACCACGCGCGTCTCTGAAGGGCTCCATGTATCCCATGGCACTGCAATCTCCTGTCTCTGTGTCTCTCCGCTCTCCCTTCACTCTGTAATCATCCTCCCTTTGTCTCTGCTTCAGAGGCAGATAAATCTCTGCTCTCCTGCTCACTGGCTGGTGACAGCTTAAGTCCTTGGCTCTTCTGCCTCCATCAGCCCTGCCCCATCAGAGAGGGCTCAGCAGTTCATGGTCCAGCAGCTGGGAGTGGAGCTTAAGGAGGAAAAGGCCCATTCATGCGGATCAGGTGATGGGGCACTCCTACAAAGCCTTGCCTGCAGAACAAAGCGGTTTTGGGGCTTGCCAAGTTGCCTCTAAGGATGTAAAAACCACCTCCTGTGCAATTCCTTCCCTTAACAGAGGGAATTCAAGCCTCCCCATACAGCCATGTGGTGTCTGTGATTATGTGGGCACAGTGCAACCTTAGTGGCTGCTGTGTCCTTGGAGGAGCTGGCAGAGAGGATCACAGATGGTTTTAGCCTCCTTTCTGTCAGCTTTAGCCAAAAATTAATAGCACGCCAGCTACCTCGAACCTGGACAGCCAAAGCCTTCCCTTGTTGCAGTTTGCAGACATTCACATTCTGGTTAATAACATAATTGAGATGTTTCCAGTGATTTAAAAGACTTCTGACTAAGCTCTTGGCATAAAGAGGAAAAAGTGAAAGCCAGAGTCAGGGGGAATCAAGAATTCAACAGAAGCCTTTGAACAGCTTTTGATTTACATATGAATAACATTGATCTGCAGAGGGAATTGTGTCCAGTCATCCCCAACAGAGGCGCCAGGCAGGAGCTGGTTCCATGCTGGGAGTCTCCCCCAGTTCCTACTGGGACTATTTTCTCCACCATGCTTTTGTGGCTGTGCACTTCTCCCTACTCACCCAGGATCTCACACAGATATGAACTCCCTGATCTCAGGGGCAGTGAACCACAGAGCCCAGAGTGACTGTGGTGTGTGGAGCAGGGAGAGATGAACAGTCTGGAGGTCTGAGAGGTGTCACATGCTGATGCAGGAGCAGAGTCAGCAGGCAAGGTGTTCGAGTGCCTGTGCTGGTGGTGGGACAGCCTGGCAGGGACATCTGCTCTGCTGCCAGGCCCTGGGCTGGGGGCTGACCCTGTGACTTGCGTCAGCTCCTTGCGTGGCTTCTTGTCAGTTCTGCTCCTGCAGGTGCTGGGGATGAAGGGTTCTGTGGGTTTTTATTTAGAGGTTTCTTGTCAGTTCTGCTCCTGCAGGTGCTGGGGATGAAGGGTTCTGTGGCTTTTTGCTTGGAGGAGGCACTGGAGCATAACGTGCAGCCCATAAACTGCTTAGAAGCCTCTAAGCTTTACTTACCGCTCCTGGGGTAACCAGCGTCATGTGCCAATCTGACTAATGCTTTTTAAAATGCAGTAGATTAAAGGTGAATGTGTTGTTTTGGATTTAGCATTGGAATGACAGCATTTCTCACTGCTGTTCACATACAGCTCGGCAGGGATGATGAGCACTTCCTCTTCCTGAGCTCTGCCAGTCATCCCTGAACATGACAACAGCAGTTCAGTGATTTCATCCCTGCCCTTTTCACACACATCCATAAACCACACCTGCATGCTGTCACTCAGCTTCATGTGAGAATATAGTAGTAATACTGAATTTTGATATCTAGATGTTCTGGCTTTTTATATTTCTGGGTTTTTTTCTGAATGTCAGCCTGCATAGGTTGATGATCAATCCCTACAGGGGTTCTGCAGCTGTACACTCTCACTCCCAGCTGCAGTAATGTTAGCAATGACTGTAACTGAGGATGAAACTGTACTTCAATTCCCACTGGAGCTGTGCAAGCCCTGTTTGTATCTGGGTGTCACTCCAGATCCCTCTGATTGTGTAGAAGGTAGCAATCCTTGCTTTCAGAATACATCAGGACCCTTCCTACTCACTTGGCTTCTTTCCTGTCTGGTTACTGTTCCCTGTGTTTTACTGCTTCAAAACTTGCCTTTTCCAATTGCTCCAAAATATTTTCAGTACAATAGCTTTTAACTGAACAAGACTTTGATTTGGGTTTTCTTGCTTTGGTTGCACGGAAAAGACGGGAAGTATTTTTACTTATGAGCACTCTACTCTCTGTGCCTGCAGTATTCTGCAGGACATCTCATTCCTGTCTTGCTGGAGCTGGTTCAGACCAACCTTACATTCACAGCAATTTATATTTAATCTGCTGTCCAGATCTGGTGCTTCTGAGCCACTTCAGTCCACGCGCCTCCTTCTCCTTCCTATTTTGGGCTCCTGGGTGCTTTGACGCTTCCTCTGTGTGGCTCAGCCTTCCAAGCTTCAGCTTTGTGAAATCCCCAAGACAGGCAGCTTATGTCACCATCATCCATCAGGGACAGCCACAAAGAAATCTGCAGATCAGGAGAGCTGCTCTTGCCCACATTCCTCTGGAAAGGGACAGTGTAAGTTTAGGGAGAGGGCAGGCATGCTGCAGAGCTTCATGTGTGATGTAATGACATCTGAATCATAGAAAATAATGTAAAACTCATTTGCTACAAACCCCACCTTTGAGTATATAAGTGTTACATAAAGCAATCATTTATTGTGGTGTTAGAATAAAGAACTGCCAGCCATCCTGTACAGGTGTGATGGTTCTTCTGTCAGCAGTAGGAAATGTCTCTGTTCACAGGATGAGGTGAAAGAGAACTGCTGAGCTTGCCTGAGCATATATCCAGGGTATCAAAACCCACAATGTGTCTCCTGCCCTGCTTTGGTGCAGCCTGGATTTATCCTATTCCCCTTTTTTGTCCTTCTGGCAGATCTATTGGAGACTCTAGGTCAGGAGTTGCAGCATTTTCTTTCTCTCACAGTATTTTGGAAGGGTGTCACCTAAAAGGCTGTTTTGCATAGAGGCTGGAAACTTTTGTCCAACTACAAGTGAACTGTCCCTGCCCTGGAGAAAACCTGGGGCACTGTGTCCAGGTCTCAGTCATGCACCCAATGCAGCCTGGCAAGTGGCTCTGCTGCTGGCCTGGCTCAGGTCACTTTTTCACTCAGGTCACCTCTTTCCTGCCAGCACACAGGGACAGGGCTGCTCCTGCAGAAAGATGAGAGACAGCCCAGAGGTTCAGCTGCACCATGGGCTCCTGGGCAGGGCACAGTGGAGCAGCTCCTCTGCCTGCACTGCCCAGACCAGCAGGGACCTGGCCCTTGTGAGAACAAGCTGCCACTGCACAAGATCTGATGGAGTGTAACACCTCCTGCTTCTAATCAAGTAGCTGTTATCTGTCTCTCCAACCCTCCTGGCCCTTACCAGGTGTGCATCCTATTTGTTTCTTAAACAGCTCCATCCCATGCTGTTCAATAATGTGAGAATTTTGTGCTTGAGGAGCTGGATGCGGCACTGCTCTCTTTAATGGCTGTTGTCCTGTGTTGCAAATTAACAGGATTGCACTGGGTTTGTAATCAGCAGCAATTAACTTGCCACAGAGGTTGCAAGAGAAATCTTTTGCCCACATCACAGGCTCCTCTGATCTTTTCCACAGCAGCCAAAGCCACAGTAGCAATGTCTTGCACAGACACACAGAGCATTTTTCTGTGCAGCAGCAGGGCTGGGGTGTCTGCAGGGCTCTGTCCCCAAGCCAAAGTCACCACTGGGAGTGCAGAAGAAGACAGCCCAGAGGTCCTGGTGTGGAGGCCCCTGTGGAGGCAGGGATCTAGCTGCCCAGCCAGCTGCTTGTGCACATAATTGCAGTATCAGTGAGATGGAATTAGATTACATTTATTTCATGATCAGTTATGTTCAAGCTCTTACACAGACATCTTTACTTTGTTAAATTCAAATTAATTAATTGCTTATTCTGGGAAAAGATTAACATCTAAAAGCTACACAAGACTTTCAGGGTAGTGCTTGACTTGCTTCTACAAGGCTTGATCTTGCCAAGTCAAGAATGAAACATTAAGTGCATTCACTACAAGTGAACTGGATGTAGCACCTGAGCCTGTACTAACTTCACACACTTCTTGTAATTGCCTGCTTTGTTTTTGCTGGTGTGCCTGAAGTGTCCTGGATATAAACTGGCCCAGATGGTGGCTGACAAGGACATCTGTGATGTGCCAGAGAAAGGCAGCCAGGAGGCAGTTCCTTTTGGGACAGGACAAGGGGTAATACATTCTATAGCATCTCTTTCCCATGCCAGAAGTGCTTCTGCCAATGAGTATTTCCCTCATCCCTACCTACCCACTGCTGGGAGACAGGTCATGTCCAAGCAGATCTGTGAGAAAATGTCTCCATTTTTACCTTAATTGTCCTGAAATTCCAAGGTCTTAAAGTGCCATAGTTAATTGTCCAGGTAGCTGGAAGAGAGACCCCTTAATCCCTGTTCTCTATATATACTAATTAGAGATGGAGCAGCAAAGCTCTGAAAGAGTCCTGCCAGTGCAGTACCAGCAGTGTATCTCAAAGTAGAGAATGCTGCTCCTGCAGAGGCCAACAGGATACAGTGCATAGGCATCCAAATCAGCCTCTGAACATGGGGCTCAGTACTCAGTGTCTGTACTTTCTGAACAGCTTCTGGGAGTAGATTTTCATGGCTGATCACAGTTTCTGTAGCCTGTTCTCCCTCTCTGCTGTCTTCCTGCCTGTTCCCATATCAGCATAGATATTCTGACAGCCCAGAGACTGGTGTTTTATTTCTGTCATTCCAGTTTTCCCCATGTATTATTAGATCAAGATGGTTGTCTCTGTCTTTTACTTCACTGAAGCTGCTATAATGTAAAAGCAGCACTCACTCCTCACTCCTCTACATGTGTTTATCAGGAAAATTCTCACCCCAGAACAGAGAATAACTTTATGGTCTCTGTGTTTCCTCCACTTTGGTGAGAAGAGATTTTCCACTTTGAAAGTCACAGAGATGGACACGCCCTGGGTCAAATGCCACTGGCTGATTTTCTCTTTAGCACTGATCTCAAAAGGCAATTTGCATCCCTCCACAGGCTTTCCCCAAGCTTTTCATGCTGCCAGGTAGAACAGGCCCCCTGTTTTGTGGGAGTTTTCTTTGGAAAGGGACTGCAGAGTTGTGGTGTGACCCCAGCTCTGCAGCAGATCAGGTTGGGTGAGCATCAGTAAGGATGTCCCACCTCCTGGCACTCAGTGCCATGAGATCCAAAGCAGGATCCAAGCCCCTTGTCCCCAGGTGCCTCTGGGTGACAAAATAAACATGAATTCATTCTGGTTTTCTCACCTCTCTCCTGCTCATGTCAGAGGTGAGACTGAAGCTCTATGAGCAAATGCACCTTGTCCACCACATTCCGTGTTGCATTGGTACTGACTGTTAACTAAAAATAGTCTCCTTTTGAGTGCCATAACAGTAAATGCTATTTAACCCCTCCTTTTCAATTTCTTTTTGGGCTCCAGAATGGGGGAAGAATTTGCTGAAGGAAGAATATAGGGAAAAATATCCACTCTTTTTCTTCAATTTTCTTTTGCCTTGCTGGAAATGAATGACAGGTGAAGCTGTCAATATGACACTCACACACACTCTGAAACAGACTCAGACACAGTTTTACACAATCACACACACTCACTCTTACACACACATTCACACTTTTGATTGCAGCAGGGTCTGCCCTGCTCATACTCCTTGTGTAAAGCCACAAAATCTCACCAAGTCTCTGTTTTACCTCCTTGTTCCTCTCCCCTGAAGGCAAACAACCTTGTGAATTCTTGTGGCTCTTGGGAGAGGTGGGAACTGACCTCCCTGGTGGTGCAGCTGCTTTTCATCCTCCCCTCACCCTCAGCAGAGCTTGGGTCTGTGCTGAGCAGTGCCAGGCAGTGACAACAGCAGCATGGCCCTTCTTGGGCTGGAGGAGTTCACCTGAATATTTAATTGCAGAATTTCACACCACATTCAGACACAGTTAAGCAGGTACAGCTCCTTTGGCTCTGTGGGGTGGGTGTCTTGCTCTGGTTTCAACCTCGGCTGTGCATTTTTAAACATTATTAGAGTTCAGATGAAATTGCTTCCAGCTGCTTGCACAAAGCCTAAATATTGCCAGGGTCCCATATAATGCTCCTTTCCTGCCAGATTGTGGCCTCCTATAGAGAGGTCTTCAAAGACCAGTTTCCACAAAATCAAATTATTTTGGAATATAATTACCTCTCACCCCCTTAAATTTCATGGTGTTCTAAAGGGTTTCCTGTAAGTGGATCCCACTCTTTAAAGGAGCCACGCCATTCTGCAGTGCTGGTGGGAGCCAGCCCTCCCCAGGCTCCCCTGCGTTAGCAATTCTTGCACAGACAGTGCCTAAGTAGCTTGTTATGTGATAAAACATCACTTTTTTTTTCTCCCCAGCACTGCTTGTGCTGATATTCAGCTCCTGCAGGAAACCATATGGCTCCCAGAGTCCTTCCCACATACCTGGAGTGCCCACGCACTCCATGAGTCACATTCACTGTTTGGATGCCCCTTGAGTCATCTGAAAATCTGTGAAATTTCCACCTCTCTTTCCCATGCAATCTCTTGAGAACTTTAGACAGTTATGTATGAGGATTTACATATGTATCTTTTTTTCTAGTCTGTTTTTAGTTTCATGGGTGGTAATACACTGACACTTCTTATTTTGAAGGAAATGGAATCTTGATGAGAGCAGAGCCCTGGCTGCAACTGTCTGGGGATGGGATTAAACTGAAAGAGTGAGACCCTTTTGGAAGAAGGGCTTTAGGAGCAGGAAGTCCAACACACTTGGGTTTCCACCCTTTTTTCTGCTCTGGCAGGGCCATACCTGATCGCTGCTTGACCTTGGGGTGTTTCTGTGTCCAAGGGCAGCTGCAGTGCTGCCTTCAGTGGGATGGGAGGGCTTTGGGGGCCCCTGACAAGACTTGGCAGGACAGAGGGAGCACACTTGGGTCACTCAGGGGGTTCTGGGGGCTGACCCAGGCCGGCAGGGTACAGGGTAGATCTCTGCCTTCCTGCTCCTTCAGCTCCCCAGCTGCAGGGACTCCAGCCTCAGACAAGTCTATCTGCCCTTTAACAATCTCTTGACAAGATGATTTTGCTGCCTCAGGACAGCACAGGTGATGTGTAAACTTTGCCTGTTGCTGTTGCTGACAAAAGTAAAGAAAAGGCAGTTCTTTCTCTTTCCTCTGTGATGGGCCAGCCCTGATGATGCATTATAGCCCAAATTAAAAACAGCAGCCCCAAGGTTTGCTGCAGCAGCATGGAATGATGTAACAGCCTGCCTGGAGCAGCTACTTCTGCAGCTGTAGCCCAAATGCAGGCAGTGTTGGGTGTTTAACAGAATAACCTCACAAGCAGTTGAAGGGGAAGGAATGTGTAGATTGGCTGTTCTGCCATGGAGTGTGTGAGCTGACTGTTTGCACTAAAAGCGTCTATGTCTCCTCATAAGCATTCTGCAACCAAATGGTGATTCTGTGGCCTTATAGAGCCAGAAAAAGTGCCAGAGGTACCTATGAGTGTTTTGTACAGCTGGAAGCAGCAGTGCGAGTTTGTAGAGAACTTCTTGTTGTAATTTAGCTGAGTAAAATTTCCAATAATGTTCATTAGAGCAAACAATCAGGACACTTCACCCTCTGTGAGAGAGGGTGCTGCTTTATTCACCCACCCCAAAATGCTGCTCAGCACAGTCAGGGGTGTTCCTGTTTCTGTACTGTTGAGAATCTTGTGCAACCTGGAAAGCTGCAAACCAAAGCACTGCTAATTTATACCCCTCCCACCCTTCATTCTCACTGGTACTGTTTAAAAAAATTCACTCTGTAGAATAACAAAAGAACCCCATGATATTTTCAAAATAGTAAACCTGAATAACTTGCTATATGGTGTTTAGTCAAGCAATATTGTTAAAATATGAGTTTTAATACTATTTCAGTGAGCTACAAGAGAAGTCTTTACTGGAAGCTGCTTCAGTGCAGAGGGTTCTGGGGTGGTGAGCCCCTGACACAGCACTGCTGTTCTGCCTGCAGATGGGAACTCACCGCTGCACAGGCAGCTGCTGGAAATCCTGACAGCAGTGTGCTAGCTGATAAGAGGAGGAATAAGAAGTTGAATAAGTAGAGACAAAATTTCCTATCTGGATGCATGCTTTTGCACAAACAACAGAAACAACCTGAGTGGTTGTTCTTAGGAAGGTTTGTCTGAAAGGGCTGCTAGAGGGATGAGTACAACAGATCTAAACCCATGCAATGTACCCCTTAGTGAGAAGAAGAAAGTTTAGACGTTGTTTCTGGCAGAATCTGTAGCTGCTTACAGCAAAAGGAATGCTCTGGTGGCTGCCTGTGTCCTAGGGAGCCCCTGGCAGTTCCCAAGGGTCTCTGATGCCTGTCAGCCCTGGGGCAGCTCTGCGTCAGCTGTGTCTGTGTCACCTCAGCACCTGCTCCCTGCCCAGCTGTTCCCAGCTGTGTCTGTGTCACCTCAGTACCTGAGCCCTGCCCAGCTGTTCCCAGCTGTGTCTGTGTCACCTCAGCACCTGCTCCCTGCCCAGCTGTTCCCAGCTCTGTGTCACCTCAGCACCTGCTCCCTGCCCAGCTGTTCCTGTGCCTCAGGGGCACTCCTGAAGCTGCCTCTTGTTCAGCCCAGAGCTTAGCTGATCTTGGCTATTTAGGGGAGCTTGGTCTCCAGCTGAGCCTCTCAGTAGCTCCTAGGGAATGGTGGTGCCTCCTTACAGTTTTCCAGGGTGAAGAGGCCACCAGGAGCAGGAGCTTGAGATAGAAATGATAAGGCTGGGCACTCTGGATCCCTGCTGGCTTGCGCTATTCCATCTACAGAGTAGCAGGGACTTATTTGCTCTTCCCAAATGCCACCTCATCTTTCCTTCTGGCTGAGTGGTGTTCCTCAGACAGTCTGTGGATCTCTGTAGGATGGACTGCTTTTATAAATTTTTGTATGATAAAAGTGCACTAAGAAGCCAAACCTATTGTTTAATGAGCTTGGAGATGACTCCCCAGGTCTGCACAGATATTGAAAAGATTTTAGGGGTCTATAAGATGAAAACCATAGTCCTGGTTTCAATATATACCACTGCTGAAACTGTCATGGACCAAGGCTGATGATTTCACTCTGTGGTGATTATGGAGTGATTTCCCCGGAGTGATTCTCTTCAGCAGAGATGCTTTTGTGAGGCATTGGACTCTGGCAGCCTGGGTCTGAAGTCTGCTTTCCCCTGCAGCCACCAGCAATGAAATGGAGCTGGTCCATGTGTGGGATGGTAAAATCTGCAGGGGAGTGTTATGTTTTCCACATTTTCAAAAGTATTTTCCACCCATCCAAAGAGTTTACTGAAATAACCTGCTGCAAAATTTAAAAAAGCAGCAAGTGTTTGTATTGTGTGGAAAAGTTAAACTTACTGGGAGCTAGACTACATAATTTGCTCACCATAGTGCTTGGGGAGTGACATTTGTGCAGCACAGGGAGGGCTGAGGGCTGGATCCCCTCCTGTCCCTCCCTGGGGTGGCTGTGGCCCTGCATGGGGCAGTGAGGAGCAGGGGAGCTCCTGAATTCCTCCTGACTAAATACAGAAACTCCAAGGAGTTCACCTAAGGAATCAGGTGAGAGCTGAGGTTGCTTTATACTCATGCAACATTGCTTTGATGCCTCCAGCTCTCTGGGCCTGTACATAAAACAAACACAATGGGTATCTAGCAGCTAATTCCAGCCACTGATACAAAACCTAGCGCACCTCAGTTGCTAATTCCTTGAAGGTATGGGCTGCTTCTGATGTAAATATGAGCATGTGGCTTTCTCTGCAGAGACTAGCCACAGAATTTTCATTTTTAGTTACATTTAGCTGAAGCAGACAAAAATAAAATCTGCAGAGGGAAAGATGCATCAGAAATTCACTGGAACTACACTGAAGTTGTACCCTGCATAAATAGCCTTAGCAAACAATAATTAACACAGCCAGCATGTTTCATAGTATTGTTAAAGAGAGTAGAAACAGAGATAATCCCTTCTGAATTGCAATGTAATGCCAAACATAATGATAAGGTTTTCTTTCTTTGGACTGCTAGTTTTGTTTTCCATGATGGAATATCTTCAGAGAGATTAAATGAACTGTTTGCAATGAAACTGAATGCTTCCTCCAGCATGTAATAATCATAACCAAATGAGATTTTAATTAATAATTGAATAAATCCTTAGTGAGTTTTTGAAATAGAAGGCATGCTCTACATCTGCATGATGCCAGGAGATCTGTGAGGATACTGAGCTGTTTCTGATTGGGAAGCTGAGAAGCTGCCTTGAATCCAGACCAGTGATGGTGGACTGAGTTCCTCTCTGAAGCCTACCCTTAGTGCACAGGCCTGGAATTTCCCAGCTGTCCTAAAGCAGAAATGTAAATTCAGCAGCTTTGGTGAGCAGAATACTGTTCTTTGTCAGTAGCTGATTTCTGTTCCATCCTTGATAAGACTGAATATAAAGCAGTAAAAAACCAAGCCCAAACCTATCAGAAGGTTTATCCTGTCCCATTCACCTTGGAGGAGTTTATCTAGTGTTTTGTATGTTAGAGATGTCCTCAGCAATCAGAATAATCCTCGGGACCCCTGACTTTCAACAAGTTGTCTTGAAGCTGCTACAACACTCTCCAAACCACCTACCAGAGGATCCCACAAATGTCAAGAATAAAGGCCCAAGAGAAACTCTTTATGAAAAAGAATGTGTTGGAATGAAGCAAACCCAAAATCTAAATCTTTGTACACCCCCTTCCTTCATTATAGAACAATTTCAACGTAAATGCAGCCCAAATCTGGCTGTGAAATTGACTTTTCTATTTAAATACATGGTCCAGTCTGTGAGTACCTGAGGTGAAAGGCACCAAGCCCCAGGAGATGGAAATGAAAGGACACCAAGTGCTCAGAGAGGAACAATTTACTGTGTTCACCCTATAGTGGTGAAATATAATGTGACTGCATCAAGTCCCACCTTGAAACCAGCTCAGTGACTTGTCTTCACTTTTCTAGTTGGAAGCAGCCCCAAACCTCACTGCTCTTGTCCCAGGAAGTTTTTCTGGGAGTTTTTCTGGGAGACCTTTGTTCTTTTTTGCCCAATAGCCTTACTGACCTGAAGGTACCCTGTGGAAACCCCGGATTTCCTGCTCTGCCACCTTCCAGCCCAAATTCACCTTGGCTGAACACAGATGGCCATGGTTATGTACTACAGCTCTATCTATTGTAAATCTCACTGCTGAGGGCCCTGTCAATTATCTTCCCCTTTCATGGCCTTAGGAAGGACACACAGTTGTCCTTTGTTGACTGTTTTTGTTTCTTGCCTCTCTCTCCTGCCTGGTATGACTTTGATCTCTACACTATTCCAGCTTCACAGTGTTTCTTTTTGCTGTAGTTTTTCATGTTATCCCATGCTTCTTCTATAAGCCTGTCTCTGTGAAGTATAAAATATTTACTGGTGAAAGAAAAAGGAAAATATTTTACCTCTTAGTCCACATAGTCTCTGCATCCATTTAAAGAAACTTTTCTGATTTCAGCATTAAGCAAATACATAAATAGAAACCATTCCAGGACAGAGGCCTGCACACCACCAAGTTAATGTTTTATTTGGCCACATTTCCAGATTATCAGGAAAATGAGACATGAATTGCAAGCATACACCTGTCTTCCAGCTTTTCTTGTCCTTATGAGTCAGTTTTGGTATCAGACAGACTCATTACCCAAAGCTCTCTGCTGTTGCAGGGGGGCAGTTCTGAGCAGGAGTGGGGTACAGCCTCTGGTGGTATCACTTCTTACCTTCAAAAAATCATAGTTATGTTAATTGGAAGATTTTTTCCCCCAGTAATGAAAATCTGAAATTAGGAAGGTTTTGATGGATTGATTCCAGAAATGCTGTATTTTGAGGACAAAAAGCAAATAAAAGGAATAGAAGCACTGGAATATCAATAGTAAACAGCCTTAGAGTGCATGTTGTCTCTGAGTGTGCATGTTTCATTATTGCAGCCAGGTTCCCTGTAGCTTTCTGGAGCATCTAGCTGCAGCCTTAGACCCATCTGGAGAAGTCAGCTGTCCATGCAGCTTTGCCAGCAGCAGCAGCAGAACACTCAGGGTAGTTCTGATTCTGGGAATCTAGTGTAAGCTCTTTGGGAACTTACAACCAGCAAATGTAAAAATTTTCATTGACCTCAATTTGCAACAGTGTTTGATCAAGAAATTGGGGCAAGATAAGTGATATAGAAGCAACAAAGCTTAAATGAGTTATCTATTGCAAAGAATTTACTGAAAGGACAAACATGAATCTGCTTGTAAGCCAGTAACAAGATTTTGAATTCTGATGACTTCTTTTGGAGTTGGTAAGAGTTGGCACAGAGGCCTTTTGTGAAAAAAGGGCAGGATTACAAAGACATTCTTTACCTAAACACATATCAAAATATGTCAGAAAAGCTGTGTGGACACTGCAGGATCTCAGCACTACTGAATGCTCACTCCTGGAGTGAAGGGCAGGATCCATTAACTGTGGGCAACCCCTGCAGCCCCTAGGTCCTCTTTATCATCAGATCCATGCAAGCTGGACAGTTTCCCAGGTTTTTCCACTGTTCCAGCTCTGCAGTTGTTCAGTGGGACGCTGGGGGATTCACCCCTCAGCTTCAGTCACTGGCAGCCTCTCCCTTTAATTATTCATAAAATTCTAAACAAAGCTAATTTTTTCTCTTGAATTTTCCAGCTGCATTCCATTTTAACACCACTCTTTTCCTTCACATATCTGTGGTACATACTTGCTTTTATCCTCCCAAAGCTTCTACACAAACAAGGAGAAAAAATCCCATTAAAGGGAAGGTGTGCCTGATAATTCAATTACCTGCTCACCACCAGTGAGCCAGGAGGGCCAATTTATGCTGACTCCAGTAACTTCTGCTCTCAAGTGATCTCTGCAGAAAACTTCCACAACCTCAAGGAGCAGGGAGTGTGGCAGGGCAGGAGATGGGAGCTTGGGCCCTGTGCACCCATAGCCCAGCTTGTAGCCAGTGACAGGGACAGTGACACAGATGGAGGCAAGATCTGTGAAGGGCAAGCCAGCAGCCTGCTGCTAATCATCCTCAGATATGGATTTCTCCAGTTATTGGGTGAGCTCAAATGTAGGTGTTAGGAAGAAGGAATTTTAAACAAGTTTAGCTGTCTGTCATTCCAGGAGAGAGAGGGGTTACTATAAACTCCATGTGTTTCTGCAGTGCTCAGAAATACTCAGTGTTTGGTGTGAAGTAGAACGTCTTAATACACTGCAACAAAACAGTTTATTTGGAGAGTGACTTTTAGCTTTTGAAACAAGGCACTTTCTGACAAGTATGATTTTGATTCCTATAAAAATCACTGCCAAACTCCCCTTCTATTTTCCCCACCCACCTAATCTAGGTGGTACATGTGTCTGTAATCCCAAAACACAAAGACTTTTTGTCTTTTCAGGTGCACAAATGATGGGCAATGTGGTGGGAGCAAAGCACGTATTTCTCACCCTTGTGCAAGAGGCACAAGGCTGGGCACAGTCCCTTTCTTCCTGCCACAAACATCCCATTGTTTGGGGTGGGAAAACAAAAGTGTCTTGATGTGATATGCTGTGATGTTATTTTGCTGGGCCGCTGGATCCCGTGGTTCAGGCACACAGTTTGTACACCAGGGGTGGTGAAAATCAGCAGGGTAAACCAAGCCATGGATAGCAGCCCTGTTTCAAGGCATGCTGGCGACAGTGCCACAGAAATTAAAAAAAGAGCAGGTTATTTACTCTATTTCCATAGAAAGGGCTTCTGCCCTTTCTGGGAGAAGGTGCCACTTTACATAGCCTGTGTCTGAATCCCACGGTGAGGTTTAATCGCCCTTTCTTGTGCTTTGTCTGGAGTGCCTCGCTATTTTGGGGGCATCTCTTACACTTTCATAGGATGTAAGGATTTTAATTTATTTTTAGTAGCTGTTGTTTTAATTAGGTAATGCGATCATACAAAAATCCACAAATTTACTTTCTTAACACTCTCCTTAGCACTTGGTAAGGTAAACCCCACAGCAACTGCTGCCTTCCTCCCAGGAAAACACTTCTCAAGGGCTCTAACATGCTCTTTGAAGGTTTATTTCTTGCATCAGGTTTTCACACAGACAAAGTCACTTCATACAACACACCAACCTCTCTGCTTAATTTGACTGGGAAAGTTAAAATAGGCAGGTTATATAATGATGTTTATCTTTACATCAGGAAGTCAACTAAGAAGCTGTTAAGCTGATATTATATAACACAGTCCTGATTATAGAAAGTGTGGAGGAAAATGGTCTAGGTTTATGCATGTTATATTGACAGTAATTGTTAACAATTGTAATTATTATTGTTTTGTATGCTTTTGTTTTTGATGTTTTGCAGCCTTCCAGAAGGCGTTGGAGCATTAGCAGCCAGGCTCTGAATTTTAATTGTTTATAAGAATTGTAATTACACTCTTCTATACATTAGGTACCTATATTTAAATAAAACATTCTAAATAAGGAAATAGAACTCTCATATGTATTATGATGCTCTGGTTCCTGAGGTTGCTGGAGTAGTAAAAGTCATTCTTATTGTAGGATTGTGAGCTGTCCCAAACACAACAGATAAATTTTATTATGAGAGCAAAAGAAAGAAGAGCTTGCTGTATACACGTGGCATACAATCCCTAATTGACCAAGAGCTCAAACAACATCAGCACCCACAAACTGCACAATGATAGGGGGAAAAATAGTCTGTTAGACAAAAAGAAGTCCAGTTTTCTCTTACTCTCCCTGTAAACAGGAACACGTTCATCTACTAGCCATGCCCAGCTGGGCTCTCTAATGCTGAGAATAAAGATATCCTTGTGTTCTGATGGAGATCAAATTAACCTAAGACAAGTTTCAGTTATGAGGACAAACTGGATACACAGTTCACAAATGAAAATTATGAAGATTGTATTACTGGGGAAACGGACTTCTCTGTATTAAAAATAAAAATTAAAATTAAATAAACAGAGATGTGTAAGAGGATCCCATAAGAATTCCATTGAGTAGGCTTAATTAAATTTGCTGAACAGTTTTTTTTTTTAAATAAAATTTTGATTTTAAAAACTGAAGATCAGATCCTTCCCCATGTAACAGGCAGTAACTTATTTTACCTTATTTTACCCATGAGAGTGAAGCTGATAGACAGAAGTGAGCCGGTATTTCAGCTGTTAGCAGTACCTATGACAGGCATGTGGCTCATTGGGTTGTGGAACAGAGTAGCTTCAGTCTTTAGTGGCCTCATGAAAATTTTCCATATATAATAGCTTTTGCAGGGAAAAAAGGACACTTCACCATTCCATGTTTTCATTCAAGCAGAATGCTCCTACAAGAAGTTGTTTGCATCTCTTATCACCCACAAAATTACAGATGATAAGGAAAAGGTGCTCTTCTGAAAAGACAGCTATGGAAGGTGAGGCTGTGGCACACGACCCAAATTTATCAGACATCAGAGAATCCAGAGGAGTGGAGGCATAATGAGCAAGCTGACTTCACTCAGGCTTCATTCCTGTTAAACAGGGGAAATGAGGCTTCATTAGTTTCACTGCTTCCCCAGTTAGCTGTGAAGCATTGCACTGAGTTTGCAGGGAAGGGAAAGCTTTTCTGCAGCTGCCAGAGATCCTTTCATGAGCATCAACTCCCAGTTCTGAATGAATAAGGGAAATCATCTACTTTGTGTGGTGACTGCTAGTAGTATATGGTGACTTTGGACACTGACAATTAAGAGAGCACCAATTTTAATGTTCTTGTGTTCTCTTTCATTAGTAAGCCCAACATAAAAAAAAAAGTCTTGAGTTTTACTCATTATTCTTCAACAGTTAGCATTTCTTTTTACTAAAATTAATACTATAATTATAGTATTCTAGAAATATTCCACCTTATACACCAGTGTCCATCTTTAATTATGAACAGATGTACCTGCATTTATTTAGTAATCTGTTCCACCTTGTGTTGTAATGGAATTTGTCTCAGCTTGCAACTACTGTACTTTTTTGGCCATACTAATATCTGTAAATTCTTGCCATGTGATGATGTCTGCAGTCCTTTTTTCCTTGGTGTTCTTGTGTTGATTGACATTGTGTGTGAATCCAGGGAATGTTTTTTGAAGTCTCCTGTTCTGAGTTCATTATCCCTCTGCAGTTACTGTGTGGGCCATCATCTGCCCCACATCCACTGCCATTGCCAGTTTGAGAAATCCACGTTGTCAGCTGGTTCCAGTGGGATTTAGGCGTTCACCAGGTACTGGCATGAAGTAAAACCCCTCCATGTCCTGCTGCCCTGCCTGTGGCCAAAGTGTGACTGCCCCAAAACAAGAACCCTGACAGCATTCTTGCTCCCTGTGGTGTGGTGCCAGCTGGCCAGGTGATGTTTCTAAAGCAGAAAGAGCCATTTTCAGAGTGGCAGCTGGAGTGCTTTGCGGAGTAGGAGCTGCTGTAGGATCAGGTACAAATCTGTGGCAGGGCTCACTACTGTGATCACTTGCCAGAGCAGGCAGCTGCCAACAAGTTCTGGCATAGTTTCCCAAAGTGGGAAAACATCTTTCCTGTTTCACTACAGTTTATGAAACTGGGGTTCTGAGGCTCTGACACAAAGCTGCTTTTCCCCCATGTGCAAATGGCATGGGCTAGGATCAGGTGGCTGTTACAGAAGGTTTTCCAGGGGAAAAGCTTGTGCTGTGCTGGCCTCCCTGCTGCCAAGAGCTGCCTGCTCCTGTATCACACAGCCCCCTGAGCAGTACGTGTGCTGCAAGGAGCTGCCTGTCCCTGCCAGAGACCAGCCCAGCAGAACACCCCAGACATGCTCCTGGCAGCAGCTGCAAAGGGGATTTTACAGGGAAATCTGAGGGCAGTGAGAAAGGGCCACTGGTCACATCCTCACATGCATCTGAGGACTGAAATGGGCTGCTGCCTTGTGGAATTGTGCTGGAGTTCCTCTGCCAAGGGTCATTTTGGAGCACAGCCAGGGCGTGTTAAGCACAGTGTAAAGCTGACTTCTACACTGACCACATCAGTCGCAATTTAAGTACAAGCTTTTCTGTATGCTGCCTGTAGTGGTTTGATTTAAATGATATTGTTCAAGTTGTGGCACAAATGATGCTCTGCTTCACACTCAGTTTTCCCTTCCTCCAAGGGAGCTACACAATTTCCTGAAAGCTGGAGCCTGAAAAAGATGATGTGTAACACAGGACAGTTTTGCAACACTGGCTCTAGCTGCAATGTTGCTAGTAAAAAAGTCATTTGCCATTCATGGGATATTTTCTATTTGTGCTGGAATTTCAAGCCCACTTTTCATACTGAAGTTTAATTCTGTGCTTTCTGGTTCAACTGCTTTCAATCAGCAAATACACTCCTAGAACAGAAACAGAAGTGCCAGGAACCAACATCGTTCTCTGAGGTACAATAAAGCTCACCTAATTGCTTCCTGACTTGCTGATCCATCACCCTGAGCCCCTCTTTGATGTTTTCTTTTTTTTTTTTTTCCTAGAGCATTAGTAACAAGTGAGAAATGCTGTCTCAGGGTGTTATATATGGGATTATTTCTCTATCCCCAACACAGTGACCGTATGTAATGGGATTATCTCTTATTTAAAATAAAAAAAGACTTGGAAACATCAAATACTGTGTATGAAAAAGTAGTTTCTTTATGGTGGTTCCTTTAATAGTAAAAAAAACCAAAACAACATTTTATTTTTTGTTTTGTAATAATACATTTTTGTCAGTCAGCAAAACCAACCAAAATGCTGCAGATGTTTCTTTTCTGCTAGCTAAATTTAGATTGTTCTCCTCTCCCTCTGTATATATATTCCTCTGACATCAAGAGGGCTATTGCCCCTTTACAGCACATTTATTGCTGTTGTAAACACTGAAAACTGATGAGGCCAGATGATGGAGGCTTCTGCCAATGTCCCTTCTTAGCCTGCTTTCATTTCAAAATATCTGAACTGGTACCAGCTGGTGCCAAAATTCTGAGATATGAAAATACAACAAGAAAGGAGAAAAATGGGCAATATGTGTGAGCACTAAATGTGTGTTCTGCTTGCTTCAATGAGATGTGTGAGCACTTTCACAGTACACAGCTCTGGGAGCAGGAGAAACTCCTGGCACAAATCAAAGAACAAAACACAGGACTATTGGGAAGGGAAAAGAGAGAGGCCTTTTCTAGATCTGGGTTAGATCTGTCATGGTGTAAGTTTTCTTTAGATTAGGTCTTTGCCAAAGAGAAACCTGGTTCTGATTTTTAGACTTCAAATTTGTGAAAGTTGCCAGAGACTCATTTTAGATTCTGTGGATAAGTTCTTGAACTTTTCCAGTTGTGCTTAAATCTAAAAAGTGTAAATAGAAATGTGAGCTTGGATCAAAAAAAAAAAAAAAAAAAAAAAAAAAAGAAAAGAAAAAAAATCATATCAGCAGTATTTGCCTTGAACTTTCAAGTCTCTTTCTGCCTCTCATACGTGTATACATACAGGGATTGAAGTGTATCAGATCACAGGCTCTGTCCATGTGATTGAGAGATAAGTTAACATTCTTAGAGTTACCTCTACATCCACCAGCTTTAACATACATTTCCTTTTGATGGGTATATAGAATATGCTGCAAAGACCGTTTAGCTCACACATTTCTATGCTCTGTTAGCTCTTTGCCACCTTACAAAGAAACAAGCTGTTTTGCCTTTGGAGGTAACTCCTTGCCATTTTCATGTCAGTTTTGAGAAAGTAACTATCATGATTCTGACCAGTGCCCGATGTCAGCCTATACAGCCCATTTCTGAAACTTTCCAGGAAGCAAGGCTTTTCATGCTTTCACCCATGACCTTATGCTCTCTGTTAACTGAGGCAAAGCTATTTCTTTATCTTTCTTCGAGTCCTTCCTCCTCATCCTAGTCTTCACCAGGATAACTGAGGGGAAAAACCCCAGCAACAGGTGGGTGCCAGTGCTCCGTGTTATTGTGGAGGAGCCGGCAGGGTCTGCGCGGTATCTCTGTCCTCCCGTGTGTCCCTTGCCCTGACCGAACGCGGCTCCGGGCTCCCGGGCACGGCTCTGCCCGCGCTTCTGCAGGGCAGGACCGCTCCGTGCCCGGCACTCCCACGGCACCGTCACTCCTTTGGTGCGAGTTTGCCCAGAAACTCCCGCGGTGGAACCGGGACAAGCGGTACCGCAGGTACCGGCACACCTGGAGCCGCCCCGCCCTCCCTCAGCCCACGCCGGGCACTGCCAGCTGCGTGCCGGGGACGGTGGCGATCGGCTGCGGGGAGGCTCGGTGCGGGTTCCGCCGTGCCGGTTCCTATCACGTTCCCGGTACCGGTGTCCGGCGCTGGGCCCGGCGGCGCGGGCGCGGCGGGCGGGGCGGGGCGGGGCGGCCCCTTTAAGGCGGGGAGCGCTCACCTGCCTCCTCCCCCCCCCCGCCAAGGTACCGGCCCCGCGCCGGGCCCTGATTGGGCGCCCGCCGGGCCCGGTCACGTGGGGGGGGCGCGCTCCCCCAGCCTCCAGGCCGCCATTTTGGCTGGAAAGTTTGGAATTTCCGAGCAGTGCGGGCGGGAGGCGGCGGGAGCGCCCCAGCCCCGTCCGGCCCGGCCCCGGCCCGCCGCGCCGCCTGCACCGCGCTGTCCCGCCCGCCCGCCCGCTCCGAACCGGCGCCGCCCGGCCCGGCTTGCCCCGCGTCGCGCCGAGGCGCCGCGGCGGCGCCGGCGGGAGCCCCGCGCGGAGCCGCTCGCTCGCCGGGCGGCGGGGTCGGTCCGGCGGGGCGGCCGCCGCCCCCCCGCGCCCGGCCGGCAGGGGGCGCCGCCCCCCGCGCTGCCCCGGGTCGCGCTCCCGGCCCGCGCGGCGGAGCCCCGGGGCAGCCCCGGGCGGGGGCGCGGGCGCGATGCCCGTCAGGAAGCAAGGTGAGCGCCGCACGGCCGCGAACGGAGCCCGGGAGCCGCCGGCTGACAGCCGCCTGCCTGCCGCGGCGGGACGGGCGGGGGGGCGCCGGCGGGAGCCGCGGGGCTGTGGGCGCACTCAGGGCTCCGTCCCGCCCGCGCTCTCCCGGCTGCGAACAAAGGAGCCGCCGCCGCGTCGGGGCGGTCCCGGCCCCGGGGGCTTGTTGCATCCCGGTGCTGTGCCCGGTGCGCCCCGGTCAGCCGTGTGTCTGCTCTCCGCTTGCAGATACCCAGCGAGCCCTGCGCCTCCTGGAGGAATACCGCTCCAAGCTGAGCCAGGCGGAGGATCGGCAGCTGCGGAACTCCATCGAGCGTGTCATCAGTATCTTCCAAAGTAACCTTTTCCAGGCTTTGATAGGTAAAGCTCGGCTTCTTTCAGTTCGTGCGCAAGCCGGTCGGTTCTTGCCGATGCTGTCACTTGTGGTGTTAAGAGCAAAAGGTGTTTCGCCCGTGAGTTAGAAGCCATGTGCTTCTTGTTGTGTTTTTGTTTTGCATAGTAACACACGTGTTGTTACAGATCAACAGTTCACTTGTTACACGTACTTTCTTTATTTGAGGCTTTTAACTGGTCCAAACTGCTTAAAACTGTGGAGTAGTTTTTAATTGTGAGATGTCCTAGATTTCTTTAGATTGTTTCTCCATGCATCTTTGTTCACCTGATAAATTTCTAAGGAGGGTGGGGTTTTTTCTGTCTGTATGTAACAGGTTAGTGAATTACTTGAAATATGTTTAGTATAAGAAATCAGGCAATTCCTGTTGAAGAGTCTCTAAAAACATCACAAAGTGTATAACTGAAGTGCAGATTCAACCTAAAGTAAATGAGAAGAAGCCTCTAATGCTTCAGGGAGTACTACAGTCATCTCTTCTCCTTTGTTGCATATTAAAGTACTGTGAAAGCACTATTAAATCTCAGTTTACTGTCCTTATAGTGCTTGACTTGATATGTTCCCATAAGTTCTTAGAAGCACTCACATGTAATTTTGAATTTCCTGCTGGTCTCTTTGGAAAAAAACCCTGAGCATAAATAGAACTTGCAGAATCCTGTCTTTATTTGGAAACTTCTGCAGAGCAACAGTGAGAAGTGGTTTCTTCTTGATTGATTGTCCCTATCTTTATGACAGCTACTGTTAGTTTACCCTCAAGAATAAAATTTCTTCTGCATCCTTGTCTTTTAATAGTAACCAGTGTCTGAATTGGGCTAATGGCAAACATTGTAGCTATATTTGTTACTGCACTTACTACATGGTTACTGTGCCAGGGTGCACATCTTCCTTCTCAGGACTGCAGCTTCTTTGAACCTCTGTTGTGGTGGAAGCAAAACATAAACATGCATTGCTACTGAATGCTTTCTTCTGGAGTATTTATTTCATCTTGTGTAGATTTTCAGAAGACAGTAGTTGTGCTGGTTTCTTTTCTTAACATGTAACTTCATGAAGGGTAGTTGTGAAAATAGGTCACTTAAAAGACTTTTCCTTATGGGAACTGTGCATTTCCCTTCACTACACAGCTGATGCTCATCAACTCCATGATGAGAAGCTAAACATAATCCTTATGGGGCATGTGTGAACGGATTCACTCTTTGGCACATCAGAATGTTGAAATTTTGTGTCAAATATTTAATGTGCAGCAGGAGCAGCAGAGCTTTTTATTTTCACCCAGAAAACTTCAGTGTTGACTGCCATTTTTCTTGTTCTGGCTGTGTGTATGTGTGAGTTTTTTTATTTTAAAACTCTACAAGGTCCATGCAGTACTCTGTTTGTCCCCTTCATTGTAAAAATACCCATCTGTTTGCCTTTGATATTCAAACTGCAAGGTGTAGTTTCTCCTCATATCCACATATGAATCTTCATTGTTGATAACTCTACAGCTAGTAGTAGTAGCAGTGGACTTGAAGGAGCAGGCAGCTCCTGAGTGCTGGCTTTGTTCTGCAGGAGCAGAAAGGAGGAGTGTGTTGTTGCCTGGCTGGGCTGTGTGACCTGTTTTCTGGGCTTGGGAGAAGCTGCACATTGCAGCCACAGGACCCTTGTTCTTGTTGAGTTCAGTTCATCTGTGCATGCACAGCAGGTGCTTCTTGGGCATGTTGCATTAACTTTGCATTTCCTGGGTCCCTGTGTGATGGTTTATTGGTTCCATACATATGTTCCCAAACCATCTGGCAGAAGGTTGGTACTTGCCAAGCCATTTATGCTGTCAACTTGGGTGTTTCTCCTTTAACCTGCTACTTTCTGTGCAAATGTCAGGGGAGTTCTTGTTCCTGGCAGCTGCTCCTGGCCGCTGTTTTCCTGGAAGCCCCTTCTTCTGTGGTGTGATTGCTGCACGGTGGGGGTAAGGATGGGGACACTCCCTGCAAAGATGTCATCTGGAGCATGGCTGCAGTTACTGGGAAGGCCTTGAGCTGGCTCCTGCTTGTCTTGTGTCCATGAAGATCTGGGGGAAGGCTGGATGAAGTGTTCAGTTGTGCTGGGGGTTAGACTTACCTGGAATTCTCTCTTGGTCATTGCTTTATGGCTGAATTTAAAGTGTGCATTTTATAGAAGTTGTGATGTGCTCCCAAATGAAATAGCCAATGCTGTTCTGGCAGCAAGTTTCAGGCTCAACTATACCAAGTTATTGCTCTTATAGATGCTTCTTCCAGAAGGTGTGCTACTTTTAGTTTCTGGTTTGGGTCCTTTTTTTTTTTTTTAATTTAAGTTGAACAACACTAAAAAAATCCTCACCAAACTTCATCCATTTATTTTCTGCTTTTTCTGCCAAGTTACTGCACTATATCCAAGACTTGTTTGCCCATAGTAGGTAGGTTTGTGAAGGTTGTAGTCAGGATCTGCTGTCAACTTCATGTATCTTTTTTAGTATAATTTTTGACTTGGCAATCAAATGCTGTTCTTTCAAGCAGTAAATAGCATTATGCACAGAAATACATCTTCGAGTTTATAATGGAGGAAATTAAATATTCCTGAAAACTACAGATTTTAATAGTGTTTCATATTTTTAGATATTAAAAGGTTTTAGAAACTAAATAAGATTTAGAAATTGAAAGGGTACTTTTTTATGATGTCTATTTGGATACTAAAGAATAAGTAATATTAATTTTTCATTTGAAACTTTGTTATCCTCTCCTTTTAGTCCTCTCAATAAAGTTTTAGTTTAGCAATCTACAAGCTTGACCTTGTTCTTGAATTATGGCTTTAAATGGTTTGAATTAGATCAGTAACCAAGCAGTGTGAACAGCCAGTAACATTGCAAGTGTTACATTTTAAATGATGTACCTGCAAGAACTTTGAATCTGTAACAAAAGTTGTAACCACATGTGACCTCCTAAAACAGTCCCTGAAAAAGCCCATTTTCATATTTTCTATCTTCCATAATGTGGCATTTTCCATTGCTTCAACCAGCTATGTGTAATAATGTGTAGAACCTTAATTAAATGAATACCAAGGGCCTGCAATTGACATCACCTTGAGAATTGTGTCAGTTTCGAGTCAATTTCCTTTAGTACAGGCTCAAAAATGTGTGGTATCTTTTCTAGTTGTTGATTTCTTGTTTTCAGTTAAAACAGCTTGTTCCCAATATTCTCATCATTGGTGAGCCAAATTATGAAGACACCAAAGGAAAATATCCATTTATAGAACCATGGGGTAGACTTATTTCACTTTGGTAAGGTATTTGATATTTATCTTCAAATAGGGAGATAATTATTCTGCAGGTGAGTTCTCTCAGCTTAGGAACTCTTTTACCTTTTCAGAAGCTACAGGTTCTTGAAAAGGTACAGATATATTTATCTTTTTGAAAATACAGGAAGAAAAACCCTTGCATCCAAAAGTAACACTTCTGACAGAAAAGCATATGAGGCAGACTTCTGTTTATACACATAATATTTTTGCTTAATTAAGATCTGCTTTTAATGGGTGTCATACTGAGGTTTACCATATTAAAATAGACTTCTAAAATTAAAAATATTACAGCTATAGCTAGAGACATAAGGTTGTTTGCTACTTCAGAAGCATTCATTTTCTTGACAAGAACTAACTCCATGTGCACTGGTGCCAGAAAAAGGGAATTCTAGAGAATCTCTACATATGCTGGTAATGCAGTTGGTTGTGCTACCCTTCTTGCCTAAAGTAGGGTGGTTATCTATCTGTCTGTCTGTCTGTCTATCTATCTATCTATCTATCTATCTAATTTTGTAGCTGTGCATATACAGGCTTTTTGGTATAAGATGGTAAATCTGACCAGGGAAGGTTCAATGTGTTGAATTTTATTGTGTAAGCAGTGTCATTTGTTTCACTTAGAGTGCTTTTGCATGAAGACCTGCCTTGAAAATTGTGCTTATGTGCTGGCTCTTCCTAGCACTAAACACCCAGTGTAGGAAATTTTAAATTTAAAACAATAAAACCCTTCCTAAAGGAGTAATCCTTCCTAAACCAAAGAGCTTCTCCCAGTAAACATGAGGGTGCTTTTAACCATAGTTTGTATGAGCCTTATTAATTGAACAAAACATATTACAAATGCTGTTAATATATTTTTACACCTCAGAAAAGTAAGTCCTGTCTCTGAAAATTTTGAGAAAAGTTCATGATTCCATGAAAACTCTTTGTTCAGGTTTCTCAGCAGTGTGATTCAGAATGAAAATTTTAGGAATATAAAACTCAGTCTGCAGATTTCTCATCTCTGTCCTCATTGGCTTTCTGAACCAAATTAGGAAAACAAGCCTAGATTTTAGGCTGAAGTAGACTGGATTGGGTCAGCACTCCTCAAAGTTGCTCCACTTTGGAGTGGACTGACCAAATTCCTGCTGCCTGGAGTGGGGTCTCAGCTCAGCTGTGTGTGGCAGCTCTGGAGCCCTTCTTGCTCCTTCTCACTCCTCTCTAAGCTACCTTGGGACTATTTCCTATACTTGCTGGCTAACTGGAAATCAAACACAGTTAAACACAAGCTCCTCTTCTGAACTGAAACCAAAAGTCCTTGCTTTTGGGGAAGCCAGAACTTCTATTTCAGCAGTATGTTAATAGAGCACGTGCCATGATGGCTCAGTTAACTTTCCCAATCAGCTCAGGCCTTCCCATTTTCAGAGGTTACTGAAGCCTTAGAGCCTTTCAGACTCTGCTGAGTAAGATTGCCTCAAGAATGCAGAAATTCTAGGCAGCAAGTTGAGGATCTTGTTATAGTCAGTGAATATTGCTGGAGTTTATTATTATAATGTTTTTATTAGAGGAAGGTTTGGGGACAATTGGATCTTTTGTAACATTGAATAGTACTGAAATTATTGGAGGTGCTAAATAGGTTATTTTCACATCAAAATCTTATCCTTGCTGCTCTTTTGTGACTTTTTCCCCAGACTGCAATGTCTCTGATAAAATATCTTTACTCATATTTGTGGCTGAAGCATCCATACAGTACAATCCTTGCAACTTTGAGATGTTCATCAATTTCTGGACAAGTTTCCTGAGGCTTATACTGTGGTTATGCTTGCTTTGGTCTCCTTTGAATACACAGAAGTTGGTCAGTTTTACAGAAATTTGACTTAGGCTTGTGTTTACAAAGGTTTTTAAGTTCTTGATTACTTTCATCCAGCTGGAGGGAGGATAAATATTTTAGTTGGTGCCCAGATGACTGGAATGTTAGTTCAGTCATTGTTAGTATGTTTCTGCTGTTAGTTTGTTTCAGTGCAGTTTATCTGAATGTCCCAGTCTTTGGAAGAACTTCATGTCTTACTCTTCAAGGAGCATAATAATAAGTAAAATAGTCTCATTGCTCCTCTTTTTTTTATTTTAAGAATTACTTACTATTTTGTATGTAGTGCAGTTTGATAGCTAGCTTGCTTTTTAAAGTTTTTTCCACCCTGTATTGCATGTGTGTGTGACAGGGCAATGTATTGAATTTTTGGGATTAGGTGCTGCTTTTGGTAGCCTAAAATAGCAAGTAAGTAGTAAGTTGAGTAGCTACTGGTATGCAGATAAATAGTATTGTGTCAAAAGTTTATCCTTGTGGTATTTCACTGACTGTGTGTTCAGTGGTGAATAGCTGCACTGTAGAATATATCAATTGCAGTTTTCTCTTCCCAGGGTTATCATTGAAAGGGTCTGCTGACAAAAAAACCCCACTTGTCAATAAATCTGCTGTTCATCCAGGGGCTGAAAAGACAGTAGAAATTTTGAATAATTGGTGTAGTTTCCAGCTTCTGGGAAAGTTTTCTCTCTGGCCTGTCCTTGCTTTATTTCCCATGTTCTTTCACCTCTTTTTCCCTAGGTGTGCTGCCTACCTCCTCCCCTGCATCTGTCTGTGTTCCTGGATTTACTCCTCATTTCCTTCAGTGCTGGGTACAGTGTAGGGGAAGGGGGGAAGCATGAGAGAGGGTATTTGTCCTGATCTTGGTCCTGCTTCCATGGTGGTGCTAGCAGCAAGGGCAGAACACCTTGTTCAGCTCTGCAGCTGGAATGCCATGTGCCCCCTGTGCATTTGCTTTGCCTGTGTTTTGAGAGATGGAGCTTGTTTTGGTGCAGGGGGAAGGAATCTTCAAAGAAACTGAACTGTAGCAGCTGACTAGGAGTCTCCTGGCACAGATGGTTTCCTGAATTATAACTAGGCCAAATTTGCAAGATTGTTAAGAGACTGCAGAAGGTGTAGGGCTGACACTAGAATAACCTTCTTAGCTTCGTGTTCTTTCCCCAAGTTAGGGGAGGCTCTAAAGTTCTCTGGTACAGCTTTTATAGGGATCTTGTCATGTGTGAGTATCTTCCCAGCCATGCCCTCAAAACAGCTGACTTATTTTGGCTTGAAATAAAAAAGTCAGCCTAAAACAGAGGAGCAGCAAGGAGAGCGTGTGAGCAAATTGTAAAAGCACTGCAGCTTTAGGTGGTTTTCAGAAACTTGGGTTAAAATTTGGCTGCAGGAGACACACAAGTGTTAGTGCTGGAGGAGATGCTGCTCTGTGGCACACCCAGCTTTGTGTTGCCACCACTGCCACAGAATTACCTTGGAGCCTGAGCTTGCTGCAGGTAGAAGAAACCAAAGCTTGTGCTGTCTCATCTGAGCAAAGCTGTGCACCGGTATGGAAACTCAGCTTGGAGGCTTGAGTGAACTCATCCCAAAAGAAGTTTGATTTTTTTGAATACATTTGTCTGGTGAGAAACATCATCAGTCCTATATACTGTCATTACCTAGGGGACATACTGCAATTAAGGCTTAAGAGTGAGGTCAATATGTCAATTTTTATCTGTGTGTCAGTTTTTCCTACCTTAATTCTGGACACACAAGATGCTGTGAGTTTCTGAAAGAAAATTGGATAGAGACAATGTGAAGCACTTTTTAAGGAAAGACTGGATGTGACCTGTGATATAGTTGACATGGTGGTGATAGATCATAGATTGGACTCAATCTCAGAGTTCTTTTTACCAATTGATTCTGTGAATATATAGTGAAAGATGTGTTAGTAACCAAAGAGGAAAATATCAATGAGTAGTTTGGGAAGTGTAAGTGGTCAGGCTGGTAAAGAGTTGAATTTGTCTGAGTGTAAAAAGCAGCTAGAGGAATAAAAGCAAACAATTTGATTAAGCACTAATTAATGAGAGCTGGAAGTGAGAAGTGGAAAATAACATCTGGAATTTGAGGTAAGCAAAGAAGTGTGTGCAGAAAGGATGTTCAAAGGACAGGACACACTTACTGAGGCTGGTAAAAGAGCTGGGGTTCAGTAGCTGGATCTGCAGCTGGTGGCAAAGGATTTTGTGGAACAGAATGTGTAGTGAGAAAGCTGCGCCATGAGTTGCTCCTTAAATTTTTAAGAAGTCTTAATTGTGTGCAGCAGTTTTAAAGAAGAAACAGATCTCCAGACAGCCAACCCTGAAAGAGGCTTTACAGGGGTTGTGATGAGGCTGTTTTTCACTTCTCATAATACAAATGCAAACATTTATTTTTGATCAGAGACACACCATAACAACACAACCATTAGATACACAAAGAGAATGCTTACTTAACTGTGGTCATTGGCTTGGTTAATGGACATGGAGCTTTTCTTGGTCTTTGCATTTTTTTGTTGATCACTGATTATGCAGTTTTCAGGCTGTGCTTTACTTGTATTAAATGGATATTCTTAGCTTGACATAGCAGATGAAGTAAGCATGCATGATTGAGCCTTCCTTGGAGTTAGTAGGAGTTGCTTTATGACTGAAGAATGAAAGTCTGTAGTGTTGGCAGACTCCTTTGCCTGTTCTGACAGTGATCTTGACTCTGTTTTGTCTGTATATTCGTTATGTTGGGCTGTTAAGAATTTGGCAGATACCATTTATCTCAGATTGCTCTGAACTGAAATAGCAGGTTGACCTTTGTTTTCATTCTAGTAGTTTTAGGACTTAAGTTTTGAAGTGCTTTGGGTGCTTTGGCAGGAAGCCCTAAGAAATAAAGGTGTCTTTCCCTCCCCTCCTTGATTTAGAGAAGTACTTCATTTATAATGGGATTGCACCTTTTCCTGGACAACACACAGGTACTCAAGTTCTTAACAAACCTGTTTTTTCAAATATGGGTAACATGATAAACAAAACCAGGCATTTGCATGTGCTCCATTTAGATGAACAAATGTCTGAGAAGAGGCAGACCAATGAGAGATGACAAAGGAATTGCTTGCATGGACTAAACAGAAACAGGTAATTTCTAATGGAATTCATAAGCTCCTTCGTTGCTTGCAAGTCTGAGGGAGGGCAGTGGCTTTGAGAGGTTCTCCTGAACAATGCTGGTATTGAAAATCTTTGTATGGTAAAGGCTGTATGGTGAGGTAAAGTTATCTAGTTTTTCTGCCTTGCTAGCTTTGGCTGAAATTGGTTTGTTCTGCTGTTGAAGATCAGAAAAAGAGCACCTGCTGAGGGCAGGATTTACTAAGTAGCTGAAGCATGTAAATCCTGGCCATGCTGCCGTGCAGAAGGACCTTGGCAAGCTGAGGAAATGGGAACCTCATGGAGTCACCCAGGTGGAAAGCAGTGCTGCAAGAAGGGATGTGGCAGGCCTGGTGACAAAAAGTTGACCATGAACTGTAAGTGTGCCTTGAGGCAAAGGTGGTGAATATTCTCCTGAGCTGTATTAGTCAGCCAGCATTAGAATTGTCAGCAGATAAATCCCCCTTTTGCATTTTAGAATGCAAAACATGAATTTAGATTTTATAAGAAAAATGAACAAACAGAAAAGAACCATACCTTCTTAAATTAATTCTTGCTCGTATGCAAAGCTGAGAACCTTCAGATAGGAATACAGTTAATACAGCATACACAAATAGGATTGTTAAATCACATATTTTGGTGGCAGTTTATACCTTTGTCCTTACATCATGCACTACACAACAGTTCACTGGTTTACATGGACAGTGTCCAAAGCAGTCTGTTATAGTAAATGTGTTACTGTTTTAAGTTCATGAAATGCTAAGCTCGTGTGGAATTTCCTGGCATTTATTTAAGAAAAACCATCTATAACCCACAAATGGTCAAAATGCTTAAACTGTAAAAATGCAAAGCCCAAAATCAGTTGGTTATTGTGATCATTAGAGGAATGCTTTCAATTTAAAAAAGAATAAACCACAGAATTATTTAAGGTGCAAAGGGCCTTTATGATCATTGAGTCCAACCTTTAACACAGCACCACCATTAAACCATATCCCTAAGCACTGCACCTACAAGTCTTTTAAAGTCTTTTCAACACCTCTTGGGACTCTAACATTCTTCTGGATATTTCCTCTTCCAATGCTTGACAGCCCTTTCAGAGAAGAAATTTTTCATCATTTCCAAACCTCCCCTGGCACCACCACCACTTGGTCATTTCCTCTTGTCCTATTGCTTGTTACTTTGATACAGACACTCATCTCAACTAGAACCCTTTTCAGGTAAATAGCAAATGCCAATGAAATGTAATTGGTTCCCTCTATACCATAATGCAAAGGTTCAGAATCAGAAGTCTGAAACTAATATAATATGAAAAAATCACATGGAGTTGCTTGATGCTTGTTTGAAAACCAGAACATATTAAAAGTTGGTCAGAAAAGTTCAGGGAGTGGGAGACTGAGTGAAGGGAATCTTCCCCATGGAGGTGTGCAGTGCTGACTGTTTCTTTCTCTCCTCACTGTTATGTTTTGTTGAGGTTGTTGTTGTTTGCTGACATTCTGTGCTTCACTCTTTCTTCTCTACTTTGCAGTTGCAGTTGATTTTCTTGTATATACTGTGTATTTTATATATGCTGGGTGCTCTTTTTTCTGTTACACTCAACTTTTTTTGCCCAGTTCTCAGGTTACCTTCTTTTAACCAGTAATTAGCAGTTGCTGAGTTGTTTGTAGACTTAAGGCCTCTGATACCATCCTGTGTCTTTGTTTTCAAGGCCTCTCTTGTCATGCTATGCCTTTGCTCTTGTGTGCAGCTTTTTGTTCTGAGGTCATAGGTAATCCATTCCCTACAGAGTAACCCATTTTTCTTGGTATGTATTAGCTGTTGCGCACACAAATGTGAATTTGTACATTCAGTCTGTGTGTGTGGGTGTACTTGTATTCATGTAAAAGTTAACATGTAGTTAGCCTTGGACAATTGTATGATGTAACACTTTATGATTTCACATATATTTATGTATACTATTTATGGAACATATGTAGCAGATATTTATTTGTGTGTTATATATAAAAATATTTATAGAAATAGGAGTTAGCTCACACAATTGTCTGAAGCTAGGTAAAAGCCATGCAAGTTAGATGAGTCACCAATCAGCTGGTCTTTAGATAGTTGGTGGTAAAGTTGGACAAGCTAAAACAAAGCTCTGGGCAGGCCAGGACAAGTGCAGAGCCCTGGTTATTCAGTGAACACAAGGCCCATGGCCTGTTAGCAGCAATGCCTTGTATGTAGGGTTACACCACTCCCTTAAGAAATTGCTGTTATAGGTATCCCATCTTTCACTTGCAAAGTTGCAGTTACCAAAAGGTTCATGCATAAGTGAACACAATGAAATTTTACCAATTTTAAGTTATCCTGATTACAAGTGCTCCCCACTGAATCTATAGCAAAAAGCAGCAGACACTGCACATAGCTGTACAAATGATAAGCAGAGGCCTTGTGTTTGATTTCTAAGGAGCAGGGAAGAAATTGATCTTAGAGTGGTGTCATGTTGCTGGTTGGAATCCTTGTCCTTGGAGGAAATTCTTTAGACAGAGTTGATGTAGTCTCTTGAAATGCCCTCAAATATACTTTAGAAAAGAAAAGGATTTGGTTTTGCAGTTAAGCTCTTCTTTTAATTACTGTGTTGTGGTTTTTTGTGAAGCTGGATCTCCCTTGTAAAGTGGATTTGGGTTTCAGTTTGTATTTGGCAGATAACTCTTGTTTGCTTTAAAAGTGAGCAGTTTTAGCTTCTGGTGTATCATGTTACTGGTGAACAAGCCTGTTCAAAGAGCAAAACTAAGATGAGCGGAGAATATGAGAAGGGGTGAAAATACACCAGCACATTTCTTTTAGAATGAAAAACCCCAGTTTGTCACCATTCCTTCGCTTTTCACACTACTAATAGGCTAAGAAATATATGTTTCTTTTGTGTAGGAGTTCTCCATTGCAGAACTGGTGGTCTGTCACTTGCTTTGTACAGGCTTTTATTTTTTTTGCTGTCAAACATATTTCTGATTTGGCTATTAAATGTGATTTTACTTGTAGGCAGACCAAATTCCAGGACGGTTTTCTCTGTTGCCTACCATTCATCACTTTTTGTCATTTTTGGCTTCCTAAAACTCTGTGCTCCTCTTTTTCAATGCTCCTTTTAGTGTTCCCCTCTAGTGTCTAAATGTTCCCCATCTGTGTTTGCTTTTAGTGTTGTGTGATACCCGGTTTGAATCAGTTCTCTGTAACTTAGTTTGAGATATAATCTCTCTTGGAATTAATATGTAAGAAAAATGCTGTAATATAAAAATAGCACATCCTAGCTTGAAAAGGGAATCTGACCATAAATACAATTAAAACTTAGTGTTTTACTACCTGCTATTTGTAATAATCAGAAAAATGTTAGAACTTGTCATGTGCTAATGCATTCTCACATCATTATCGTGTGTTCAGTACATATTCAAGTGTGTTGAAATATTTTGGTGAGCTGATATTTAGCTGTAGACAATAGGAAGGAATTTTTAGGTTTAATTTAGTATAGACTAGGCTTTATAGACGATAACTGTCAGGTTTTATTTTTGGGGACCTAATGTGTTCAGGGTTCATAGGTGGCTTGCCTATACTTGTACATACTTAATGTTTGCCTGCTGAGTAGTGAAAATGGAAACTTTTTTTAGAAGGTAGATATTATCATATAGACACCAAGTTTCTAGAAACTTTGTGGATTTGGAGTAACTCCAGGAAAAACATAAACTAATCCCCTCATTAAGTGGTGGATATTATGTCTTGCCATCTTTCGATAGCAAATCTATTGTGGTGTCCTCCATGGAGAAGTGGAGGTGAGGTATGGGAAATGCTGTGCCTTTTGAAATGAGAGTTGTGCAGGAGGAATAAATGGCTACCTCCACTGGCAGGGACTTAAAAGAGTAGTAGCAGAATTGAAAATCAGTGTCCTAGATTTCTGTTGCAAAACAGTTGCACAAATAACCCCTTCCCATAAATAATGTAGTGATCTTCCTGGCTTGGTTGCTGTGGATTGCAGCTATAGAACCAACTTAAACCACTGCCTATTTTAATACACAAAGTACTCTCTGTTGGGGGGGGGAATCTTTACTGGGTGTGCTTGATTGATGTATTGATGTTAATGCAGCTACAAGACAAATTTGCAACTGCGGGAGCTAATGTGAAAGCTAGATTTAAAGGCAATTTGTATCTCTTAGGCTGCTTTGCTCCTGTATATCTAGGTCACTTAATGTCTTCTGCAGCCCTCGCTGCTCTCTCTTCCAATCAGCAGCTCTAAGAGCAAGTATAACTTTAAAAATTAATGTAAGCTGTTGGTAGGAATTTGACTCTTGCTCAGAGGAAAGATACAAATGGAATTTGAGAATTTCAGTTTTCTGAACTGGCAGAGAGCAGAAATGCAGTGTCTATTAGAACACATAAGACTGGAATGCCAGCATCAGTAGTTGCAACTCTTAGTTGTGTAGGCTTTCTTTTGTGGGGTGGCTCCATAAAGGAATTGGTTATTGTGCCTCTGTTACTGACTCTGGGCTATTGCTGAAAAGCTACAAAACTGCAGCTTAGACTCCTTACTCATGGCTGGGTCTTATTTCCTTTGGCTTACTGCTTGTGTGTTTATCTTCTATGAATTTGGTGTGATTAAAAATCAGGAATTTGCAAATGTGTTTAGCAGACTTTTGCTTTGAATAAGAGACTAAAAGCTTTACAGGACAACTTCTTGCCCTTCCCTTAACCTATACCTTTTCTGATTTTTTTTTTTTTTTTTAAATGTGTGTGTTTATCGACGTGATTGCAGTTGTGGTAGCAACTTTGATACACCTATACTTCATAAGATCACCTTTGGTGCTACTTTATGGTGTGTTATTTTTATTGATGCTTCATGGAGTGAGTAGGATGTCAATAAACAATATAATACAGCCAAATTTTTGTTTCCCAGAAGTTTCCAGCTGAGTCTTCAGGGTTATAGAGAAAGCTGATAAGTAGTTCATACTATGACTGGCAATTCATACTGTTAAGTTTCATCCTATTTCTGGTACTTAGACTGAAAAAGCAGATGATGACTTATCCTAATCAATTTTCCCTTTCCTAACTTCTTGCAGCCTCTCTCTCTCTTGCTGATTTCATCAATATACTTCTATTTCTGTGGCCATTTAATTGAAACATGTACAAAATAGACCTTCTAATACTGCCCTTGAACAGTAGATTTCAGCTAACCAAAGGCTACATTAGTTGAAATTATGTACACCAGAACTTGAAACATAGATGCCCTTCCCTTCCACTATTCCACTGCAGTTATTTCACGTGCTTCTGCTGTTCCTGAGCTCCTGGGGTTGGTGGCAGAAGCCCAGAGTGAGGGGGGACAGAGAGAGTTGTGTGTGCAATGGGGGAGGTTCATGTGATGATCCCTATGAATTTACTCATGACAGATGAAGCCATATCTCATTTGTTTTGCAGGAGGAAGATGTAGTTAAAATCAGAATGTGAGAGTAACTATCATGCCTAACCACAATTTTTTTTACATGTTTAGATATTCAAGAGTTTTATGAAGTGACCTTATTGGACAATCCAAAATGCATTGATCACTCTCAGCCATCTGAACCAATACAGCCTGTGAATACCTGGGACTTCTCCAGCCTTCCAAGCACAACAGTGACATCAGAAACATTGCCGAGCAGCCTTAGCCCCAGTGTAGAGGTATGAGATAGAAATCTGCTTTTCTTGTCGAGACTATTAGTTCAACATAAAATAAGTTTCCTTTATTTTATAAAATATTAATCTTCTAAGAAAATGTACATTATTAAGATCAATAGTCAAAGGGGATTTAATTATTGAAATGTTTAATAACATGTATGCATTTTGCTTAGTCAAAAATTTATAAACTCGTTTGTCAAATGTACCATTAAGTGACCATTAAATTGGATTTATGCTTTGATTTTGGAACCTCGCTGACAGGTTTAGTATGCTTCTACTTATCCATACTTGTGACTCTTGAGTCATTACTTCATTAATTATTTGGGAAATCTGAGGCTGTGTCTTCCTGATTTGTAACCTTTTCAGTCTGGTCATAAGAAGTTCTCTGTTGCTTCTTTATCTATGTTCTGGAAGGACTTTTTTTTTGAAAAGTATATGCAGCCAGTTGTCACTAGTGAGTGGTGAGAAAACTGATCAGGAGAATGCACACTGATGTACATTTTTGACTAAAACAAAATCCTCTGCTCAGTTTAAACTTAGAATGTTCCTTGAAGATTTTTGCATCAGAGCTATTATTTGTCCCCAGAGAGGTGAACCTAGTTTGAAGTGTGCCCTGGAAAATGTGCAGGTTTCTCAGGAACTGAAGGGCGATTCTTTGCTGATCCATTTTCATGAAATGATTGTAGAGCTCAGGAGGAGCACTGGGGGAGATCAGCTGAAGGACTGGAGCCTGTAGGGAAGCTCAGGAACTTGCACTGCTCAGCAAGATAAAGGGGCTGGGATGCTTTAATGAGTGAACCTTTAGCAGGGGCTGTTGGGACTGTGGAAGAAGGTTCACTTAGCTGCAGATCATAAGTGTGTGATGTGCTAATGAGTTTGTACAGCTGAAAGAAAACACTTGTGCTCATTCTAGCTTTTTTCAAATCTTGTTATTTTGAAGCTGGTATGAAATGCATCAGAAATGCTTTAAAGGAAACTGTAGATGAAATCCAAAACTTGTATTCTTTTGGAAAGTCAAAAATGGCCAGTGGATAAAAGGTCAGCCAAGCCAGGATCATGAATTATATATTGCAAAGAAAGCCATTGAAATATCTTTACATGAAAAAACTGAGTAGCCTAGGAATACTGTATTTTTCAAGTTTGAAAGTAATTGAACACTGAGGAATTAAAATTCTAGTTGAACTTGCAATGTGGGAATAGATTATTTTCTTTGATTTTTTTGTGAATCTTGGTAACACAAGATTATTATTAAAATTTAAATTATATATCTCTGTGGAATCTATTACCTGAAATTGCATGGAGAAGACCCCTGTCATCACAGTCACCTTAATGAATTGTCATGTCTGGAGAAAATGGGGTAATGCTAGGGTATGTGAGAAATAGAATGGGAAAAAAAAGGCAATTGAGATATTTGCCTGTATGCTATCATCTAAATCTAAGGCTTAGAGCTCTGCAATGTCCCTTCCTGCAGGTATGGTGGGAATGGCATCTCTTAGAAGCAGGAGGAAAAAGGAGCTGAAGACAGGAGGGCAGGCAAGGAGAGGCAAGGCTTATTTTGTCTACTGGGCTGTTTTAAAATAAGCTGGTTCTAATGTATTTCTTGTCTGCATGTGCAGAGAACTTAATGAGGCAAATTGAGAGTCATTGCAGTTGCCCTTAGTCATGGTGGATGGATGAAGTTCCTGAAAATGGCAAATGGACAAATGCTCTATTTTAAAAACAGAATATGTAAGAGTAAGCCATGAGAGGGGGATTTAGGTTTAACTGGTACAGGGAATGATTCTACAGTTTTTTGGTAGCTCCTTGAAAGTCGTGAATGAGCCAAATAATAGCTGTCATAGTTATTGATGACAGTTTTGTCTAACAGTTTCTTTCTACTGTGGTAATAATTCTTGTGGTAGCAAAAAACCATAAATGTGATAAATTCTGACTTGAGCAGAATTTTTGACATGGTTTAAGAGGCTTTCTTTTGAGGTAATGTATCAGTTAAATTTTTTCAAAAATGCATCCTGGTTTGGGTTATTAGTGAAAGCATTCTGTTAAATTAGAAATTGAATCATGGGAAGAGAACATTATGTTGCTGCTTCACCAGCTAAGAGTAGAATGAAGCCCTGGGCAGTTGAAATAATTAATGAAGCAATTAATGTCCTACATTTTGGCTAAGCTAATGGAGCTTGAATAGTTAACAGCTGATTTCTCAGGAAAAGGTCTGGGTAATTTTAGAATCTTAAGGTGAGTCAGCCATGGCATGTTAATAGATGAAAAGAACACATTATTGACATAAGTATGGTATAAAACTTTTCTACTTGGTCTGCATAAGGCTTTGCTGGAGATATTGTCAAATTTGAGGTACCATGGTGTGAGAAAGATGTTTAATTTCAGTGTTTAGAAGAGATTGACATGGAGGATCTGAAGACTGGAAAGAAGTGAAGATTGGGAAGGTTTAGCGCTCCTTGAAAGGATTGAACACTTAATTGGGAAAGAAGAGGTTTTCCTGTATTTATAGAATGTGAAAAATATTTTGCTTTTGTACAAGATGTACTAGACTTAAACTATGGAAATAGACATACAAAAGCATTTCAAATATTTTCTTGAGCACCAGAATAGCCTAGTACATGGCCAGTCTCCCTTATTGAGGGTCTTTTGAGGCAGCATAGTGGTCTTAAAGGGCTTAAATGTTTTGGAGTTTTTTTTTCATCCCTGTAATGCACCTAGAAACAGTGTAATGGAATTGAGCATTCATGTCCCTATCAAAATATTTTGTTATTAGTAAATATAGTCCAAATTCTAGCAGACTGGGCTTGAAGCACATATTTGTTGCTATGAGATTTGTCTTATGATGTTGCCACTGTAGGGTGTTTTGTGCTCCCCTGTAGGAGAAACAGATTTCTGAAGTGGGGAATAGTGTGTGATGTTAAATCCAGGCTTTGTGATTATTCACTCCCAGCCCCCCGCAGAAACTGTTTCAAGCCCTTTACAAATGTAGTGTTGTCCTTGGATCTTTCTCTGTTGTAGATGAAAGTGTAACATAATTACAAAGTTGCATTTTTAGTGTTTTTCTCATGATTAGTTGAACTGCCAGGAGCACAAGGCCCTGTCCATGACACTGCACCAGTGACAACAGGCACATTATCATGGCACAGTCACTGATGCATTGAAAGGAGGAATTGCCTGATTTGGGAAAGCTCACCAGAGGTGTGAGTGTCTGTTCTCAGCTGCACTGAGTGCCTCTCCAGTCCAGCCTGGTGGCCATGCTGGTGTTAACTAACAGAACCTGATATGGTGTGGATTCCTTTATTTTTCAAGTGGTCCGGACTTGAACATTTATGACATAGTTGCCTGTCTTCCTTCATATTTTTTGTCTTGAGTATAATGTGAAAATCACAGTTGTTTGACTTTTAGTATATGAGCATCAGGTTTTAGATTTTCTTCCAGCATTTAAAACATAGCTGCAGGTATTGGTGTTGATCCCAGTTCATGTGAAACTGAGAGCAAGCTTTTCTCTCAGTCTCTGTCACTTACAGTAAATGTTACCTTGTATTTCATTAGCTAGAATACTGTTCCACCTTCCAATACTTCCAGTTGGAAGGTGAACAAATTTGAAAAATGTTAGTTTAGCATTGGTTTCATTTTTGTTTTTCTAGTATATCTGAATGTCTTAGTTTAGCTTTCAAATAAATATGAAAATTGTTACATAAGCATATGTACGTTTTTATCGACCTTAATTCTTTCTTCTTCAGCAACTGTTTTTTTTTCTTTGTATGCCTGGTGGGCAATACTTCTCCCTCAATATTTCAAAATTTATTTAAAATTACAAGGAGAAATTCTTATGTATTCACAGTTTATATTCCACATACTTGCTATGTATATTATGTGAAAATTTATGTTTTAATGCTTAATGCATTTCAGTTTCAGTAATGCTTTTTTTAGCTACTTAGGATATTAAAAAAAAAAAGATTTTATATTTGGTTTTAATAAACCCAAGGGCATAATAATTCCAGTACAGCATGTGTTTAATCGAGTGATTTGTTTTGCTAGCTGAAATTTACTAGAGGCTGGGGGGACTTGGGCTTAGTATATTGGATTTTGTTCACAGCTAGCTTTTTTAAAATAAATTCTCACTTTTCAGACTTTCAAGGCTGCAGCCCAGTTCAGTGTTAGTTCATTAACCAGACACAAGCAGATTGTATCCACTTTGAGATTATATTAAATCTATTCTGTGTTTTGCCAGGGTGGTGAGTCCACAAGTGATATGAATAGAATGGCTTTTTTCTTGCTCAGACATTGTTAGCCTTTGAAGTAATGTATTTCAACCCTGTTTCTTTTACCTTGCTGATATTGTTTTGCTGTAGTTACTGTGGGCCAAATGCATATTCTTCCAGCTGACCCTTCGATGGTATATGTGAGAGTGGCTTGAGAGTGGGAATATAATGCCCCCCTAAAGAGATTAAGGATTGAATTACAAGAACTTTCTACACAGCTGACTTTGGGAATGACTTTTTAGCAATGTGTGCTTGTGTATATACATAGAATAGTGGTATACAAGCTTAGGTTGCCTGAGGACTTCTCATGGCACGTAGCCTACTTCTGTTTTTCCCTTCCTGCTCCTGAATCCAAGACTGGAGTTTGAAATCCCCATAGGCTGAGTATTAGAGAAAGTTGGAACTACAGATTAGAAGTTTTCCTGCTCACAGCAATCTGTTTTCTTTTCCATGCTCTGTATTTCTTGGAACATTATTTAACAGTTTTATTTATTTCAGTCTCCAGTACAAAGTGATGGGGGAGAAGAAACCACTGGAAAAAAAGAGAGAGAGTGATTCAAGACAGTGATAAAGCAGGAAAGGAACGTTAATCCTTTCAGTACTGGGAAGTAGTTTAAAAAACCAAACGTATGCAATCTGAAAAGGACGAATGGTTCATCCCTTTCCTGGTGTGCATTAAAGACCGAGCTCGAGTGTGCCTGGCAGAGTGAACAAATGTGAAACACGATCTGGGGCTGTGTGCGAGCCGAGCCGCGCCGGGAGCGGCCCGGGAGCCGCTTGCTGTGATCTGTGGTGCCATCTGTAGGTGGGACACTTGTGTTCGACAAATACACCGTGAAACTCCAATCACCGGGAGAAATCTCTCACCTAATGGAGTATTGCTAAGGAAATAGCCTTAGCAATAAGGCTGTTTGCCTTGTGGCATTCTTTTTTATCTTTAAATCTGTAGGATCTGGTTTAGTATTTTAATTGTTTTAAACCAGAGAAGTTGTTTGCTGTTTAGCTTGAATTTAATAGTAGCCACAATAATTTGATTTTAGATGTTGGAAGAAAACCCACTGAACAATGTCTCCAAGGAAATTTTTTGCTTTAGGACATGGAACTCAATCTGGAGTCTCTTACAGTTGGATGAGGACACCTTTGTATTTAGTGAGTAATGGCTTCTGAAGGACTTTGGTCTGACCTGTGGTTTTCCCATCTATCTGCACATGCCTGTGTGTTTAGTGTCTGGCATGTAGAGACTGGCTAGCTCACTCTCTTCTAGGGCCTTTTGCCAAATTTTTTCTCCATACAAAGAAAGCAAAAGAGGAAGTAAGGAAACAGCTGATATGATTGCAATTTCAGCTAAAATTTGATGCCAAGGCAGAGTGGAAAGGAAACTCACTCAATGTCTTGCAATTACAAAATAGCTCAGTATCATCTATGAGGTGTGAAGGATTTTGACCAGCTAAATCTTGAAAATATTAAAAACTGGAAATGCAAAACTTTTCTGGTCAATCTGTTCCAATGCTTGACTATCCTTATGGTGAAAAAACTTTACCCTGTTTTTGATTGAAATTTCTGTTTCAATTCATTTGTAGTTTCTAGGGGTTTTCTAGATACATTTCCACATGTACCTGGCTTTGTCTTCTGGCTAACCCCAGTGTAGGTACTGGAGGGCTGCTTTTAGGTTCTGAACTCTTTATCCAAGCTTAAACAAGCCCTGTACACTCATCCTCTCTTTAAGGGTCAAGGCTTCCAAAAACCCTCTCACCATCTTAATGGCCTCCTGCAAAACTTGCTCCAGGTTATCAAAATCCTTGTATTGAGGCCCCAAAATGGAATGCAGTGTTCCAGATGCCCTAATTAAAGTGTCAAGCAAAGGGAAATCATAGTTATATGTTACTACTGGCTGTGTTTCTGTTATTGCAGCTCCTGTTCACCTCCTTTGCTGTTAAGGCCTGCTGCAGGCTTGGGTTCACTTTGCTCAGTATCTGTCAACATGAATATTTTGAAAATGGGTAAAATTAAACTAATCTAATTTTCACCTACAATAGGGAAAATGTCTTTGTTTACAAAGCAACCACTAATGTCTTCATAACCTTTTAAAAATTGTGATAATTTTGTGTAACTTCTTATGAGATAAGCTGATGTAGTCTGGAGGAAAGAATTTTGGATGTCTGGTTCCTAGTGCAGTGAAAAAAATCTGTGTTGAATCAGTAGCAGTTTGTATTCAGAATGGAATGGTACCTCAAGCAGTTTATCAGGATCTTAGTGGAAGTCTTGTAAGGAGATACCTGTGTATGCGGAGTGAATTTTAAAGTGCAAGATGCTCTGGTTCTGTTTTTCTGTTTCAACTCCATTATCTTCACCTACACTTTACAAAGTCATTCTTACCTGTTGTATTAACAAGCTGTTCCAATGAAAATCCCTGACCTATTGGACTATGTTCAAATACCTTCTTTGCCTTAATATTTATAAAGATTCAATGCTGGTTAGCTTGCTGATATGCTGTGTCTGACTGTTGTACTCCTTGTTATTGCACTGGTCCTTTATACCTGTATCTGTATGTGTGTATTTCCCCGTATTTATATCAATTCCTTCTCTGCACATGATGTGCATGTTTTATTTCAGCAGCTAGCATAGTCCTGGGTTACTCAGGAGCTTCATGGCTTTCTCTGTGTTAACTTTACAGTGAGGAAATGGTATTTGGCTTGCTATGTATTTTGCCTTCAGTACTTGAAATCCAGACTGTTTGTACAAGGAAAAGAATGTAAGTCTTGAACCAAAGCTGAAAAAGTCTTCCAGGGGCAGGCTCCTGGTCAAAGTGAATTCAAAAGCAAATAAACGAAATCCAGATGCTCAGTTCAGGATGTATACACAAGCAATAAAACTCTGCTGTTTCCAAATGTCTCAATTTAGAAGTAAATAGACAACTTAGAAATTCACTTTAAAAAAATCTAATTGTTTTTTATAAACTTGTAATAATTACATCTTGCAGCCAGATACAAAGACAGCTATATAAATTATGACATCTTACACTTCTAGTGCTTTCTTTACTAAAGTAGCTGAGAAAATGCTTGCAGATATGATAGTGCTTGATCTTTACTGAGTCTTTGATATGTCTCCTCAAATATGCTGAGGTTGAGCATTTGACATTCCCTTGTGAGGCTGAGCTGAGCCTGCTTCTCTGGTTACACCTGTGACAGCTCTGCTTTGTGTGGCTTCTCTCATAGAATCCAAGAGCAAATTAGCATTTAAATAACCACATGTACTTTTAGATTTGTGCATAGATGAAGAAATTATTTATCTGCAAAATCAGTATTTTCCGAAGCATTGTTCTCATTTGCATGATTTATTTCTATGCAAAGTTTATCTGTGCATGAATTTTTCTTCATTTAGTTATCTGGTGGTTTTGTGATAGAATCTGCAACACTGGAAAAAGAATAAGCCCGTGAAGGCACAAAAACATGACTGCCAAACATAACCTTCATAAGTTAGAATAATAAGTAAGAATTCATAAGTAATTTCAGGAAAGAAAAACCCATCTCTTACCTTTGTGTGAGAAAGAGAATCATCCTTGGTTGTTTTTAATATTAATGCCATGAATAGTGGTGAATGGAAATGCATTTTTGCCTTCTGGCCAAGCTGTATAGAACAGTTGTTACTGAGATCACTTGGAGCTGACAGGACAGAAAGATTTATTTTTAATGAGAATGAATGACACTGAAGAAATCACGTTTCCCACAAATTCAGTAGAATAATAGTTAATTTAATGACTAACAGCACTATGTGAAAATGTCTTACTCTTCAGTGCATGAAAGGATGACTTCATGTATTTCATGATTGTGATTCAGGTTTTGGTGTGTTCTTTAATATCTTTCTGTTCCTTCTCACAATACAATTTAAAGGAAAGAAGGTTCTAAATTATTTTATGAAATTGTTTAATTGCAGTAGTTTTGCTTCTGGATTTTTTACCTATATCTCATTTTGAAAAACATTCTTCTTGTATCCAAAACTTGCACATACTTGCTTATTCAAGGAGTTTTATTATGTTTTCAAGAAGCTGTATTATTTTTTATATGGAAATGCCAAACCACCTGAATGCTTGAGTGTTGGTCAATATTTTTTCAACGTTTATTTCTTCTATATATACAGTTTTTCCAGTGGAAAGGCAGCAGAAACTGCTTTTGGGCTAGGAAATACTTGTTTATGCATAGCGCTTTTATCTTTGTGTGCTTATCTCTCTGTACACTGTATTTATGAAAACGTGTGTTGGTGTTTGCCACAAAATCTTTTGGTCTGCTGTTATGGATTTTTTTTTCCCCCTGTGTGTGGCCACTGTTAGCTGAAAATGGGTCTTGAGAGAAGCATGTACAGTTAGCAGGAGGATTTTTAATCCATCATAGTGGTGCAGTGCTTGGTAAAGGGCTCTAGTGTACCTTGGTTGTGCATCCTGCTCTGATTTGTGCGGTGTATGCATTACTACATTTCAAACACACTTGGTATGAGATGACTTTGTCTGCTCTGGAGTGTTTTGAGTGCCAGTTCATGATGAGCAGCTTGATCACAGATCCTGAGCAAAGAAATGCCTTTTCCTCACCTCTCTGGTGAGGTCTCTTCTACATCTCAGTCTGCATTGGAACTTGAAGCAAGTTACTTGCTTGCTATGACAGGACCCATTAGTCCTGGGTCTTGTTGGAAGGGTGGTGGCAAGTGGGAGAGGAGAAAAATGATATGATAATGACCCTTAGTTCCAAAAGTGTCCCAAAGAAGGCAAGAGAACAAAAAATTGAGACTAAAAGTGATTGGTTCTTGACATAAGCTATTTGTAGCCAGGAATAATCTGCAAAAGCTTAATCTTGTGCCAAGGTGGCTGAGAGAAATTTCAGTGGTGAGCAGGATTGTTAATCTTTGCCCTTCATGGACAGAGCATGAGGGACAAGCCAAGTTTCCATGTGCTATTGGTGTTCCTAAAGCTGTTTGTGCAAGAAATGTGCATTTGGACTGACTGCATGTCTTGCATTAGTCATTGGAGATGACTGGCCTAGGCACTGGACACGTGCCAAGTTACCTAAAAATGCATTTCCTTTAACTTTTTGGATACTTGCACTTTGTTAATTTCTCTGAACCTTATAGTCTTCCTAAAAGAGTACTTGGGAAATGCAAGAATTTCTTTGTGAGATACCTCATGTGCATTCAGCTATGAAGATAATCCCTCCCTCCCTTTTCTGACACAGGAATGTTTCATCAGCCTAATTTGTTCTTTTTTGTTTTTTGAAGTTAGAACTTTTAGCCTTCTGTCTGGGTTCAGCCAGTTTCAGCAGTCTGAAAGATGCATATTTTTTCCTCTGATGCTTTGTAGCTGTGAGAACTCCACCTAGGTGGTCATAGCAGAAAATCTACACAGATTTTATAGACAGTATAAAAATGAGAAATATCTTTGGCTTGACTTGGACATACAAGGTAAAAGTCATCATCTTAGTGGTTGAATGGTGTAAGATCGGTCTTAAAATTCCATTCAAGTTTGTCCTATAAAGATATCATCCACCCATAAAACAAAATGTGTGATTTTGGCAAGATTAGTTTCTTTATATACCCCCTTCATCCCCTCTAATAGCCCCCCCAACACCACTTCTCCCAGTATGTACAGAAGAGCTGGGAGCCAAGTTGCAGAAAGTTTAAAGGGAGTGCTCTAGATACACAGTATATTCTAGAATTGTTTTGGTGCAAAACGCAGTCAGTTGTACATCTTGGGGTAAAAGCAGAATGATACAGATGAGATTTAATAGCTTGAAATTAGTCACTGAGTTTTTTCAATATACTTCATTGTGTTTGCAGCAAAGGTGTTAGTGGGGGACCTAATAGGACAAGACAGTGGGAGCTGAGTTTACAAGCTGCTTTCAATGCCTCTTGTGGGAAATTAATGTAATAATGTCCTTACCAATGGATGGAACTGTCAGGTTAGTGTTTCAGAGTGCACAGGAGGTTGTTTTGTGCCCAAGAGTTAGACTTTTCCCAGCTGTGCTAATTAGGCACAGAAGACAATGCCTGCGCATTCAAACTTTGCCTTGTCACAGCATTACAGCCTTACAAAAGGAAATGAAATTCTAGGTTAATTCAAGGCTCAAAATAGCATTTCTCTTGCAATATGCATTACTCTTTCCTTGCCACTTTCTCCTCTCCCTGATCTACATGGAATATTCCATTCATTACTGCTTAGGAAATCAGTTATTTTGCAGTCTGCAAATGCTGAAATGACGTTAGGGGAGAAATACTTGTTTGCAACCAAAACTATTTTTGAACAAACGCTTCATTTTAGAAATCCTAGCCAGCTAAGAAAAGCTGAATTGAGATTTTTTGCTGTAAAATAATTTTGTATTGCATTTCATCAAATGATTCCCTGTGATGCTCATGTGTTAGGTAATCCTGACAGAGGAGTATTTGAAATAGAATACGAAGAGGTACTTAACTGGTATGGAACAGGATTTGACATCTTTTGTGGAATATTTGCGAGGATACATTTAACTTCTTCAGACATAGATAACCAAAATAGGTTAAGAATTTTTCATGAAAGTTAAAGCATTTGTATTTTAGCCTGCTGCTTTTTCTCCACGGTGTTTCTACCTCTGAATGAATCCAAAGGGAAAGCTGGCACTCACTCAGCTGTTTTGACTATTAAATAAGTGTGCTTTTTCTCATTCTGTTGAGATGGTGTTTAGCTGTGACTGAACATAAACCTTTTAAATGTTTGGAAATATACCTGCTATGCTGAAAGGATGGATTGCTTATGCATTGTAACAACAAAGGTAAGACGATAAAGCTTTTGATTCATGCCTACAATCTCAGAAGTTCTTATTGCATCTTTCTTCCAGTTTTTACTACCTGTAATGAAAATGCCTTGATGGTTTTCTAGTGTTGGTCGTTTTTAAACTTTAAACTGTACAGATCGTCAAAATAAATTCCGTAGTTGTTGCTAAGAACAATCATAGATGTTAATGCTTTGAGGACCTAATTATGCACATATTGAAAAGTGTAGTAGAATGATTTTTTCCCTCTCATTCTGCAGTAAGGCACTCTTTTGTAAAAATTCGCTCTCTTTAAATGTGCTAAAATAGTAGTTTGCTTTTTATTCCAGAATAAGAAATTCCAAATGATGTTTTACATAACCTTTATCAGGACATGTTTAAAATAATCATCAAAGAGAAGAAGATGAATCTGGCAAGTCATGTTAGGGATGGATATAATTCAAGATGCTTTATTATTTTGACATCTTGCTGCTTGGAGATGAAGACACCCAGATAACTTAGAGTCATTATTTCTGTGCTAGGATAAAGTTTTATGTAAGTTTGTTTTTAATGCAGTCCACTTGTAACTGCAAAAGATAAAATCTGATGCATAAATGTAATATATTGGTACTGTGCTTGTGAAATATGGACTTGGTGAGTTTGGTGTTTTGGAGGCTTTTATTTTCCTTCAAGTAGTGAAATTGTTCTGTATTGCTCCTTTTTCCCTGAATGTTGAGATAGTTGCTAGTTTAATTTTTTTTTTACAAACTGATTTAACTTCTAGCATTCTTCTGGATAATTTGAAACCATAAAACTTGCTTATACAAACTTCTTCTCAAGAAGTAGAATAAAATTGAACATCTTTAAGAATATTAGGTGAATTTAATGATAGCTTTTACCAAAGAAAAGATACTTTCCGGGTTTTTTGACACAAGGAAGCAAAGGCTGACTGAAATGAATGAAATTATCTTGTCTCTCACTAGCAAGGGAGTCTTTCTGGTGTCTGAACTGTCAGTTCTTTTGGAAGTTAAATATACCCTTTAAAATCATGTTTGAGTGATAGTAATTTGTGGCATTTTGATTTTATTTGTTTTAGAATATTCTCTTTTGTACAGTGAGATTGGGATTGGATGTTGTTTGCTTCATTTCAGTTATATTGATAAGTATCTTAATTTTACTGTACTTATTTTAAAGAAGACAGAGCTGCCATTTTTTTATAACTTTAGTTTTATTTTGTGCGTTTGTTCACCTTCACATATCTACTTGTCTAAGAGCAGAAAGACAATTTATGTGGAAAGTTAAGCCAAAAGGAAACATTCTGTGAAAAAGAGCTTAGCTCTGTGCTGCTAAGAAAGTAAGACTGCTCACAGAAATGCTCACAGAAATGTTGCACAGGAGAGGGAGAGATCAGCTCTGCACAGCCCAGACTTGCAGGGGTTAGACTGGTGCATTTCCACCTGGAGTTATCAGCACTTCATCCTTCCTGCCTGCTTCTTGTGAAGTTTTGGCCTCATTTAACTAAATGCTGCTGTAGTACCTTGCAGCTTCAACTAAAGCAGTTTATTTAAAGTAGGGCTTAGAAAAGAGATGGGTGCTTCCCTGTGTACCTGTGTGTATCTAATAGTTGTAGCCTAATAAAAAGTACATTCCTTGGTTTTGTACATAAACCTATATTTCAAATCTCAAGAAAAATCAATGCATGAAAGTAAGGCAATTTTGAAATCAGCATTAATGTAATATATGATAGGATTAGTAAAAATGTTAAATGCTTCCCCTTTCTCTACTTTGAGTGGAGGCATATTTGAAACAATTCATTGTTACTCTTTTCTGACTAGGGAAGAGAAGAATTTGGCCAGTGAGATGAATTTTCTAGTGGATTTCAGAAGTCTTTTGTAATTTGGTCTTTGATATTTCTGTTCTGCTTAGTTCAAAATTCAGATCTAGTCATAATAGATGAACAGGTCATTAAACTAATTTCTGTCCTGTCTTCAAAGGTTCTAACTGGTTTACTTGGCCCAAATCTAGTGCAAAAATACTGATTAATACAGTATTTTTTCCTTCTTATGTGGGCACATTGGCTTGATGTAGGTAGGCAAATTTGCATCACTGCAACCATGGATACTATTAAGAGCAGGCACGTGGGCTGAGCTTACAGTAATGATTTTTATTTAAGTCACAGTTTTAAATGAGTTCATGGCACTTAAAAATACAGAATATGGAAAGTCGTTGATTCTTCCAGAAAAAACAATTTTTAGCAGTCATTCTTAACTTTGTTCCATAGTATACTTCCAGCAAAGGAGTTGAATTTAAAATGACAATGATCTAGAATAGCTTTAAATAATATATCCAGCCTGACAAGTGTGAAAAAACAATTGTTTTGTACCATTTTTATTTCAAAATCCTAAGAAGCATCCTGCCTCAGAGGATATATCAGAGCAGTATCAGTGTGGTGCAGTCCTTGTTTCTGACAGTAACCAAACTCCAGTATTTCAGGAGAGGAGAAATGGAGAATGCATCAAACTGTTACTAGAGGAGAAAGGTGAAGGGTTTTTTCCTAAGCTGTAAAACTTCAGCTGTGAGACCTCATAAAGTGGGAGTCTGAGCTCCTGATGTGGCTGCAAGGAGCCTGACCTCAGGAGCACAGTTACAGCTGGCATGGGTCAGGTGGGGAAGGTGACACTGAGTTTGTGTGATTCCTGCAGCTTTCCTCCCTGGCTGTGCCTTTCTCTGTAGTTCAGTCCCATTGATGTTATAGTCAGGTTTTGGAATTTGCCTCAGCTTAAATGATTTTGTGCATAATGGAATTTGCACTGAAAGTGATCTTCTCCAACCATCTGCTTAAAGAAGGGGCAGCATCAGCTTTAGACCAGGTGACTCAGGGTTTTGATTTGGTTTTGTTTTCCTGCTGGGCACAACAAGGGCCCAGTTGTTTTCTTACTGTCTCCTCTTAGACATGAGAAGGCTGCTAGCAGCTCCTGCCCAGGGCCTTTCTCTGGGTGAACAAGCCCAGTTCCCTGAACCTTTCTTCATTGTGCTTCAGCCAAGTGACCATCTTGGTGATTTTCCACTGTACTTGATCCTGTATTCCAGGTCTAACTAGTGTTTGAAGAAACATACGTTGCAATGCAAGTTTTAGCCTTCTGTGTTATGTACTGTGTGCATAAAACCTGAAAACCTCAATGTTGGTAGGAAATAAAATGTGAGAGGCAATTGTGTGAAAACAGAAATAGTGAAAAGCTAAGCTTTTATGTATAAACGTGATGGAGAAATTACTTGGTGGGCCCAAAGGAATTTTTTTTCTTAAGTGGAGGAGCAAAATACAGAATTTTGAGTTTAAAATTGTTGATGAGATGTAAATTAGTTATATGGGCAATTTTTACACCGAAAGCTTAAGAAATACTTTCAGTACTTAATAGTACACAACAGCTCTGCCAAGTTGGCACATGTGAATGATGTGTCAGAATGGGTTTTGGCCAAGGACTTAATTTTGCCAACATTCCATGTCCTCACTAAAAAGCAAATTGCTTTCCAAACATATTTGATTGGACAAATCATAGTTACCTGGTGAGCCAGTTGAATAATACTAATAATAAATAATTTGCCTTTGCTATGTCATCTGGTTACAGTGTTGAAAAAAAGGGTGCAGAATCAGTCATAAAAGCTTTGGGAAGTGAAAAAATGGTGCAGCTCTAATGTTGGCAGCATCTGCAGATGGTATGATACTGCTCTTGCATGAAAGCTTGATGTATAATGCAATGCTAAAGAAGCAGCTGCCTACTAGATAGTTGGAAAGTGTCAAATTCAAGGATTGGCCAGCTTTCATGTGGAATAGGAGACCAAGTGTGAGAAATGTTTGCCATGTTGGGTTTAAAGGGTATTTGCTAAAATCAGTGAGGAATACATGCTGAGAACACTGACCTGATGGTCATGGCAGGAGAAACGATGTCCCAGCTGCCTGCATTTGTGAACAGCCCTTTGAAAAGTTTGAAGTTTTAATATACAGAATGAACTTAGGCAGAGGGTTATGCTTCTGATCTCTGCAGGGCAAATAAAGAAAACCAGTGCAACATCAGATTGCTGGTGGTTGTAGCTAAAGAAGTTAAGAAATATTATGTTTTAGATCCTATGGATGGAACTGAAAGTGGTTTCTCAGAGTTTTGAAGATGAATATGTTTCAAGGTGATTATTGATGACACCGAGAGTGATGCAGGTGGCAGAGAGTGATGATGGAGGAAATGATGAAGGGACCTGATATGCAAAATCTGAAAAGCTGTACAGGGAAGTAGGAGAAAACTTTGACTAACTTAAAGCAAATCATTATTAGAAATTTACACTCTTACTATATATGGATTACAAGGATATAATAAACTGTCTGCATTTAACTTCTTTCTAAGGAAGTTATCTGGATTTCAGACTTCTCTTTCTGTTAACATGGTATTTGGTATTCTCCCAACTGACAGTTGGGTGTTTAAGCAGTTTAAGACTCAAGAACATCCTGGGCCAGAGGCACTTGCTCTGTAGTGTTCTTTGGCTTTTCCTTAGGTGGATTATCTAGTCTGATCAAAATGTACGTAGAATACAGACCAAAGGTATAAATCCTTGTTGTTTGCTTTTTATACAGAGCATCTTCTAAGTTAATCCTTGTTTACTTGTGTTTGCTCGCTCTCTCTAAATGGCTGCAAGCAAGGGCTGTTTAACCCAGAAGTTAATAGGATTGTGTAGTTATTCACGCTGGCATCAGTGATGTTGATATTTATTAGAATTTGTGTGCTACAAGAAACTGAATATCAGGCTCCTGAGATGTTTATATGAAACTGATGAATTTAACATGAAGCTCTTGTGTTATTGTGTGTGTTTGTACTTCTCCTTCTGCTTGAAATGAAAAAGCTGCTAATTAATACTAGAAATAAATGACAAATGGGTTATATTTGGTTATTGCACCAAGGAGTTGGACTGACTCTGAGAACATGGTGTGGAACATGTTGAGAATGGAGATGCAGAAAACTGTAGTGAAAAAGGAGAATAACTTTTTGAAATCAATCCTACAAATAAGACCCCTTCAAAGCATCTTTGTAACTCAATTTGCCTGCCTGGAGCTGTGTGGATTTATTTCAGAGGAGCTGATAATCATAGCCTGAGTAATTTTCCAGGTATTAATGGCATGAGAGTGGTGAAGCATTCATTCCAGATCACTTTTGCTTTGCTGACCTTGTTTACTTTGGGAAAAGAATTCAATCTCTGGCTGCATGAATGACTGTGAAACCCAGCTGCTGGTGCTGCTGAGAATGCTTCTACCCCTTTTTGTTCACTGCCCACCTGCTAGGAACCTGCTAGAACTCTGCTTTTCTGCTGGCTACTGAGTGAAAACAGCTCATGGAAAAGTCAAACAAGCACTAAACCAATTGGAAGATTGCTGGGATGGAGAGCTGTTAACTGTTGGGCAGCTGAAGTGATTCAGATGCCTGTGGAAAGGCAGGTAAAATAATAAGACTTAACAGCTGAACACTTGAGGAAGGAGAAGGTGAGAAGAGCAGTGATTCTCTCTGCAGCAGAATCCAACTGTTTGCTCAGTTTGGCTGCTGCTCATGGAACTGGACCCTCTGAGTGAACAACTTTGGCATAGTTTCCTGTTGTAATGAAAACAGTGGGAGAAAACAGTGGGTGAATAAATGTAGGGTTGTTCATAGTTGGGCATATGGTCTCCAACACGATTCCTTCAGGAGACAGAGCTATTTGGATTTTTTGATGGCAAAAACCCCAAAAGGCTTCCTCTCTTATTTGAAGTGAGGTTTCAGGATGGCTGAGCTCACTGGCTGATTATCTGGTATGCTGCTAGTCAGATTTGTTTTACTAGCCAACCAGTCCTGTGCTTGATCACTTCTTTTGTCAATGCAGTGCATTGCACCAGGGCTTTGTTAACATGAGGGGTGTTTTTACATTTTATTTGAGGCTTAATCATAGTCTGATGTTTTGTCAGGGGGTATTACTCATACTTTCATAAGTGGGAATAACATTACTTGAATCTCATTCCTAGGACTGGTATTTACCAGACCAGAAGAAGTAAAACTTTGAAAACATATTCAGGTGCAGAACATCAGTACTTAAGGGATATTCAACCTTGTTAGGTTACTGTGTTTGTAGGATATGTTTCTCTGAAGACCATATACTGCCATATCTTGGTTTGGAGGAGGGAAGGATATTGTTTAATGAAATTCTAATGCATACTTAAAATACAACTGAGAGCTGCTGTCTTAAAGGTCAGTGTGGGCAGGAATCATCAGCATTTTCTGAATTCATCTAAATGCCCCACAAAGAATGAACAGGCCTTAGGGGGTTTTAGTGACAAGCCCATATTGCCTGAAAGAATGATTCCCTACCCTTCATGCTGTGAAAACATTAGAACAATAATTATTTCCTTCTTTCAGTCTTTGTGCTCTAACAGTGAGTTTACTTGTGCCACAAATAAGATTTGTTGAGGACATTTTTTCTCTTGCCTTGGTGGGTCTGCCTGTGCCAGCCTTCATTCACAGTTCTCTCAAATGTTCCTTTGAGATGGAGAACCACTGCAGAGAATTCTCTCTTCTCTGGCTGTTCTTTCTTGCCTTTTGGAAAAATTATGTGATAGTTGCATTTAGCCACCTGCATTTGGGGTGCCTTGGTTACCTGGTGAGGACACCACTGCTGAGGAGTGCTTTTCACATTGTGTAGGTGACACACCACTTGCACATCTTGTAACTCCAGAGCTTTTCTCTTAAGCAAACTCCAAAGGCTCTTCTGGCTTTGCAGCTGCTGGCGTGGGTTGGCCAAATGTGGTAGCACTGAATCCAGAATGGAACAGTCACTTCTTGCAAGGTTCTTGGACTTAGTTAACACTCTGTAGATAGAGTGTTATAATTATGAACTTGGTCCATTTTTCTCCTGTAATTAAAAGATGGCCTTTCACTTTTGTATGCTCATTATTTCTTTGAAAATATGTAGTAATTCAAAACTGTACACATTTGACTTCTAGTATGTTCCTGTATGTTTTTGTAAATGTTTTACCCAGAAAGAGACTTCTGTCTGATTCTTCAGTCTGCTGTTTTTCTATTTGGAAAAAAAACAACCCCAAAACCTATTCATATGTGGTAAAATGCAAGTATATCACATGACTGAGTCTGAAAAATCTACTGCTTTGGTTGCTTTAGCTTTAGTTTAGTTAATTCAGGTACAGTTCTCCTCAAAAGAACTTCAGACTCAAAATGAAGAAGAAATTGAAATAATTGAAGTGATGATGCTGTTGCAGTTCATTTTAAAAAGAATCCCCAACCAAATCACCTTTCTGCTGCTATTTGTAATTAAATTTTTTAAAAACAATTACTCAAGAAGGCAAAAGGAGAACTATTTATTACATGAAATCTTTCTTTTCATGAAACCTGCTGGGTTTCATCTTTCTTCAGGCTAAGGAAATGGCAAGGGAATACTTAGTTAACTTAGTGATCTAAGTACTTAACTTAGTGTTTAACTTCATGATCTGTTATGAATAAATGCATCTTGAGAGCTGTTTGTAGAAAATCTCCTGGAAGGAAATATCACTTGTATGGTGAGACATTGATCCATTTCTTTATTTCCTGACTTCCTAATAGTTTTTTTACAGGATCTGTTGTACACAGCTGGTTTTAGGCCAGGAGCTACAATTCAGGTGACTGTAAAGAAATCTGCAGTTGGGCTGGAAGCTGCATGGTCTCTATAACTCTGTTCCTGATCTTATTTTGATTGATTGAAATATTCTTTGGAAGGCATCGGGGTATTCTGAGGAAGTGGAAAAGTTCTGTTTTACAGTGTGTTATGTAAGGATCACTGCAAATTGCACATACACAACTGGAAGTACTGGTGAGGGAAGTGCTGTCTGGGAAGGAGGGGCAGGAAAAAAAAAGTTGGAAGAGTTTGTCTTCATGGCTTAGGGAATATGTTTCCAAACTCAGAAGATGGTAGTGACTTTTCAAATAAGATGATGCTGAAATGGGAACAGTAAGAATTAAGCCAAAATAAATTAAAGCTGGAAATCAAAAGGATCCTTGCTGCTAAAGTAATTAGTTAATTAAAGACATTTATAACAATAATGTAGATAACACAAGCTCATTATGATGTAGCTAGATGATTTTAAAGATCATATTAAGTTGTTTATTATGTGTTTAGGCTGTGTGAGAGACCTAGCAGAAAAATGTCTCACTTTGCATTTTGAACAAAAAGCATCAGATTGGGTTGGATCCAAAAAGAAGGATTTTTAGTCATCTCAAATCCTTTAAGCACCATTTGTAGCATATTCTAATGTATCTCTGCTGTCACAGGGATTGTAAAAGTACATATCTGGTAACTCTAAATAGGAAAGTTAATTTAAAAATAGGATTGTTTCAACTCAGTGACTGCTAACTGGCAATCTGAAAGCCTTTACTTTTTCTACCACTAATTAAAATGTTTCTTCATCTGTTCGTTCAGGAACTCAAAATTTAGGTTCTGTGCATTGGCTCACCAGTGTTCTGCAATTTATAAACAGCACATTGAAAAAACTTGGGCAGCAGATTGTGACTGCAAGGAAGGAAATGAAACCTTTCTGAGAGAGTCAACTTGTTTCTTCTCTGGTTTTTTTTTTAGCTCAGATCTGATGCTTGCATATCAGAGTGATTTTTCTTTTGTCTTTGTAGAGAGTGAAGTGTGCTTCTGGAAAAGGACTTCGGAAGCAGGAACATACTATCTTTTTAGTGGTTTGCATTCTTACCTCCCAAGGCTGCTGCCAGCAGGGAGATGCAGCCTTGGCGGTGGAGAGCTGCTGCCCTCTGCTGTGCTCAGGGTGCTCTGCTCAGGGTGACAGCCAGGGACAGGGTGGGATCTGCTGTGCTCAGGGTGACAGCCCGGGACAGGGTGGGATCTGCTGTGCTCAGGGTGACAGCCCGGGACAGGGTGGGATCTGCTGTGCTCAGGGTGACAGCCCGGGGCAGGATGGGATCTGCTCTGCTCAGAGTGACAGCCAGGGACAGGATGGGATCTGCTCTGCTCAGAGTGACAGCCAGGGACAGGATGGGATCTGCTGTGCTCAGGGTGACACCAGGGACAGGGTGGGATCTGCTCTGCTCAGAGTGACAGCCAGGGACAGGGTGGGATCTGCTGTGCTCAGGGTGACACCAGGGACAGGGTGGGATCTGCTCTGCTCAGGGTGACAGCCAGGGGCAGGGTGGGAACTGCTGTGCTCAGGGTGACACCAGGGACAGGGTGGGATCTGCTGCCCAGGGTCTGCAGAGCTTCCCTGCCCCTCTGACTTGGGAAGAATGTGAGGATGTTCTTCTGAACGGTAGAAAGAAATGAAGGGTTAACTGCAGGTTACAGAGCTGATGGTAATTTGTTGACCTGCTGATCGTGAAGCTGTAAAATCTTGTTGGTATTATGTATTTTTTCTATAGTCCTGTATTATTTTGGAAATTCCTTTATATAGTTAATATTCAAACACATCCCTTATACAAATATATGCATGTGGTAATTTTCATTAAAATTGGATTATCCCAGCTTTCATTAGCCTAGTTAATGATTTTTCTGTAATATGAGAATGAGCAACTCTAAATCATTTTTATTGGTGATCTCTGCTTTTTTTAATGAAGTGTCTTAAAGGGCTTTTGAGAACTCTGGCAAGTATTGGTTGTATCTCTTCCTTTCTTAATTTAAATTTGTGTGTCCTCAGTAATCCAAGTGCTATGAAGTGACTTCAGCTCTCTGTGATGACTTCTCTTAAAGCATGAAATAAACATAGAAGGAATGTGAAAACTTTCCTGCCTGCATTCTGTGTTGTATGGCTTTGTTGGATGCTGCCCAGCACTGCAGTGCACAAGTGCATTAAGTTTTTTGTAGTTTCCATTCCCTTTGCCTTTCCCCTTTCTGTTTGTTGTTATATCAGCCTTTCCTTAACCAGTAGTTAAGATGCCCAGGGGAAGCCTTGAGTTGATCTGAATCTCTGATGCTCTGGCAGTAGGTGATGCAAATTGCATTCTTCAGAGTATAGGTACTCATTAAAAATGGAGTTGGACTTGTGGGTAAGCTTTGTGGATCCTTTCCAACTGTGTCTGGTAATTCATCTTATGATGAGGCTTAGGTTAGACATTAGGAAATCATTCTTCACTGAAAGGACAGCTGGGCATTGGAATAGAGAGCCTGGGGAAGTGATGAAATCCCCATCCCTCCAAGTGTTCTAAAGGCACGTGGATGTTGCACTTAGGGATGGGGTTTAGTGCTGAATATGGCAGGGCCTGGCTCATGGTTGGACCTGATGAACCTTGAGGTCTTTTGCAGCCCTAGTGATTCTATCTGATGATTGTAAATGAAGGACAAGTGCCCACCTCAGTGGCTGTCCCACTCCTGAGACAGTGATTACACATTTTTATTAGACCCTAGCTTGTTGATTTGCTCTGTTCCTTTTTGATTTTATATTTTTGGCAATGAGTTCTGCAGTACTTTCTTTTCTTTGATTTCAAACATCTGCTGGGTAATTTAATTGTCTGCTAATGCCTGTGTTGTCTTAAGCAGTAGTTGCCTTTTATGTGCCTTTTCTATGCCATTCATCTTTTCAAAGATTGAATGTCACATTCCCGACTCAGCTGCTTGCTTTTTATAAGATGAAGAGCTTTGTCAGTTAAGCTTCTCAAATAGAAGCCACTGAGTATCTTTATCCTTGGTGTTATTCCCTATAATTTTTTTATTTTTGTGTCTTTTATCAGATGAGATGATCAGAAATGTTTCCACTAGGCAAGATTTATGATTCTCTCAAAATTATACAGAAAAGTAATACTTTCTGCTTTTCTTTCTTTTTTTTCTAAGCTAGTAGTTTTGTTCCACTTGGTGGTTTAAAACCTCTCTATAATTTTAGCTGAGGTTCTGTTTTCTAGGTGTTTTAAAGGCAACAGAGGGGAGGAAGAAGTGGAGAATGACCTACATCAGCTATAACATGCTGTCACATTCACTCAGGTATTTAGGTCCTAACTGAAGTAATTTCAAAGCTGAAGTAGGGTGTTATTTTCTGTAGCATCTTGCTGAAACATACTAAGGAGAAATATTCTGTTTTGAACAGTTGTGCAATTAGTTTGCTAACAGCTGCTGGTGTTTTTTAGAAATGATGCCTGTCAGGACTGGTGCCCTAGATTCCTGCTGAAATGCTGTGATTTAGAAACCTGTGTTAATATGCAGAAGCTCTGGGGTCATTAAGTAACATTGAGTCCAGGATCAATATTTTGAAACTTTGCTTGTGGCCAGGGAGATGGCACTTGGTAATAATATAGTATTTAATGGATCATTGCTTGAATTCTTATCAAAGTTTGGCTCTAATTTGACAGTAATTTTCACTGTAATTATCTAAATGCTCATTATGAGCATTTAGGTAATTCAACCTGCTATAAGAAAATATGATTTGAGATTCCTTTGTGGAGCTCAAGTTCAGATCAAATAACAGTTCCCACACTTCTTGCTTAAGCTGTTCTGTCATGGTGATTCAGTTGTAATTTGTGGTTTCAATTTTTTTAAAGTAATAACCTTCACCCCCCAACTATGTTTTTCAGTTTGTTAATTAAGGTATTTCGTCCTTATTTGCAAGTTCTGAAACTGTTACTGTACTGGTGACCATATTAGTGAGCACTCCATAGGAGAATGAGTCTGCTAAAAGGAGCAGAAATACTTTGAAAAATACTTTTGAAGAACTGGAGAGAAGTGATACTAACTTTTTAGCAGTGTCAGTGCTACACTGAACTGCTTATGGCTTCTCCTCAGCTCTCTCCTTTACTTTGTAGTTTCCCAGGAAGTGGCAGTGGAGTCAGTGACCCACAGGCAATAACAGCCCTCCTTACCTGTTCTCAGTTAATGACAAAGTGTAAATCACCAGCACCCTTAGCACCTGGATTGGATAGAGATGGCAATTGTAGTCCTTGCCCATAAGAGGATTTGCATTTTAAGAGGGGGAAAGTGATGAAGTTGCAGTGAATTAAAACTGTAAACTAGCAAATGCTTTTATCCATTGGAGTCAAAAAGTAGCATTATTAATTGTTTCCCATTCAGACGAAGGTGTCATCTCTGGTTTTGAAATGTTTAGATTTGTTAGAATGATGTAAGAAATAAACCATTGGTATTTCTGCTTTAAGCATTGTACCAACTTTGTTGTATGAGAAATCTTTTTGAAAACAATTGTTATAGAACCTAATGACAGTCCTCTGTGTATTCAGGAATGTATGGCAAGTATTTAAACATTCACAGACCAGCATTGCTGTTGAGATTCCATCCTGATCTCAGCAGATTATTTTGTAATTGAGATGTGATCAGCTTTCACTGTTTTTAAAACAGCAGGGCTGAAGGACTGAGTTGCATTTGTCTCTGGGAAGAACCTTCTCACTGTCTGCAGGGGGGGAAACCCCACTGTTAGGAGTATTGTGCAAGCGCTGCATCTCCTGGCTATGAGAGGTTGTTAGACTCATCTCTTTTCTGCTCTGCTGCTTTGATGTAGCACCAAATATGTCAAATTACAGTCTCTTCTTGATGTGGTGTTAAGAAGCATGAACAGCAATTGAGATGAATCTGGAGTAGTTTGAGGCTTCACCAGATAAAAGACATGTATTATTAATATATTTTCTCTCACTCATTTTCACTTGTTTTTTTACCAGTCTGCCCTTATTTTTTCAGGGGAGGCACAGATGCTTTATTAATTCTTTGTGAATTATTCAGCAGCAGATCTACTTTTTGTGGCTACTTTGCACGGACCATTTAGAAAGTATTCCACTACTGAAAACTGCTTTTCCTGAAGGGACTTGTTCAAAGGGATAGGATGGGATGAATCAGATTCTGAGCAATTCTACAATAACTGAAGGATCTTTACATGTTATCCATACTGGAATAAATCTCAAAAGTGTTGTCTCTCTTTCCTCTCATCACACTCCTCCTCTAAGAGTTCTGCAGGCTTCAAATTAGCCTTCTGTAAAGCCCAATAGGTGCAGAAAGAAAACCATGTTTTGGAGGCTATGCTTAGCCTAGTCAGCCTGGTTCCTACAGGGAACAATGCAGAGTGAAATCACATCCTTGCTCCTGCCTGGTCTTGACACTGTGGAGAGCAGTTCCAGCTAATCACATCCTGCTGGATTTAATCTTTCCCACTGAGTATAGCCTTGAGAATATAACCTTGCTTGGCTGATAATTGCCAGTCAAGATTAGAGTCCATGCACATCACATAGTGAAATCTTCATTGAAGGTGTGGAGGAGGGATGAGACAAGGCTGCAAAGCTTTTGGGTCTTCCAGGAGGGCTTTTATAGTTTAGCAGTTTTATCTTTGTGATTCAGTGTCTGTTGTTCACTAGAAATCTTTTTGAGAGTCCCATGGAACCATTTAGGGCTATATATCAATACTTTTTCTCCTGTATGGACAGATGGAACCAACATATCAAAGGCAGCTTTAGATTAATCACATACTTTTACTCAGAATGATTTCACTAATGTGTTTTGAATGCAAAGATCTCATAGTTTTTAATACTAAAGGACTTTTCAGGTCAGACTGGTAGCAGGTTTGGCTGGGATGGAGTTAATTTTCCTCTCAGCAGCCCATATGGTGCTGTGTTTGGGATTGTGACAAACTGTTGATGAAGATGCCAGTGTTTTAGCTATTGCTGAGTAGCACTCACACCGTGTCAGGGCCTCTCACTTTCTCACTCTGCTGCCCTGGCAAGTAGGCTGGGGGTGGGCAAGAGGTTGTGAGGGGATACAGCTGGAGCCTCTGACCCAAACTGACTGAAAAGATGCTCCATATATTAAAATCTCTTGCTCAGCAATAATTTAGGAGGAAGTGGCTGTTGCTGAGGTTGGCCATTGATCTGCTGGTGGTTAAATGATTTGGCTTGCCTTACTTGTATGTGTGGTTGGTTGGTTTTATTTTTTTTTTTTTTTGTTTCCCCTTTCACTTATTTATCTCGACCTATGAGGTTTCTCCTCTTCATTTTTGCCTTTCTGGTTCTCTCCCTCATCACTCTGGGAGAGAGTGAGTGAGTGGCTGGTTAGATCTTTACCTATCAACCTACCACACACTGTTTCTGGACATGTTAAATACGTTTGAAGCAATGTAGTACATTCTGATTTTAGGAATTTTCTAGTTTAGTTCTATTCTAATCACAGTACAGTTTATTCAAAGTAGAGTAATGTTTTTGGATTTTTCCCTCATTGAGATGTTGCTAATGAAATAATTGTCTGCAGTGAATTTAACAGAAGGTCAGATAGGTGTCTATCTGCTGCATGTACAGTGTATTTATTGGATCAAACTTCAAGTATTGCAAAAGGAACCATTTCTTTTCAGTCATTTCCTAGTCTGTATTGAAGATGTTCTCCTGACTATGGTGGTTTCCATCTAGGAAAAAACAACATTGACTTTTGGCTTTCATAGAAGTCATACTAGCCAATTCTGTGACCTCTCTCATTCTCAGGAACTTCTTGTGTAAAAACTAAAGATGTAAAGCATGCTCCAGTAGTGCTAAAATACTTTGAAAAAAACAGAAGAAAAGGAAGATGTTTCACTCAGGGCATTTTTAATTCCAAAACATGCAATGGCTTCATGCCTGCCTTAGAAAACAGGACTACCTAGAACTTTCTGTCAAGCTATGCTTCTATTTTAATATAAACATATAGCATTTTGCTAGACTCTCTCCCCTTTGATATTCTTAATCCTTTCTTTTTCTCATTATATGAATTCTGCTTGTTGTTGCTTAGGTAGCCTTACCCTCTCACTTGTTTCCTGTTCCTGTGGTGGGGATTTCTTGGTGTTTATTCTATGCTTGCAATTTACTTCTGAGAAACTTGCACATGATTGATATCCTCAGAGACCTCTATTCCTCCAGTCAGTTTGGCTGAAGTTAAACTGTAATGTTAGAATTACTGAGAGGCAGGAACTGACAGATGAATGATATGACTAAATAGCTTTGAAATCACACGTGGAATATGTAGGACCTTTATTCAGTGGTAATTGTCAGGAAAGTCTGTTTTTCATGAAGTTTTGCTTTTGAACACTCCTCAGTCTGTCACCACATATTTTGAAGTCTGATTATTTTTGCATATAGAGGACATGATAATGCAGACACCCCTGGGTTCTTTCTCCAATATTGCATTATATTTTCGTCCTCTGTTTTGGACTGAAAACTCCTAAAACAAGCTTATACAAATGCCCATGGTGATGGTCACTCAGCTGGGAAGGGAGACAGTCTTGTCTGTTTTTTGGCTTGACTTCCCAAGCATTATGACGGACCTCATTGGAGTGATGTCCCAGATCTGTCTCATATGTAACAATTTAAGACTTGGAATAAACTGGGAGAAAAATCACAAACACCCACTGAAAAGTTTCTATTCATAGGACCTATTCTGGGCTTAAATGCCATTGCAGGGCAACTTTATAAACAAAAAAGGCAACTATTATTCAGCTTCCTCTTTCCAGAGTAATGTTTCACATTCCTTCTGAAGTTAATGAGGCTGTGGTATTCTTCAGGGTTTTGGAAACTTAATACACAGACAGGTGTATTCTGCAAATTTTTATATGAGTGTTAAGCTTGAAAAGGACATATAGACATCAGCATTGTGAACTGGATGTGCAGTGCCTGCTGGTTTAACTCCTGCAAACATGTTTACCTGCTGAGCTGGCAAAAACAAGTTTCTAATGGAGACCTGTTAAAGATGCCCTTTAGATGGGGAATTTCAGCTCACAGTGTTCTGAGTTTATAAACCCCTTTGCCTGAAAGAATGGTGCAGATGATTTTTTGGCAGTTCAGGAGCATGCAGGAACAAGCAGTACATTTTTTGGCTACTCTCTCAAAATTGTCTTGGATGGTCATCTGATACTTCAGGGAGCAAGAACTACAGAGCCAAAGAGCGTCCTGGGTGCTGATGGATGCAGTTTGCACCAGACATCAGTTGTTCTCAAATTAGTGTTCAAATTTCATTTGCCTTATAGAAATTGCTTATAAAATTACTACTCCTTGAGTAAGAAATAATTACAGACATTACATTAGAGCTCTGTGCTAGTATGGGATAATCTTAAATCAGCATCCAAGCTGTTCTGCAGAGCTCTTTATCATTTTGGAATTCTGTGTATTCTTTGAAGACCTTACACATAGAAAGGCAGAAAACAGGATAAAATAAGTTTCTTAGATTTAAGTAATTCCAATGATAAAAAGTGCATTTTTAAAACAATTGGATGATATTACATATCCCAGAAGTGTACCAGCCCAGGCTTCTGGGGAAGAGACACCTAAGCTTGAGTCCCACCAGCCTGACAAGTGCCTGCAGTGGTACTTGAGGGACATGCTCTGTCTGAAGAATTATGAAGCCTTTTCCCCTTTGGTTTGGCAGTCTGAACAGTTGGTACATTTGTCAAGTTAGACCTTCACTACTCATTTCAATAAGAGTTCCAAGTCTTGTTGCTTATGAGATTGCTTTTCCCAGCCCGTGTTGTGTTGAGGATACAGGTGGAACACATGGATCAGTGAAATTGGTACTACTTGTGTTCCCTCAAGAATAGTTGGCAAGTGCTGATGAAGTGGAGCATGAAGTTTCTATGAAAGTCTCATAGTGTGGTTTTTTTGATGCTATATAGCTCTTGTTTCTATCTATCCAATATTCTTAGTGCTCAGGGAACTTTCTTATATTAAGACAACAAAATTAGTCTTGCTCACTAATTGAAGATCATAACCATGTGGGAATTTTTATCATGCATGTGGGAGCCATACATAAAGATAGGTTATTGCTAAGTAAACATTCAAACAAAGCCTGAAATAAAGAAAATTCATTTTAGGTAGTGTTTTTGTAAGGATGAAACCAGTTATTTTCACTCAGAACACTTTTGAGGAAACGTGGAAATGGTGAACTCTGACTGTAGGAGCTTTTATGTGATAATACAAAATACAGACTAATGAATTGGCAATGAGAAGTGATAGGTAGTTAAGGCCATATTCTTCTAATTAAGGGCTTAGTCATTGTGTTAATACATTATTTTTTGTGTTTTGAAATGTTAATTCAACCTTCAATTTGAGTCAGAGCAATAATTAAGTGTGGATATGTTTCTGTAGAGCTCAAAAGTAGACTTGGAAATCTTCTGTTTCATATGTTTCTCCATATGAGAACATACTGTATGTTCATAATTCAGAAAGATTTATGCTAACAACTTTTTTTAAAGCTTCTGGGCACAAATAATCGCTTTGAACAAGTGAAACTATTACAGTTAAATCTCAGGATTTAGTCAGCAAAATATGTAAGAATATATTTTAATTTTATAGGTTTAAACATTGTATTTTTAAGCTTGTGGGCAGGCAAATGTGTAAAAAGTTTCATCTTTGTATGAAGGCCAAAATTATTTCTAGTGTAACCAATTTATTTATCTACAGCTGCAAATATATGGCTGAAAGATTCAGATGTTTTATTTGGTCTTCATCAACAATGTAGATGTAATTGCCTGAAGTTACTTAGGCTTTCTCTTCCTTATTGTATCTTCCTGATGGAATCCTTTGTGGATGTGTAGCCTGTATCTTCGTCTTATTGATTCCTCTATGCCCACGGCACATTAGAGCTTATATTTTCTGCATCACAAAAAGCTATTTCTGCAACATTCAAGAACTGCTTTTGGCTCTTTGACTTTATTTGTTGTCATGAAATTGCCATGCATTTGGCTGTGTGTTATTTCAGTGAGAAATTGTTATTACAATGTGATTAGAGGTATGGAAGTAAGGTGGATTGTTGATCCAAAATGCATAGAAAAGGTTGTTTTGTGGGATAGGAATATTGTTGTGTTTGGCAAGAGCCAGCAGTCTGTGCCTGTGTTCCTTCCCCTTGCAAGTATTTCATGTGTGATGTTTGAGGGTGTGCTCAGTTGTGCTCTGCCCTGTTTCTTCAGTCAGGAGCCCAATTACTGGTAGCCCCAGCCAGCAGAAGGGACATAAAAGGGGTTTTAGGTTCCTCTGTCAGCCTTTCTACTTAGGGTTACCTTTGGATATTCTTGCAACAAAAACATAATCTAACTTAGACTATTCTAATAAAGAAGGTGCATTTTTGGGTTCTTTACACTCCCTTTTTTTGTGACAAATAAATTCAGGGTTAGATTTTCCTTTGGTCCTGCCCATATTGCTGCACTCACACGCAGAAGATGATCTGCAGTGGGAAATCATGTCTAAGGCTATTTGGTGAAAAATTGTAGGTCACAGCACACAATGGAAAGAAAACTATGCTTATTAATATGGAAATACTGTCATTGGTAATCCTTGGAGAGTCTACCAACAACGAGGTCCTCATGCAAATGAAGTTTATTTTGAGGTTTACTGTGGGCTGAGTTACACATTTTTTTCTCCAGACATCTTGCCTTAGTTTTGGTTTCCTCAATCTGCACATTTATATAAAGAACAGTGTCTCAGTGTAATTCATGAAGTTACTAGTTTCTGAGCTGGAAGTGTGGATGCAATTTTACACTACACTAAACTTGCTACCTCAGGGGTGCTTATCAGGTAAACCAAAGGAAGTAAAAGGAAGATGACAAAAGGCTGCTACAGGTGAGAACTTAAGTGAATAGTTATGTCCTAAAGAGAGTTCTTTACAATACTGCTTAATGCAATAAAAAATAGAAATTATGGCAATTGTTATTTTATTGAAGTTTTTTGCAAAGGCAAGTTAGCTTATGCTGCAATAGCAGCATAATTGTAGAGGGCATGTTTTGGATCAATTTAATCAATTTCTGTAATGCAATTTATTAAAAATACATTAATACATTGAAATCTTGCAGAGACCCCTGGACGTGTTAAAAGGGAAATAAAGTTTGAATCTTATAGGGCTTGATTAAAAAACAAACCCCAAACAACCCATTGAAATTTTTTGCATCTTTTATTTGTTAGCACACAACAAAGAACAACAAATTCTAAGGAGACTATGACTGTATTTACCTCAGTTGTAAGGAAAAAGCTTTTTTCTTGAACTCTTTAAGTGTTCCCATGTACAGTTGTTTGAAATGCTTTACCAAGAGCTCTTCATAATCAAGTGGATGCATAGTCCAGATTGTTCGTGATTTCATAGTGCTAATGGGGAAAAATAGCAGTTTCCAATTTTATTGTGTTGAAGTTGGAGAGTATTCATGTATTTCTGTAGTGTTTCTTTATTACATTTGGTAGACCATTAGGAATTTTACTCAGCAGGTTAAAGACCATTTTTCTGATGTGTCAAATAACCTTGAATTTTTAATGTTCGAAAATGAGGATTAAATATCCCAGAGCCATTCATTTTGCGGTCTGCTGACACTTCCTTGAGAAAGCTAGTGTAAATTGCAGATCAGCAAATTCCCTGCTGTTAGTCTTACAACGTCCCTGGTTTTATAATTGCACCCAGCTGATTTCAAAAAGGGCTTTCACATGCTCATTGGTGCAGTGCGAAAGCACCTTGCAGGAAGCGTTGGCTTTCTCTCCGTCGGGCCGTGTAACGAGTCCCTTGCTGCACCATCTCGCCCCTCCCCTAAGCAAGCAGCACACAGCGAGCAGGGGCTCTGCTGGAGTTGCTCTGTTTTCATGGAGGAGATTGCAATCCTTGCACTGCAGCAGGTGGAGCTGCCTTGGATCGAACCCGGGCTTCTGGCTGAGAGCATCTGAGTGTTACTTTGGGCCGGGAGACAGTTGTCGCTTCAAGCTGGCGCTAACGTAATTAAATTTAAAGCTGACTCAAAAATTTTAAAAATGGACACGGGATTTTTGCTTTGCTTTTTTTATAAGGTCTGGTTTCTAACGTGAAGCAACATTTTTCCTGAAGGATTCAACCTATTTATATAAAGGCTTATTTTTGAACACTATGGACCTAGATTAAATGTCAAAGACAGGCAGCAAGCAGCGCTTACAGAGGCATTTTTCTGGAATCTCAGTCACGGATCGATTGAAGTGCACAGGGTCTGAAAAAATGTCTCCTAGCATAAAAAACTTGGATTGTTTTTCTCCGATGCTATGCCACTGTAAAGTAGCATGTACCAACAACACAATATCTTTAATGTTTGGATGTAAGGTGGGTCTATAAAAGGACTTTCCTGGAAATGTAAGCTGCATTTAATGAATGATTGCTTTTGTGTCTAATGTAACTGTACCTTAAATTTCTGGTTAAATAAGTGTGTGTTTTGCTCCATGCCTTACTCAATTATCTGAGCTGTTGGTGATGGAGACATAAGTAATGAATTATCATGCCTACTGTTTAAAGATCCCTTTGAACAACATTTGGAATTTACTGAATGCCGCATGTAAAATGTCGTCATTCTTCATTAATCAGCATTAATCATCATGTAATCAGTTTATTGCACTTGGCTTTCATTTTCTTCAGCTGTAGAGAATTAAATACACAGGAGACTTGCACTGAGATACAGGGCTGGAAATGCCTCCTGACATCATTTTGATGGAAGCAATTGTTAGTGGCAGGTTTGGGTTTAACAGTGCCCTCAGGCATTTAGTCATTTTAGGACGACATCAACTGTTCAGGTTTCAGAGGAATAAAACATACATAATTTGGTAATCATCAGAATGGTAAACAGCATATATTCGGTGTTGTGTCAAAAGCCTTTTTTTAAAATTTCAGTAAAATTAACATGCAATGTCAAGGATATGAGGAGACTTAAGTACTGGAAAGCCACTTGAAAATTAAAGGGGTACATCTATGAAGTTACTTTTGAGGCAGAAATTAGGAAATCTTTCTCTCTAAAACTTTATATATCCAGGGTTTCCAAGTCATGTGTGTTATTCTTAACAAAAAATATTTCAACTAGATTTTATTTTATAAAGTGGGATCAGTTGTGTGTGTACATATATACCCACATATATGCATGAGTGATGCATTTATATACACGTGTATATACATATATGTATCACAAAATCTTGATGGTGAATAAATGTCAGGAGGGAGGAATCTAAATTTTTATGGCTCTTTTGATAGGATACGTATTAGAGAACTTGAAGTTGAATGCTATATTTCCAGGAGGAAGACTTTGCCTTGTTGTGAGTTTGCTTTTCCTTCCTGTGTCCCAAGCATTTTTCAGTTCGAAATATGTACCTATTTATTGATGCCATTTGGGAACTACTTGATATAACACTAAGGTTTCTTTTCTTCTTTCTTTCTGGAACTGCACACTCCTTATTTATACAATATGCTCATGCTTAAACAGTGAACTTGGGAAGAAAGCCGTGGAATGAAAATACTCCGGGGCTGGATTTTGCCCGTTGAGCTGCAGAGCAGGGACGCTGTTCACTTTAAGAGCAAACTAAAAATATCCAGCGAGCAAGCAGGCAGCACTTGGGGCATGGAGCGGCGGGGCCGAGCGATGGCGGCGTCCGTCCCCCCTTTGCGCGCGTCCCTCCTTGCGCGTCCTCTGCTGCCCGGGCTGGGGGCGGCCGCCGGGGGGCGCTGCAGGGGCCGTGTTCGCCTTCACGGCGTCCTTGGGCTGCGCATCGGGCACGGGGCAGGGGCAGGGCGGCCGCGGCCTCCCGAGCGGGGAGCGCTCCCCGGGGCCCTCTCGGAGTGCCCTGGGCCGGAGGTGGCCGGGCCGAGTTACCCGCGGATAAACACGGCCCTCTGCCCATCCCCAGTGGGTGCCCGTGCTGCCCGCGCTGTACCTCTCCATTGCCCGCATCCCAGCCAACGAAGGGTTTCTGTTTGAGCAGAGACAGAGAAATATTGCACCAGGCATTTGTCAATTTTTGAATAAAAGTTGTAGGGCTGGATAGTACTAAAAATAAAATGTTCTTGTCCTCTGAGAAGATACAGCCTTTGTCATCTAAATATTTACTTAGTGTTCAATGTGAAATAGTAATGCAGGGTAGCTGTACCAGTCCTTCACCTAATGAAACAATTAATTTTGCACAAGTAATTACACAAAATAGTGTTTTCAATTTTCCTTTTTGGCCACATGAAAAGAACATTCACAATCTGAGCATTCCTTTTTTATTCTCTTTTCCTTAGCCTTCTGGAATGGTGAGCTTTATTACAAATATTACTTTCTTACAAATATTAGAAATATCCTTGTCTTCAACTGTTTTACTGTTTGTGGATGTCCATGACATGAAGCATTACATAAATAAGTTTAACAGTAGCTGTGCATTTTGACATATGATGGAACACTGTGACCTAAATAACCATGTTATGAGCACTTATATTCAAGATACAATGTCAAACTGAAACTGTTCAAGAAGGGTGAAATGCCTTATGTCTTTGTCATAGCTCTAGTTACTAGAGAAAACTTAGTGCTTTTGTTTGAAAATGAAGCAGTTAGTTACTCAAAATACTGAGCTTATGTTTGAAAAAGTAAACCCAAAGATCAAAAACCTTCTTCCAGTATTGCAGATCATTCAGTTTATCATTTGTTGATGCCTAAGTTGAAAATTATACTGAATGTCCTATTCCATGATGAGTGAAGTTCTAAAAAGACATGACCACTATCATCTTTTCTTTTATTACTTAAATTTCTTTTGTTTTTCACAACCTTTTAATTTATCAGTATGAATTGCTGTTTACCTGCAAAGAGATTTTATTTGGCTTTCATAGTCTTCTTGTTTTTTACAAATAACAAGTTTTCAAGTTGACTTCAGTTCTGCAATAGTGGAGTATCCCTTTAGTTTTGTCTCCTTTTTTTCCTTTAGGTGGAAGGCACTATTATTTTTCTAATCAGTAGTTTCAGGTTTAGCACTAGACTACAGGAAAGACTTGCACAAATTCATTAGCATCTTTAATATATTATGAATTTTTGATTAGTTTTGTTTTAGCAAGATATGCACAATATTCTGTGTTGTTGCTTTTGTTACTAGAGGTGTTGGAAGTTATTTTCTGCTGAATGGGGACAGTTGTGGAAGCTGGGGAGATGTGGGAGCTGTAGCTATTCAGACTTCTCTACCCTTTTCTTTTTGACACTGTATCCAGGTCAGTTTTTCTGGAGTGGAAGTGTTGCATGTCAAACAGTGCTTCACAAGAACTTCAGTTGCTGGAATGATCTTTGGAAAGGTCCTTTCAGATTTAGTTTAACTGGTACAATGGAGAAATGATGAAAAAAGAACAAGTATTTAAACTTGGGGAATTGTGTGCAAATGATCTAAAACTACTTGGTTTCATCATGCTGCCTATTCATACTGCTTCAGAAAGGGTCTGGCCCTGTGAGCTGCTGCATATTTATCAAATTCAAATTATTAGATTTACTTATTCCAGTCTTCTTTTATTCTTAACCTCTTTGTAACCATGTTTGGACGTGTACAGTGAAAATGAAAACTCAAGCAGGGGCAGACTGTAAGTCAGCCTGGGTGTTCTGGGATTTGTTGCATTTGTTGTTGGAAGTGAGCAGTGACTTGGGAGTTGTATGGGTGGTGGGTGGGGAGGCCTAAAGTCTGCAGAAGGAATGGAGTTTGAAATATCTTCTTTAAAAAATACAGAGAAGAGACTAGGAAGACTAAAGTGAATCTCATAGAAGGGGTTTCCTAAAACTTTTCTGTGGTTTTCCTGTGAACAGGTATTCTCTGTTCTGATAAATGGTGCTATAAAATCCTTGTTTTTCCTGCATATTGTTGCAGATACTTTGTACATTTTTTTGTCTTACTTTACTAGGCCTGAGCATTGAAGCAGGAATGTTGAAAAATTATTTCACTGTGGTGAATTGGGTTAATTTCTGAGTTTCATCTCACCAAAACTAGCACTGATTTATTAAAGTAAATGGATTTTTCAGTAGTTTACACCAGTGCCCATAGAGTTTGGTGATATTTCAAAACTTATTTCAAAACTTATCTTCAATTTAGCTTGAAGATATCCTTTTAACTATGTTGCATCAGAAAAGAAATGTTTTAAATTAATTTTGACACACCTGTATTATGCAAGAGAAGCTTCTGGGGCAGTGTCTCTGTCAGAAGTATGTGTTGAATGTTTTTACCACAACATTTTTTTCATTTTTAATTAAAATAATGAATACTGATCTATTAAAACTTTACATGCACTATTATATTATAAGCATTGATACACTCTATAATGTAAGCATAGCATCTATTAGTGAAATCTAGAGCCTGTTTACAATCAGTCATGTTCATGTATCTGTTTCAAATAGTACCTGTTTCTAATAAACATGTCTGGTTTCAGGAAAAAAAGCAAGGTAATTCTGTGCTTTGTCTAAAGATATTAACTGTTCGGTAAAGGAAATGAGTTTTGATTAACTTGTGACTATTTGACTAGTTAGTGTGTTCAGGGTTTTTGTGTGAATGTTGTGTGTGCCCTGCCCTGCACAGTAAAACTGGAATGATCCACATCTGGTTTCTACATGATCTTGTCTGAGATGATCTGGAAACTAAATCCACTTTCAAATAATTTTCCTGTATTTCAAAGAAATCAAAGCTCAAGGTCTGCTAGGGATATTTTGAATCACAAGCACAGCCTTCATTAGTGGAGCAGGCTGCTTTAAACTCACTGAAGTCCTACATTCTCTGATGCTTCAAGACATTTTCTCTGCTTCTTGGAGCTCTAATGTTTATTTTCTCTAATTGCTAGTGTGGTCTAATTTATACTCTGGTAATGTACCCTTGCATTTTTGGCCAACACTTTGTTTAAATTATAATTCTTCCCTGTTTCCTGTGTTTAATATGGTTGCTCTGGAGAGCTAATGTCAACTCCTTTCAGGGTTTTATTTTGATAAGTGAAAAACAAGTCAATCTCAGAAAAAAGATGAATGGCAGCAGTCTGAGGCTGAGCAATCCAGCATCTCGCTGCTGCAGGGAAAGGAAAGAAAAAGAACTTTTATCTTCCAGTAGTAGTGAGCTATTAAGTTAATAATGATCATAACGTTAATAATCTCATAAATCCTCTCTGGTAAAAATTTGAAAAACTAGGGCTTTTTGAGTAACCATTGCAATTTTTCTCATCTGTCAGACTTCATTCTCTCTCGTTTGGTACATCCAGCTGAGGAGAAGGTCTGAAAGTTTTTGGAGTTGGTTCTTGTGGTAACAGAAGTTGTAATGCTCTTGCTTTCTTCTTAGGAGTTATTTCTTATGGAAGAAGTGGGTCTTGTGCTTCTCTGCTAATTAGTATTTTTAGAGGAAATATACTTGAATTGCTTCTACTTTACAGTTGGCTTAAGAGTGTGTTAAGGAGCTGATAACTGATAGATCATTTCAAGCAGTTGCTTTGTACTTTATCCTGTATATCTTAACTTTTTAATGTTGTAGGTGTTTCTGATGGAGGGAATGGATCTTTGTGGTAACCTGAAATAGAAATTGCATGTAACTCTTGAGAGGGTTAGAAATTATGCACTGTTTGTCAGATACTGCCTTGCTGTAGTGTTCCTGTGCTTACAGACAAATTGGTTATTTGCAGTTGTCTACTCGGTTATGATATATAAAAGAATTACCAGAAAAATGTCTAATTTGACTTAGGCTGTAGTATGTAGATCTTGGAATTTTGTTTAGAAGAAACCCTAAGGAACTATCTTCTATCCTAAATATGCTTCAATAACAGGAATAACTTTTTCCAAGATTAAAATGAGTATGTGTTTAGAAAGTTTTTCTGTACCTTTAATAATATGACATGCTTTCCCTATAAACTATTAATAACTATTTATGTACTTGGGGGTATAGTCATGTGTGAAAGTGAATGTGCTTAGAAAATGTTGGGATGTTTCTTATGGACACAGTAAATCCTGCTGGGGTTTAGGTAGCTTCATAATAATCCCAGGTGGGACTAAAAGGGCTGGAACATTTTTGGATAGGATCAGTTTTAAAATAAAAATGCTAATTAAAATTTTTATTTATAGATTTTATTGCTTTGAAGTCAGCAAGGTCAGAAAAACAACTATTTCTGTCTGACTTAGGTTTTCTGGATTCATTTCTCATTTCTGTGGTGGCCTGATCTTTTCCTGTAATTTTTTTTCAGAAATACCGCTATCAGGATGAAGACACACCCCCACAGGAGCACAGCTCTCCACACATTGCCAATGAGGTGACAGGTCCAGAGCTGGTTCACGTATCAGAGAAGAATCTGTCCCAGATTGAGAATGTCCATGGATTTGTTTCTCATTCTCATATTTCACCAGTAAAGGTAGGCATTTTTAAATAGTCAACTGTTTTGGAATGCTCCTCAGGAATTTAATTTTGTGGGACAAAAAATGCACACAAAACACCTCTTGTTGTTTTTTATGGAGCTGCTCAATTGTGAAATTTACTTAGTATACATTCAAGCATTGCCTTAGTTCCACACATTCTAACTAGAAATGCATGGTAGTAAAATGCCCAGAAAACAACTACAGGTAACTACAGGTAATAAGATTTTGGATGTAGATTTGAGGGGCACTGAAGTTCGGGTTGGTTGATTTCATTTTGGATTTTCAGTCAGAAACCTGTAGAGTCAATTCTGACTTTCTTTCTAGTAAATATTTTAATTGAGGATCTATGTGCAATATGTCATAAGCCAGGTGCCTTATATGTCTCTGGAGTTTTTCAGCATGCAGCACCATTTGCAAGATTGCTTCAGTAACTTGAAGACAAATTTAAAGATTTAGACAACAAACTGAGTGTGAGGTTTGGGATTAACAACAGGCAGTTTAATTTACTGTGTTAGTACATAGACATAGCTCAATCATGTTCTGAATAGTACAGTTTTTTTGTGTGTCAGAATAAATGCTGTTTTCTATAGTATCTCTGAGTCTTTGTGACTGGTTTTGAGGGAAAGGTGGAGAAATTGTTTGATACTGGGGAATGTTTGTGCTTTAGAGTGATGAGATGGGCTTATGTTGTGGTAGGCTTACAGCTTGGTACTTTTAGCATGAATTGTCTCTGTGCTGTAGTGTCCTTTGTAGCTGCAAAGAACAAACACTGTTACATGAGAGCAGCCCTGGGGAGAAGGACTGTGGGGTGCTGCTGGATGAGAGGCTGGACATGACCCAACAATGTGCACTCATTGCCTAGAAAGCCAAACATGCTCTGGGCTGCATCCAAAACAGAGGGGGCAGCAGGGGAGGGAGGGACAGAGGGGATTCTGCCCCTCTGCTCTGCTCTGCTGAGACCCCACTCTCAGTGATGCATCCAGCTCTGGGTCCCTAACAAAAGGAGGACATGGACCTGTTGGAGCAGGCCCAGAGGAGGACACGAAGATGATCAGAATGCTGGAGCACCTCTTCTGTGAAGACAGGCTGAGAGAGTTGGGGCTGCTCATCCTGGAGAACAGAAGGCTCCATGGAGACCTTAGAGCCCCATAAAGCAGCTGCAAGAAAGCTGGAGAGGGAATTTTGGCAAGGTCATGTAATGGTAGGACAAGAGGGGGAATGGCTTCAAACTGAAAGAGGGTGGATTTAGATTAGGTGTTATAAGAAATTCTTTCCTGTGAGTGCTGAGGCCCTGGCACAAGCTGCCCAGAGATGGGGTGGCTGCCCCATCCCTGGAAGTGTTCAAGGCCAGGTTGGATGGGACTTTGAGCATAGTGCAGGGTCTTTGAGCCTGTGGCAGGGAGTTTGATCTAGATGATCTTTAGGGCCCCTTCAACCCAAACCATTCTATGATATTTTAAGAAAAAATGTTTTAACCTTATATTTCCATTTTTTTAATTATGAAGAAAAACTTAGTTGAATCTTTATCATTGACTTGTAAGGATTGTGTAGAAGAGCCAACTGTAGTTTGTGAGTGCATTTAGTAATTGTTTTCCAGCTTTTCTAACAGTTTAAAAATGTATATGATGATATTGAGCCAGTGATTTTTACTTATATCTCCACAATGAACTCTCAGTATTTTTCCATAGTCTTCAGCTAGGCAAGCTGAATTCTTGAAGCCCTAATGAATAACCTTTTAGAAGTGGGATATATTGCCCTCTGAAGAGCCTTCTGAGAATACTCATGTGACAAAGCTTTCATTTTTGGGAATGGCTAGAACTTCAAATTTTTCTTGCTTATGAAGGTAGACACACAGTAACACACTTTCATGTGTCTAATTCCCTGAATTCATTGATGTTCAGAAAGCAATGAAACATCTTTTACGTGCAACCATTAGAAATAAATAAAAGTCCTCTTTCTCTGGGGGCTTAGGGTCAACTCTGTTTATTCACAAGCTTTTCCTAATTCCTAGAGTAGTTAGTCTTGCCTTTTAGAAAGCATAAGCAGATCAAAAAGGCAAGGAGGGGAGCTCTGAAACTGTCTGGAAGAAGGAAAACTATTTTTGAAATATAATTAGGCAGACTTAACTATAGTTACAAAATATGGTGAGGCCTTTTCAAAATACTCTGTGTCTTAGGTCTCTGAGGAGAATTATTATTGTGTCTCTCACATTGGTAAATGCTGGGGAAATCATCACTTAATAAGGAAGAATGTTCATAAGGGAAGTATTACCACTCAGTTTGTATTACTGTTTTTAGCATACATCTGATTATTTTCAGGTAACTCCTCTCTGTTAATTTCAAAGCAATGTATGGTAAATTGAAATTTTTCAAAGCTTTGTTCATCTGAAAACTGATGGGGTGGGTGCTCGGTTGTTTTACCAGCATTTTGTGCAGTTTTGAATTCTGATGCTGATTGATTGCTGACTTGCTTCTCTCCTGAAGAAAAAACCCAAGGTTGCTGTTGTATCATTAGCATAGCTGGTCTGCTCTGCTTTTGGTCTGATGATCTGCCAGGTGTTCATAGTTTTAGCACAGCTTGTGCTGAAGATCAATTTAGCAACAACAGCTCTGATTTAAGAGCGCTTTGTGTGATTTATTTGGTAGGTTGGCTCGGTGCACTGTGCGAGGACCAGGTCTTGGCTGATGTACAAGGGCTCAATCAGCTTTCTTGAATAGTTCATTGATTAAGGAAACTAAACATAATAGAGAATGTTGTGTTTATGACATGAATAAAATAATAAGAGGAGTTTTGTTTTCTGTTTTAAATATAAATGTTAAATGCACTTAAAATTTCAAATACAGTTAGTAGTTTGAAGAAATCAGTGGTTTTATGATTATGATTTATTTATTATGTTGCTTTATAAGCAATGCTGCAGAGGCCAGTAGAATTGGATTTTGAGGAATACCTTCTGTTATAGCAAGCTCTCTTCAGTACGGAGCAGGTATATAAAAGAACAGTAGAAGAAGAGAATTTTGTTCTTGAGAGAAGCTTTCAAATACCCTAGGACTTAAAACAGCTTTTATAACTTGCTTGAACAGGTGGATGCTATTTCAAAGAGTAGTTTTGAATGACCAAAAATACAAATATGTATCCCAAATTTTTAGATGAGTATGTGATTGCTATTTATCAAATATTAAGTATTATAGTCAATGAAGGTGATTTATCTTCTTGACAGACGAATGGGCTACCTCAGATTCAGACTGGATTAAAATATTGTATGTTTGCAACAAGCATAAAATAAGAGAGACTAGCTGTACTGATTTAAAGTTTAAGTGCGGCTTACACATTTTGTCTTGTTAGAGTGGAGCTTTGTCAGTTTAAGAAGAAATGTTTGCTTCCTGTGTGTGTCAAGTAACAAAGAAGTGAACTTGGCCCGGGAGATTGTGTGTTCTCTGTTCTCTAGTACTGTGTGAAATGGAACGCTGATGCTGTAAAAAAGCTTCTAAAAAAGTATTTAATGGTAGAGAATCATGAGTCAAATCCTTCGCAAATATTCTGTCCCAAAGTTTTTGAAGGATCTGTTCAGGTGGGTCGGCAGCTGGTACCGGGATTTGCTCAGTGCGGGGCTCCCAGATTCCCGTGGGAGGTGCCGGTTCCGGATGCTGCGCTCTGCACACCGGCCGCGAGGTGGCGCTGCCGCCCCGGCTCTGCCGCGCTGTCGCCCTGCGTTCCGCGCGGTACCGCAGGGAGGGCTCGGCCCCGCGGAGGGACCGGCTTGGAGCTCAAATGCGGTGTTACCGAACAGCTCCCGTCCGCTGAGAGCTGTCACAGACCGGGTATGGGGCCAAGCAAGCCTTTAAACTGTGCAGTGGAAGCTGAAGTTTTCTATCAAGGAAAACCCTTTGAATAACAGGGCTTCAAAATAGCGGGTCATGGTGCAATAAGACAAAAAAAATCAGTACTCTTTATTTAGAGCAATCTGGACATGACAGATTATTTATCGCACGTATATGATGTAGCATGGTAATTCAGTATTTAAGTGTAGAGCCTGATGGGGGCTTCCATATACTTCTGTAATATGTTTGTGTGTTGGAATTTTGGGCTAATCTTTCACTGTTAATGCAGAAGCTCTAAAAGAAACATGTAATAATTTGTAAGCTACTAAATACATCTTTGCTGGAAAAAATACCATGACTAGCATGATAAATCTTTATCTTGCTCTGAAATAAATTCTTAATTTTGCAATATTTGATTTCCATTATATCTATAATTCCCATTTGCAATTTGTGCAAGTTCTTAAAAACTTCTCAAAGTAGTTGGTAAGTTTATAAATGATATTATCATGTGGCTGCATGTGGTAACAGGAAGCTAGACTTACTGGTTGAGAAACATTTCTGCCGTTCTTGTTGCTTTCATCAAATCTTTTCCAAAGATCTGTCTCTGGAGATTTTTGCTGTAGCACCAATCTTCCAAGGGTATGGGGAAAATGTCTGCACCTGATTTGTTCCTTTCATGTGTCACAGATAGGGACAGCTAAACAGAAATGTTTTGGTTGGAACATTGTACTGGCTTTAGTCTAGCGAGGGGCCTAAAATTGCTTATTCATGCTAGACATGAATATTTTAATTACTGACTGAATTGTGCATCTGTAAGGAGCTAAAGACATTCTACTGGTTGAATATTTGGTATCTCTAGAGCAGCTTTGTGCAATTCCCAGTGGTGTAGCAGAACACTCTAGGAATTGTGAGAAGTAGGTTTGGGTTGGAGGAGGAGGTCTTTAACTTGTAGTTCCATAATCATAGACTCTTGTCTGTATTTCATGCAGCTCAGTTGGCCACTTCCCTGTCCTCACATGTTCCCAGGATTGGTCATCCCTGTACAGGAGGTGCTGGGGATGGGCAGTGCGGGGATTGCCCCTCCCATTGCTGGCTGCCTGTTCTCCTCCTGCACAGACCTGTCAGTCTGGCTGGGGCTGTTGTGTTCTGCTACAGCACTTGTGCTTCAGGTGATGCAGTAAAAATCCCACTTCCCTTTACCAAAGGGAACATGTGTATTAATGTTGTTTATCCATTTAAAGCACTTGGAGGACTCTTTTGTGGTTACATAAAATTATGTCAGGGAATAAAACTATGACTTCATAATATTATGACATTAAATGCAAATGAGTTACGGTTTTCCTGTCTCTGAACAATGAAATGCTTCAAACTGAGGTGAAGTGCTGTTTCCCATTGAATAAAAGATTGAAGTTTTACCCCCAAATTCTAACCAAAGGAGTCTTTTTGCCCAGGGAATACCCTTGAGGCAGTAGCTGTGCCCAGTGCCAGTGCCCCTGTGCTTTATCTCTGCTTTCCCCTTGCCGTGTCAGATCTGGGAGGAAATACTCAGGCTCAGTTTGCATTAGAGTACAAGTAGTCTTTTGTTAGAATAAAAGCAGTAAGACAGAGTTTACCTTCTTTGGCTCTGTGAACCTCTGTTGAAGCTTGTGGGGGTGTATTGAGCAGGGATCACTCTACACCTTCACAGTTCACTGCTGAGAGAGGCAGAAGGTTAGCTGGGTGCTTTACCTGACCTAGTGCTGAGTGCCTGTAGGGTGACAAGTATGTCCTTCAGCCTTTCCGCTGCTCTTGCTTAGAAGCAGCAGCTTGTGGTTTTGTGCCCCATATCCTGAGCTTTGTCAACTGGACATACAGTTTGAAAAAAAAGTCTTAACAGTGTGTCAGCAGTACCCAAACCTTTGCCAAGACAGATTTGGTAATCCTAGCACAGCAGTTCTGCTGACTGCATGCACTGTCTGTGAAATAAATATCTTGTGCCCACTCGGTGTATGCCTGCTTTTTTCACATGTTTAGTCATCTTTGGAAAAGTATTTCCAGGACCTAATGGTATTTAAGCTTAATGGTTTTAAATTAACCCTGATTTGAAACTGCTTATCTATTAGTGCTGTAGTGCTGTGTAATAACCCACTTACCCTGACTGTGGTATCACAGCAATGAGATATGGCAAGGTGGTGCTTATTCTTAAAATAACTTCCAGGAGGGAGAGGAGAAATTGGAACTTGCTCTCATTTCTGTACTGCCACAACATGGTGAAACTGTTCTGAAGAGCAGAATCAATGAGCATGTGGCGAAATGAGAGATGAGAAAGCAATGACTACATTGCAAAGACAATTTCTGCTGCACAAATCCTTTAAAGCATGGGCTTAAAGATCATCTTATTGATGTAGGTTTCTAGGTTTCCTTAGATGTACACAATGGATGCACTCAAAAAAAGATTATGGAGAAACTTAAGCTGTCATGAAATAAGAAAAAAAAATATTTTGGGATTTAGTTGTTAAAAAAACCAAAGCAAACAAAAATTCCCCACCAAAACCAAACCAGCAACAGAATGAAAGTGAAGGGTAACAGAATGAAAGTAAAGGGTAAGGAGGAAGATCGCTAATCATGGATGGAGGTTACCAGAAGGATCTCAAAAGGACCTGTGTTCTCATTGCATCATCTAAGAGGAATAAGAGATCAGAGTTATAACAGATTAATGGAATAATCATCTCAGTACTCAATTTACAGTCAAAAAGGCAAATGGAATACAAGGAATAATCAGCGAAGCAAATGGGAATAAAACTGCATTATTTTATCACTCCAGAAATCTCCACCATTCATTATCTTGATTAAGAAGGCAAATTTAGGTACTCAAAGAAGAACAACAAGAATGGTCAGAGATAGAGGGCAGCTGCTGTGGAATGAAGAATGAACTAGTTTGACCCTTCCATTTGGTAAAGAGTTGACTCAGGAGATACCAATGAAACTACAGTCAGTAATGCTGAGTCTCTAGGGAATGACTAGGGAATGGTTATTTCAGAAATTAAAATTTGTATTCAGAACTATAAATTAGCAGGTAATAGTTGTTTTATAGCCTGTAAACACAGTGATCTACAGTCAGCCTCTGACTTTGAAATAATCTTTCAACTGCTGGTTGTCTTTTGGTTTCTAGCTATATCAACCACAGCATACATTGCTTGTTTCTTCAACTGCAAACAAGCACCTTTATTTAACTCCTTCCCATGAAGCTGTATGGAAATAGCTGTTGTATAAATACGCATATTTACACATCCTTCCTTCAATGCTAACAATCTCCTTTCCACATGCACCCAAATCTTGTGCTGATAATATTGATAGGTTTCCTTCTCTTTATCTCCTGGTGTATCTTCTCTCCAATCACTTCTGTTTTCTCAAGTGCTTCCCCAGAAGTCTTTTAGAGCATGTGGAGCTGCTGTTAAAGCAGCCTTCTCTGCTAATTGGGAGTTTTTCTGCTCTCAGGAAGGCCGATGGTCTTTAAGATTTGAACTGTGTGGGTTCAGGGTTAGCCAACAGGCAAAGTAATTTTAACTTCCTCTTTACCCCAATAGATTTTCTTGTCCTGCTCCAGTCTGAGCAGGTAGGGGAGGTTAACCTGATGATGAAGACACTGTTTCCATTTAGAAATCAAAGCTCAGTTGACATGTAATTTGCAAGTTGGGCTATAATTGTGAAAAGGTTGCAATCTGTTACTTTTTTCTAAATTGAGAACTTTGTAAAGCTTTGCCATCTTCAGCAGAAAGTCAGTGCTTCTGGTGTTAGGAACATACATAGAATGCTGGGAATCATAAAGAAAAACTTGAAGATAGTCTCAGGCATACTTATTTTTAGACGAGTATCATACTTCGGTGGTCACACTTGAGAGGAGCTGTTACGCAGTCTTTAATTAAAATGCATTACTCAAGTTCTTTATAGGTTACTGATTTTAAACTCCTGTAATTGAATAATGTGGAAATACATGCAAAGGTGTCAGTTGGTGTTTTATAGGAAGAAGCAGTTGACCAAATCTGCCTGGTTCTCTGTAAGGATTTGCTCAATAAATTCTTGTCAACAGAGACAAGAAAGAAAAACTGTAACAGATGGACTGTGGATTAATCCAAACATTAGAACAACCTCCAATACAGTAATCAACATCAAGTCATCCTAGAAAGAGATTGCACTGTTTCCATCCGAGATTTTCCTGAGCTCTTGGTGCAGTTGGGTTCATTTTGATGACTGAAGCAAACCTAAGGAGACTTGCATTGAGCACAAGATGTTTTTGTCAGTCTGGCGTGCCAAAAAGATGGGCAGGAGGTTCATGAGCAGGGTGCGGAAGACCAGGCAGTTTAATCTGCCCAGATTGGTAGGTTGTCTGAGGTGTATTGTGAGTAATAAGGTAATGATCTTTTATATTAAATATTTATACTAAAATAGCTCATTATAGAATAATTGTACTGGGATGTTTACTTATAAGTTGGTTTCAGCAATAAGATATGTACTTTTTATTGATTATGTAAATGCCATTTGGTCAAGAACTGTCCTTCAGTCCTATCTGAACTAAAAATTAAGACAGACTTTATGGCATCTCTTAGCAAAAGGGGTTAACATTTTTTTTTTCTCCACAGTATTTGTGTGCTGAACTCCTGGGCTTTGGTTTAGAATATTGCATTTATATTTTATGAGACTTAGATTCATACCAGTAAAAGTTTGTTAAATCTAGAATTCTGAAAACTGTAAGAAAGAAACACGAGTTTGTTTCTAAATTTTCAGTATTGTTTTTGTTCCCATGCCTGAAAAGCTTAAGTTGCGTAGCCTTATGTTTCAATATCCAAGTTCTGAACATTTCCTTTGCCTCTGTTTTTGGTCAAAACCTAACTGATATTGGAAATAAGTCCCTTCCATTGTTTTAAGTGACCCTTGAATTTTCTCTGTTAAGACAATCAGGTTTTTTTGCTTTAGGGTCTGTGCTTATTTTAGCCAATGCTCTGTTTAACCATATGGTAGTAAAACTAATATAAGACACTTTTCAAATGCTTCAGGGGGACTGTTGGCTTTTGTTTAGAAAGGGTAATTGAGATATAACTGCTCTTTCTGTTCACAAACAATTTTTGTTGCTGTGCCTTTTTAATTTTAGGTATGCATTCTGCTTGTACAGTTATGCTCAGGGAACCTTTATCTGAGAGATTAAAATACAGCATTATGTCATGTTTTGACTTGTCTCAGAAAGCTCATAATACCAATTTGCTTGGATATAAAGTCAGAGGAATTCTAGTCCAAGTATTTGATGTTGAATTTTACATTTAGTAACCACTGTGATTACTGTATCTTGCCACAACACAAATAAGTTACTCTGCAGCCTCTACAAATGCAGACGAATTTTGCAGTAAATTTCTTAACCTGTAGAGATATGTGTACTGATGTAGAAATCTTTAATTATGTGCTATTTTGTTTTGGGGCAGGAACCTTTTCAAATCTGCAAATTCTCAATTCTTGCCTAACAGTAAATAGTGTTTCTTGTTTGTTTTAGTGTGTGGTTTTTTTGTTTGCTTTGTTTTTAATTTTAGTCCCATCAGTTCAATATCCAGAATATGAAAAAGGGGTCCTTTTGGAAGTCCTTTTAGGAAGTCCTTTAGGATAGAAGTCCTTTTTGGACTTCCTGCAGTTTCCTGATGAGCCTCCCTATTCTGCCTTTTGACTCTGGAGGCAATCATTCACAGATGCAATTCCAGCTGTGACATCTGTGTTGATGATTTTCCTTTCTCTGGATATTGCCTCTTCTGTGCAAATAGAACTTTTTCCAGTTTCTACTTGTAGGTTTGACCCTCTGTTGAAATGCTCTTCGACTGGAATGAACCCTTGTTTTTACAACCTCCCACTGTTTTTTCAACTCTACAAGTGACCATTCTTCTAATCTAGACTCCTTTGTGCTATACTGGTTTTGTGCCATCTGTAGAGCTGTGCTTTGCCTTTATCTCCAGGTTGCTTTGTAGCACATAAAAATCAGGGTTTTTCTCATCACCACAGTACCAGCTCCTTCTGCAAATAACTGCAACTGTATCTGCTTAGGCGTCAGCAGATCTTGCTCGATATCATTGCATCCATATGGAGTGTAGGTGACACAGATTGCTGCCTTGCATCACCAGCAGGATTGCATAACCTCTTCCTTAAGTACTTTTCTGGATTTCTCTCTCAATTGAAATTAAATCATCATTGCTTCACTTTCAGGAAGCTTTTTGTCCATGTGATGCTTTCCTGAAGTGCTGATTTCTAAAATCACTTTGTAATTGATGCCATATTGGATTGTTGGCTGTGTGGGAATCAGCCTTGAAATAAACTGCCTTAAAACACAGCAGACCTCTTTTATCTTCAGACAGGTTGATGTAACAGTAAAAAAAATAGCTGCTTGTTACATTTCTTGTCCATGTATTGTGGTGTTTTCTTCCAGAATTTTGCACAATATTGTTCTATGTGACTTCGTTTGGAGCCTATGGGGACAAACAGAGAGAAAAATTAATTCTTGAAGAAGTTCTTTTGAATGTTGGACAAATTCTTGTTCTCTAGGCTATCTAATAAACTGTATAGCAGTGTTGACATTCAAGGCCATATGTAGAAAAATATAGAAAATATTTTCACCTTACTCTTTATAAAAGGACTTGATACTCAAAGCATATCATTTGTACCTTGTTCCAAACACCTTCAGTCATAGTCAGGGATTAATCAATTTCTCTGGTAATAAATTCATAGCATTTTTCAGGCTAGGTATGTTTTTTGTGTCTGGAAAAAGGTAGGGCTCAGGAAGTGCTGCAGTCTTCCTGTGAAAAACTTCCCATTATGAGACGCTTGTCCATTTGAGAAGTCCTATCTACTGTAGCTCAGGCATTTCTCAACCTCCATTATCTACCTTGTGCTCACAGCTTTAAGGACACTGCACAAGTCAGATCCAGTTTCATATGACTTACAGTGATAAGCCATTGTATTTTATAAATATTAATAAAGGCTGTCTGAAAGGTGTGCTCAGAATATTGGCATGTGGTGTGTTATTGAGCTGTACTACTGACTAGAAGTAAATGGTGCATTGATCTTGCTACGACACATTTCAATTAATGTACTTCTTATTTCTGCTTGTAATGGAGGCCTGCAGGAAAAAAACTGTAACTCAGAATAGGATAGCTGTCAGTAAGAATTTGTTAAACAGCAGATTATGTTGCATCCCAAGAAGTACGTGAAGGAATTTAGTAACTTCACTAAAATGCACATCATGGAGCAGTGGATTTTTAGAATTATGTGGCTGTAAGTTGTGGCTGTGTTGTAAGGAATTTTTCTGCCTTTCTTTGTCATATGAAGACTTCTCATTTAAAATGTTTGCCCTGGTGCTATGATCATGGCTGTAGAAATATACCACAAATTGTTTGGATAACTTTCCAGAGATGAGCTGCTACTGGAAGCTTGACATTTAACTGATTTCCAAAATAATCCCTCTGATGTGAGCTGGAGAATTTTTTTTAAATAGTTGGCTACAAAAATTTGAATGGTGAGTTCTGTAAGATAACTTGAGTTCCATATAATCTTTCAGCTAATTATTATGAATACTTTTTTGCTATGATGAAAGCAGAGAAAACCTCTAACAGTAATACTTGTCATGTACATGGGAGATCAAAATTATCTTACTGAAAATTAATTAGTGAATAATAAGAATTTTTTGGGTTTGAATTATTCTTGTGCTTTTGAGAAGGAACGTTGAGTCAGAAATATATATATATATATATATATATATTGTTTTCATAATGTGCTCACAGCAGGCACAGAAATTTGGGCATAGGTGTTATGAATGTTACACATTATTCACAGAATAAGAACAGAGTGTGGACTCTGTTTAATCTTAGTCTCTGATTTTCTTGAGGATTAAACAAACCCGAAACCACAGTAGAACAACTTCACTAGGAATCCTCTGATCTACAATACAAAATGATTGTTTTCTGGAACTATGATTCACTCCCTCTATAGTTTTAAGTACAAAAGAAAAGTACAGGGAAAAACAAGAAGAAATTGGCAAATAGTTGTTACTTAAATATTTGTTTTGAACATGGGGTTAAAGTAATTTTGCTCTGTGGAATGTTTTCATAAAGACAGAATCAGTAAAAAGTGCAGCTCTGCTCTATATTCCCTGTTTTGTTTGCTTCAGGTTCATAATTTATGCAGGCAAGGAAGTGAAAAGATGCTATTGGATATTTCTACAGGCAGTGATTGAAACTTGGTTATTTTTGATCTGTGCTTTCTCCACCCAGTAGCTGTTATCATCCACCACCATCCTCATAGCTGTGAATTTGTAACGTTGTGCTGTACCTGCTACCCAGTTTCCCTTAAATATCTGTTGGCAGCTAGGAAGAGAAAGCAAAGCTTTCATCCTGTGCGTTCCGAAAAGGAAAAATAAGGAAAACCTTTGCTTGCTGCCTTTTTTTTTTTTTTTAATTGCTCAAGATTATACTCATCATCGTAATCACAGGTAGAGAGGGAATGTAAGAGGTCGAAATCCTTGGAGGAAAAGCAAGCAAGCAATCAGCTAGCAAGAATTTTGTTTTCCTGCTTTGTAAACGATGCTGCTGTAATTCTATCTGCATTTTTTTTTTTTTTCTTGCTCATTCACCACTCAGCAGCTGGTAGGGAATTAAGACTGCCTGGCAACCACCTGCAGAGCTGCAGAGATGAATTACATTTTCGGAAATAACACGCTGCTCTATTCTCGCGCCAGTCGAGGCAGCGCTGGCTCCAGCCACAGCTCGGTAGGCCCCAAGCAGAAGCAGTGGGCAAAGAAAGGCTCCTCAGAGGAGCTGCGGGCTGAGCCTTCCCGCTGGCAGCAGATTGTGGCATTTTTCACTCGCAGACATGGCTTCATTGACTGCATTTCTGTCGCTGCCAGCTCCTCCCAGGTAATGTGCCACATGTTCGAGTGATTGTGTCTGCATGTTTTCTGGTTGCTTGCTAGTCAGAAAGAGCAATTATTTATATATGCATGATTTCATATAATCTCTTATTTATGGATGGCGTTTTCTGTCTGCTTTCATTTTCATATTTTAAAGAGCTCTGTATAATTTCTAGCATTAAAGCATGAAAAAGGAAACACTAAATGAGGTCTGATTTTTATTTATTTTGCAAGTGATGAGCCTCCAGCAATTTTAAATATGAGATATCCTAATGAAACAGTGAAATATTGAAAACGTAGTTTGCATTCTGCTGCTTGGCTCTGGAGGGCAATAACGTAGTTAAGAAATATCAATTCCATAGCTCTAGTAAGATGTCAAATCAAACAGACTACGAATTTAACGGTTAAGAAATTTTAAAATAATTTAAAACCTTAACTCTAGATAACACAACAAATTCAATTCTGTAACAGCTTTCTAGGTTTTTTTGGCTGCTAAAAATATGCAGATGAAGGAATGTCTCCCTTACATACAGGGTGTACATTCAATAGTGCAGTCTGTAAGAGAAACATGACATTTTTCAACTTTGCTGTCCATCTGCTCTATGTGATGTTTGTGTTAATCATCATTCAAAGTCAGATAGAAGCAAGCAAGCTAAATTTTAATTGTGTAGCTTTTGAATAACGTCTTAAGATGGACACTGAGAGAAGTTTAAACTTACTGGCATTAGAAAATTAGTATTTCTTGGGAAAATATGACTAAGACCTATGGAACAATGCTGAAATGTCAGAATTATTTAAACATGGGAGATTAGGTTTGTTTTGCTACTGTCAAGTGAAATTCATCATTAGTCAAGATGTCTTGAATGATTTAACCTGAAATACTACAAAAACTTAGAAGGAAAAATTTGTTTCTCTCAGACACTAATTTTATTAGGATAATTTCTATGTTAGTAGTTAAAAAATTATAAACTGGCACTCCCTCTGAAGTCTGCTTATTATTACCTAGTTTTTGCCTATGAATTTGGAGTAAACAATGAATAGGAGAGCTTAGAGGGGAATTTTGACTTTCTTGTTGCATCTTGTACATGATGTGGAAGTTAGATCCTGTAGTTTCTCTAATGGGTCATTATACAACTCCAAGTGATGCATTAGATAGACATAATAGCTTTTAAATACTGTTTTTTTTAAAAGTAAAAATATATAGTATTAACCTTCTGAATAAAAATTATAGTTGCTCTTCTTTGTTTAAAGCTTGGAGAAGTAATATTGGAGTGTGTGAAGCTTGCAATTGGACTGACTAGTCAGGCCTAGAAAGCTGCTCATAAATAAAATATGGAATGCCCTCTGCTTTGAGTGAGGCTTGGACCAGGTAAAGTTCCTGAGATCCCTTCAATCCATAGCCATGATTCTGTGAATATCACAGTGTTCTGTTTTTCTGCTATGGAAAAGATTCCTTACCTCTGGGAAAGCCTGCCAGATATTTTAATAGCTTTGACAGTTCTTCATTAAAAATAATGGCTTATACATGTTCATAGCCAGAAGGAGGGGAAAAAAGCATAAAAAATTTTCAAGTGGCGTTAAAAAATCCTTAATGAGCATATTCAGAAGTCATGCACTAAAAACATAAGAGCTTGTTGAAGCCACTTCCTCTGGAAGGATGCTGTACTGTGCTTTCACCTTATCCACCCATTGCAGCTGTTCTAGCCTCACGAGAGAAAAAGGCGCTTGGAGATTGTTCATTGTGGTGCAATTTTGTTTTTCAGTTCTCTTCAGTTTGTGTTCTGTGTTGTAGCATTCTGAACATTTTGTTACCTTTTATTAATTCATTTGAGATACATCCCCATCATTTGAATGTAATCCCATTTGTGGAGTCCAAATAAGAATTAGATGTGAAGTACTTCTCTAGCCTGACCTGTAGAAATTATTCGTGTGATCGTGGGCTTTATCAAGTCTTATTGTTGTGACATCATGATTTTCAACAGATACAAAATATTTTGGTGGTTTTTAAAGTAGCTGTCTCCTGCTTCCTGTGTGAATCTGCTACCAAGCCCCCAGTTTTAGCTATCCCTTCATTTCCTTGGCTTTCTTGGATGACATGAATTGGTCATACTAGCTTAGTTTCCTCCGTCTCCAGTGAAAGGGAAATGACTCCAGAGATGGGAACACCTGTCCTCCTCTGGGACCTGCTTGGGTCACCCTGCTGGGTAAGGGACTCTGGATTTTTGTATCCTAAAGAAGCAAGGCTGAAGGTGATTGATATGATAGCACTGATTTTTGCTGTAGTTATCCCTTGGTTTATGCCCAAAAGAATGCACACATGCCCAAGTGCCTGGTGCCCAGCTAACCTCACCAGACTTCTTTATGAGTCCTGGAAGCAGATTTAACATGCTCAGGGAATTCAAGGCCTTTATTGTTTCTTCCTGCTCATTCCCTGTGATGTTGTGTTAGTAACTGAAATAGAAGAAGGAAGTAATTTGATTAGGAGCTGATATATCAATTTTTGTCAGCAAATTTTTAAGTTTCTTAAATAAAAGCCAAATCTGTGGTGTAAAATGGAAGGTAACAGTAAAACCAAGCATTGTACTGTCACAAGGGTGAATAACTGTGCCATGAGCTTAGTAAATACACCATTATGCAAATGACAAATACTGAGTAATTTAAAGTGCTGTCCTAACAAGAGATATGCCCAGGGCATCAAGGATGATACCTGTATCAAGATCACTGCTTTTCTCTGAAGTCTTTCCAGAGCTCTGAGAAGCCCCTATTCTTGTCAGTCAGTCCAGCTCTCATGTCTCAGAAAGCATTTTAACTGTTGGTATTTGGCTCATGGTGTGCTGCAAATGCAGAATGATTTGTCTGAATTCCACGTGTCATTAAACTGGTTCTAACATCAATCACTGAGGCTTTTCTTAGCATGTAACTGAGAATACACTTGCAGCATGTGATACTGAAAATTGTTTAGCTCCTTGAATATCCTGTGATCATTTTTACTTCTATTTTCTAGGACATATTTTAGGAAAGATGAAAAGGATTAGGACAGAAAAATCATCCTAAATCCACTTAGCCATTTCAAAAACTTAATTTTAAATTTCAAAGCTTATCAACTGCTTTTGTGAGTTGCTTGAACCCAGTAATTTCTCGACTTAGTTTATCTTCCTTTTAAGTTCTTGATAAAAGCTTTACTGTGTGATTAGTCCTAGACTATTGCTCTCAGAGTCGTTGGAGTATTATGGACATAGTTCTAGCATGTACAAAATGCTTTGTTTAATCACAAACAATGTAGAGGTGTTGTAAGGCAGTTAAGAAGATAATGATTTAAAAAAAAGTCAGGTCTCTACCCTAATCCCTCTTTTACTATATTTCTTGAAAAACTGATTTCTTAGGGCAATATTTATTATCCTTCCTGTATTTTGTTATATATTGAAGTATTTATATATTGTTGCTGCTAAGATTGTGATGAATGCAGGAGAAAGCAGCTTTAAATAGTTTGTGCTTTGGACGATTTTCTCTATAACAATGCACCTTCTGAAACTGAAGCATGAGTTTAATTTTACCAAATTTCCTTCCTATTCTTGATTTTAAGCCATGTAAAATCACACAATTGTAAAAGCATGAGTTTATTTTGCAAATTAGTTCTGCCACTGGTTGCATTTTCTGTAAGATGGCATTGCAGCAGTGATAAAAGCAGTATGAATTTATTCTGCAAGAGGAATGCATTAATATGTGTTCCAGTCAATGGGCCAAAAAGCAGGAAGTTCTTGGTGGTTTAACCAAAGCATCAAAGGACTTTCTCTGGAACCTTTGGTTCATTTTGTAAACATTTTCCGTGTACAGTAGAGATGAAAACTTCTCAAGACGGTGAAATTTGCTTGACATTTGAGAGATAGGCAATTTTAAAATCACAATAGTATCAATAAATGTTAGGAATATCTGGCATGACCCATGTAAAGCCATGTAGCCTTTGTCAGCATCCTGCTGTTCCTTGCAGTGGGCAGTGGGTCCCTGTGCTGAGGTCAGGCCTGTGCAGTGCTGGGGCTCTGTGTTCCCCCAAGCCCTGTGTGTGCCTGCAGTGCTGGCATGTGCACACTGTTACCTCAGCTAATCACCTGCAGCAGGCAGTGCTGATAAGAGCTGAGGGAGTGGTGATAAGAACTGAGCCATGCTCCAGCTACCTGCAGGCGCTGCTTCCTGCCAGAGGGGTTCACCTTCCACTTCTCTTTCCTGATCTCACTGCTCCGTCTCACTCAGAGTTGGTAGCATAACTTCTTAATATTTCTGTTGCATTGTATCTCAAGAAGGTTACTTTTTCCAGAATGAGTCAGAAATCTGGTAAACAAAGAAAGAGACACAGAATTTTTTGCTTTTGGAGTTCTGCTGCTGCTACGACTGGGGCTTTCTGCCTGCACTGTGCTCGAGAGTCTGAATCTTCAGGCAAGGCAGACACTGGATCCCCTCTTAATCCATTGTCTTCCGCTAATAACTCAGGTGGACTAACAAGGTCTTGCTGTATGAAGCCCAGTGCATGGAAGCCTGTGAAAAAGGTAGGACTCTTTAGGGCTGTTATATAACTTTCCTAATTTATTTTATATTGTGATAGTTGTCCTCACAGTTGAGGCTTGTATTGATTGACAAAGTGTTTTGAAAGTCAAATACAGGCCAGTCTGTCTTTCACCAGCTGTCAGCTTACTGAACAGCTCTAGCATGGCTCCTGTAGTATAACATTTCTGTTTTGCTGCCAAAGCTGCTGTACATGTTTCAGTTAATACAATTATTAGCTAAATTACTGTCTGACAGAACCATGGAATCTAAAGTGAAAATCGTCTTCTTCCTGTTCTTCTATTTTGGTCCACAACATCAAGAGCACTCTCAATTATGATTAAGATGGGCAGGATATTTCCTTTACTTTGAAGACTATACAACAGAAGCTTCTTAGATGTTTTTAGAAAACATGACCTTGTCTATTAGAATGCTCTCTGCATCCATGTTTGGGAGCTGACATTGCTGTTGTGCAATTTAAGACTTCTAGTTTAGACCCAGCTCAGAGTCCTGGTCAAATGTTGTGTCCACAGCATTTCTGAGATTTATAGTAACTCAAGGAGAGAAATTGTTTTGTTAAAAAAGAGAAGTTGAAATCAGTATGTGCACACCAGCTATGCAGTATCTTTTGAGAAAGATTTGGTTCTTTTTCCTAGAACCTCTGCTGGGGCCACTGCTTTTATCTGTTTTCCAAAGCAAAGAAGGAATTTAAATTTCTCCTGATGATTAACAATTACTTTAAAAAATTTTCAGTGAAACATTTAGGCTCTTGAAACATTTAGGCTCCCTTGTTTTTTTCCTTTTTTAACATGGGCATGATAGCCTGAGTGAAGAATGTGTCCATCACTCCTCTCCCTGGGAGAGAATTCAAACTAATTTCAACATGCTGCTGATTATTAAACTTCAAGCATAATCCCACTGTGAAGCATTTCCAGACAGTTCAATTTTGAATTACTCTGACAGATCCACAAAGGATGACAATGCAAGGAAAGCATCAATCTCCTCATGTACAATTGAAATGAAGTGCCTCATTCTTGTTTATTGGTATAACCACATAATTCACATTTTGCTTATCATGTAATGGCTCTGAAGCAGAAGGGTCCCAGTGGATGCTTCCTTTAAAGTTGTTACTGAAATATCTTTGCAAATTTAATTCAAATGAAGATTGCATACTTCTATAGATGATTTCAAGAACACTCTACAGGTTTCTCCAGTTGGAATTTAGGAGAAATCCTTCTGATCAGTTGGCACTGTTTCTCCATTTCATTCCTTACAGAATGGATAGGAGCACTCCTGTTCCACAGCAAAGGCTGATAACCTTGTGCCATCTGTCATGGAAGCTCAGAAAATGTTATACAGAGGCCAAATTTAGTACTGAGACTTGACAACTTGTTAATACCACACCACCTAGCAAGGCGTCCCTGAATCCTTTTGAGGATCTGCTCTTTCTAGTCTTTCCCAAAATAGCTTTAGCAGCAGTCAATTCTGTACAAGTCAAATTAATTACATCAATGTTCTCCCTAAAAGTAGTTTGTAATGAAAAAAATAGAAAAATATTGCCTAATCTTTGATATACTCAGCTGCAATATTTTTTAAACCATACCTTTGTTTACTTGGGATCATGAACAGACCTCTTAAGTGGCCACCTCTTGTGGGTTTTCCAGGAACTGCTTGGACTCCAAGACAAACCAATAATGCTTCCTGACTCTCCTGAGCCTCAGCAGTTTTCTTGTACCTCATTAAGGTTTGCCAACATTACCTGCTGGAAACTGCTGCTCCTCAAGTTGTTAAAGTTCTAATCCCCATTTGACCAGCCTGGCCATCTGACCACATGATGGTTCATTCCCTAAGAAACTCAAAGAAGCCCAGACTGGTGCAGTTCTGACACTTGCCTTTTGAAAGACCTAAGGCCCCCTTCCATGTACTAGGTTTTTGTGGCTGCACACACAAGGTTCAATATCAAAAGAACACATTCAGAAGGACTAAAAGAATCCTCTGAAAGTAGAGCAAGGATTCCCTTCTGTCTGTCTTGTATGATTTTAAAAGAACCCTTGCCACCAGCCAAAGCACTTCTGGACTTGTTTTTGTTTGGTATTCCTCAGGGTGTCTCTGTGCCGTTTATTGCTGTTCCATGTGACTTGTTGTCAGTATTGAATTTCATCTCATTGCCTATAACTCACTTGTCTAATACATCAGCCTTGCTCTACAGCTTGTTTCTGTTGTGCATTTGCTGCCCTTCTCTTTTTGTTGGTGTTTAACTGCACATTAGGATGTAGTTGAGCTGACGTGTTCTCCAGACACATAACAGACACTTATGACTCATTTTGTCTCTTGTAAGCTGATCTTGGCATTTATGAATTTTCAGTCTGTTGCTCTATTAAAGTGTTTCCTTTGTATATTCTTGTCCTTTGCAACAATCTTTTTGGAAATGATACATTTAAGCAATTATTTCCTTAAAATCAGATCACCTTTTGCATACTTTTCATAGGAAAAAAAAAAAAAGACAAAGTCAGGACAAAATAGTTTAAGGTATACCAGAACACTGGTAAAATAGAATTGCTTATTAATTTTTTTCATGTCCTTGTAATCAGCTTAAGTTTTGGGTTGTTGTGTAAGTTGCCAACATTTTTTTAGCTGTATGGAAGTTAGTATATTATTGTTATTGGAGACTAGTATCTATGCAGCTGTGTCTTCTAAATAGGACTTCAGACGTTTTATGGGATGCAGGTATAATGCAGGGGTTTTCATTGATGATGGAATCTTCACTTTCTTCCCACTGCTTTGTGTGGTACTTCCTGGAAACTGCTGTACCGTGGGAATGTGTTGGATGGATCTGCTGGCTTCTGGTCTTCTATTCTCTTTATCAGGACTGCCTCAGAGTGTGTGTATTTGCTTATTTAAAATTGTTTCTCTAAGACTGATGCCTGCAGAAGTCAGTTGAGGAGCCTGTGCTCCGTTGCTCCCAGGTAGTAATATTTGCCTTTCATAACAAAGTAGGGAGGGGAGTAAAGATTGCTTGTGCTGCTGGGGTACAGTTCTACTTCAAAGCAAATTTATTTTACTAAGTAAATAGTACTTGTTTTCCTTAGGTAACTAACTGTATCTGAATACCCAGTGTGATGTAGCAGGTGAGAAGGGAGTCAGCTTTCCCATTGCAGAGAGAAGGAACTCTGGATTCTCTCTGTAGTGTGTAGGGTAATCAGTCTGAAATCACGATAAGTGATCGGAGTGTTCAGAAAAGTGTTCTATAACTGTAGATGATATTCAGGAGCACCTGCTTTATAATGAAAACTCAAGAACCTCTGCTTAGTTCATCTGAAGGAAAGTCAGGAGATGATATGGTCACAGACTATAAATATGTGGGGATTGATTTCAGAAACTAGAAACTTGTTTATTTAGTAGAAAAAGGCATCTGTATTCCAAGTCAGATAGGAAACTTAATTTAAAAGATTTTAAAGATTGGTACTAATATAATAAGCATTTTGGAAGCTTAGTGGGACATGATGTAGTTGAAAAATCAGGGTAATAAATTAGTATTTCCTATGTAAAAAGTATAATGACAAATTTTCTACTTGAGAATGTCAAAATACATCACAATCTCTGATCCATCATCTAATATAGTAGCTTTAAAGTGCTCTTTGTAAGCTGTAAACTGCTGGAAAGCAATTTATATATCTTTGAAAATCCCTCTTTTTATTGCACTTCTTTGCTACTGCTTTTAATTTCCCATTTAAATCTGTAATTTTAAAAGATGAATGCAGGGAAAATTCTGTGTACAGAATTCTGTGTACAGAAAAGCTTTTTAGACTTGGAGCACATTAAGGCTCGTTGCAGAGCAGCACTTGTAGTTAGATGCTAAATTAAGGGCTATGCAAAGTGACCATGGAATACTGCTGATGAAGGTGGTGATAGTACAGACCTAGAACCATATTCCCAGATAGTGTGGAATGCCAAAGTAGATGCCTATCTCCAAGCAGCAAACTAGCTAGGGCAGTCCCAGCTTTGAACTCAGAGTATTTCCTATTACTCATTTTACTGTATGAAAAATTAGATTCAGGTGCCAATAGCACTTAGATTAATGTGTTAAGAGGGACACATAATCAATAGGAGATGACATTTATTCAGGATTTCTGATGAATCTTGCATTTAATTTGTCTGAATTGTCTGTTATGTTCTGTGTGACCCTTTTGTTTAAACTGTCTTAGTTACTAGAACAAAAATTTTGAAGAGGCACATATAATTCTCTTTTAAAAAGGAGCAAAGCTGTACTTTGTTAGGCTGCACGCAAGCAATCTGATTTCCTTATGGTATGAACTTTGGGAATTCTCTATTATTACAAAATAATTAACAGGTAGAGAGATAAACAAGTATTCTTAAGTCAGTTTCTTTTTGTAATGAAAAAATAAGGACTTGCAGATCTTCCAAACATATTTGAAAACAGAGATGATATAGATCAAAATCTACATGGGAACATGTGGTCATCATGAGATAAAAGGGATATGATAGGCTACAAATGAAGTATTTCAATTCCAGAAAGAGACTTTGGAGTTATCACTGATGATTGTATGAGAATGTCACCTTGGTACCATGCAGTAATGAAAAGGGTAAATAAAGTGTTAGATATTATTAAAGAAGTACTAGCAAATAACATAGAGCATGATTTGAGTATATTCATTGGGTATAATTCTAATTTTGGGGGGATTCTGTTTTCCTTGTCTTAGAAAGGATATAGCATAAGTAAAAAGGAAAAGAGTAACAAAACATCCAGAGGAACAATCTAGTTATCTATAAGGATAGATAACTTAAACCAGAAGAAAAAGCATGAGGGGAAATATGATAAAGACATAAAATGAAAATGAAGTCAAGAGGATTCTCAGCTAGAAATTCTGCAACTGATATCTAATTTTAAATCTGTCCAGTAACATTTCTTCGGAAGTTGTGAAAGGCACTGACACAAAACACTGTGGACAAAATGCTATTTTTGAAGGCTCAAAAAGAAAATTACTTAAAAGCAGAGTTAAATGGATTTGCAAAGAGCAGGTGGCACAGAGCTGCTACAGAGAGTGGCTCAGGAAGCTCTTGACTGTCAGGTTCTGAGATGGTTTTCTGGGAAAATTACTGGGCATATGTCTAATTCCTCCTTGCCCATCTGTCAGTTTTTTCTGCTGGTAAGACTCTTGACCAGTAGGGCCTTTGCTCTCATCCAGTGTAGCAACTTTTACTGGTTGTGTGGAACAATCAGAATAATTTATCTCTCTCTCTACTGCACTGTACTATTTGATGTTTTTGAATAAATTACACTAGGAAATAAAAAAGAATGAGAATAAATGTCTAGAGGATGTTTGGAAGCCTGGCAAAAATGCAAGTTAAATGCAGGGAATAGAATCTCAGTTTCTGTCTTTTAGGTGTCACTCAGCAATCATGATCACCTTAAGTGGAAATCTCCAAGTCTCATAAGGAAATGCAATCTGATAGATTCATCCCCTGAGTTATGTGTCAGTCATGAGATGATCAGAGTGGCAGGAATTAATCTTGAAATGTATCTGGAAAGGACTAATGGTTAAATTAATAGTTTCAGAGAATGTGATTAATGATACAAGTAACAGGTGAATTCCCAGCTGCTGCCCTAGGGCATTTCTGAATTAGAAATATTCTTGGGGTTTTTTGCTATACAGTTTTTTTCCTATGTACAAGATACAATGCTGCCCATCTTGGAACCACAGATGGTTCATCTTGTGCTCTGGTGCAGTTGGGAAATGGCAGGAGTGCTGGCAGGTTGGGTTTTGTCTGGTGTTAATTTTTATACTATACATTACTGCTGTCACTTAAATTCAAGTAATGAAGGACTTGAAAAATTTAATTGACAATTGCTAATTTGGCTTTGAGCTTCAGAAACCAGAACAAAAAGATAGATTTTGTTTTCTGGTTCTTGAAATTCAAAGCAAGTAAGTAGTTATATATTTATAGCATGACCACTTAATTTGTTTTTGCCTATCTGTTAGTTCACTTTCTTCTTTCATAGTTTTCAGTGTTAATTTTTCTCTTGTTTCAGCCTATTTCTTCACTTACTCATTTTTACCTTTGTTGCAGTGTTCCATTTTTATCAATTTTTGTCCTTTTACTTAAGAAACCATAACCAGATGAAGTAGAATGTACTGTAAAATACAATTTTCTACTTGCTTTTTTGCTTATTGGGAAAGAAAAACTGCAGAAGAAAACTACTGGCATGTCTGTCAAGCTGGTGCCCTGGTTCCAGCAGCAGCCAGAGCAGAGGGTTGGGGAGGAGTGTAAACCCAGGCCAAGAGCTTTGATATTTCCTCTGAGAGCTTTCAGAGATTGCTGCCTATTCCAGTACAGGGATTCCAGGAGCTGGAGGTGAATTGTGTGTTTCATAATGCTGAATCCATGAGTTTTCATGAACTTGGACAGCATTCTTTTAGTGGCAAGGATTCAACAGTCAAAGAGCAGCTTCTGCTTGTTTGTAGCCTAATGGAGGGGAGCAGAGTTCGGGTTATGGGAGCTGCTCTTCTGTGTTTTGTTCAAAGTTCTTTTAAATGCAAGACAGTGTTGGAAAGAGAATTCAGTGTATTTTTTTAGGAAATAGCCTTCCCTTGGATTGAAGAGTCAGATTTGTCTTTTCTGTTCTGTTGCAGACAGGGACTAGGGCGGGTTAGAGCATCTTGGCAAGGAGCAGCTTGGCTTGGGAGAGGAAGCTTTGGAGCATCACTTGTCAAAGTCAGCCTGAACATCAGATCTCCTCTCATGGCCTCACCAATGCTGTAACAGTGTGGCCAAGGGTTGGTGTTTTCTTGTTCTGAGGATACAGTAAAGTGCTTTTTCAGTAATTGTGGTGAGGAGGTAAATAAATGCGGGCCATAACCTTACTTCTTTTTTTCCTTTAAACTGTTGAAAGATTTAATTGATTAGCTTCTCAATGTTTAAGGACTTGAAACATTAGTAGAAATGTGTTGTGTAGTGTTGTTGGTGTTAGAGATTATAAAAAAGGAAACTGCAGAATTTTTTTGCAATCGTTGGGACTCTTGAGGGTCTGATTAATCCTGTTTTGCTTTTTCTGAATCATAAATTCAGAAGTCAAACCCCTTGTCTTAGTGCTTTCTACAGACTTTTTTTGTAATGAAGAGTTTGAAATTTCAACTGTGTTATAGATTAGGAGCTTTATTTACCTTAACTAAATGATGTAGGCAGAAATGATTGTGTAAGCTAGGATGCTGTCACAATTAGTCAAAAACTTAATGGAAGTGAAGTCATAACTCAAGAAACGCTTGCATTGTTTCATGTATTTTATGGAATAGTCTGAGAAACTTAAGCTTCTACTTGTAATATTTATTGTTCCCCACTTTTTTCAGGTCAGTATAGTTAATATTCCTTTTATCCAGAGTAAATAAGTCAAGGAAGTGCCATGCAAAGTGGATGTTTTGGTCAGTTTGATATGAGCACAAAAGGCTGAGTTTGCCATCCCAGCTTGCAGGGTCTCCATGATGTAAGAATGAGTGAAACCAGCTGAGGAACAGAGCTGGCAGCTGTGGGTAGCAATAAGAAGCCATCAGGGCTGGAGTGAAAGCAGCAGTGCACGTTTGTGAAAAATTCAGCATGTGTCAAGATACATTTCTGCCACTGATATGTGCAAAGCCTTTTGTAAATGAAGGTGTGGCTTTAGTATACAGCCAGTTTAAGTGTAAGTCAAGTAATTATTTTCCCTTTTAAAATTGATATTTATGTCCTGAAAGCTAATGAATTTCAATTAATGGGTTGTTATAGATGACTTTCCTGGTGTGGTTTTCTGTTTGCTGTTCATTAATGTGAGGTAAATTCTGTTCTGCTCATGCTTAGTGTTCTAGGGCAAATACATCTATTCTAAAAATAATTTTAGATAATAGATTGTTCACAGATTAATACAGTTTTCAAAAAAAAATACTTATCTTAAAATGGGAAACTTTAGCTCTGCTTGACTGACTTGCTTCAGATCACTTCACTACTCCTTTTCAGACTGCCCTTCAAGTACTTTGAGGGCAGTGGGGTGCTGTAAGTAAGTGAACCTGAATGTTTCTTATCCTGATTGTACTTTACTTAAGATGACATTCACATGCAAAGTTTTCATATGTTATGAATAATGGCTCTTGAAGATTTACTCAGTTTTAACAAATCCCATTAATTAAGTTTTGTTAACTTTTGGAGAAGAGTAGTGAGATAGTTTGACAGGTAATTGACATGTTTCTAGTATTGAGTGAGATCACTTTTCAGTATCAAAGCTAGATAGGTATAGGACTTCTTTGATATTTAAATTAACTAGAAATAACAGAATGGGCATTCTGTCTAGGTTTACTTATTTCCTGAATAATTGAAAAATTATTGCAAATTATGTGTTCTGAGAAACATGTAAACAGTACCCAGCCTTTAACATTGTATTTTGATTTAATAATGTTCCTATGAGTGAACAGTTTACCAAATCTCAGTGTCTTAGCACAGCATACCCTTTCTACTGTGAATATCAAAAACTAAAATATTGACACCTGAGAGCTGCTATTATCTTTCTATAATAACGTCTTAGAATATGTTTTTTCTTTGTCTTGGCTCTTTTTGATGCTAAAACCCTGCTTGGGCTTCTTTGTGGATGCATTAGCATTATAATGAAAGCTATTATTCTTAAGGCTGATGTTATTTAAAAGGAGCTTTCTAGGCCTTGCTTTAAGTTGCAAATTAAATGCATTAAATTCATTCTCAATAGCACTTATGAATTTAATGAGGAGTCTTGCAATTCTGCTTTGAGCTGAGTATTGAGATGCTTCATGAATACAGATGACTGACCTGCTGCAAAGGGTTCAGTATTGGACTTTTGCTGAGTATTTGATAAACAAAAGGCAGAAGTTAGTTTTACTAAAGCTTATATTGACTTTGTGTACATTTTTAATGTTATGGATCTGGAATATGACCGAGATTAAACTTAGTCCCTGAGAGATGTGACAGGACAAATTAATTTGAGCGAGGTCTTTCTGAATACTTCACATAAAAAGGCAAGGCTTCAAGAGTCCAGTTTTTGATCTTAACAGAGAGAGAACAGATTGGTTGCTGAAACTTTTGTTCTATTGAGACTGTTTGTATTTGCATGAGATTCTTAGCACCTGAAAGTATTACTCATTGAACATCCATAAGATACTGTGTGGTAGCATTGGTGATAGTTTTGTAGGTCCAGGTTGCCAGTTTCTGCCTTGTGGTTGTTCATTTGTCTCATACACAAAACTCTAGTTTAGCTACAGTCTGCCTCAGCAGGTAAGAGTCTGTCTGTCCCTGCTGCTTTATTTTGGCTTGGGTAACCGTGGTGCACATTGCTCCTCACTAGGCTGTTTTTGTAGATAAAGATTGCAGTGAAGAATTGAAAGAGTAAATACACCCTGTGTTTGTCTTCAAATCAGTTCAGGTCATCCTCACCATCTGCGATTTTACTGATATTCTGCTGTCTTTGTTTTCCCCCTTCAAAGCTATTTATTTATATTTTTAGTTCAGAGTTTTAAGTTCATTTGAGTTCATTGCAAAATGCTGTGGGGTTTGAGGAGGAAACTAGGTTAGAGAATCAATTTGTTGACTGAGTTAAAAAAAACCCAACAACACAAAATCAAGCAACCAGATAACCCCTACAGTTTAGAATATCTAGCATGCTAATGGTGAGTCTTTAAAACAGTCTGCTCACAGAGATAAGATTTTCAAGAGCCGTGGTTCACTCTGAAAAAGGTGAGAGCCAAGGTAACATCACAGGCATTCAGACTAGACCTTTTAATCCATCAGGTCTGGGTGGGTGTGTCTTTCCCTTTTGGGGATCCAAAAACCTTTCATATCTTCATTACAGCACTTGAACTGAATTTACAGCTCCGAGGTGAACTTACCTGTCCTCAAAATCTCATTGTTAAACCATTGTGTACTAACTTACCCCTCCTCATGTAGGCAGACCCTGACAGGCTTCACACTCAGCTACTTTGTTGCTGTGCTTTCTGTCCAAACTCTCTTTGGAGAGACCTGGATATCATCCAGGTGGAGGTCTAGGGTTTTATTCCTTCATCCTCGGGACACCATGGTAATCAGTCTTTGCTCTGTCATGGCAAGGCACAACAAGAGCCCCTGAAAGGGGCAGGAGTCAGGAACACAAATCAGAAACCCAAAGTTATGATTGCATCAGTGCACAATGTTGGGAAGGCTTAATCCTAACCACCCATGGGTTGGTGCCATCCTGATTAAACTTATAATTTCCCTGGTCAGGTAATAGTGAATTCTTCTTCTGTTAATGGTATTGTCCTGTTTGGCAGTTCGGCATCCCATTCTGTGTATTCAGCATATTTTGCTCTCTAGACTGCCTTATCAACAATGACAGGACTCCTGCCTGGCCTGAGTTAGGGCTTGTGTCTGTGCAGTTCTCAAAATTCAGCTACATTCTTCAATACCTGACTTGAAACATAATTGCTTATGTTCAGATAGTTCTACATGATTTTAGTTCTTGTGAAACTTGGTAATTTTGATTTGATTTCTTTGGAACTCCAAAGCTGGGGCTGTAGGAAAATACTTGTGTTGTGTTTAATTTTCAAATGCTCTTGAAGCTACATTTTGTTTAAAGTAGTGCAGAAATACACTCAGGAAAAATATGCATGTCTTCAAATTTATAGCTTAACAGCACAAGTCACTGACATGTAGTGGCAGTAAGGACCTGCCAAGGCCGCAGGCTGGTACTGATTTAGAGAGGAGTAGAGCAGAGGTGGTGCATGAATTTAGTGCTAATTGTGTGTTCAGTTAGATCCTCTGGGCAGCACACTTGGATAGCATGGATTGGGAATGAGGATGAGTGGCAGTTGTGCTTTGTTCTTGTCACTGTCAGACTCCATGAAACAGTCTATAAATCCCTGAAGGTATTTTGAGATGAGTATTGACTTTTGTGATTTTGAGGAAGATGGATGCAAAGTTCTGAAAATAGCACACTTCACTAGTGACATGTCCTGTGGCATTCTAGGTTGTAGTTCAGAGAAAAGATACAAAACTGCACGGGCAGACCTTAACCTATATATCTCTAGAAAGAATCTATGCTTTTTAAAGTCAGCTTTGTCACTGGGTATTGGATCAAAATTGTTTCTTACCACTTTTGAGTTTTTGTGCGCTTTGGAAGATATTTTATTTCCTACTTTCAAGAAGAGATGATGAATATGGAATTGTTTTCATCAGTCAAGTCACATTAACAGAAGTTACTGATTTTGGAGTATCTGCTTGAAGGCAGTGGGAAGGGTGAAGTACAAAATTATTTTTAGAGTATTCTTCTGGCTATTAGAATTGCTTTTTGAAGTCATGAAAGTTGGTCATTAAAGCTTTAAAAAAGACCTTTGCAGAAGACATTGCTGGTGAAATATTAGTACTATTTTCCCTTTCTATGAGTATTGTTGTTACTCAGCTGTTGAGTGGGTGGTAGAGAACATGGAAAGAAAATTATTCTTGAAGAAAAACTACTTAGAGAAGATTGCTGGTACTTTAACAGATTGCTGCAAAGTGTGCACTGTATATTCGATGCGGTAATTTAAAGAATAAAATATTGATGATTCAGCTTTGTGTTAGCAACAAATTGTTCAGAGTTGGTATTTAATATGAAAGCACAACCTGATCCTGAACCCTCTCTGGTTATGAAAAATCACTTAGCACTTGATATTAGAGTAGAGCAGCTCATGCTAGTAATTAAAGCAGTCAGTGGAGAACATTTGCTTTCTGCAGTCAAAGGTGATCTGCCAAACCTGTGCAGCTTCAGTTACACAACTGCATTTTCTGGCTTTGGCGTGTGATGTGTCCCCACTGCTTTGCAATGATGTCTAAGTTGTAGCTTTCATATTTTTCAGACGTGTACTGCATTAGAGTATAACTCTGAACTTCATATAAAGTATTAGCAAGTTCTCTTCAAGTTTAGTCAGACAAAACAATCCTTTCCCAGCCTGAGAACCAAGGACACCGTTACAGCTTCAGGCCCAAAAAGTACAAACAGAGAGATGAGAGGAGTCTGGGAGGATGGGACTGCATAACCTAAAGCTGTAATGGGACCCAATCAACCCCAATATGGAAATGGACCAAAACTTATAAAAGTGTGAAAACTCATGACCCTCGTCCATCTTGGGTGTAGCCTCAGCCAGGCTCTGGTACTGCCCAAGGTGTAGCCTTTGAAGGCCTTTTAATAAATATCTGCTTTATTCCTTTAACACTATCTAGCCTCTGTCCCAGGTAGCCTTCCAAGGCATCAGCAAGAGTTTTTATATTCTACCAGTGTGACTCCAAGGCAGGCTCTGCCTTTACATCACATGTGAATATAATTGGGCAGACTGATGCCCTGTCTCTCAAATATCTGATTAATCTCTTTTAATAACATCCTTCTTGTCTTTTCTTCCTTTTCTTCTGTTTTTTTTCATTATGTTTATACCATGGTTGTTCTATATAAGCATTTCTACACTTTGATCATGCTGTAGTCACTTTGTATACTGGCATTTCTACCACTGAAATTTCAATGGCGCCTGGGCTTTTTCACTGAAGAGTCTCAAGGCACACTATGCAGCATGGATGAGGTATTTTGCCTGTACCTCTTGTTCCTTGACTGTGTTTTGGTGCTTGGGCTTTGCTTTTGGAACTACAATTGCCTTCAAGGTTTTGTTTTCTTTTAATTGTTGATATCTTACTGATATAACCTCAGGGACCAAAGGCATGATGACTGCCAGAAAAAAAATCATGCTCTTAGCAGTTTTCTGCTGCATAATGTTCCTTCTTTTGCCACTGAAATCAAAAGGACTGAAAGCACACAGCAGATATGTGAATTCCTTTGCCTCATCTTTTGTATTGTCTTCCCCTTTCCTGCTTGGAGGAGAATGTAGGAAGCCAGACAGCTGAGTTTACAAGAATGTGATATTCAGCATCTCTTCCCCTTGCCCTCAATTTTCTTAGCACTCTTAAAAGCTAATTTATTTTTGTTTTAGTCAACACACTACTTGGTCTGTGTATTTTCAACAAAGTTGATGTCTCCAGGAATAAAACATTCCTTTTGAATCTGGAACATCGCATATTTTGGGATTTATTATGTATGCAAGACAAAAGCCTTATACCCCAAGCCTTTCTTCTCCTTTTCTGCATTTTAATGTAATAGACATGAATATTGTCTAATAGTAATTAGGCAGTGTCATGCTGGGTACTGATATGGAAGTAAAATGGATGGTAGAAAGGCATCCTGCTAAACCTCAAGCATTCTTGAATGTCTCTGGAAAATAAATGTTTGTGGTCTGCAAAATCTGCCATTTAGCAGGCTGTTGCCAAAGAGGATTCTGATACAGGGCCTTCAACACAGGACAGCTCCATCCCAGTAATCCCCGCAGGCTGATGAGTGTGTCTCAGAGCTGCTCAGTATTAGTGCATCTGTGGACATTTCTGAAAAGAGAAAAACTTACCAGGTGCTCATGCACATTCACAACATGATTATCTTCATCTCTGCCTTTGCCCTTCAGTATCAAACCCTGCAGGTTCCTAGGCTTTCTGGAACAGAGCAACCTGAATGTGCCTGAGCTCACACGGATTAGGGGGACCCAGTCCTCCAGCTCCTGAATGCTTCACAGGCCAAAGACATTTCCTGCTGTGTGCCTGCACAAGTCTGAGAATGTTGGTATGGCCAACACATTTCTGGTTTCCTGTCACTGGCTGGTTTTCTGTCTCTGCGTTATGAATATTGCAGTAATGAAACGTTCGGCAGCTCTTGATTGCATCCCGTCTGGATAGAAGATGAGACATGGCAGCTCTTGGTGATTAGAGGAGCATCTGTCAGTACCTATTTATCTCTTAATATTCATGCTGTAAATAACTGGAAATGTTTTTACTTAGGTCTGTATGTCTCTTCCTTTATTCTGCATGTAAAAATTCTGCTGACTCATAATTTAAATATTCACATTTGCTGTAGGAAGGTAATGTGAGGTGGAGAATAACCATGTTCTAATGCTGTGAACTGATGAAACCTCTCCATGTTAGCTAAATACAGTACAGCTGACCTAATCAAGTTGGTTCCTATGGGCTGGTATCCTTCATTCTCATCATACCCAGCACCAGAAATTCAGATCCACAGCATGTTCCTAGAACAGACCCACCAGGCAAGAGAAGGTGCTGCACGCTGTGCCAGTGCTGGCTGTGGGTGCCTGCTGAGAACACTGTGGCCATTGATTTGAGCCCACTTCTTTCCTGTGTAAGGCTGGGAATATAGGTGTATTTAGCTGTCAGTTTTCATATAGATGCTGGGAAATGATCTTTGACGCTTCCCCTTTGATAGAATTTAAAATAGGCTGGTAAAGTTAAATATTCAACAACGTGATTAAATCATGCTGTTTTCTCTTTTTTTGCTTTTTGGGGGAAATGAGGGAAGGATTAATTTTGGAGCTTTTTTTATTTTGAATATTGGAATAAAAATGTAGTATAGAGGTCATGCATCCTTAGCATTAAAAATTGAATGAATAATAAAAACCTCATTTAAATATCATTTAAATGTTCATTTAAATATCTTAAATTTAATAAAAAAAATTTAAACTGTGTGTGCCTGAAAGTTGTGTTTTCGTGGTGCTGCTGCGTTTCAAGGAAATACAACTCTTGAAGTTGTTAACACAAAGTAATTCTTGTTATTATTATGGTATTAAAAATTTATTTTCTTTGACATTTTAATGTTGAAATCTTGTACAATGTATCTGCCCACTCACAATTCATATACTTTCCATCATCAACTGCTTGTAAATTCATTAATTTTCTGCCCCAAGAAGCATTCAGAACAGCAGAAGGATTAAAAAATTTGTGGATGTAAGCCTTGGAAAAGTTTTGAAGTGGTAAAATGGAGAAAAATTAAGGGATTGTAGAAGGTTTTGGGAGAAATAACCTTTGGAGCTTCTTTATAATAGTCAGATGACTTTTGCCCTCTATTCAATATTTTGTGCATTGCATTGATTATTTGTGCCCAGCAAATTGACTGGTGTGTGGTGGTTCAATGGTGCTCTTTAAATAGAGTGAGAGAGCACACAACATGCAGACCTAGCTAATGCAGAGCATGTAGGGCTTCTTCCTACGACCATAATCTAGAAAATGTATTTTTAACTTCCTCAGGAAGAAATATTTTCATTTATTTTCCCTCCATAGTTTGGCTGGGTGTTTTTGGTTGGGTATTTGGCGGTTTGGTTTTTTCCATTTGGGTTGTTTTTTTGGGGTTTTTTTGGTTGGATTTTTTTTATCAAAAAAGACTCTCAGTGTTTGACTTTGATGAGTGCTCATGGTGGTGAGATGGGAACGCTGAAGCGCGCGGATGCAATGAGGAGCCTGAGACTGGAGATACACGAAGCTGCTCCTGTGCAGGCACGGCAGCTGCTGCGGCACCCGCCGCGGGCTCCGGCCGCTCGTGCCCCTTTCAGCTCCTGCACGCTGCCAGCGGCTGCCAAACACAGAGGGAAATTCACAAACCTGCGGGACAGTGTAAAAAAGAGCCCTACAAAAAGCACAGCAAAAGTAAAAGCTGCTAGTGGTTGGGTGTCTGATGGCTCCTGCTCCAATTGCTCTTTAGGGAAGGTAGGTGTTGCAATGTGTGTTTGGAGATGTGCGGTTTTGTGCAAACTGTTGGAGGTATGTTGCATTCTTTTCTTTCTGTAGTTTTAGCCCTGCTGTTTCTAATGACTTTCTTACCAACTTTTCTTTTGTATTTTATTGCTAGAAATCAAAGTAACAATTATTGAAATCAGATTGGCAAAGGAATACTTGTTCTCGTGTTTTCCAGTGAAGATTGCTGTACTTTATACAATATGGGGGTTTACAGTAATTTCTTGAAAGTTTAGTTTACTTCATTTTTGCCCTCCAAAGTGTATCTTTTTGTTGTTTCCTAAGAACAGAATTTGCTGAATTTTACAGAATTTGCTGGCTTAGTTGGTCTCCTTGAGGATGTGTATGGTGCTCTGATTTACCTACATATTGGTATTTCCTCACTGAAGGACTTACTGTGTGTGGGTTAAACACAAAAAACTACTTACTTTGGAACAAGGCAGACTTAAAGGGGTATCTCATATTTTGCATGGGTAGGGCCAAATTGGTGCTTGAGCTGTTTACTTTGATTTGTCATCTGAAGCCTGGGTTGTTCTTTCAGGAGCCACAGGTTTATTGCACTGAGCATTTCCTGCATCCTTTGCAAAAGCCATATTAATGTTTTCCAGACCAATTTAGATTCTCCCCTACCTTCTTCTTTTTAAACATTTGAAATATTGTGCTTTAGTCTGTAGATGAAAGAATGCTTTAATGACATTAGGATTAACTCTCAAGATACCAAACACATTTTGTTCTTGCATCTTTTAGTAATTGGAATGTTTTTCAGCAGCTTTCATTTTGGAAGGATTGACTTTGAGCTGAAAAACACCTGTGGAAATACCATATGTAAATTTAATATGTGTTGCTGTTCTTGGACTCTTAATGCAAATAATATTGTTTACTATTACTCTTTAATTTGGTGGCTGCTGTTGATGTATGCTGCTTTGTATTTTAAGGTATCTCAAACTTTTAAAATGTTTAATACTCTTATGTTCTGGGGTTTTTGTTCACTTTTGAGATTTAGTATTTTCTTTTGTCATTATGCTTCATTATTTTTAATGATCACAAGAATGTCTTGGAACATCTAAATTGCAAGAGCTTTGATCTGCTGTTCAGCTTGTAATGTTGACGATAGTTGCCAGCAGTTTGTGTTGCTGACAGCTTGTTGACAAACAGTATGTGAACATCTCAAAGACATTTGAATCAATGTTTTGCTCAAAATGTTGTTTGGAATCTTATTCCTTTGCAGCTTAATTGTCACTAGATTCCCTGGTTATTATTTTAATGAAGATTCTTAAGACCAAAATTGTCCTAGTCTGCAGATGTTTGGTAAACCTCTGTGAAGATCTGTGAGAGATAAATTGAAGCTGTTTTAGCACCTTCCACCCATTTGACTAAAAGGTTTTCTTTGATTTTTGCTAAGTTTAGAAACCATAAAGTACTTCTGATTTTTCCTCTTTATCAAAGAGGAATATTAGCTTTGTTGAGTGCTATTAACTTCAGCCTATTTTCCTGCTTTTGCACTCTGTTGTATATTGGTGAAGGGATTCTGTTGTGAAACCAGCCCACAGAAAGCCTGAGTCTGTTCATTGACCTGAGCAGGTTTTGTGTTGGGGTCCAAAGTCTCAGTGCTGCAGGGAGAGTGCCTTGGTGTGTGGTCTGACCCACCTGGGCATGTCCAGCTGCTCTGGGTTCCTCAGCACCAGTGCAGTGCTGGGAATGTGTGCCATGATCAGTGTGCCTCACAGGGGCTGTTCTGCATTGCAACTAGGCTCCAAATCCATGTATGTGCTAGTTCATAGTTGTTTATGCTGCTACATTTGAGTCTTGTTTGTTTGAAACTGTTTTTCTAGTTTTCCTTATTTTTGACATTTTGTTGGTGATTTTTAGCCCGCAGAAGCTGTTCCTTCCTCTTCTCCCATTGTCCCTGTGATCCCTGTCCCACCAGTCCCTGCTGAGACCATCCCATCCACCATATCACAGGTTTTTATTCTGTTTTGTTTTGTTTTATAAAACTTGTTCAACTTTTATTTTTTGTTTTGTTGCTTTGCTGAAATATGCCTTTTGCTACCCTGCACTCAGTTTTGAGGTGAACTGTTAAATACCTATCATTTCGCCCTAACTTTTGTTCATTTTATGACAGCTTTTAGTACATTAAAATATTTATATTTTCATATAGAAGTGACTAGTAAGTTGTGATAAAACTAAAGAAAAAATAACCACAAGAATTAAAGGACCAGTGGGATATTTTGTGTTCATATAGTAACTTCAGGGCCATTGCATCTGTACTAAAGCATTATTGCTTGATTTGTTTCTAAAGAAAATGTTTTCTCATCTCCTCTGAATACATGTCTTTCTTTGGTTGCTCTTGCATGGTGTTTCTCATGTTCTGCACCCATTTATTGGTATTACTGTTTTGGGGGACATTTAGAATACAAAGGAGATACTTTACCTCGCCATTCCTAACATATTTGACTTGAAAAATGTTTCCCTTCTGAGCCTTCATCTTTTAGGTCCCATAATGTCCAAACAGCCCCCAAAACAGAAACCAAACCCAAGAAAAGTGAGGGCAGTAACATGAGTTAATATTGGTATTTCCCATGTAATTTGGAATATGTGACCACAGCATGGCAAGCCATGCAACAACCCAGTTAGCCAGCAGTTACATTTCTGCAAATAGATTGTCATTCTGGTTTTTTGTAACTTTCAGTGCAGAAATCTGAAATGATGAGTCCACCCCTTCTGACAAGATTGATTAATTTTTGGAATTGTTTGATGACAGATGTTTATGAACTTTAAAAGGAAGTTAAGCTATCCAGAATATTACTTGAAAATTTTTGTAGTATGGAAGTCAGTTTTTTTTTCTTAATTTTCACTTTCAGGGTACTTGACTAACTTGCAACAGGTGGTAATCTTTGTCTTTGCTGAGTTTTTATTTTTTTTTGCATAATCCATAATTAGCAAAACTTTTTGCAGTTGCCTGTTTTATAGTGCAGTTTGCAGTAGATGTGTGTTTATTTGAATCTCTCACCTGTACTTCTTCCACCAGGAAGACAGGAAATTTGATTAGTTTTAGAAATACTCCCTTCTAATAGGGGGATTCTGCCCACATCAAGATTTGAGGTGGCAAAGCCTGGCAAAGCTTTTTTCATTCATCATTGAAAAAGATGGTAAATTTGGTAAATGGCTGCTGCTTGATAAATATAGGAGTGTTAGGAACAATAACTTAACTTACAGAAGGGGTTTTACATTGGTTAGCTGATTTGCATATCAAACATACTATTTGCCAAAGCTCACCTACGAACAGCAACTTTGCTTTTAGTGGTCTTTTTTTTTTGAACATGAAAATAAGAACACTTGTCTGCCTCAAAAATAAAAATCACGGGGAACCAGCTTTCACTAGCACTGATGTTGAATATAATTGGATGTTACAGAATCCTAATATTAAATAAAAATACATTCCAAAATGGAGTGAAAAGAACATGAGTGAGCAGTTCAACCTTGCTTTCTTCTGAGTAAAACCATAAAAACATATGTTTTTATTAAAACATATGGTTGTATTTATTGTAACCTTAACAATAAATTATGGTGATGAATAATAGGTTGGGATTTTTAGTACAGGATCTTAATTTTAATTTACTCCTATTTTAATAGAACCTGCACTTGAATAAGAAGCAGAAAAGGAAATTTAACTTAGTGGCAAAAAATGGTTGTGAAGGATAGTGTTGTTTTGACAGAGATTTTTATTGTGACATTAATAACTAGTGCTTAATGTCTTTACTGCATGAAATGTGCCAATGCTTCTATTGAGAGAGCTGCTGGGTGAGAAAGGCTTTTGATTGCATATTGACAGTTATATGTGTCATCCTTTTTGTTTCCTCTTACTTTTAATTGTCTGCTTTGTTAACGTGTGTAAGTCTCACCTGATTTTAGTACTTATTAAATCACACAGGCTTAATTTGTGACACTTGATAGCAGATTGATGGCTCCTGTCTAATGATGGGAGATTATTCATCTCAGCCTTTTCAAAGGCACTTCTGAGTCATCACTTCCTAGGTTTAGGAGCTTTTAAAAATCATAAATTCTTCAGAAGTATGTTGCTGTCATAGTAATGAAACAAAAAGTCAGAATATGAATAGGTTAATGCAATTGTCATGTTTTTGCAGGTCTTAACTTTACCTTTGCATGAGTTTAATGCTGGCTTCTTTTGCAGCCTATTAAACTATTCCTAAATTTATTTACACGCACACACACACTCACCTAGGAGATTAAAAAAAGGAATGTCATAATTTCAAAGATAATGTATTTTTATACATATTAAAAACCCCCTCAGATTCATTAAAGCAGTAAGGAGATTAACTTTGTTTAGTGCCATTGAACTTAATAATTCACAGTATTTGGAGTCTGGAATATATCTGGACACTGTTTGTTTCCTAGAGCAGGCTAGATGCTGCCTATTTTAAAGGCAGATAGTTGATGGATAATTGGGAAATCTGTTTATTTGGAAACATTTCAGAAAAATGCCATCAGATCCTATGGATTTTGTTTTTGTTGAAACCACATTTTTCACAGAAAAATTCTCAGTGTATGAGACCAAAACTGTAAACTTACTCTACTGGTTCCTGGCTTGTAAAAATGTTAATATTATTTCAGCTTTCTGTGACAATAATCTCTGGCTGCTTATGCTTGTTAATCCTTAACAATTTTCTGATGGAAGCTCGTGCTGCTGTGGGGTAAATGAATGCCTGCTGTGGGTTTGCTTTTGCAAGTCAGTTCTGTAGGTCCTTTCTTGCCTAAGTTGCATTTCTGCAGGTTTCCATTTAGCAGTTTTTGAAGGGGGTGGTTCACTGCTCCTGATGGGAAGAAAGGGAAATCGAATCCACTGAAAATTGGTTTTGAGATACTGAGTGGTAAAACAACCTCTGCATATCATACCACAAGTACTGGGGCAGCTGGCATCATGTCAAATGGTAGCATGACTCAGGTTTTCTTTTGAAAAACAAGGTAATAAATGTCAGAACTTAGATATTAAATATGATCTCAGACTTCCCTAACTGTATGGGTTTATGGCAGGGAAGCAATTTGTCCAGGATAGTAACAAGTGTTTTAGAAGGTCAGTTTTGAGATTCTCAAGGTCAGGCTGCCTTTTAACAGAACTTTGAGAAAGCCAGCAAGTTAAATGCTGTAAAATTACCAATAGTGCATTTTCTTATGCTGTTCATTTTTTTTTTATGTTTCATTTTTAAAGGCAAATCCCCCTCCAGTGCTGGTGAATACAGATTCTTTGGAGACTTCAACATATGTAAGTCTACACTTGCTTTCAATTCTAACTTTAAATCATGTTTTACGAATGTAGTTGGGTACACTTGTTGTTGCTGTTTAAAAAGACCTGTTATTTCTCTCTGATGGTGCTTGATTTTGTCAGCTCTCATGATGGTTATTTAAACTCCTTAAATAGTTCTTTCATGAAAAAAAATGTTGCAGATTTCAGGTGGGAATTTTTCTGTGTTCCAGTGTACGGCAGTGCAAAACACAACTGAGATCCCAGAGGTTCAGTGTTCAGAGAACAATCTGTTTTCTTCAACTGTGCAGGCAGATACTTTAATATTTAATGTGCCATTTCTGTTGCACTTCTCATAAAAACATTTCTTCATGCAGTGGCTATACTTAAGGTTTTAGTGCTATAAATATTCATAAAAATGAGTTGGTTCTGTTTGAAATATTAAGGTAATAAGTGTAGTTATGTGGAGGCTGAGCTGTTCATTTGTCAGGAATAATTACAACATTTACTTATAAAGTCTTCTATCTAGGGGAAGGCCCTGGAAATAAAGCTTAGCTTAGTGGGTGTGAGATCCCTTTAAAACTTGGAAAAGATAGACTGGGCCAGTGATTTTTATCATGTGATACATTCTTGCTGTCTCTGCTGATGTTTGGTTTGTTAGATGAATAAATTCAAAGGTAATTTTTCAAAAAAAGAGAGAGTATAGGACTAAGCTAAAGGAGAAGATAAAATTATGGAGGTTTTTGTTTACTCCTGTTTATGTAGAAGATATTTTAAATTGGATTAAAGACCTTTGTACATGGAAATAAGAGACTGCTTAAATATATTAGGATCAGCTTTGTTTTGTGTAATGGCAATGGATAGGGAAATGATTAATCATCCTTGTTATTTATTTAATAAAAAAGAAAAGAAAAGAGCACTGCACACTGATCAATCATCATGACCCTTTTGCAGGTACTGTAATGCTGGATGACTGCTTCAGTTAGCACGTTGTCATTCCTGTAGATAATAGCTCAAGGACTAAGCTACCATCAAAACTTCTTGATCACAGTGGCTTCTTTTGTGTTGGTGTAGCAGTAGATCCAGTTTCATGGATTCAGAAGGTCAGGACCTCATCCCTTTTTAATAGAGGAATATCATGTGTTAAAAACCACTGTATCTTTTCCACTGAACAAACTGCTAAGGACATAATCATTTTTGAGGTACTTTGCAAAGATGATAATCTGTTATGTGTGGAATGGATATGGCTTCTATTGTCAGGGGAATATAATTAGGGAGTGAGGGATAAAAGAGCTTGATATTAGACAGCCTGTAGAAGTCATGGCATTGCCGGCTTTTGGAGCATTTAAATATGTTCAGTAAACATAGGAGGAAGGAAGTAGCTTGATCTTAATTTTATTTGGGGTGAATTAAATTCCCTTTTTAAAGTCTCTCCTAGGAAATGATCAGATTTTTAAATGCTTTCTTCTATATATGTTTTTTTATCTTTAGTGTGTTAAGACTACAGAAGTCTTTCCAGATATTCTATACCTTAAGAGTAGACAAGGTCCTTTGTCAAGTACTAGTATAAATGCTGTATTTTACCTTGTTAAGTATTTCAGTCTAAAAGGCTAGGAATATGGAGTTGTCTGTAGCTGCTGTAGGTAACTGTGGAGGAAAATTTGAGTTCCAAGGTATCTTGGAAAAAAACTTACTCTTGAACATATAAATATGATTGAGAATTTGTTATTTAATTGATTTTGGTTGGTTTTGATTTTTTTTTTTTCCTTCTGGTATTTGATTCTTTCCTTATTCTGTAGGTAGCAAAGAATGTGGGTATCCTTTCTAACAAGGCTTCTTTCTAGGATTTCAGTTTTTCATCAAGCTTTATAAAGTATTCTTCTAAACTCTTTTACTCTTTTTGTCCCTATTTTAAATTGCCGGACTTTATTATGTATGTGACATGATAAATAGTAGTATAAACAGTTGTTAAATATTGCTTTAGAAGGGTCTTGCCTATTTCTCATGAGAAGATGATATAAAGCATCCATCTTTGATTTTTCTCTGCTCAGTGTGGAACAATAAGAGGAAAGTGCTGTTCTGTTCTTCCTTACAATTCTTCTCTATCCCACATTCTCTTTCTTTGTTCGCAGTTTCAAGTTGTTGTATAGCCTGAGGAACATCTGAGGATCTCCAGAGCATTTTTTCTTTCTGGCAGACGGAAGCAGAGGGCCTGTGCCCTACAGTAGTTGTGTGGAACAGTCTGCTCTCTGAACAGGCACCTTTTAAACTCGTACAAAAAGATTGTCTGATTCATAAATACAGAGTGGTGTGGAAATCACATGACCCCTCTGAGCCCAGTGGTCACTTTGAATCAGCTGAGATTTGATGGGAGTGAAGTTCCAACCAAGCAAAATGGGTTGTGGAAAGTGTAGGATTCTCTTTGAGTCTCATTTCTCTTTTTTTTAATAGGTCAATGGCACTGATGCAGATTACGAGTATGAAGAAATTACTCTTGAAAGGGTAACATGCTAAATGTCCTCTGTACTCTGTTTGAAATGGAATTTATGATACTTTAATATGAAAAATGTCAATCCAAACTAATTCTTACTCTTTTTATTTTAGGTAGATTATTTACCCTTATTTAAAAAAAAGTATATTCAGTTGCTAAGCAGGAATTGAAAGTTTTATTAATATCCGTGTCGATTGAGAGTAAAATGGGGGATGATCTCTTCTAAGTCATCCTGCATTTAATGTTGCTACCTAGGCTTGTAGAGACTAACAACACCGATTCTGATTTAATCTCCCGCTATTTTTCCCATAGGCTTTTATTTACATACTATTAAGTTTATATTGAGATTACAAGTGACAACTTGTCACATGCATTTCTTTGTTAGGTTTTCTACGTTGAGATCTAGCTCAGTTCTCTTGAGGTGCACTGTTAACAAAAAGACAGAAAAAGACAGAAAGAAATTGGTTTATACCTGTGCAGTTCTGGTGGTTACTGAGAGGGTGAAGAGCTCTTGCAATTGATGGTAAGGGCAAGTAATCCTCTAAGAGAAAAATGTCAGTCTGAATCTCTGCATCTGTGGGACCATATTAGAGGTGGGGCACAAGCTATTTTAAAGGCTTTTTTTCTGGGAAAAATGTGTCACTAATAATTTAATGAGGAGCAAATATTTGTATGAGTAATCTGAAATATCTAGCACTTTAGAGATAGAAGATTTTATGTAATTTATCAAGTTCAGTGAGAAAGCTGTGGGGCTGGAACTGTCACAGTTATACAGTGACTTATGTTCTCCTTACATGTATGTAAGTTGTAATTATACTTATTTTCATATAAATAAGTTATATATGTAGCATACTGCTTAATTTGTCTTTAAATATTTTTATTTTCAGTGAAAATGATGTAGATTTGGTTCTATAGTGTATCAAATACGCCAGAATACCATTTCCCCAATAAATATTTTTCCTTTTCTATCTTTAGGGAAATTCAGGACTTGGCTTTAGCATTGCAGGTGGTACAGATAACCCACATATTGGGGATGATGCCAGTATTTTCATTACAAAAATTATAGCTGGAGGTGCAGCTGCACAGGATGGAAGATTACGGTAGGATGGATTTCTGTCTTGGGTTACTAAGTGCTGTTACTGTATTTTAAAAAGTGAATAGAAAATTTTCTGTTACTTTCAATAGTTTTATCCTCCTGCATTAAATGTTAAATAGGTTTTCTTTATGGAAGTGTTTTGTAAATAATGACAAATGTTTGAGTGGATCAATTTGTGTCTCCCAAACTAATAATATCTACAGTTTAGGAAAATTAAGTGAAATTTTTCTATTCTGTGGTATAAATTTGTTATGCCATATGTTTCATAGTCCTTAATTCAAGAAAAAGGTAGCTCTTGGTTTTCCATATGTGGATTTTCTGATCCACAAGGTAGATGAGTTTATTAACAACCCTTTTTTATGCTTGATAATAATTCAGTGTCCTAATTTTTCAAAGATAGCCGTCCACATTGTTTGTAGGACTATTTTGTTTCCTCTTGTGTTGCCAAGAACTTGGCCCATCATTTCATGTGCAAATACCTGCTGTATTATGGGTTTTAGTCCTAATGAGCTTAGTTCAAGGCTTCATTTTAGCTTGTTGGCCATTGTCAGAGGTACATCTGGCAGGACATGGTGACAGGTGGGCCAGGCATTGCATTTAGTGTAATGAGGGCTCAGAGTTACTGCAGCAGCATGTTAAATGGACTGGAAGGCCAGCACTTAAACTGCTTGTGAAAAGCAAGATTGACTTGTTCATATCATGGCTTCAAACTAGTATATTTGCATTGTGTGCCTTCTAGGTTTTGGTTTTTTAGATTCTGTTTTATAGCTGTAATCTAAAGGTAATTTTTGCAGACATCTGTTAAAAGCACTGTCGAAATAAGGTACATATAATAAGGTGCCCTCTTCAGCCATGAATTAAATATTCTTCTTAAATATTTCCTAGTGATCCTTGGTTTATTTTTAAGCACTAATAATTAATTTCAGAGCGTTGTCTTGAATGAGTAGAACTTTGGAGATAAATCTCTGTGTTTTAATGCCTTAACATGTATGTTAGTGTATTATAGATACAATATTAGGCTCCTGATGTGTGCACTTTGCTGTAACACAGCAGCTGAGCATGACTGTTGCTGTCTCCAGGGTCAATGATTGTATCCTGCGAGTAAACGAGGTGGATGTTCGGGATGTGACACACAGCAAAGCCGTGGAGGCACTGAAAGAAGCAGGATCCATTGTACGATTATATGTCAAAAGGAGAAAACCAGTCACAGAAAAAATAGTGGAAATCAAACTTGTGAAAGGCCCCAAAGGTACGTTGGAAATCTAAAGTATCTGTTTCATAAGGATAGAATTGAAACTGTTCTTGTAAAATGCCAAGTTTTCTTTTAAATGATGAAAAATGTTTCTGGTTGTATCTAGTAATTTTTAAGTACATTGAAATTGGAGTGAAATACTTAATTGGATTACCTAGTAAGGATGTTTGAGAGATTAAAAATAATTTAGGGAAATTAATTACTGGGCAATATGACTATAAATATATAGATGCATGATGATGCTTACAGTTCTGCTCTGCCCATACTTCACAAAGGATGAAGTAAATGATCTAGCTTTTGGTTTTCAGAGTTGTGTATGTGTTATATCTTTTCTAGAGCTTTATTTTCAAGAAAATTATGGAGTTAACTTGAAAAGGCATCAGAATTACTTCAGCCAGACCCTGATTGTATATATTCATGTTACATAAGGAGTGTTATTATTTATGTAGGAATTTAAATCCAATGATTGCAAAAAAGGTTTCTTGAATAATGCCTTTATCTTCAAGCAGGTCTTGGTTTCAGTATTGCTGGTGGTGTAGGAAATCAGCATATACCTGGGGACAACAGCATTTATGTAACCAAAATCATCGAAGGTGGGGCAGCACATAAAGATGGCAAACTTCAGATTGGAGACAAACTTTTAGCTGTAAGTAAGAGCTGCATTTTTTTAATAGTCATTCACTTTTAGGCTCAATAGGAGCATGATTCAATTTGTGGTTAAGCTGCCTGGAAATCAGTGATAAAATTAAATCTGCATCATTCAACACCATCCCATCAGGAAATCTGAAGTCTATTCCTCAGCCCAATGTTCCATGCAAAACCTGTATAAATCAGCATATTTATTTCTGATGCCTGCTATTATTTTTCTGGGATCTGAGTGACAGAATTGTAGACAAACATACAATGGAATTGTTTCTTTTCTGAAAATAGAAGAATGAAATGGAACTACTTGTACTGGTGGCTGGGCAGCCTTTAGCCAGCCTGTAGTCAAGCTGCTGCTTATGTTGCATTTCAGTGTTTGTCATGCTTTTGAATGGGGTTGTTGTTTTTTTAAAAATCTTAAAATAGCTTCAAAATTGAATTTTTCTATACACAAAGTAAAAAAATCTCTTCAACTTCCTGAAATTCAATCCACAGTTTTTTTTTTCCAGATAGAAAAATGAAAGCCATAGCCATACATTACAGAATGTAACTTTATGTCTCTGTGTTTAATTTGTACTGCAATTACCAAATACTGCAAAATGACTTTTCAGTCTTCAAGAGTGGTAGGAATGAAAATCTATTAAAAAGATATTAACAAAAGGCTTTTAGAAAACTTGTAGGAAACTTATATAATTTCATGGTACCAGATATGTCTGGGGCATGTGAATCCTAATAAAGACTCTCAGTACCTGTTCCAACAGCCTTCAGTGTGTGTCCAATGGAAACAGTACATTTTTCTGGGTTCAGAATGTTTGTTTTTCTCTTCAGGTCAACAGTGTTTGCTTAGAAGAAGTTACTCATGAAGAAGCAGTGACTGCCTTAAAAAACACATCTGACTTTGTTTATCTGAAGGTTGCAAAACCCACCAGCATGTTCATGAATGACAGTTATGCTCCTCCTGACATCACAAACTGTAAGTTCATCTTATCTTTCTGATTTAATTAATTTTCCCTTTAAGGCATTAACATATTTCATTTTTAGTATTTTAACTTTTGCAAGCTTAAAAAATTATATGAGGCAAAAATCTGATAGAAGTTGATTAATGAGGAAAATTATATACTATACAGAAAAGCATCCTATAGCTTGTATACTGAAAAGACAGCAACAGCAGCAGGGCTCCAGGTGTGTTTTTGTGGCTGTCATGGCCCAGTCCTAGAGACTCAGTGTTAGTCAATACTTGCTGGTGAGTAAAAGGGGAGAGAACAAGTATCTTATGCTCTTGGGGTGTGAAGAGTAGAAAGCAGTGCACTCTGAGGGTGTTCAGTGTCCTGTAAACTAAGAGGTTGGTGATGCTCTGACGTTATTCCCATTTTCCCTGAACTTGCTTGAACTTGCATATACTTGAATAAACTGAACAGGGAGGAGTTCTTGCTCTGGTGCCTTCCTGTGAACGTGTTAAAAAATTCCATATTAACTTATTTGAAATCTGACTTCAGTTTTGACATAATTATTGACAATTTGAATGGAAAACCAGTGACTGCTGTATTAAAAAGGAGTTACAAGAATTTCTTGTTGACATAAGGGTACTACTGACAAGAGTATTTTAAAAGTCAAACATACAAATCCAGAAAGTTCAGGGTTGAACTACAATGTAAAGAAATATTTGAGTTGAGTATACTTAAGAGGGTTATTACCATTTAGTGGCTGGAGGAAAATGGAAGATAATGATATAACTGCATATTTCCAAGACGGAATAGACTGACTTTTCTGGATTACCAGTTTTACTCATGTTGTCACATAAAATGGTTCTAGGGGAGACTTATTTTAGGTACTGCTTTGTTTCCTGCCATTAGATATGTGCAATTGATATGTAGCACTGATCTGTTTAGGTGCTACTTCATATGAAAGAAAGGAACACTTTGGGACTGACAGATGTAATTGACAACAGTATGTAAAGAACAACAAACTAAAGTGCAGCACAACAAAGACTGAAGTACCTTATAAGCCCATCAATTATTGGCAATAGCTACAGTATCTTAAAATCTATTTGTAAGCTTATTGAATTACAATTTGGAGCTAATTAGGTTTTATCTCCACTGTGTTATTAGAGGTATGCTCTGGAAGGCTCCATTCTTTGACATATCTAATTTTCAGCCTCCACTGATTCTTCCCCTGTTTTCTACTCATATATTTTATGGTTAGAGAGCAGCCATTTTCCCTTACTGTATCTAGTTTGTTCAACAACCTTTCCCACTGTTTCCTTGGAAAGTAGACTTCCTGTTCTTTCTCCATATAACTGGTCTTTTCATATATTTCACCTGGAATTCATATTTTTTTGGAAAAGAGAAATCTGATTTTTACCTAATGTTCCTGGTAATGTTGCAGTAATACAGTTACACTGCTGTGGATGGGGATGTGACAAAGCTTGAAGCATCTCCTCTCTTACTGCAGCACCTTGACTCAATCATTGGAATATTTACTTTGTTCATCTTTTTTGGGGTCAAACACAAAAACTGTAGAAAGTTTGAGGGGGGAAGGTAGAGAAGGAGCTGATTCCTGGTAACTTGCCCAGTGTTAATAAATCAATGACAGTGGCACAGGTGGCTGTTGGTTGTTGGACCTCTTGTCATGCAGAGATATTAATTTCTCTCAAATGATGGATGAGCTGGAGGCTCAGTTCATTGAAGGCAAGTGCATGATAACACAGATCCATAAGAGTGCCTTCTTCAAGAATTCCTTCTCAGCATGTCCAATGGCTGGACAGATCAGGGAGGTTCTCTCAAGGGTAACCCCACATGACTGCCATGAGGATGTCCTCTGCCATCTTGCCATGAGCCCCTAATTTCTCAGGAAGTGTGACTTGGTGTCACATCCATTACCAGAGATAAATGCCTGGTCACACATGTAGGCTCCTTTTGTCCCATTACCATCCTTCCTCCAGAGTTTCTCTCTGTTTGCTCTCTCTCTAAGGGTGATTTGAGAGATGCTGGCATTCTGTGCAGCCCAGTATCCCATCCTTTGTGGGAAGTGCGTTTCTATCCTTATACTGAGAAAAGCCAGTTTCCTGACCCTGTCATGTACCTCAAGCTCCAGCAGCTGCTTCTGGGAACCTTTCTCTTCCAACTCAAGTATTCTGAAAAAAGAGTCATGGAAGTTTTTCTCAGATGCCAGACATCATCTCTCTGTCTTTTAATCACCCTTGGCAAGGTTTGTGGGCTGTCTGTACTTTTGAGTAGATTTTCTGAGTTTTATTTCATTTAGCTACAGTTCCCTTGAGTTCTCTATCTGAAGATACTGTTTTTCACTGTTTCTGGTAGACCAAAGAACATTCCTCTGCAAAGTTCTGGGTTCTTTGATGAAACTTCAGTCTGTTTCTTTTCCTTACAACAGAAGAGCCTTTTCTACTCAAGGGTCCATGAGCTTCTGTCTCTGTTGATCAAAGTGCTGCTGGCTGTTATTGCAGCTGGTGAGGAGACTGAACCTACTGCTGGAATTTTGAACCCAAAGCAGACCTGAAGGTCTTGCTGAGGTGTTTAATGACTTAATTCCAGGAAATCAGCTTAGTCTTTTCCTCAGTCTTTCACTTATGAAGCACAAGTGTGTGTTTCTGAGCTGCTAAATGTTATTTTTCTAATACAGGACAGAACAAAAGCTTTTCCAGTACCTCTCAGCATTTGCACATTTACACTGGAAATCTCAAAGGGAGACATCAATCTCCTCAAAGGCTGATTCTGCTTTTGCGACCAGAAAGCCTCTGCTTTTTGCATGAGGCTGATCAGTTAGATAGAACTACCAAAAAATGGTGGCACCTGTATGTAGTATTTTATACTGCATTTAGCAGAGCAGTACAGGGCTCAAGAGCTTTAGATTGGGGATTCTGAAGTGCTTTTGCCATATGGCAGGTATTAAAGAGATATTTTCTAGGATCACCTGGCTTGTGAGGCAATGTTGAAACAGTTACCAGGCTTCTTTCTTCACCTACTCATCTGCAGCTCTTTTGAGACATGTATTTGCAATCCGCCTTCCTATTTCTGTCCATGAGAATCCTTTTAGCCAGGTTCTTAGGAGTTCAGTCCTACCACAAAGGAGAAGTAAGATATGCACAGAGGCTCCCTGTGAACATGTCTACTCCAAGTGGTGTTAAGGTAGAAACTCTATAATATGTGAACTGCTCACTTACAGAACCCTTGGGAGGTCTTTTTGTTTGCTTATTTTATTTCTGGGATGTTTTTTGTTTGGTTGGTTAGTTTTTTGCTTGTTTTGGTTTTTATTAAAATTCTCATTTTATCAGAAATATCAAAAAGTACAGTGCACAGTGCTTGGTACTGTGCAGAACGTGCCATAGCTTGCTCACTGTGCTAACTTCTGTGCACTTGGTAGTTAATTCAAAAGTCCAAATTCAGAATTTGAAAGTGGCTTAATGTTTTTTTGAGAGAGATGACTGCTTTGATACAGGCCTCCTTTGAAGACATTATCAGTGATTCATTTTTGACTCCTAATTAATATCAAAGTATTTTTGTGCTTTTGTGTGTTGGTATAGTGTTTCCACCCTACATTGAGAAATAAAATATTGGAAGGGAGGGAATAATCAGTTTCTTCACTAGACATGGATGCCTTATCATTTCTTAAATGGCCTAAGTACGGGAAGAGAAGAATATGTAATAACAGTAAAAGACAATAAAGTTTTAATTTTATTGCCCATTTTAGAAATTATACTTGTGGTTGGTGTCCTCAGTTTACAGGTAATAGGAAAATAATAGGAAATCTTCCATTTTTTTCTTGTTGTCTATAACTGTCTTATGTAAAGGAGAGGGTGGATTTGGAAATGGAATTACTTCATAAGAGTCTGACTTTTCCTGTCAAAGCAAGTTGATTTTATGCATGCAGTTTTCTGTTCATCCAAAAGACAGCTCCTTTATCAATTCCACCAGTAATAATATTTACCTGGAAATAGAACTTTAGACCTTATTTACGATTCAAAAAGTGATGGCTTGCCTTTTATTTCTGTCACATTTCTCATGAATATGCTTCAGCTATAATTTCCATCTGAAGCAGTTTCAGGGGAGGTGCAGGCACGGTTTAGTGCAGGAGCTCCACAGAGAGCAGCCTCTTTGTGCCTTTATAGCTTTGCTTTCATAGCACTGAGAGCACCACTGAGAAAGGAGCAGACTGTTCCAAGCAAGTAGCACATGTAAAACTTCAGGAAGGATGCAGCCAGTGCTCTTGTGGAACTGTCCACAGGTCTGAAATAATAAACTGTTATATTGATCAATAGCTGACTTTTAGTCACAGGGTGAAATGATAAAAAATATAAAAAATAAGGTAATGTAATAGGTGGTGTGTATGTTTCTGAACACAGTGCAGTTAAAAGCTGCAAGAACCTGAAAAACAATCAAATGAGAAGTACTGTAAGCCAATGAAAATAGAATTTGTATCTAATCTTTCCCTATAAAATATGCATCATTATGGCTACCATTGGCTTGTTAAAAGCAATTTCAAATTCATGTTGTGGAATGAGATAATTTAGTACAGGAACAGAATGTACAGAGCTGCTATACTGTGCAACAGTTGTTCAGGTTTTTTAATCAGCATCCATTTTCCTCTAGTTGGAAAAGAGCTCATAATGTCTCACATTTCATTTTTAGTGCTTTAGCTTTAAAATTTTCTGAGAAAAAACAAAATAACTGTATTTGTGTGGTTTTGTTTTAAGCAAAATGCATGTGAGTTTGAACTGCTGAAGCTGTTAATAGTGGATTTTAATGCTTGCTGATATGTTGACAGTTTTGTGCTGATGCATATGATGCCATGTGAAGAATTTACTACACACAGGTTTACTAGAAATCTAGAACAATGCAGGCACAATCCAGCCCAGACTGGGTGGTTTCGAATGTATATGTATATAAATAGCAAATATATAATGTGCATATATATATATCAAGACTACTCTTGACAAGTTTGTATATGATCCAAACTTTTTTGAAATGGCTTAAAAAGGAAAAAAACAAAAGGAGAATATGCAGATTACTTCATCAATCTGTGTCATGTATGTTTAGTTAAAGAGCTTTGGGTTTATGTAAATCCTCAAAGGTCAGCTACCCCATCAGATACAGCAAGTAAGGGCAAAGAGTCTGGCAGCTTTAATAATACTGAATCTGTGAAGAGATGTTCATGTTTAAGCCTCAAAGTTTGAAGCACTTACGCCAGGAAAAAGCCATTTCCAATTGTAGAACATTCTTTGAAATAGAAAATAGTGGGTATGACTGTGCCTTAATGAGCCCTTCAAATTGATGTGCCTAACTTGGAATTATCATGCACCTTCTTAATTATTTATTGGAACAATTCTCCTGGTGTTGTAGATTTTCCATCAATTGTAATCATTAAGATGCTAAATTTCTTCTGGTATGTGTGTTGTGGTTCAGTTAAAACTTTGCTTCAGTCAAGTTAAAGACAACTTTAAAACAGATAAATCTCCAGAGTGTTCCCATGGGCTTCAGCTATCCACAGTAACTGTTTTTTAAAAAGTTTTATTTGAGACACAATGAAACTGAAAAATTTGCTCACTGACTTAGTGAGGAGACTGGGGAATGTACAGATTTAACACGCTATTTTAGAACTATGACATTTATAATATATCATTTCAACTGATATGGTTTGTTTTTGAAAGAGGTCACTCCTTTGTTTCATTTCCTCCAGCTCTTTTTTTGGTATTATCCTAATGTCTTTTCTTGTTTTCCTTCCCCCCCTGTGAAGCTTATTCTCAGCCAGTGGATAACCATATCAGCCCATCTGCCTACCTGGGACAGTCCCTGCCCCCAGCATCCCCAGGGAGATACTCGCCAGTTCCCAAGGGAATGCTTGGAGATGATGAGATCACCAGGTAATGAACAACCCAAGGGTCAGATGGATTAGCCAGGGGAGATCCAGAATGTGATAGTGGGCAAAATACTAGGGAATGCTATATTTTATTTCAAGAAATAGATGCTAGTTTTTAAGTCTTGTAAATATTGTTGTAAGGATAAAACGATGTATATTTATATGTATATATATATACGCACACATGCTTTATTTATCAATCCAAGAATAGCATTAAAAGCAGAAAGCCCTGGAAATGCTGCCTGCATTGACGGAGATTTTTAGGATGGTAATATGAGCAGACCAGAGATTTTCTTATTTTAAAGAGTGTTTGGGTCCTCCCTGCCCCCACAGAGAAGGGTTTGTTTTGATGGACTCTAAATCCAGAAGGGATGGAGAGCTCTTAATCCTTTCCCATTAAGAGACCTTTCATTCCTTCACTGATTCAGTAGATTGCATTAATCTTTTGTTCATCATTGATGATAAAGGGAAGCTCTTGTAATTTTGTTGCCCTTCTGTTCTGCAAGTATAGGGATGTTACCCTGCACTTTCAGTGTGCTGTTGCTGAATTCTGTGTCACACCATCATCTGATATGGCTAATGTCACTCAGATTCCGAGGCAGGGTCCACCCAGGATTGAAACCTAAGTGGCATAATAAGCTGGAGAATTGATTTTAGTGTAGTGGAAGGTAGGATATGTCTTTATACTGATTTTTAACTTAGTATTAGGTAGACATATAAGCCAAAATTATTCTGTCCTGTTGATATCATTATGGTTTTATTGCTTTCCTTTAAAATTACTGTAAAAGACAGTTTTTAGATTTCTTCTAAAATGCAAGGCATATTCAGAAAATGTTTAAATTTTCTTTAACTTACCTTCTCATATTACACTCTCCATCCCAAACAGAGATTTATAAATTTTGTGTTACTTTAAAAGATACTGCATCTTTTTGTTTTCTCTTCTGTTCTGTTTTTGTTTATGTATTGGTGTGATCCAGAACAATATGTATAGAGATTTTCACAATGTAATTTATTTGTAATAAAACAGTACTCTGAAAAAATGAATATAATAGTTAATGGAGGTGAAATTTAAGAAATTGACCTTAAGATGATTCAATTGTTAGTGCAAAAATTGAGTGACTTTTAAAGATTAGACTAGATAATACTTTTTGTTTTGGAAAAGAAAGCAGCTTCTTACTTTATCCTGTAAATTAATAATTAATACCTCCAAATACCTAATGTCCATTAATTGTTCTTTAGTGCTCTCTAGTGATTTTTGAAATGCAGTGCACAGTTTTTCTGCTTTATTAGAAATGTCTTTTTCTGAGATCATTTATGCTTTGCTTGTATTAAATTGAGTAGCAGATAATAGATTTTTGGAAGGAGTCTTTCTGCATTAGAATGTAACTGGCTTTGTCAATATTTTTTCTTTCCTCCCCTCATTCAAATTAGGAGGGGATCCTGTGAACAAAAGTGCAACAACTTGGTTTAGTTTAACTTCTTCAATTGCAGTTGCTTTACTGAATTTGAAAATTGTATCTGAAATGTCACAACCTGCACTGATCTTCTTGAACAATGAGGAAAATATTAAGTAATGACATTTAGTGCTGAATAGGATTGTAGCACAATAGGAATTTATTTATATATTTATTTATACATTTGTACATACTTACAGGTTTGTTCATTTCACCTAATAACAAAGAAGGGATTTTGTTTTGCATCAAGGAACTTTTCTAATTGTTTATTTTACTTTTCTTCATATCTAGTGACCAAGATTTCATATTCTTTTCTTTTCCTTCAGGGAGCCTAGAAAGGTTGTCCTACATCGAGGATCAACAGGTCTTGGTTTCAACATTGTTGGAGGAGAAGATGGAGAAGGAATTTTCATCTCCTTCATCCTTGCAGGAGGGCCAGCTGACCTGAGTGGAGAGCTTAGAAAAGGAGATCGTATAATTTCTGTAGGATTCTTTGTTTCTTTTATTCAAACAGCAAAAAAAGTTTCCCCCTCCCTGCATATTAATACAAAGTAATGACATACAAAAAATGTTATTAACAGAGCTAAATTTGAGATAATGGAACAGATATACTTCCAAACTATCTTTGAGAACTTTAGTCTGCCTCAGTTTCTCATCTATTACCTGATTAAAATAGCACTTCCCTCTCTGAGACATTCAGTGAAGACATTAACTTCTGTAGCTGAGGGTTGTGTCTCAATTGAAAGAATACAGGTTTCAGAAATAACCCTTCTAATGAGGTGGAGATACTTGGCTGCAGTGTCTAAAACTGGGTCTTTACTTCCTGGAGTAACTGCTGAACCTCCTATTAGTCTTAAAAATATGCATCTCATACCTCTCTAAGGACTTCTTCTATAGTAGTATTGAAGGTGATAAATATTTTGTGTTTCTTTGTGAAATTACTTAATTTATGGAGAATCATTTATTTGGGCAATTACATTGTATTTTGGGAGTTATCTAAGAGGGATTATGTCCTTTTAAAAGCTATTACTAAAACTGGTATTAAAGCACATCTTTATTTAGTTTGAACTATGAAAACTGCTCTTGGTCTAAAATGTGGAACACACATTTCTGCTTAATTTTTTGGTGATGCTATTTTTAAATCTGCTGCATTGAAAACAATGCCAGATTCACAGAGGGTGTTGCCTGTCACTGGGTGTGGTGACAGCATGGTCTGTAGGCATTATTTGGGTAAGAAGATCCCTGAACCATCACAAAAAGTAACATTCTCTGTTTCTCCTTAAAAAGAAAAAAAAAAAGGCACTCTTAAACAAGAAGAAAATTGACTATTAACTCAGTAATATACTGTGGTGGTCTCAGTAGTTCTTAAGAGGGGTATATGTGAGAGAGGATTTTATTGACTTGATTTCAGGAGCAATGTTAGGAACAGGGGAAATGCACATGGTATGGAAACTAGTTTGTATCCAGTTAATTGTTTTTCCACAGGTGTGTGTTTTGTGGTGATAAACACAAGCATTAATTTTGATGAAGGGCTTTTTTGTATTACTTGTAGGTAAATGGAGTGGATCTAAAATCAGCAACCCATGAACAGGCAGCAGCAGCCCTGAAGAACGCAGGCCAAGCAGTGACTATTGTAGCTCAGTACCGTCCAGAAGGTAAGGGCTGCTTTACACATTCAAGTTCTCTTGTACAAATTGAAGCTCAGAGAAAGATTATCCACAGTGTCCTTCCACCAAACACCTCTTCTGAAAGAAATAATGTTATAGGTGTTGTCACATATATGTTAGCATAATGGCATGTGATTGGATTGGGATATCTGTAAGTGTTGCTGCCATGCTTTGCTACATTTCTTGCTTTCACCATTGCAGAATTTCTGGTTTTCAGTAAATATTGCCACTGTCATAACATGAAAATTAATCCAGTAAATCTAGAATTTAATAGAAATACTCTATTGTTCTTTTGTATTTCCAATTGTCTTCATGCTTTATTATGGTGGTTTTATATGCTTTAATAGTAGGAAGATAGAAGACTAATTCCTTCTTTGTGGTGTTGATTCAGATGACCTGAGGAGACCATCAGGTTTTCATTCCTTGATTTCACACTGAGATGTTATTTCTATTTATCCAGCAGTTTCCTCTGGTCCAGATTAGACTGCAGCTGATGCTGATTAACCATCCTTGTGTGTTCTGCAGAACACTACATCATCAATACACATATTTGTCCTCTTGTATTTCTGCAGCACATTTCAAATGCCTCTATTTGAAACTTTAACAATTTAATAGTCCAGAATGAAATGCTTGAGTCTGTAAAATCATCTATTATTGGTGTTACATATACCAAGACATTTTTGTTGTTTTATGAACTGTGATGATCAGCAAATTTCTCCATTTTTGCTAAATTGGTTGGCTTAGCACTGAATCTTCCTTGCAGAGACTTGTGTGTGTGAAACTTTCCTTTGGCAGTACTGTCAAGGGGTAAGTGTCAGTGTCCATCAGGAGTGGACATGGAGCAGGACTGCTGCCTTCATCTGTTGGGTGGCTGATAGCAGCACACTTCAGTTGTTCTTTATTTCCTCTATCCTGACCTACTCAAATGTTTGAAGCATTAGCTTTCACATTCCCCAATCCCACCACCTGCATCACATCACATCTCTGCCCAGACCCAGGAATTCTGTTCATAGTAAGGCCAAATGATTGGTTTTTCTGCTTCCTGGTCAAATCCCTGCAGCCAGCCCATGTTGCCAATGCCTATATTGTCTCAGGGGCTGTATTTGGTCACATATTCCTTTGCTGTGGTCCAGGATTCATTTTCTAGCAGTGCTCACTCTGAGGCTGCCTTTTAAAGAAAACGGTAAGGTCAGCATTGGCTCTGAAATATTTGCTTTGGCTGTGTGTTACAATTGTCAAGTGTTCAAATATTTCTGTTGATACACATTTGGTCTGTCCTCTGCATGGCTCTTCAGTGTTTTTCAGCTTTTTATGAATAAATGTGTATGTGTGTGTGTTTTTATAATTTTCCTCATTTTTTGTTTCTGCCATTTGGAAACAGGTTAACAGGCATTAAAGTATTCATAAAGTTGTTGTTCATTATTGGTGTTTCTCAAATATCTTCATGAAGATGGAGAGCATCAGTTATAACTGCTTGTATTGCATATGTATTTTATTTATATTTATGAATCCAGCAGGATTTTGTAAAAGATGCTGACAGCTAGGACAGATCAAGGAGATTCTAGACATCCATCAGAGTTCATTATAACTGAGTAAAGAGATTCAGTATGATAGGAGCATTTGGAAGACACTTGGGACTGGCTCACTTCACTCCCTGTTATTGTATATGACAGTTTGTGTGTTCATAGATGTGGTGGGGAATGCTAATTTATGGTTTTACATCCTATCACATTTCCTATTTTCCCATCATAAATTCCCATTTGTCTTTCTCCTCCTATTTTTGGGAAAAGAGGTTTTTTGCAAGCAGTTCTGTCATAGGAAAGCCTGAGTTAGGCTGTAGAAAAATGAATCACTGGAAAACTCTTCTCATGCAAAGGCTTCAATTTTCCATGTCTCTCTCTTCAAATCCATGGTAACTAAACTCCTAATTACTGGGTTTGGGGTAGGCTATTATGACTGAATGAAATTGATTTTATTGAATTTGGGTTTAGATTATGTAACCACTGACTTTTCTTTCCCTTAAATCTCCACAATGATCCTTGGTTATTGAACATTTTTACATTCTTTAAAATGTCTTTCTGGGCATTCCTTTAGTTTCCAGGAGTAATCAGTAAATTTGAGGGATGCCTTCATAAGTTTTTCTACTCCACTGAATTAAATTTCAGCAACTTGCCAGCACTCTTTGGAACAGGTAAAAGCCAAACATGGAATGTGAGTGTGTTGTGCTTTTTACAGAAGTGGCTCAAGCATCAGGCACCCCCACAACTGTGCTCAGTTGACCTCAGACTTTCTCCTTGGAAGCTCCAGGTTTTATCTTGCAGCTTGCCAGGAGCTCATGTTGGAAACTGGTCACCTGTTGGGTTGTGCTGGTGCATCCTTCTGTGGTACATGGATGCCATGGGTGTCATACAGAATCTTCCTGGTTGGACACATCAGTGGGTTTGGACCTGTGGGGGCTGGATGCTGCAGAGGGATCTATAGCAGGAGATGAGCTAGAGTTTGTGAAACAGGAATTATCCTGTAGAAATGTGGTTGGGAAGTCAGGATGTTGTTCTCATTTTCATCTTTATTTGGAAGCTTTTCCCTATTCCTTTGATGGTACTACAAATTCCTACCTCCTTTCAAGACATCACTCATGAATAAAAAGGGATTTTGCTTTACTGTGAATTCAACTGGAAAAGAAATACTGTGACCTGGAGCAGTTTCAAAGCAAGAAATGTTGTTTTAGTACACAAAATTGTTTTTTTAAGCCATTTTGATTCAGTGGCTTCTGATCCATTTAATTTTCCTGCTGCTCCCTGGCTCTGCAGACACCTCAGTGCCACACTGCTGTGTCTCTGGGTTCCTGCAGAGCCAGGATGGCAAGGGAGAATTGTAATGTTGGTGCAGAGGAATGAGAGGAAGCAGTTTGGATATATGTGAATCTCCTGGCAGGGGGGATTCAGGATGGTCAGCAGTGTGATGGTGCTGCATAGCAGGGACACAGGAACCTGAGTGCCTGAAGGGAATGTAGTGAGGGGAGGAGCAGCAAGGGGGAAGTATAGGACTGCAGAGGAGTACAGTTCTGGGAGGGCTCTGTGTTTCACACTGATACCCATTGTTACATTCATTCAAATGAAAAGGTCATCTGAAATGTGATAATAATGTTGCCTCACAGTTCAGGATTTCTGCACAGTTAGATTTTGCCATTCCAAAAAGGTATGAGGTGCCAGTGGGCTGCCATACCTGTATTGTAGTTTGAGTGCATTTAAGTGTTTAAAAATAATAGACTAGCCAAACAAACATAATAAAAATATAAAAATATATTTGATTGGATTTGGATAGAAAATAATTTAGTGGGTTAAGCTTTCTATTGTAGTTATGCTCTGCTAGATCAGAACTGAGCTGTACTAAGGATGTGGACAACATTAACTGCAGTTATGTAAACTGTAAGGCCTGCTCTTGGAGAGAGGCTTGAAGAAGGCAGCAGGCCAAGCCTGTTGGCATCAGCAGTCACTCACTGGTCACCTCATCTTTCTCCAAAGCAGGGCAAAATTCAGACAAGCCTGTCATGACAGAAAAGGGTAGCAGCCCTTTCTGTTTCCCAAGGATTCACCTGACATACCAAAATTAAAATTATAATTTATTTTCTGAAAGTGGTAAGATGTTTAAGTGATCAGATTAGCTTCATGTTCTTAGGTGATCTGGTGGATCAGTGTAAGATTAGGGGAAGGTGGAACCAGAACATCAAGAGAAGATTTCAAAGTATTTGTGTAAAGCATCTGCTTCTGAACCTACATTATTCATATAGGTAGTGCACGTATTCTTTCAGTTTTATTAATGGAAACTGTGTTTTCTTCATTCTCTCTTGTCTTTAGAACAAATGACTCAAAAGAAAAAAAAGGAGGAAACACAGAAGTTTTATTAGAGCTCTGCTCATTGGCCAGTGTGTGGCTGATTTTTCTATTTACAATGCTGCATTTATGTAATTCAAAAGAGAATAACTAAGCTCTGGGAAATGGTGCCATTTTTGCATGTATAAGCTAAGATTGTTTTCTGAGCATTAGTCTTGAAATATATTGTACATCTTCTGTTTGCAAAAGCCTAGCTGGCATAGCATGAAGCCAGTAATGCTTGTGCAAAACTTAATTTTCAGTAATTCTTTTTTACTGAGGCTGAGCTTCCCCTGCTGTATAGATGAGGACATGGATTTTCTTAAATAAAGGTGGTTCAAAAGATCAGTGCATCCTGATTTAATAACATGAAAAATTCATTTAAAAAATACTTCAAAAAAGGTTTGCCTTGTTTTGGGGTATGTGGTCCCTGGTTTTCCAGGTTTCTGTTCTTGCTTGTTTTGTACCTGGTTCTACTCATCTGCAAGTAATCTAGATTAGTCAATTAGAGTATTTTCAAAACTGGACCCTTGAAGATTAGGAAAAGGTTTTTGCTATATATAGCCCTCATAGACACTATAAGGCGGCTTACACATGTTTTAATCCCTTAAAACCTCACTCCTACTCTTTAATATACTAAATAAAATTGCTTGTGAATGCTTGCTAAGCCTTCAGCAGCATTTTTAGTGGATTCACCTCAGCAGTGAGTGGACCTAGTCTCTTTCTGAGTTTTCCAGGGTGTGTGGGAGGTGTTCTTAACTAAATACAAATGCAGTTTTTCTAATCTTTTGAAATTCCTTGGCACAGGCTTTCAAGTGATTAATGAGATACAAGCTCATTAAACATTAGAGTATATAGAAGTCACCAACAGCATGTGGAATTCATTCTGGTCTGTCTTCGGCAATGTTCATATCAAATGACAAGCATTGCAGCCAAATATCTCCTCAAAAATGATTTATGACATTTTTACTGTGGTCCATGCATTTTAAAAGAAAAATGGCAGGTCAATACAGAATCAGTATGATGGTGGCCATCCTAACTAGCAGACTCCATTTCTCTCTTTGGAGGCATCATGGAAAGGAAAATTGAATATTCTGCAAGTTGAGAAAAGACTAAAAATCAGTAGTTATATAAAATTGTCAGCACAAGAGTCCTGCTTAGACAGATCCAAGAGGCCCTGCTAAAGAGGGCTTTCCATAGACAGATGGGAAGAGGGAAGCAAGGGGCATACTTTTTTAATGAAAGTGAACTGTTTCAGCTCTACGTGGGTTCGCTGCATGTAAGAGTCTCTGCCATCTGTTCCCTGTGCGCACATCCCGGCTTCCTTCAGTCGCTGCTCCTCCTGTGCTGTGTGCTGAATTCCCATCCCTTGGGCAGCCTTCTGCTCTCCTGCCCAATTGCTGGAATGTGTGTGTTCCAGACTGGATGCATTTCCATTGCAGCCATGTTTTCCTCTCCCCCTGCCTGCACAGACAGTTTTTCTCTGGATCTGTGTTTTGTTGCCCATCAGATGGGCAGTCCAGGAGAGTTCCATTGATCAGATCCTTTCTGGACTTCTGATTTTCTGTTCAAGTAAATAGTGACATTAAAAATATTACAGATTTCTAGGTGAAATCACTTTAGCAGCTTGGAATCAGAGTAATCTTCTAGGATTTGCTAATCTTCCCTCCTTTTTGTTTCTTGCTGTGGAATACATGCAGACATACAGCAGATTTAGTCTAGTTTTGCACCATCTGCTTATACTGGTGTAATTTTAAAGTTTAAACTTGAGCCCAGATGTAGTCATCCTCTGTTCTTAACAACTGATTATGTGTCAACCAGAGTAGGCTTTGGGTTTTTTGCTTTGGTGGTGGTGGGGTTCTCTTGGATAAATGCCATGAATTGAAGCAGGAGGTGCTTGTGTTTCCTTGATCTCGCTGTTATGTCAGTAGATACTGTTCACTCCCTGCCTCTAAACTTCATGGGAACTTTGAGAAAATTCTAGTCAAGAAAAGATGCCCTTATTCCAATGCTCTTATTTGATTGTGTTCTGGTAGTGTTGTGGTAGTTTTGCTGCCTGCTATCCTTTATTTGATGTATATCAGCGGCAGCTTTCCTAAAATTGAGACCTTAAAAGTTGATTCTGAGTGAGGTTTCATTCACTGCTGTTGCATATACATCTGGTTTTGGAGCCTGACCAAATTCTTACTGAAAGTATTGAGAGGTCGGATTGTGTGGTTTTCTTTTGGCTTTGAATTTCTTTTTGTGTGGGTGTCTGTGTTTCTATGTACCACCATAGTTCTTATTAAAACAGTATTTCAGAATTTCAGTGTTTTGAAGGGTGTGGAAATTGGAAGCATATTTGTAGATGGAGTTCCAGTGGCCAGCCTGCTTCATTTGGGTTAAAATCACTTTTACCTTTTCATTTAAACAGCTTATGCCCTTTCTGTTACCCTGATAACTCTACACCAGAAATCAAATGCATTCCTTCCCTGCCAAGCTCTTCATTTCCTGTTGACCAAGAAAGCAGAGTGTCCTTTTCATCTTGTTCACTATGCCTGTTCCAGCTCTAAATTTCTGGAATGTTGACATGACAAAACTTTCTTTAAAAGTTAAATATTTATATGCGCATTGTATGATTTTGTCACAGCCAGGTGGGGTTTCTTGTGTTGTTCACTGTGATTTAGAGGAACAAATATCAAATTTGTCATACACTATATATGGCTATTATTCATAGCATAAGAAAGAAAGGCATTGTAAAGAAAATAATTCTCTAGTATTTATGAGAATCTAGGCATGATAAGCTGAAGGAGAGTAAGAGATTGAAGATGCAAAAGACACTTGATATCCAACTCTTCTTAATCACAGAGATAGAAATATAACCTGTCCTAGACATATTATAACCTCTTCTAGATAAATTAGCAGAGTTCACACTTTGCTTCCTAAAGCTGATGTTGAACCAACCCTACTTTGTCAGCAGGGCACAGGTGCTGATCCTCAGAAAAGCAGACTAACACTGCTTTTCTGGGGCTATCAAGAGTCCTGTTGCTGTGTTATTTTCTGTCTCCAGCATTAGTTTCAGTAGCACTATACCTAATATTAAGGTTTCTTTTTTTAAAAGCCTGTGTACTTTTTAGCTCCAAACCAAACGATGGTGAGAATTCTATTCATCCTGTTCCTCCCAAAACCTTCTGTTAAGAGAAAAGTAACTCAACTTTTAGCTAGCTCTACATCAGTAGAGCTTACCAGATTCTGACTGCACAGTGCTTAAGCTTCTCCTAAATATGAAATTTCTTGGCACTCCTTTTTGAACATAAAGCCTTCTCAGTCCCAGCCCATTAGTTTCCTTTTTTTGCTTTATTCATATGGCAGGAGCCTCTGTGGTGAAATTATTCTCCTCCTTACTCCTACAGATGTCCCTGTCACTCATTCAGCACTTACTTCCCAGGAGTTCTGATGAGAAAAATTAACTTAGTTCAGGAAGCTGCAAGACCAGCAGATGAAATATAGGATAGAGTCAAGCAATACTGGGAAATGGCTTCCCTGGTAACTCTCTTATATCTGTGTGCTGCATAGGAGGAAGTCTGATTCTTCGATAAAATGGCATGATACAGAAATTTGAATTTTTTCCAGTAGCTATTACAAAGAGTTGCAGATATTTTTAGTATTGAACAAGCTGTAGGACAAGGCTGGGATTATCTGATCTTTTCCATGCTTGCTTTCCTTTCACACAGGGGCATACAAAAATCTTTTAGGTTTATAGTTTCTTGATTTCAAATGAGTAAAATGAGGTGACTTACCCAAGGCCCTGCAGGGCAGCAGTAGCACAGCAGGAGTGGGCTGTTCTCTCACTGCATCTGAGCCCTTCCCCTAAAGAATGCTGCTTTCTAAAAAATGTTGTTTTCTCACATTCCTCTTTGGTTACTATCCTGTCATCTTACATTCTTTTGTTATTAGTGATAGCATCAGTAGTGGTGGAAATAATGGTTTTGATTCTCTTGTCAAACAACCTCAGCAGTTTGGTTTAGTGCTGGTAAAGAGTTTGATCTGAACTTCACTTGTAAACAGACACTTGGTGCTATTTTAAAAACTAGGGTATCTTAAAAGCTACTGGCTTTTGCTTATAAAGGACAAAAGTTAGGGTTATTGAAGAGACTCTTCATGGTGACATAATCTGAACAGGGTTAATTATAGATGCTATCGGTGCTCTCTGTATGAGTATGTGGGGAGAAAGGGCTGCAGAACATAATACGATAAAACATTCACAGTTTTTAGATGGCTGTTGAAGGAACCTTTGTTTAGACATTTTCTCAAGATTTTTTATTTTAGAGTCCTTTCTCAGTCATGCACTTCCTGAATAATCTGGTGCCCACAGGCAGTGAGGGTGCAGCTCAGGAGAGAGCTCAGTGCCCGCTCCAGCAGCTGCTGGCGGCACACACGCCCTGGCTCTGCCAGTGTTGACTTGTTATAATCTGGCATCACGTGATCTCCTGGGGAAGGTGGTGGCTGCACAACATTTCCTTTGACTAGGAAGGGTTTACAAGTGGATCTCTTGATCCTGAAGTCCAAACTATTCAGCTGAAGGAAAAACTTATTTGCTCTGAGTTCGTATTTTATGCTGACGGCATGTAAGTACCTCACTTCAGGAGATGTTTGTCCTGAAGAAGCAATTACTGTTTTCCTGGCTGCCTTTGTAGCTAAAATCAAGTGCATTTAGCATAGTTTTATTAGTACATGGTGCTGCTTAAGAACACAATCCGTTTTTCCAGGATTAACATTGGACATAATTCTGTGGGGGCAATTTGAATCTCTAATGCCGTTTACAAGTGGACTGAAATTCATGCCAGAATTCTGGATTTTTTTTTTTCCTTCCTGAGCTTTCAGAGGAATATGGTCTTATTTCAGAAGATGTTTTGCTTATTTCCCACCTTGTAGTGTTAAATTCTTTATCTCAATCAAATCCAGTCATTTTGAAGTACAGACATTTCTCATTTCTATTTCTTAACATTTAAAATTTAAAAAATGTAGTTCTTGGTTATAAACATATATTTCACATATATGTTCTGAAGTTTCCTTTCTGTCATGGGTTAAAATTAATCTCTAACTGCCTTTTTATTACTATGAAGTTGATAATTATTAGTAGAAATGTTTGTCTTCATTTGAAAAAAATAGTTACTGTGAACTATAGATTATAATCACAGAATTTTGAAGTATAATATTCTTGTATATTTTCTTTGCCTAATCAAAATTATTTCAGATTTTCTTTCAGTTTAATTGCTGAAATTTGGCAGGAAATTAATTGCCATGCCTGTCTTTGTTACAGAATACAGTCGTTTTGAAGCTAAAATCCATGATTTACGGGAGCAGATGATGAACAGTAGCATTAGCTCAGGATCAGGCTCTTTGCGAACCAGCCAGAAGAGATCCCTCTATGTCAGGTAATTATCTTTTTCATAGCATTGCTACCGGGTTTTCCTGCTTTCTCTAGACTTACTCTTTTGGTATTTGGCTTTCATACAATTATTTACCAAGTACTAACAAAGGGATACTTATATGTAAATATAATAAAAATAAAGCTGTATTTAGACTGATTAATGTAATATAGTTGAAAAAGTAGTAATATCCCTGAGAACTCTATATGAACTTTGAAGAATGGTGCTATTGTTTCCTTTTTGTCCTTTGATTTGAGAGAGAGGATAATCCTTCTGCAAAAACATATATTTCTTCTTTAAGTCAGTGTATGTCAAGTCTTAAAAACTTAGTTCAGTTTGTGGTTTTGTGACAGCAGTCTTCACATTCTCCCTTATTCAGTACTTGAGTTCAAATTTATAGTCTTCTCTTTCTTAATGTTTGACAGATTTCCATCTTAGTTCCTTCAGATTACTTTAGTTGTTTTCTTGGCTTTATTGAGGAACCTTATTTCTCTATCCGATTGAATTTTGTTATGGAATATTTTTCCATGGTAACCAAGAGAGAAAATGCAAAGCAAATGAACTGAGTATAACTCATTAATTTATTCATATCAAATCAAACATAAAGGAGGCTGAAAGGAAGTGGAAACATAAGAGCATGAAGCAGATGAGAAAATAGGTGGTTTCACAAGGAAATTATGGCAGTGTGCAGCTTCTTCATGTGTCACTCAACTCCTACATCAGTTACCGTGTACTGATAAAGCATAACGTTTCAAGTATGGAACGTGGGTAAAAGGATTGCATTTTTAAAAATAAATTGGGTTTTGAGTTCTTCAAATCAGCTCATCTCTGGATTGAGTCAGTAGCCTCTTGGTAGGAGCCAGAATGTTTCAATAGAGCAGGTAAGCCTTCAGATAGTTCTGGTGTTTGTGTTAAACGTGATTTAAAATGTTGTAGGACCTCACCAGTTTACCTCCAGAAAAGTAAGCAGGCTCAGGTGCTGTTGACTTTTCCCATCCAAAGCAGATGGTGCTTTGTTCATGGTGTGTTCTGTCTGCTGAGCTGTGGGAAGGGAAGCAAGTCATACACCAAGCAGTTCCCTGAGTAATTGCATTGATGCTGAGGAAAGTCACGGTCCTTTGGAATATTTCTGAATGCTTGACACAAATGTAGCTAAATACTCACAGGGCTTCTGTTTAGCTTGACTCTATAACAGGTAGTTTCTGTGTTTTGACCTATTGTTTTAGTAGCTGGATTCTGTTTTCTCAGATCTGACCCTACATTTTTTTCTTCTTCTGTTTGTCTTAAATATTTTGGGGGTCAAAATTTAAATCTCTAAAAATAAATGGCTTAAATAGTAAGGGTCAGTGCTTAATACCACAGTTATCCATATCTTTGAATTTCCAGGTAGGTAAGTGTACATATGGATATTGTGCCAAGATCTTCATTTCCATAATCCCAAGATCTATTGCTTTAGCTCTCATCATATACCTAAGCCCAAACAATTCCAAATGCTTTTATTTTGCTTGGTCAGCTATAGCCTGATTAGGTTCTAAACCCCTTATTCCCATGTTCACATATCTGATATTTTGACCCACTGACAAGCAGTTTCTCTTTATGTGGCTTTTATTCTACTGATGGAAGTTGTTGAGCTTTTGACTTTGCCAGCTGCTGCAGAACTTGCAGCCTTCTCCAGGCTGCTGGCAGAAGCCTTGTGGGAACTGGTTTCACTAAAAGTTTTTGAGGCTCAATATTCAGTGTTGGTATAAGTCAGTGCAAATATCTAAAATGCAAAAATTTCTCAACAAAAGTACTTTTCTACCCACATCTCTTTACAGAGGGTGCTGCTAGGGCTTTTGGGATCTGCTTGTGTCATCACACCAAAAGCTGCCAAATACTGGGAGGCAGCTTAGTATGCACAGAAAGGGTTCTCATCTGTTCTGTCTTGTTTCTGATGTAATTTTGACCCCATTGAAGTAACTTTTATGAATATTTTCACATATTGCTAGATACTGACAGAACATGTTACTTACCCACTTTATTTCTTATTATAAGTCACTCTGGTATAGTCATACTGTACTTTTAATTAAATTCAAAGCCAACTTTAATAACTTCAGATATCTTTTTTCAATAGTGCTGGGTTTTGGATATGCCTTAAAGGATGCCAGTTATGTAACAAAATGCTGAATTGAATGGTAAATCCACCAGTAAAATGTTTATAGGCATTCAATCACAATTTCAGAAAAGCTATTAAATAAAAATACCATGAAAATCATCTCTGCTGCTTTCTCAAAATCAAATTAGGAAATAAAATCAGATAGATCATTGTATCCCTGTAAACATGATATCTTTAAAACTAGTCTGCCTGTAAACAGCATTTTTTGGTATTATGTAATATTAAGGAAAAGGCAATTGTGTTTGCCCAAAAATACAATTTGGAGTAAAATGGCAGATTTTTCTTTGTAATTGTATCTATATCAAAAAATGATGCACAGCAATTTGGAAAACAGCCCTTGGAGAGCAATCCAAATAGAGCAATTCAGCAGCAGCTGACTCCATTTGCATGTCCTACTGTCCCCCACACACCACTCCCCCTGTCCCCAGCTAATTCAGATGTACTGATGTGTCTTCTCTTATTTTGCTTTATATTTCTTCTGGTCTTTGTTCTCTGACAGATTCTCTCATAATGTTTCTGGGTTTGCATCTGATCTATGTCTATATAGATATATATGCTCACCTGGAGATTCAAAAAGCACATGTGAGATACCTTCATGGTATCAAGTTTCTGTGATAACACATGGAGTGAGAGTAAATCTGTTCCATATTTAATCTCATCCTCTGACAAGTCTCAGTCTGCAATGTGTGCAGCATTCAAAATCAAAAATTACATTTACCTTTGTGCATTTTTCTGATCAGCACAGTACATTCCAAATTCAAACAATGGCACTGATTTGTGCTTGAATCACAGCAAAAAATGATTGTCTCCACGTTGAAGAAACTTAACAGTTTTACAATGACTAAGAAATTTTACCTAAGTCCTTTGGAAAAATAAGATTTGCTATTAGCAGCAGGCTAAGTTAACTTGTCTGCTGCCTTCTTTATGGTATTCTCAGATTTCAAACAATAAGTTTCAAATAACTTTCCCAAAAACTCAGAAAAAGAGAACCTCCTTTACAAGCTGACCTTAATTTATTGTGAAGTGGTAAAATTAATTAATTTTTAATGAAATTGAACATAGAGCTGCTTTTGCTGAAGGAATTCCTGGTTGCTTTGTTTATTGAAGAAATGCTTTGGTGGAATTTGGTCAACAACCTATGACACTGAAACTAATGAGTGTGGCAGGTAAAAAGATACTCTGGAAAATTTGGCTTTGTTACACAGTCATTACGTTTTTGGCTTTGAAGCATAAACACTCATGAAATATGCAACCTAATTTCAATTTCTCTAGACTTATGGGTGAAGGAGCTGAGATACCTTTTCAGTGCGCTTGGGTTCCTGAGTAATGCAAAGTGAAATAAAAGAGAGGACTTGGTGCTTTCTCTAGAAAATATTTTTAAGACTTCCCATTTAAACTCAAATAAAACTTTACAGTAAATATCATGGATCTGCATTCAAAACAATAGTTGATGAGGATTGCTAAATTTATTTTTAAGTTAATTTGTGTTTATAATTTACAATAAGTAAATGTATGCATGGCATTTTTAATCTGTAATGAAAGTCCCCATGCAGGAAGTTAATAGAACCATATTTTTTATATTCCAGCTTGTAGATAACTGCATCATCTGGGCTGTGAAGTGATTTCTTGGTTGATGATGTGCCAGGCATAGAGGAAAAGCCATGTTAGTCACTTGGAATCAAAAGATATTCTTGTTAATTCTGTTTGCTTTTGAGGTCATTTATAGGATCATTAGCAGTTAGTGGTATTCCAATAAATGTTAGCTGCATAGTTTGGTCACTATTATGTGACACCCTAAATGATCTTTTTATACAACTATTTTCATCAGCTTTGACTTTTTTGCCCAATAAAATTATTTTTCTTGAAGTGACTTTACCAGAGAAAATGTGTTTGATGAAACTGCCTTTAATTGTGCAAAACCTGCTCTGTGTAACCATTTATCTTGTGGGAAAAGCGCAAGTTGGCAATAATGGCTTTATCCATTTCTGCTTCCATTTCACTCCTGAGCATCTTTTCTCATGCAGTCAACATATATGTTAATGCTGTTAGGCCAAGCGCACAGCTTTTATAAATTTATATGCAAACTCAAAAATAGAAGTAAAAAGTGGAGCTGGTGAAAATCATTGCTTGAATGCTAACAAGAAATCTCAGGAAATAAATGTCACGATGCATGTAATTAATTCAGTGAAAATGTATACAACTTGAATCTGCATTGAAAGTACATACTGGATTATGTGCAGTTTATTTTGAGATATGAAATTACATTTGTCCAGAGTATTGAACAAATGTGCAGAATAAATATGGAGGAATAGCTACTTTCCATCTGTATCATTTTCTTACCTGCAATATTTTGGCTATGGAAAAAAAAAATTAAAAATAAAATCAAAATCTGAGTTTTTTAAAAATAATCAGGATATCTATCTTAAGTATGCTGTGGAATTAACCCAAAATATCTTATTATGAAGGTTGCACTGCTAAGGAAGGTGGTATTTCAACCTCCAAGGTATTTCAAATTTGAAGGTCTGAATTTGCTTATAAATTTAAACCAAAGGTACTGCAGATTCAAGTATAAGGTTCTTAATCTCTGTTTAAGGCTCTTCAACATTTTGAAGCCATTTAAAAATTTCTGTCTTTTTTTTAGACATTCTAAAAATCTTCATTAAAACCTTTAATCCTTTAGGATTTTTTTAAAAAATATTTTATAGCCTAAGAAAGGTATGTTGTCTTAAGCAGCTCTGGTTTTGCAATAGATGCTGAAAATGAATTGGTATGACAGAATATTTTGAGTTTTTTCCCTGTAAACAACTTGTTATTGGTTATGAACACATACAGATCACTCAGTGCTTGAGGAAGCAAAATTTACAGAGCTGAAGAACATTTTGGAGCAAACAGGTTTTGACTTTCTGTGATATTAAAAATCTAGCAGAAAAAGGTATGTAAGACCAGTGTTCAGAATGAAGAAACAAGCTGAATTTGGACAAGGAAAATGACACCCTTTAATATCATCACAGTGTGATCTCTTGGTACTGTTTTGGCTTGGTATCGAGTAAGTTCAATTCAGGTATTGTTCACAAAGTGCAGCACTGACAGCACGTGAGCTTGGCAGATTAAATAATGTTGAGGATTTTTTGAACTGTGTCATGCAAGCATTTATTTCACATAGGTGAGGTTCATGAACTATTTTCAAATGTGAAAGAAGTCCTTTAGAAGGCAGAACCTGAGCAGTATCTCTTGCTGTTTGCTAAGAGACTCCTGTCATCTTTCATTTCCATGTCCTCATTAAACCCTCAGCTGCACCAGGGAGAAACAGACTGCAGATATCTTCATTTCCTCAGGGAACTTGTCCAGGTAGAAAATGATCCAAAAGGCAGAAAAGATATGACTTGTAAACTAGATCAGTTCCATATCATGGTGGACCATGTGCCTTTCCAGACAATTGTGCTTTCTTAAGCAAAAAGGGGAACAGGATTCAGTTGCATAAACCAGTGTTGCTGCCAGAGGAAAAGTTAATAAAACTGTAGTCATGCAGCTGCTGCTCAGGTATTGTGAGTGCCTTTTATTTGAAAACAGGCTTACCTTAGGAAAAAGGGTGACATTCTCTCGAAATGGTCAGGAAATTCCTAAAAGAATGTGCTTAAGGTTCTCTGCCTTTGGCTACTATGGTACAAAGTGGTGAGCAGGTCATATTTCTTAAGTTATTTTTCCTGTGAGCAGTATACTGATGATACTGACTTTTATTTTAAAGACAGTACTAAACTGTACTAAATTACTAAATAGTTTATAATTTGATATGGAAGTGTACTTTACAGAATTTTGACTGTGCTCTATGCTTTAAATACTTGCTTATCATTTTTTATTCTAGGCTGACACGTAACTTGCTCTGTGCAAAGTACTTATTGAATTGCAGTAGGTGTCTCCTGTAGAGCTTTTGTAAAGCACTAGAAGTTTGCTCTGGATCAAGTTTTTTCACATTCATTAAAGCTTAGAAGTGTGTGGGGGTACTGTACTACACATTCTGTGTGTGTATGAGAGAGTGTTCAGCCTTCTTGTAAGTACCTGTCAGAATGATGCAATCATTTATGAATAGCACAGGCAGCTTGCTTCATATTTTGTGCTATTCATACTCTCCTGGTTTTTCTTGCCTTTTTTCTATGTTTAATTCTTTCTTTTCAATGTAGAGCTCTTTTTGATTATGACAAGACTAAAGACAGTGGCCTCCCAAGTCAAGGACTGAACTTCAAATTTGGCGATATTCTCCACGTCATTAATGCTTCTGATGATGAATGGTGGCAAGCACGGCAGGTAACTCCAGATGGAGAAAGTGATGAAATTGGAGTTATCCCAAGCAAACGGAGGTATGGCTCACTTCATTGACTTGGAGATGTCTGCTATTAAACACCTGATCTCATTAATACATATATTGTATATGCTTTTCTCTTTCATGTTAATTCTGTACCACATCAGCCACTTGTTTGATTCTTTTGTTTTTAAGTAATCTGTAGTAGAATTCTCATTTACTCAATGAAAAGTTTATTAAAACCCCATTTAGCCCTAGGAGTTGTGTGCTGAAGTTAATAAAGGTGGTCCACATCCACCTCTGTTCTCACTGTAAGCTGTGGGTTTAATATCAGATGATTATCCATTTGTGTATGAAAAGGTGCAAAGTGTCAATGAATTTTATTCAAGTCATGACACTATCATGAATTCTTTCTACCCAGAACATGGAAAACTGGAAAAACATTCTTTGGTAGCCAATGGAGATGAGGTTTTTGTTGGCATACTGGAGTTTCAAACAAGAGTTTAGGTGCTCTGAATCTTAGTTTCTGCTATTGATTGATAGTTGAGGCTGTTCACTTACTATATTGTGTTTCCTCTTTGCACTCTCTGGATTTATTGAACATGCACAGCCACAAAATACTTCCTCATAATTCCAAATAATATACTTCCAAATAATTCCACAGAGCATCACTTGAGAAATAACAGTTTTCCATTAGCAGGCTTCCATTTTCTGAATGTGTCATAAGCAATAAAATATACAAAAGGTACACCAATACGCTTCTGCTATAACAAGTGCTAACTTGAAGTTCTGCAGTTTTGCTGATTTCTGACATTTTTGTGTGTGTTTTTGTGGTAGAGTTGAGAAAAAAGAACGAGCCCGTTTGAAGACAGTGAAATTCAATTCCAAAACAAGAGGAGATAAAGGGGTGAGTTAATTTAGTGTTAATTACACCTGGCATTGTGAATGGTAACATTTTTCTGCGATTTTGTGTGTGGAGAATCACTTTCAGATTTGAATGAAAAGAGTAAATTCTGTCAAATAGAAATTAAATAATTCTGAGCACCAAAGCAGACTTTAATTGCCAAAACACTGCAAATTATTTAAAGGATTAGCATAGAAATATATATGCTTCCTAATACTGTAATGTAGCAGGAGCTCTGTATCCTGACCAAGTATTGAATCGTGCCATTTGTAACAGCTCTGCACCAGATGTGATTTCTGTCACAGTACATGTGATGGGAATGAGTAGTGAGAAAGAAGTGAGGCTACTTAAGTAGTAAAATTATAGCCATTTCATAATGGCACAGCAGCCAAATTTTTTTATTATTTTGAGGGTGAGGCTTTTTTGCAATGTTTTGGCTGTTCTGAAATTTGAGAAACAATTCTACAATTCTACAATTCTACAATTCTACAACCTTACCATTTCTACCAGTACTATGTGACTAGTACATTCAAGACTTAGCCCTGTGCATTTTAGATATAAGAATTAATAGATCTAAAATTAAATTAATAATATATTGCCATTTCAAAAAATCTGAAGTGTGCTTTTAGCTCCTGAGAAAGCTATTTCTTAAATAGTGATTATATTTTTAATTGCACTAATGCTGTAGCATTGGTTAGTCATTATTGTAATGCGCAAGTGCATTTTAGTAATTTATTTCAGTTACGATGTTTTCATAACTTCAGAAAGCACATCAAATATTAAAGCCTCAGTATTATATCGTGATAGTGTAGGACTGCAAAGTATAAAAACTCTAAAATTCATATATACGTCCCTCTGATACATGGCAAACATTTATGTTATTAATGAAATGTCATGTTTTTGCCCTATAAGTGTTTACTTAAAAGAAAATCAATATCTCTAACTACTTCCTGATTCACAATTATGGTACTGCCCTGGAGATTTACTGGATTATTGGCAGTATTCTTCTGTTTTGGTGCTTTTGTAGCTTGGTATTGGAATAAAATATTATCAAGTGACATGGTAATTTGAGTTTGCTTTTTAGAAGTCATATAAAGAGAGGCTTAAATACTTCGGATTCTTTTCAGTACACTAAGGAATTCTTCAAATGTTACCATGTTCTTTGAAAGATAATTGCATGGTTTTAGAGGGTGTCTACCAATTAACTGCAAACAGTTAATTACTGATGTGTTTGAAGTAGCTTTGTGACAAAAGCAGAGTTGGTGCACAGTCCCTGTGTACTAACAGAGCACCAAAGAAATGCATGGAATACTGAGTGGAAAAGCAACTACGCTTGCCATTGATGTAGAACTGCAGTTCCTTTTCTGTAGTAACATTTCATTTTGCAAACACTTACACTGTTCACAGTCTCTTGCTTCAGCTGTAAATGTTTTAACATCAGAGTTTCTTCTTGAAGCATTCCTTCTGTATTTTCCCAGTAAGTTGACTGCACCATACATGTCCTCATGGACCATGTGCCTTCCTGTGTCTGTGTGTGCTAATTCTCCATAAACAAGATGAAATACCAATTTTATACAGTTTTTGAAAATTTCTACATTAAGACCTTGAAGAATCCTAGCGATGGCTAACATTAAAATCCACGTTCCTTTCATTGTAAGGAAACCTAAAAAATCTGGAGCAAAAATGGTTACATTTTATTCTTGTTTGTTCCTTTCATATACACATTTATCTTATTTCTGTGCTGCTTCTGATTTAATATATTCTTGCTTGTAATGACTGTCAATGATTGCCAGTGGGCTTATGAAAAATTTAATGCAATTACTATGCATTTTCAACTAATAAGCAAATCCTTCTACCTTTTTCTAATCATGATATCTTTTAAAAGTAATCTTTTGGCTAATCTTTTATGTAAATACAGTATAGTATTACTTTTATTTTCTCTTTTGTTTTGGCAATGGAACTGACTCTGACCATTATACATGCAGTATATAAAGTTTCATATTAGCTCAGGAAGACTGTACAGAAAGTTAAAATAATTGTTATGAAATATTTTCAAAACTATAATGAAGAACTTGATTATGTTTTATGAAGCACAGTAAATCAGCTAGTCCTTTTATTTTAACTGTACAGATTCCCCATTATCACCACCTCACCTAAATGGAACCATTTTAGTTTTATCACATTTGTCTCCTTTTACCAAACTGACGGACTTGCCCAAATGAAACAATTAGAGATGTGAGTTTTTATTTTTGGGATTTACATTACAGTATTTTTCAGTATACTCAGGAAGGATCTCCTTTGGGCATATTTCTTTGTTGTCCTTATTCTCTAGATTACATTACCCTTCCTGGTTGTGAGAAATTATTTGCACTGAATTTGACTTCTGTTAGAGAAGGTCAAGAGGGCCATAAGATAAAAATTTGCCTGTGCCAAGTATGGTTCCTGCAGGCATATGATTGGCTTGAAACTTCATCTTTTGTCTATGTGTCAGATTGATAATGTACCAGTTTTTACAGTGGAACAACAGTTTTAGTCGAACCCAGATGCAAGGCAATTAAAGGTTTTATGGATTTCCTCCTTAGCACAGTATTGTTATTTCCAGAGCTCAATGTCACTGATTGTGCTCCCTTGGTACCATGTGCCTCTTTAACACCTTGTAATTTTAAGTAAGGTTTTAAAAACATTGGTAATGGAAATATCACTGGAAGTTTAAGTATCTGCTATTGCCAAGCACGTCTGGCCAGAAGGATTGTCAGTCCTGTAGCAGGATGCAGCTTTTGTGTTGCACTGCAGGAAAGGAGCACAAATACAGACATTCTCTTTCAATTGTACCAAAAAATGTGGCCCATCATTTGAAAAAGCTTTGTCCTGTTTGATCCCTACTTGTTACTGTCATTCATTCCATACTTAATGCTGGTAGAAAGGATTATATGCCTTTTTGCTACTCCATTGCATATAACAGAGGAATGTGAGCTCGCATTGGCTGAAGAAAGACAATTACTTGAAAGCTAACATGCTACAAATTTTAGAAACACTTGTTAATAGAGTCTAGAATGCATGACTTTTTTACCATACCTTTTAAAAGATGTTTCTGTGGCACTTTTCTTACTTCCTGCTGCACATAGGTTCTGCTTAGCTTAGAAACAAATAGTCCCCTATGGCACAGGGTCTCAAGACCAAGTTGGGTGTTTTCCTATTTTACCATCCTTTCTACTGTAGTTTTTTTCTGCTAACCAAATGACAAAAATATGGCAAATTTTATGTCTTTGCAAAACTGGTCAGATGAGTCACTCATGCCTAAAGATGGAAAGGAATTTCTGCTGATTTTAAGTTAGCTGTATTAGCTCTAGTTAATTACAATTAAAACATTACTGATTTATTTATACTTTAAGGTTTTTGTATTGACTTGGAACATCAAATTAAAGGTGCTGTAGTCACATGATGTCTTCAGCAGAAGATATGACAGATATTAGTAAAATTTGTGCTAATTACATATAGACATACATATATAGGAATGAAAATGCATTGATGCTCTCCATCACTTGGACAAGCAGCACAAAAATAGTTTATATTCATATGGATGTAAATGTCTATGTAAGTAACTCTAGAAATGTTTGTAGCAACTGAGATGCAGAAATTCTTCAGCAACACAAGCAGTTAATGTCACAAGTTGCTGAACATGATCCTTGATATACAGGGTTTTTCATGTGGTAATTATAAGTACACTCTTGAAAAACATAATTGCCTCAATAAACCCAAGAAATTAGCTTGTGTCTCTTCAAGTTAATCTTCGTATTAGGATGCAAAATTGCATAGAACAGAGTAAATCCTTTCAGTGAATTTGCAATGAATTGCAATAGTAAAACACTGATACAAGTTTTGGACTTTTTTTAGTTGGATGGTAATACTGCCCAATACTTTTGATGTTTTGTTATAATGTCACTTGCTAGCAAAAGCTTCATCTTGGTTTTTTGGTTGTTTTTTTTTTTTTTTTTTTAAATTCTGTAACCCCCAAATGAGATAATATCAGTGATTTAATTGACTTTGAGTCATTATGGTTTGGCCACCTTACAGCAGCCTAGTTTTCCACTTCTTTTAACACTCATAGCACGCCTAAATTTGTGAAATACAGGTCAGGCTCTACAGCATGAACCAGTTTTCTCACTACTAAGCATGTGAAACATGGAGGATCTGAGCAAAGCCATGATCCCAGTCTCTGTTTCTAGTGAGCTGAGCAGATGAGTGTTAAGCTGAGATGTGCACTGCATAATGTGGTTGTAAGGAGTCAGCTTCCGCAAAGCTGCTGCTCTGGGCCTTTGTTCACACAGACATTAGACATCCTTTGTTTTGCCCCTCCTTCTCTTCTTCAGCAGTCATTCAATGACAAGCGTAAAAAGAACCTCTTTTCCCGAAAATTTCCCTTCTACAAGAACAAGGACCAGAGTGAGCAGGAAACCAGTGATATTGACCGTAAGTATGTGGCATTCCATGGAGAGCAAAGCACAGTAGAAGGGCCTGCTAGACTGCACTAGGGTGTTACCATGGAGACAGTTTCATGAGCTGCAACAGGCTGAGGAGCTCCTGGTGCCACTGGTAAACCAGGCTACAAAACCAGGGCAAACCTTTGTTTGCTGTGAAAATCAAACCTAACACAAGAGTATCCCAGTTTGGAGTAAACTGGGCAATACTGTTGGCTAGCTGGAGGAGATAACTGCCTTCAGTGCTGTCAGTGATGCTTCCCTGTTTGTGACTTGGAGGAGAAAGCACAGTATTCATGAAAGTATAATGGAGCGTACCAGCTTCTCAAATCAATCCCTTTAGACTGGTTTATCAAAGTCATTCATTCTAATTGGATTTTCCTAATGAAGAGAGGTTACTCTGATTTTCATTGTTCTTGCCAGCAGTTAAAAAAAGTGTATTCTCAAAACGGAGCTGCAATAATTTCCTAATTCAGAGCAGGTTCAAAACAAACTGTGTTCTCTGCCATTTGCATTACTGATTGCACTTCATGTGCCAGTCAAGTCAAATTCCATAGACTCATTTTTCCCTGTGATGCTCTAGGAACTGTCTCCTGTCGTAGCGCCAATTTTATATATTACTGACAATTATTTTCTTTGTGATTGTCTTTTTATTGCTTGCCCTCTGGGGACTACTCTGCAGGAGGTCCCTGACGACATGGGATCAAAAGGCCTGAGTAAGTGATCAAAATACTCCCAAGTTATTTTAACCTCCATCTGAAAAATTACCACGTTTTTTTTTGGACAGATCTCTTTGAGATTGGTGCTCCACTGGCATAAGGAGGTTAACTAAAACTGATTCATAAGCTTTTCCTAGTTTGTAATCTTTTGGAGTTTTTGCTTTCAGGAACATGTAAAGTTTATGTGACTGTCGCATTAGATTTTTTTTGTTTTCAGAAGCTTACCAGTGCTTTTTTGTTTGTCCTTAACAGTACTGTGTTTTTAATTTGGTGATTATTTTTTAATGTTACTTATATCTTGTCCTCGTATTTTTATTTATTTAAAAATAACCTTATGGCTCTTTCCAGTAATAGTACCACCATTGCCGTGCTACTTTAACTAGTAACAGTTTTCATTCCTCTCTCTAGGGTTCTGATGTTTACAGCTACTTAAAGCAAACACAACTTTTCCTTAACAAGTGCCAGGAGAGTTTTTCTATTTTGAACACTTATGATGCTTTTAGACCAGGTGAAGGGCTAATAAGGGTGACTTGAAGCACTTCTTGTATTTCTGTTTGAATCAAGTCAGATTCAAAAGTTGCTGCCTACTCTTAGCAGAAATGTTTGTGTGTACATACCCCCCCACTAAGTGTATTAAAATGACAAATAAAAAAGCCAAGACCTTGCTTTTGTCACAGATATTAAATACATCCACTGTTAGGCACTTATGCAATAGGAAAAGGAGTCTCTAAAGGGATGTGGCTAAGGGTCATTAGGGATAGCATTTCTTCCCAAGGCATGACTGTAAGGTACAGTGTTTGTGAAATTACTTGTAAGGGCCAGTGCACTTCTGTACCTGTCCTCAATCATGAAGTTGGAATTCTAGTAGCTGTAACATTCATTTCTCAATTCTGAAATGGCTACTTTCAAAGGAATTCCTGGTCTAGACCAGAAAACTTTAGTATTTATGGCCCTATGGTTTAGAACATAAAATCATAAGCAGCCTTTATGGCCTTACGATCATACTTAGTTTGAACTATGTAATATGGTCCAGAAATACCTCTAGATGATTCTCTTCTATAAACAGAACATGTTTCTTGTCTGTTTTTCAGCACAGACTTTTAAAAACTGCCTTATCATACCTAATGCAAGTTGTATTACATGCTGCACTATATTTCCTCTAATTTAATCCAGCTTTTTCTCTACATGAGACTAAATGTAATCAATAAATTGCTTGCATAAAAGTTGAAATGCATAATCCCAAGGTTTTTACACAACATAATTCATCCTGAAGTGAAAACTTAAAAATTGCAGGGTTACATGTGAATTATGAATTAGTGTACTTTTTGTAATCTTATTTTATGTGCTATTTAATGTTTTTCTTTTTATTAACATCAATTCCTTTCATATGAAATTAAGCTTGATCCTGAGAGCTATGAGAAGTACGTTAAAACTTTTATATGCAGTATGTATTGATTTCAGCACTTTGATATGAGTATTGTCGTTCATCTGGATTACTTTTTGTCGATTTTCTTTTTGTTTGACTCATGCCATTGGTGTATGTTCCTTATTTTTTCCCATTGTGTTGCAATTTCAGAGCATGTAACCTCTAATGCCAGCGATAGTGAAAGTAGTTACCGTAAGTGTTTTAAGTTCTTTGTTTATTCGAGCCCTTGTTTTGCAGCTCTTTCTTTGGTTTTGTTTGTCTGTCTTTTCTGGGTATTTACATGTTAAATAGAACTTCCCAGTCAGCTTCAGGTGAAATCTGTATTTGTGTATTTGGTGGAGTACTGCAAATTGTTCCATGTCTTTGTTTTTAAAAAACTTCCTAGAATTACTGCAAACCTCCTTTATGGATATTTTTTATTGTTGTCTGTGATTTTCTTAGTTCAGCTTAATTTGAATCTACTAATTTTTTTTAAATTACACAAGCTAGCTAAACATGTTAAATTTAAAGGGTAAATTTAATGCTGACAAATACAATTTTATGTAGCTGAGCCTTAATACTGGAAGTGTAGCTAAACTGTGTAATCCATTAAATAATGTCATAAGTATCTAAAGTTTTTCACAACTGATACTCAGATTTAATATGTATATACTTCAATGAAAGTACAGATAAGCAAACATGTATTTACCCTTGCTTTCAGCTCATTTATTTTGTCAAGTGTGGGTGCTTAGTATGAACTGTCTTCAAAGCATACGACACACATTCAGTGCTGGAGTCAGTTTTGATAAATCAGCATGCTAGTTCTCTCTCTTCCTGGAGACATAGTGTCTCTGAATAGCACACTCAGTTTGCTTTTACTGCTAGCATCAGCTCCAGTAGTGGTTGCTATTCCCCAGCTGCAGTGGCACTCCATGCCCATGGTGGGTAACAGGCTGCATGGTGCTGCTCTGCTGTGCTTGACATGGGATTGGAATCCCACTTTGCCAGGACTGGAATCCCAGCTCCCAGCAAGGCTGCAGGCTAGAGCTGGAAGCCATGGTAGAGCAGAGCAGGACAATAGGAAGCATGAAGACAAACATGAAAAGAAGGAGCAGTGAAAGTCATGCAATGGTTCAGTGCTCAGCTCCTGGCTGCCTGCTGTGTAATGGGCACTGCAGAAATACCTAATTTATGTCAGGATAATAAGGAAGGTGGTTCATTAACAGATATATTTGTTTGGCTGTCGATCTTTTCAGAGGTAATGAGCCACATATTTTCTTCCAGATGATGACACTGAAGAAGAGAATGTGTATACATGTATGCAAAATGCTGGTGTTGTTGCAGACTGTAATTGAAAAGAAACTAATTGAGGGAGGCATCTGTGTTCCCTGAGAATAAGACAGAATTGAGCACATATGGAAGTTGCCTTTGATAAACAGAAATTTTTATAGTTTTTAATGACACACCATCAAAACTATCTAACCATGTCTGTTTCTTCATAAATTTGCTGCTTCCCTCTCTTCCTTCACTTCCAAAGTTTTTCTGAGAGCTAGCTTTATTTACATTTAAAGCTGGTTATTGGTTCTACCAGTTAGTATTTTACTTTATTGTTACTTGCGAAGCCATGATTTTATTATGGATGTCATGGATTTGTTTATCTCAATGTGTAATTCTGAGCATTTTTTATTAAAATATTCTTTTAATCTCTTCTTACTGCTGTCTAATATGAAAGTTATCTTGATTACAGATGAGTACGGTTGTTCAAAAGGTTCATTCTATTAATACTAATTTTTCCAAAGAATTGAAAAGCAGTGACATTATATACTTTTTGCCCTCAATCAAGGGATGCTTTTTACTTGTTCTTATCTCTTTAGTAGTTTACATAACTCTTCTTTGACCTTATAGCAATGTGACTTCTCCAAAGAAGTATCTAATTCTGTGTGAGCTCGATCTTTCATAGATGAGTTGATAGTTGGTGATTCCCTGTTCCTCTCCCTAGCCTAAAAAGGGTTCTGAAAGTATATACTGTCCTTCTAAAATCCATTTGCATGAGTAACTTTTTGAGATATTAAAATGTACAGGTTGCATGGTTTTGTGTCTGTCTTAAGGTATTCCTCATTTGCAACAATTCAGGAAATTAAAGTCTTCCTTCATGTATTGCTGTAGGACAGTTTAAATGCAAATTTCTTGCAAAATAAGAGAAATATTTCTGTTAATGAAATTGTAATATTTAGATTTTAAATACCTTTTTGCATTTGCTTTGAAATAGAGACTAGATTATATAGAAGCTCTATATGCATTTATAAAAGCCTTCATCTGCCTTCTGTTTCTACATAAACTGTGGTGTAGCCTTGTATGTTCCTTTGCCTGTTTTAAGTATGGCTTATGAACATCAAAGAATGTTCCAAAATTAGAGAATTGAAATATTGGAGGACAGTATTTTCTTCAGTTCAAAGCAATGTCATGTAATTTGAGCTTGTGTCTTCAGAATTATAAATTCTCTGCTGTCACAGTTAATTTTTAGTTATTTCATTAAAAGAAATTTTACTCAGAGATATCGTGTTAGACTAGAAGCAATCTTTTAGAGAGATGGCAACTGAGGTATATTTCAAATGCTTTCACTAACATTTAAAAAGCCTACAGCTGTCAAAATTCAAGATTCTGTTATTTTAGTTTCATTCACTGCTAATGTGCTTCCTGGAGCTGAGAACAATCCAAAGCATTATTTGCTTTCAACTTTGTCTTTAAAGATTAATTTATAAAACAGTAGTTGTTTAGTATATACATTGATAGCTTTCTTGGTAGAATTACAGTGGCTGATGATGTCTATGGAAATGCCAATTCACGATCAAGTTAATGGAAGATCTGTTCACCTTGACATACATGGTTGCCAGCCATGTATAAATATGGAAAATGTTGTTGTAAATGCTGGCTGCAGAGTGTGGAGAGCGTTCCCAATGCAGGAGGCATTGCTCTAGCAGTGAATGACAGCATGCATGCCTTGCATCCAGGACTCGTGAGGAGCAGCACCTCAGCAATGCTTGGAAATTCTCTTGTGCTCAATGTCCGCTTGACATGCCAGCTACACCAGGAACTTCTTTCTACTCTCTGTGTCTTATGCTTTAAAGCTCAGTGTTTGGCTTAGCTTTGTGAGGTCTAGAATTCATGGCTCTTGAAAGGTGTCCCTCATCAGCATCATTGTAATGCATATTGCTGGGCAGTGTCTGTATCATCATAGTCCATGGAATGACTCCCTATGTTCCTTTAGGAAAAAAATACATTGATGTGTCTTTGCCTTTACATTTTAGGTGGCCAGGAGGAATATGTGTTGTCATATGAACCAGTCAATCAACAAGAAGGTTTGTAGCTCTCACTCAGTATGAAATAATCTTAATTGTTAGAATGCTTTGCATGCCCTTATGTATTAAGCACCAGGATAAACTTCTTCACCCTTTTAAAGTTGAAACTTACTGTTATTCAAATGAATAAATCATAAAGGCATAAATTATTAAATAAAATCTCTGAATTATTTAGTGCAGAATCCAAAGGTGTGCTACTTCAATAATTCTGTGTGGTTTATATTGTGGAAGGAAAATACAGTATGCTTAACAGTTTTGTCAGTGAGAACCTCATAAATTATAGTTTTCTTCTGTTTCATATTGCTTTAGCATTCTCATTGTTTCTGGCACAGCAAAAAGCATGTGAATAGATCATTTGTCTACTTACCAACTTCAATTGAAATGTCTCTAATCAGTCTCCCGTTTCTGTATGGTTTTCTTATATGGCTAATTTCATTAATAATTGCCAAGGGATTTTTTCCAGAAAAAAGTAAAATTTAATGAAATGGAAATCACTAGGAGAAAATATTTTCTCACACTTGCATTTAAAAAATTGCTTTTTACTGATTTCCAGTGGAATGGTTTCCTCTCACCAGAGAGGCTCACAAAGGGAGAAACAGCAGAGATGTTTGTTATTTAATTAATAAGTTAATAGATACTGGATTCAAGACATTCCTCTTGCAATTACAGTAATACAATTGAAAGGAAATAGCTCTGAGTCAAATTAAAATATATTTAATAGGACAGACTTAAATTAATTGGTACTTATTTGTGCAGAAAGATTGAACCTAAAATTAAAATTTGTACTGCTGAAATTGGTTGTGGCAACATACTTAGGCATTATTGTCTTAAAGGTTCTTATAGTGTGATTAGACATAATCTGCTTAAACTTAATTTTCAACCAAAATCCCTTTATTATAAATAATTAAACTACTTTCAAAAGGTACTACACTTAATTTTGTAAGGGTGTTAATAGTTACAGAAACTATTTATACTGAATCATTTTGTGTGTGAGTGCTTAATTGTGGCCTTAGGAGAAAAGAAGCTTCTCCCAACACAGAGTTTTATGAACTGCGCTGCTGCTTAGGTGCCTCTTTGAATTGAAAAGATTTTCAAACCTCTCCTCCTTCCTTTTTCCATTAGAATTTAGGATGTTAGTTTGTGAGAAGGTTTTTTTTCTCAAAGGCTTCATAATTTGAGACTCATTTTCAATCACTGAGAATGAATTTAACAGTCATATAAAATACAACTGACATTATTCCTTTATGTTTATTAGTCAGTTATACTCGACCTGTGATTGTTTTGGGACCCATGAAAGACAGAATAAATGATGACCTGATCTCAGAATTTCCAGACAAATTTGGCTCATGTGTTCCACGTAAGTCTCCACAAATACTAAAGCAATTTTATATTATATTTTTCTCTTAATTTTTTATAGACATCCTCTGTATGTTGGATTAAAAAAAAAGTTAATATATTGTTTAAACTTTTTAGATCTATCTTAATAGCAATCTCTTTGTGACAATTTTGCAATATAAATGGAGGCTTTTTGGATATTGTAAAAAAAAAAGTCACTGTTTTTTGTTTTGCTTTAAAAACTACTGGTTTATATTTAAAGATACTACTAGACCAAAACGAGATTATGAGGTGGATGGACGTGATTACCATTTTGTCACTTCTCGAGAGCAAATGGAGAAGGATATTCAGGATCACAAATTCATTGAAGCTGGCCAGTACAATAATCACCTTTATGGAACAAGCGTCCAATCAGTGCGAGAAGTAGCAGAAAAGGTAAATCAGTGCCACTTGCTTTCATTTGCTGAGCTGATTATATGCCTGTGCTGACAGGGAGAAAGAGAAGAATGGTAAGAAGCCATTAGGAACATTCTGACTTTTAAAGGAATTTGTATAAGGCTAGAAACAAAGCGCATTGTCACAGATGCATTTAGGGAAATAATGAAGCTTTGGAATAATGAAAGCGACATGATTAAATTGGGGAAAAAAAGCTACCATAATGTTGTAAACCCTCTCATTTAAAGAGAACGCCGAAGAAATAGCTACAATTATAGGCTAATTAGCCTAGCTCACATACACAGATCATTAACTAATGAAGAGTATTGCTGGTGCAGTTAATTAATATGAGGATCCTCTTGACATAGACCTGCACAAAAGAAAACTTTAAAAAAATGTTATTCTTTGTGCTTCTCATGGTTTTTAGCTAACAAAGAGAAGAGAGTAAATGTAAAGAATTCAATTTTATAAGTATTTTTTTCTATAACTACCCATATATTTTGAGTGTTACCTTACAGTTTCTATCCCAAAGTAATTTGAATTAACTATTTATTGCAAATTCTAATTATTTCTAAAGTCTTACTGAAGTTGACTTGATCTGTCTGAAAAAAAAGTTGGAAAAGGGAAATGTATTCCTGACAATAAGGTGCTTGTCTTAAAGAAAATCATGTGGTGAAAATTTTTTTTGCAAATGTTTCATGTTGAGTTGATGAGAGTTTTTCTGCTGCTGACTCTGTAGTCCATTTTGACCAAATAGGTGAGGATTGCTATTTCTGGCAACTGAATTTACTGGAAGCAAAACCAGGGCAAACACAGTGAGATTCTGAGAGGCAAATGATGTTTTCTTCTCTTGTCTTTGTCACCATATGGAATGGAACCTGGCCTTGTGGGATAGAGTGAGAAAAGGAAAGAAAATAATATTAATTACAGAATTGTTCAAGTAAATGAACAGTATTTTGTATTGGAGGCTGAACAAAGCTGTGAAACAATCATTTGTGGTTAAATGATGAAATTATTGAATAGCTTAGGCATTATAAATCTGTTGGCATTTGCTTTACTTGGTAGCACAAATACAATCCTTCAGATCCATCCTGGACCTGAAATTGACTCTCTTCTTTTGTCCATCTGTGGGGATTAGTAAGGTACAAAATTGCTATGAATCTTTCATAAATGGACATGAAGAACAAAGTATTAGCAGATGTCTCCATGCAGTCAAATCTCTTGCATAGGCACCATGGGACTTTGGGTAGATGCAGCAATTTCTGAGTTGCAGCTGACATTATTTTCTGGGAAACAATGGCCTATCCTTCAGAACTGTACTTCAAAATCATGACAGGGCTGCAGACTGGTTGATCTGAAATTGTTCCCATCCTTGTATTCTTTTCCATCTTGCTGAAAAGATGAGTCTTTTCAGTGGGTTTATTGCTGGGATACAAAAGATCATTTCCAAGTTATCTGCAATCAGTTTAGGAGAAGACAGAGCAGAAGTGACTGCTATTACCCCAAAAGAACTGGAAACAGTATTCCTAAAATAGCCTTGTCTTTCACATCTTCACTTGAAAAGACTTTTCATATCTTCTTTCCTTTGGAATTATCAGCAGCTTGCAAATCTGTGTCTCGAGGCTACAGTTAATGCATATTCATTGCTGATTTGGAGTAAACTGTCATGGTTATACCCCATAAGGTCCAGCACAGGTACTTTTGCTGGCTCTCTAGCCCTTCACCCTTTGGCTCCTGGCTTAAATTGTTGGGCCAAACACAGCAAATAGTGTTTTACTTGGTCCCTTTTTGTTTTTCAAATAATGCTCTTAATTCTCAGTTCTTGGAGCATGTACCACATTTAAAGATGTGGACAGATCAGCACATGTAAAATACTCTGCTAGGACATACAGACACCTTTTTAAAATGTTACCAGTTGGCATCCAGACCCATGGACTGGATCTGGGAAACAGCTATCATCAGCTGAAAGCAAACAGACATACATATTGTTCATGTGGAAAAAGCACTTCTCATTAAAAATTCCTGAAGTAAAATTCTGATTTTGTTGGGAAAGACACCAAATGTAAATGATCCCAGTTATTTCTTCTGCCAGGAAGCAGAAGCATGTCAGTAATTTCAGACATTTTTCCAGGAATGATCTCCCAGGAGTTCAGGAATGGTGTTGTATGATATGAGTAACCTTTGGTTATATGGTGCTTGTGGGTTTGTATCCTGGCTCACAGATTTCTGCAATGCACATTGGTGTCCTGATAAAGAAGAAGTTTTTCTTTCATGTAGTCACCCAGGAGTGGTTTTCTGTTCCTCTTCCCCTGTAGCTTTCTAAAATGACAGTCTGCAAAATTAATCCTATGCTACTCAGAAAGGAAAGAAATAAAAATATGTGAGGTGGAAATGAGCATATCTTAGATGAAAGGAACTGAGAACAGGAGGAGCCTTTGAGATGAAGCTGGAAAATTCTTTTTAGTGGGAGAACAGAGAGTGGGAGGAAAGCAGCCTTACCACACTGTCATCCAGCTGCCCAAGGAATGGTCAAGTTATATTTGTTTCTCAAGAGATGGATAAGAAATAAACACAAATAAATTCCTTTCACCATCTCCAATGTGGTATTTTTACTGGCTGGTACCTGGGAGAGGAAAGGGCTTTTCTGCAGTTCCACCTGAATATGGTGGCATATTTCCCTGCCAGCAGGGGTGGGCACTCCCTCAGGTATGCCAGTTAAGTCATCTGGCTCTTCTCTAAATCACATCTGTGACATGGCCACCTCCCCAAAGCATCCTCAAATTAGTACCAAAACAAAGCAAAATAAAAAATGTTGGTGGTGTGCTTGAAGTCCAGCTGTTCCTCTATATGGTTCTGCATTGCTGCAAGCTGTGATGAAGAAAGGAATGAAGAAAGAAGGGTCAGGAACATCTCAAATGATGTGGGATCCAGCAGAGGAGATTGGGGGACCTTGTGCCAAAGTGGTGAAATCACAGTATCATTGATGCAAATACTCTCATTTTCTTGTTTTCAGTAGAGGCATGTTTTCTCTTCTAAATTATTATGCTATGCTACTTGTGACTTAAAGTTTGCTTAGTGCGATATTCCTTTCTCTCTCACTTTTTAGGGTAAACATTGCATTCTTGATGTTTCTGGTAATGCGATCAAGAGGTTGCAGATTGCCCAGCTGTACCCAATCTCCATTTTTATTAAACCCAAAACAGTGGAAAATATCATGTGAGTAAAAGTAAAGTACCTCAGGCTAAATTGTTTGAGACTGTTGTATTTGAAAAGCCAACTGCAAGTTATATGCAGACAATTGTAATATTTGTGTTTTAAATAATATTTAATTCCTTGAGTTTAATTTTTAGGGACTTTAAGATCGGGCTTCTTATCCAAATTCAAGTGCATGAAAACAAATGTCATTGTGTTAAATTCCATGCAACATAATGCCAGAACAGCTCATTTCCACTACAGTCTTTGCTTGGAGTCTTTGGGGTTTAATCCAATTATTAGTATTAATATTCAAACAACAGTTTAAAACCTTAAAGACTCCAAGTATGTTGTATTGGTTTAAAAGAGCTGTAATATTTGCACTTTCAGGGAAATGAATAAACGCTTAACGGAAGAGCAAGCCAAGAAGACATTTGAGAGAGCCACGAAACTGGAGCAAGAATTTACTGAACACTTCACAGGTGTGTTCTTCTTGTCACTGCTCACTTGCCAGAGTTGAAATTTTATGGCTTGCTGTAAAAGTAGTACTTGCTTAACCACTGAGATAGTGAGCTTTGTTTTTCAGATGATCTGTGATTACTTTGAGGTATAGAGCCATCTTAGTATCTCTACATTGATTTCACTTTGATAAGTTAATTTAATATAAAATTAAACAAAAATTTACTAGGAGCTTAATTTAGGTTTTGAAAACTCTTAGGACTTTCTGCCATTTTCCAACTTCATCAGCAGGTTCTGTTTCCACAGACTTTAACTTTACCCTGAAGTACATGAAAAGCACATCCTATTTCAGCTTTGAGGTTACTGAGGTTTGGAAGAGGTGTGGTTGAACTTAGCTGGAGAGAAGATTCTGAAGCTTATGGCCTATTTGCCTTGCAAAGACATTTCTGATTCTTTCTCATGCACTGTTGTGCTGTGAACATTGTACTTGGCCTATAACAATGGAGCAGCCTCCTCCCACAGGCAGTACAGCACTGAGCTGCAGATGGGGAGAAGGTTTTTAAGAGACAAGAATGGAATGGTAGGAATAAAAGGGAACTAATTTACATGAAAGCAAAGCTCAGAAGCAGCACTACTCTATTAATGCACAGAAGAGTGGGTCTGACCTGCCTCCAAAACTACCTTTCATGCTAAACTTTACTTCTTGGATTATTGATGTTGAGATTGTGACACTGATTTAAAATAAGTTGCTATCTCACAGTGATTGCTCTTCCAGGCTGAAGCGTTGGTAAGAACAGCTCAAACTTCTTCATTTTCACCAGACTATATTTTATTCTGGTATGTCAGAACACATCCTTATTGGCTCATTTCTAGTTAATTTCTAGCCTTGGCAAAAATACATCAACCAACATTATAGGAATGAGTGTAGATTGCACTTTTAACTGTGTAAGGAAGCCTCATCTATAAAACTGGAATCTCTTGTCTGGACAACAAACTCCATGAGTTCCTCCTTATTTTAGCCAAAAGCAAAGGTAGAGCTGGGTAGACATCTCGAGGTCAGCCTGCCTTGCTGTGCAGCTTCAGGACAGAGCTGAGGAGTTCACCAGCCTGGGAGGACACAGCCCTGCACTATCTTGCTTTGTGTTAGAAACACAAATGAAAGCTGGGCCAAAAAGAATACTGGAGGATGTGAATTGACTCAGGCAAATTGGAAAGTGTAGCTAGGAAAAGGTTAAAAATGCCCTCAGCTGTATGTGTATACTTAGTAGGACAGTGGAAGGTCCCTGTCCCCAAGGAAGTGCTTTGTGTGTCCTGCAGTAGCACTCTGTGCTTCAGTCCAGCACTGAACCCGGGAGTGTCCAAGGGTGTCTGTTCCTTCAGCAGTCAGAAATCCTCCTGCCACTCTGAGGGCAAGGAGCAGCCTGGCCTCTGCATGGATCGAGGAGGGACCATTGCTGATTGCCACATTATGTTTTGCAGCTATTGTCCAGGGAGACACTCTGGAAGAAATCTACAACCAAGTGAAACAGATCATAGAGGAACAGTCTGGTCCTTACATCTGGGTTCCAGCAAAGGAAAAATTATGAAAACAGATTTTTATTTTTCATTTTCTAACTGACATCACCTACTACATCTGACGACTCTTAAGCCCTTCCAGTGGAGCCTGCCTCTAGTTCTTTCCAGCGTGGTTCATACCCTAACCATCACATTCTGCAGTTCCCATAATGCTTTACATTTGGTGTCTCTCTTAGTTTAAATAATTTGTATTATTGTGTGTTGTTGGTTTGCCATTTTTCGAACATGACAGTGGAATGGCCTGACCAGCTATTAGTTTAGGGTGGGGGTGGGAGGGAATTGCTGGGTAAAATTCCTTAATGTTTAAGGGAAAGTAACTTTCAAAGATTTTTCAAAAAAGCTTTATAGACATTCTTTTAAAATTTCATAACAATTGAAAGAAAAGTTGTATTCAAGGAAGTTGTAAATTATGAGTAACTTTGCACGCTTAACTTTAATAGCATGGTTTGGTCAGGGCAATCAATTTCAGGTTTTATTTTCTGAGTTCAATCCTATTGTCACAGTATCTTTTTTTCTTTCCAGGCAGTTAGAAAGAAACTTTTAAATTTTGAGTTAGCATTTTCATTAAGTCCCATTACTACTCCTAAAGGGATATTCATTTTCATAATTTCATACGGATATTCTTATAATCTATTTTTTCATTTTTTGCCAATAAAATTGCTAGGGACAAAGATGTGTAATGTTTTTAATCTTCCTCATGAAACACTATTTATAGTGTGTTGCAGAAATTCTTTATAGATAATGGTCATCACACTTTTTGAGCCTAAAAATATGTTTAGGTGCTAGGAAACCTTGTATTTTTCAGAGGAATGCCAAATTTGCATTGGCAGTAATTCAGAAAACAGCTGCAGAGATGGTCATTAGGGCAATGAGAGAATGATTCATAGCCTAAAAATGTGTGTGTTCTTAGGGGTCAGATTTTAATGAATATTTTACCCACAATAACTGCCTATTTTGTTATAATAAATATATATATATTAAACTTTCTTTAACTAAACTCTGTAACTATGGGAATTATTTTCTTTACATAGTTGCGCACACGTATAAATATATATATATAAAATATATATTTTTCTTTTACCACCTACTCCTAGCTTTTTGTTTTGAATAAAAGTAAAAAACCAAATTAGAATTTACCTTCCTTAATCATGGAAAAATCAAATGGGCTGTGATGGCTGGGCATGAAGTCCAGGGAATATTAGTACAAGAAAAAAATACATGCAAGTTCTCCTCTTTTCTACGCAATTCCGGGTGTTTGTCTTCCCCTGTCCCCTTTGTAATATGCATGTCTTAACCAAAGGGAGAATTCAGAGCCAACAATATATTTTTTTTTTCTGTACATGTTCGTCTCGGATTGCACAGGCACAAGATCTTCCATTTGCAATGCACAAACTTCTGTGCTGAATGTTATGAATACGTTGTACCAAAACCTTCAATAATGAAATTCTTGAATTCCCATATTATTTAGTACCTGCCATTGCTTGTTTGCAACTGATTGTTTTTTAGAGGGATGTACTTATGACAGTCATGGGGCAGTCACACAACCAAATCAGCTTTGGTTTGTAAAGAATTATCAACAATATCCATTCCATTTGTTAGAAAGAGGAGAACAGCTAATAAACTTTATTGTACAATATATTTGTCAAGTGTGTTTTTAATTACGATAAATACAGGTGTTGTAGCACTTTAGAATAATTGACCAAGACTGTAAACAAAAATCAGGTGTTAGAGAAACACTGGTGGCCACACTGGGGCTACTGAAGTTACTGTATTAAAACCATGTTTAAACTTATGACACAATTATTGCTAGTGTTATGTGGGATGCTAGTGCAGCTTAAGGAAGTTAAAGCTGCTGGTGCATGCCCCAGCAGAGTTTCTGGTTTTCAAGATCTGGGAAATCAGGTGTGTTGCCTTTCTGAGAATTCCTAGCCATGAAAGTGCATGGTGTACTGGATTGATGATGCAGCTTTTGATAAATAATGTCATAAATTTTTAAGGCAACTAGAAGTGTACTGTTGTCTCCCTCTTTCAAAGTGACTGATTGTTTGCGGTGTCTTGTGAGACATCTTAAAAGAGTAAATCTAAAAAAACCCCAGAAGTGTATGAATCTCTATCAAATCTGCAGACACATCTGAGATCTCTGTATTGTATGCACTTCTTTTTACCTCTTTTTTTAACCCATCAGAAAAAGCCTGTTCAGCTGAGTAGGTCTGTGAGGAATTGCTCTTTGATATGTTGGAGTGTCTGAGTAGCTGTCACCAAACTTTGCCCCCAGGCACTTGTCCTGTAGTAGCCAGGTGTCACCAAACACTCCACTCTGACTGAAGTCCACAGCAGTTACCTTGCACAGTTGTCATGAGGGAGTGAAAACAAGTCTTGGATCAAGAAATCCCACAGGACTCTGGAGTATTTGCTTTGCATTTTTAGTTTTGTTTGTTTGCAATGTTACCTTTGAACACTGACAGAAAAGGTGTTTCTGATGCTCCTTGTTGTCTTATCTTGTGTAATTGTGTTAGGGTTTTGTACTACTTAGATTTTCTCTGGGTCTTATCTTTCCAGCATCAGGTGCTGATATATCTTTTGATTCTTGGGTGCACTTTTCTGTCTTTTAGAGTTATGTTTTACAATGCATGTATTTTGCTAAAGGCTTCTAATTTAACAACTAGAGTAATTAGGAAGTCCAAATGGCATCACACTGATGTATTATCACTCTTTTATTGGCCCAGTGAAGGCATCATGGGTTTTCTTCTTGCCTGATAACCCAACTATTTTTAATTGCTATACAGACACATGCTTGATGAAGTATTTGTTACTCTCTATTGTTATCGTAAGTTATATTATTTCATTGTTGGCATTTTTTGCTGAATTGTTTTGAAAACTAGGTTAAGAAATTTAATATCTCCTTAAAGTACAGATACTCAGAGTTAAGAATGAAATAGGAAAATTATCTGTGAACTGTACTTGTGTGGTTGAGGGGACTGTGTGTAGAACAGACCTCCTGTAAAAAAAGGCTGCTGCTCTGCCTTCTGTACCATTCCCACAGAGGATCCACAGGGGAGCCCTGGGACCAGATTCATGTTTTACTAATCCTGCCCTTGCAGTCTTAAGCAACTGGTACTAGGACTGTCATTCTTGTCATCTGTATATGAATGTAAGCCCTACTGCAAACATCTGGGAGAGAGGGCTTCAGATGTTCATCTGGTCAGTAGGGACACAGGAAGGATCTGAGCAATGGGTCCTTGAGAACATTTGGAAATACTCCAGTGACACCAGGTTATTCTTTAACACTTCAGACAACAAAGGGACGATTAATTCCAGATTGTCTGAGGAGCCAAGAATCAGAGTTCAGCCATAAGGTTTTGATTGGGAAGAAAGTCAGGAGGGATCATTCTGTACTCTTTAAATTCTAAACTTGAAATAGCAATTAATAGAGTAGAGTTAGAGCTACGTCCTGCCCACCTGCAGTCAGGTAGCTGATGAGTGCTGCAGGATCCTGCCACACTCCTGGCCATACAGCCTGGGGGGGATGCACAGAGCTGTGTGGCTCATGCCTTCCCTGGATGTGAGGACTCACACCACACAGCCCTTCTGTTTCTGAGCAGCTTTTATCTAAACAAAGTGTTACAGGCAGCTGCAGTTCATTGAATAATAATAAATTAATAAAAGGGCAGCACAAATGAGGGTTGCTCTGTGAAGGTTGCCCTAAAATTCACAGCAGCTTTTAACAGAGCTATTGTCAGCAGTTTTGATTTTCTAGGACAGAATCCTTCCTGGGCCTTTTCCTAAACCTTAAAATAAGTCAGAATGATTTAGCTGTTTTATAGCAATTGCTATTAAATTTCAGGAAATGTGCACTTACCATGTGTTGTACCACCTGTAGAGTGTACAGACTTTGCTGTTGTAAGAGCCTGGGCTTCTGATGATGGCTTTAAGCAATTTGTGACAATGCTGAGAATGTGACTGTCTACTCTGCCAGATAAACTGCTTTGCTTGAATCTCCTCCTGCTTCCTGAGCCCCAGGTATAGGGAATGCAGAGATCTCAGTGAGGATGTGGTTCCACAGCCCTGCCCCACCCCCGTGTGCCGGTGTGTAGCCGTTTATTGAATGAACTCTGTGGGTGGTGCCAAGGCAGTAGCGGCCTCATTGGTGCCTCAGATATGTTGCAATTTCCAGGTCTGATGTTTTTTTCCAAGTGTGCAGGCAGTGTGAGGAGAGGAATGCTTTCTTTTCCTGTGCTCATTACGAGGTGACGCCTGCCGAGGTGAGCAGGCCTTGTTGTTGAACAGAGTGCATCAGCAAGTGCATGCAGCTGATTTTCACCTAAGACCAGGCTGGAGAGAGCACTCTTGCAGGAGCCTTGATCTCTGGGAGTTCTGAAGACTGAAAAAATCGCAGATCACAAAATTTTCACCATGAAGAGCTCCAGAAGTGTTTTCTATCTTCTCTTCTTTCACACTGGTAAGTGTCCTCCAAAAGCTTTTGCTGTGCCATGGGAACTCTGTGTGATGTGAGAGAGCAGAAGGAACCACTCTGAACCACTTCAGAGCCAATCTCACATGGCTAGGAAAATAGAAGGAAGTAATAGAAAAGCAGTAGAAAAGGCTGTATTGAACACCATGCATATATCTTGACTCATTGGTGTCAAATGTTGTATTTCCTCAGCACTGAATCAATTTCTGGTTCAGTGGTGTCTGTTTTTCACAACGATGAGCAATTCTATGACACTTTGTAAAAACAGAAATAATTGCTTAATTTCACTTCTCATGCTCTGTGCAACATGTTGGATTTTTCCTGTCACTCCCAAATTGTATTGGTGAATGCTTTTAATTTCAACAGAGGTGTAGGCACTGTTTCTGAAGCACTCTTCAGTTCTTCAGAAAACAAATGATCCTAGTTAATTATTTTCCCCCCATTTTTTTCTGTTGAAAGCCCCTGACACTGTAGTAGTAGTTGTATAAATAGCCATTTGATGTTACACAATGTAGTGCCGTTACTTTGAGGAGTTATTGGGATGATTGTTAGTTATAGTTCTGGCTGTGTTAGGATTCTGAGCATATTTCAAATGGAAGTTGCCAGCTTCTGCCATTTTAAGCTTTATATATATATCTACTGATATACAGAAGGGCCAAAATTGAGAATAAACTTGGGTTCAGACACTGACCTGGTGTTTTAAGCTGATTTTCCTTGGCAGTAGGAAGAGAGGCTAACTGCAGGCCTTGTCTGTGTTCAAGCCCATTTCAGATGGGCTAACTTGTAAGGAAGCAGCTAGGATATTGCCCAGATCTGACTTTCCTCTAACAAAATTCAGCAATTTGGAAAGGGACCAATAAAGCCTTGGTTTTGATGAGTGAGGAAAAACCAGTGGATTCATGCTGTTTCACTATTTTGGCTGAAATATACAGCTAAAAGGACTTTATGTTTCAAGTGTATGGCTGATGATTCTTTCATACTTTTATGCTTTAGCCTCTGTGTGTGTGTATGTAAAATCAGAAAGCTGAGGCTGAAAAATGGCACTTAGCATACGTACACACCGAGAGGCTGAGTCCCCAGTTTAATTTCTCTTTGCTTATGTTTATAAAAAGAAAACCCCAAAATGAAAAACAGGGTTTTCTCTTCCACTCCCAAGGAATTAATTATGAAAATTTCACCCCGACAGATGAGGTAGTACAAACATTAAGTTTTTGTGAGGTGTATTTTTACCACGACCTGTTGTAGCTTTCTCCCAATCCTCTTGGTTCTCAGAATTTCTGCAGCTCAGAGGTGGGCAGTTGTTTCTCCTTTTGCTGACATATGCTGCCATGAAAACTTCCTGTAAGCTTTCCAAGTCTGACTTAGTATTTGTTGACAGCAGTAGTGTTGGCTCTGTGTTACAGAGGAGCAGCAAGCCAAACCCAGTGTTTCACTATTGGATCTTTTGGCATCAACAATCTTGTTTAGTCTGCAGCCAGGAAGTCAGAAGATGTGCAGGGAGCACTGTCATACACTGTTTTTAGCTTGCACAGTCAGATGTGGCATCTCGGCTCCATGGCACTGGGGGGGAAGTAGGGGGCCACTTGGAGGTATTAGCAAACCACATGATAAATGGTTTACAGCAGACTCCAGCTTAAAAATGGAAATTGTAGACAAGCAGTGGAATATTGTGTCCCTGCTGACGAAAATGACCATGCCTCTTTGTCCCACGCCTGCGTTTCCATTTCACCGCACTGTCTGCGCACGGTGACCTCTCCCCACAAAAGCAGCCAAGTGTTTGTAGCTTTGGCACTCAGGAGGGTGAGGTTTGGGGCTGCTGAAAAGCACCTTTCTTTGCTAATTAATGGAAATCTCCACTACTCAACTTCAGTCTTTTCATTCATGGCTCTGCCTCCCCCGTTTTCCTGACTGTGGTTACAATCTCTTATGAAAGACTGTTTTGAAGGGCCAAGTTTACTTTTCTAGTTTTCATAACAAGCCTAGTGGCAAGGCTTTTGAGCACCTATGGTTGCTTTTTTAATGCAGACCAATAAGGGCTGATGCAGAACTCCAGATACGAACTAGCAATACTCAAAACAAGAGTTGTCTTTGGACAGTCTCTTTGGTTTTATAGCATGTCATTTTAAGTAATAGTTTCACATGGTTTTAACTTGATAATGATGGTGTATTCTGCAAGGTGTTTAAAACAGTCTGGTTGCCCTGACCTATTCCATGGTACCTGTATTTCTTATGTCAGAAACAAATGCCATTGGATTTCAGTATCTGAGTCTAATCTTGTGGTCAGTCCAAAAAAACTTCAGTATTCGTGTTAATTGGAATGAAAGTGGGAATCACCTCTAAGGACTCACAGTGAAGTGAACCCTGATTTTTTTCTGCTTGGGGGCAGAAGCAGAATGAAAGTTTGTCTCAGCATGGTAAGCTCTGTTCCAAAAGCTCAGATGGGTTTTGTAATACTTTCTCTTGGTGCTGTGTTTGCAGCTCTCGGCCTGGAGCGAGTCCGTTGGTGCACGGTGTCTGACCCAGAACTTTCCAAGTGTAATGACATGAGCAAGGCCTTCAGTGAGGCTGGCATCCTTCCCCCTCTGGAGTGTGCAGCAGGGGGGTCAGCTGCTAACTGTACCCAGATGATCAAGGTGAGCTGTGAGTGACACCAGGGTCATTAGTTTAATTTCTCCATGTGCCTAATAATAATCCCCTGGCAAGGTGCACTGCTCTGTGGTGAGTGTGTGGCCCTCCAGGCAGCTGAGCCTCTGCTTCCTGGCATTCATGGCTGACAAATCAAGGTAAATCTTTTTTTAAAAAAGCACAGAAGTATACATATGAACTAGAATGTCAGAGTGACCCCATGTCATCTGTTTGGCTGCTCACATGTGGCCAGTCATTAGGAACACAGCTAAGGTCTTAAATATTTCCTCCCAAATAGTAATCTTTGATTTGGGACTTGTGTCAGATTTATTTAGCAGATATTTAAGAAGGGATGGAGCTACAAGATGCAGACAGTAGTTAAAGCTGTGCTGCTTAGCTTCTAAGTAGATTGTATTTCGATAAACTCTGGATCAAACTCCCATTTCAGGGTCCTGTTATGGAAATTGCTGTATAAACAGATGAACTGAGTGTAATCAAATCAAATCTCCCAATACTGAGTACAAGAGAAAGGCAAAGCAGCAAGTGGGGTGAGCAAAGGGCAGACCTCTGTATTAAGCTGTATTAATTCAGCTGCCCAGAGTGTGCTCAGCTTTCAAAAAGAGTGTGCCTCTGGGGAAGGCTTTAAAGACTGTGAACCTGTGAATTTGCAAAATGATGTATGCAAAATAATTCCCTTCTTTGGAGGGGGTAGGAGGTAAAAAGTGGATGTTGGAAGAAGTGTGGAGGCAGGTAATCATGGTTGTCATCACTGGCAGGGTGTGGGGGAAGGGAAGGCTGGCTGTGCTAATAAAGAATGTTCTTTGTAGATATGCCCAGGAACCAGGTTTCTGTGGAGATGCAGCCTGTCAAGGACAAGAGGTTCAGAGGAAGGAAAGGAGATCTGAAAGAACAGTCTGAAGGGAGATGAGGCTGATGATTATGTGGCTAGGAAGAAAGGAGCAGATTTCAAGAACTGATATCTTGTAATTTTTGTCAGTGAAGCAGAATGGTTGTCTGACTCCTAAGACTACCTCATTGCCTCTTGATAAATACTGTTCCTGAGCAGAGGTGTCAGACTGTATTGAAGAATATCTGAGAGCAGATACTGATACAGACGTGGATCTCACCTTGGGAATAGACAGGGCATTGTAATGTCAGATCTTCCCCAAACCACTTGGCTGATTGCTGCATTGCACAGAGGGAGCTGTTAAATTCTGCAAAGCAGATTATATAAAGGGCTGATGAGTGTCTGACTCTGAAATACAGAGCTCACAGAATTGCATTTCCAAGCCATTGGAAATAGCAGGCAGGTAGACAGCATGAGTAAGTTGCTTTCTGATAAAATGAATTTTCACTGTAAGGCTTCAGACAAGACTTTGTCCTTTAGATCTCCTTTTTTGCTTTTTTCCCCTTGTGCTGATAATCTACTAAATATTCAGGCTGGCCTACTCTGTGTAGGACTGTGTGGAATCCCTGAGTTGGCATCTGCACTGAACTCTGATCCTTGAGGCCAAGAAGGGAGCAGGACACAGTGGCTGAAGGGGCAGATGCTGTTTTGTAACACTGCATAACTTGGACTTAGACCTGTGTATGTGTTAGCACATGGATAAAGGAAAAGACCTTTTTGATTGAAGGTGTGTAAAAATTAAGAAATACTTAAATATTTAACTAGAGAACCTGACAATATTTAATGTGAGCTGATTTTCAGCAAGTCTTTAAAACACTTATGTAGGTAATTCTCAAATGTTGTGACACACGTAAATAAACTTCCTCTGGAAATAATGAAGAGAGGATTACCATCATGGGTATACTTACTAAAAAATTGTAGGTGAGTCTCATGCTTTTGGTGAATTTATTGGTAAATGCTTCCTGAAAAAAAAAATGCCCATGCTACTGTTGATGTGTCACCTCAGCAGTAATTGTGTGTTATTTAAAGGAGGGATCTGTAGCCTGAAAACTACTTCATGTTAAAAACAACAATAGACCTTTTTTGTCTTGTTGTGCTATTTTTACAAAAGCTATTTATCAGAGGCTCTGTGTCTAAACTGAGCTCAAAATTTCTGCTTTGCAGTCAGAAAAAAAAAGTGCTATTTCCTATTAAAATATGGTCATACAACATACCTCATGGTTTATGAGGCCAGCCCTTTCCGTTTTATCTGCTCTACTTTTGGTCCACCACCAATTCTAGAAGCTCATTTTGTTCTCCCTGAGGGTAGGAGCCTTCTGACTCCTCTCCTGTCATGTTCCTCCTAAACCACAGATTGCATTTGATTCCTGCACTGTCCTGTGCTCTGACCCTCACCAGTGGAACATCACATCTAGTTATTCAGAAGAATTGTGTCTGTTCTTTAAGATGCAAATATCTCCCAACCCCAAGCCCACTTCAGATTCTCTTGGATTTGTTCAGCTCTCATTCATGAGAACATCTATTGTTTCAGCTGATTAATGAATATATTTTTTTTTTCTTTTTCAAGACAAACAAGTAAAAGATTTCAAATTACATGGCAACTTCAAATCTGGTTTAGATGTCAACATTGACATATTACCTGTGCTCTCACACAATGCCTTAAAAAATGTTCAAGTTTTTTATGTGGTTCAGCCTGTGGGAAGCTGCTGTGGTGTGCTAGGCAGTGCTAGCCCTGCCCTGCCCATGCTTTGCAAGCTCCCAAGGCATGGAGAAACTAAATGACCCCCTCCAGGGCCAAACCAGAGGTTAAGCAAACTGATAAGAAACTTGGAATTAGCTTAGAAATGCAAAATGTCCCCCTGCTGATTATTTTCTCAGCAGTGTCTTGTCTGGGTGTGAAATGCCCTCTCCTGGCTCCCACAGGCTCAGTACCCAGAGGGAGCTGATTCTGCTGCCAGGGCTGTGTGCCCCGTTCTGGCCCTGCTGCTGGGGACCGCATCCTGTGCTCTCCAGAGCATCCTGCAGCTGTAGCAGCATCCCAGCAAGCCTGGTGTTACAGTCACCAGAAAATACTTGCTGAACTGGGCACCTTCCCAAAGTGGTTGCCTCAGATTTGTATCCATCCTGTTTGAACAGTCTTTTTACTTTCCTCCTTCTCAGGAAGCCATTGCCACCTGCTCCCCCACTCACAAACTACATGTCTGCCTTGTGCTGAGCTGCAAGCCAGCAGGCTCTAAGGGTGCTTTGGAGTGCACTTTGGCATTCAGGTTTTGTAGCCCCAAAAAATATTATTTTGAACTATCTGTGTATGATCTAAAAATGTATCTACTTTATTTAAATCTTCAAGCTTTGGGGCACTAGCTGCAGAATGAAATTTAAAATTGCTGGGCTTTAAGATCCAGCAGAGAGCTACAGCATCCATTTCTAAGTTTCCTTTGAATTATTAAGACTGGTGAAGCCATCATTGTGCAGGGCTGGTTTCTGCATTACTTCTGCAGGAAGGCAGTTCTGAAGGTCTAAAATCCCTCTTGGTAAGAGTTGTTCAGAAATTTGTTTGCCCTTTAAATACTTGGAAAAAGAAAACACAAATGCATATTAACTAAGGGCCTCTTCTAAATGCATGGGCACTCTGGTTGTTGATTACTACTGATAATTAAGCTTTAACATTTATTCTGCCCTTGTTTCTGCACAGGATGACTTGGCAGATGCAGTGACCCTGGATGGCCGTTGGATTTTCCAGGCTGGAAGGGAGCATGGTTTGAAACCTGTGGTTGGGGAAGTATATGATCAAGGTATATTCTGACTAAGTTCCTTTTAGTTTACTTAAAATGCATAAGAAAGGGCGTGTATCCTTCTTGCATTTTATTTGGAGTCTTCTTGAAGACTCTAAGCAGTGGGTAGTGGTCAGGTTCCCTCTTGGTTGCTCCTGCCTGTAACAGAATGTTTGAGGAAACAGGAGACAGGGCTGTGGCTGAGTCTGTCCTGAGCATTTAGGTCACAGTAGCTGTTCCTGTAATAAATTTCTTGGGTTGGTTTTTGTTTGTTGTTTACTGTCTCTCTGCTTTCTATGTTCTCTATTCCATACTTTATAGATTAATGAATTGCTAAGCATAAAATCACTAGGTTCATCTCTCAGTCCTATACATTGGAATAATTAGATTTTGTATTTACTAATGTATGATAACCTGCTGGAAAAAAGGAAATACTAGATTCTGCTTCTTTTCTGGGTGACCTTAAGCTTTGATTTCCTTTCAAGGCAGAGACAATAACTCAGTGGTGGCTTGTCATCCTGACCAAGAGCTCAGTATCAACACATTTGTGTAGTTCAGAGCTGGATGATGCTCCCCCTAGCTTTAAGATGCAAGGGAGGGGAGAGCTCTGAAGCAGTTTGCTGGCAGTGCTGTCCCATCATTCGGTTGTGAGATGGAACTGGATTTGTTTTGTCGCTGGGTCTTGGTGTTAACTGGCCAAAGGCATCTTCAGAAGTGGCTGTTGGGGTCAATCCATAGGATCTTGGATCATCTGCAGCAGCCCCTCACCCCATTAAACACATCATGACTCTGGTGAGGGACCTGTACTTTGGCTTCTCAAAACCAAATGGGCCTCAGGATCCAGAGGCTGACTATTGCCATTAGTCAGGCTATGAGCTCAAATCAGAGAAAAGTGGAAGAAATTTAGTGATTTCTGATCTAAATAAAGTCAGATTGAATGACCTTATGATCGCTTCAAACTCTCAGCTCTTGACTCTGAGTTGTATTAAACTGTAAAACAAAGATAATGATATCAGCTGGGATGCTCCAGAGACATCAGTTGACTCTGCTGTAACAAAATTAGGATCCACTGTGGAATAAATTGTATTGGTATCAATTCAATCCAAATATATTTAGAGTAATAGAAAATTTCTTTCTGAAAGGAACCTCACTTTTAAAGCTGAGTGACCTCCAAAGTTAGAGCAGATTGCCTGTGGACTAAGACAATTCACACTGAAAAAGTTATGGGGTACACTGATTCACAGTCAGCAGGGTCTCAGCAAGGGTGTGAACATAGCGGGTGGGGCAGGCACAAGAGTCCAAAAATCAGTGTTTGTCACTCTGATGCTGCTGTGGGGCTACTCAGGTTGCTTCTTTCTTCCCATGCTGCAGAGATTGGAACTTCCTATTATGCTGTGGCTGTGGTAAAGAAAAGCTCCAACATCAGCATGGGGAGCCTGAAGGGAGCGCGCTCGTGTCACACCGGCATCAACAGGACTGCGGGCTGGGACGTGCCCGTGGGGCACCTCACTGCCACCGGGCACCTGGCACCAATGGGCTGTGACCTTCCCCAAGGCAAGGCTTGCAGGGCAAACATCCCTTCAGCTGTGCTCTCCCAATGGCCTTGGGACCCTCTGTGTGTGTACAGAAGTGTGACTCAGCTGCTGTTTTGTTCTTTGACTTGGATGCTCCTGGTAGGATTCTAATGTAGGTCTGATGAAGACTGCAGGGTTTTTGGTTGTTTTAAACTTGGAAACTATCTTTTAAGAAGAAAATAACTTGTGCCTTCTGGATCTTTTTAGAGATGTACTGTGTGGATGTGCTAAAATGAAATTGATCTTGTTTATTCATTGCTAAAAATGCCTCGTTCTAATTTTGTGTTTAGCTGTAAGTGACTATTTCAATGCAAGCTGTGTTCCTGGAGCAAATGGTGTGAACTATCCCAAATCCCTCTGTCAGCTCTGCAAAGGGGACTCAGAAGGACAGAACAAATGTGAACTAAATTCCCAAGAGCAGTACTATGACTACAGTGGGGCTTTCAGGTAAAAATCATGTCTGTCAATTTTTTTATTGCTGTACCTTCTCCACAGTCATCATGTTCAGGCCTCACTGACAAGAAATTGAACCTACAGAGCTTCCAGCTGATCTTGTTAGAAAATCTATAGTTTTGTTAGGATAGCCATGCTTTTAACCTGACTGATCAAAAGTAATTCTTAACCCACTATTTCAGGTATTAATACCTGAATATTAAAACCAAATGGATATTTAGCACATATACTGGGCAGGGAAAGCCCACTGCTATTTGCTTTGTCCAGCAGCTGTTTGACAGAATCTGAGTGTTTCAGCAAGCTTTACTGACTTTTCTTTTCCAGTGAAACCTTGGAGCCTGAGAGCTGAGCTGCTGCCTTACTTGGCTATTTCAATTATCCCACCTAGCTGCTCTGAATTACTGAGTTGCTTTACCCTCCATTTTTGCACACCAATCTTTATTTTCCTCCTTCCTATCTGTGTGCTGGATTGCAGCTCTCAGGCCCCAAGTCATAGCATTAACAAGGGCAGAATTTGCTTATGAGAAGCACTTGCTGCTCCCTGTGTATTCCCCAAAGGACTGTGTGACTGCCTCAGACACAGAGCTGTCCTGGACAAAGAAGGTCATGGTGTTTGTCCCAGGCAGCACTGAACATGTTGTTCATATTCACCAGATGACAATGATAGTTTTCTTCATGCTCCAACAGCCTCTAGTCTCTGCCTTGAGCAAAACTCTGAGCACAAGGAACTAGGTCAGTGTCTGTGGCTGATGGAACGGAGCACAGAGCCCTCGGGCTGTCAGCTGGCAGTGGCCAGAACACAGGGGTTTTGTAATGCCTCTTTGTGGTTGGATTTATATTTATTAGGTGTTTGGCTGAAAATGCTGGAGAGGTTGCTTTTGTGAAGCACAGCACAGTGCCTGAATATACAGATGGTGAGTAATCCTGAAGCTTGTTGAATAATGGCTGCAAGGTCTGAAATACAGTGTTTGTAATGACATTGTAATATCAAATCTTTGATGTATTTTGAATTGAAGGATCAGCAAAAAAAATGCTGTAATACAGATGAAATCTGAAAACAGATGTAGCTTCTGAAGTATGCACCAGGAGATAGAGAATTTTTTAAAAATGCTCCATTGTTTCAGTATAAGGTGATACGTGGAATCTTAAGCTGCTTCTGGAAAGAGATTTTCCACAGCAGAAACCTCTTTTTATATAGACCTGGACTGTTACATTGCTCCAGGCTTAAAGGGATTCAGTGGAGACTAGGAGAGCATTAACCTGCCTTATCTGGCACTATGTGAAAACTACCTTGAGCATAACGTTGCTTTAATATATCTGACCTAGGGGGGGGAAAAACCCCAAAAAATGTTTTACATGATCCTAAACTAGAGATGCTCTTGATACTGCTGCAGACCCCAGTACAGTTCAGTGCAGTCTCACAAATGTTATGGGACTACAGGACCACAAGGATGCACAGGATAGGCTGTGCAGTCAGGAATAGTTCAGAGATGCTCAGGAGATGTGTGTTCTGCTCCACATGTGTAAGTGGGGTTTGGAGCCAGGAGCATGAGCCCCAGCTGATGTGTGTCCCCCTCCTGTGGTTTCAGGGAGAAGCCTTTCCTCCTGGGCCCAGCGGCTGCGCTCCCAGGACTTCCAGCTGCTGTGTAGGGATGGCAGCAGGGCTGATGTGACACAGTGGAGGAGCTGCCACCTGGCCAGAGTCCCTGCTCGGGCCGTGGTTGTGCGCCCTGACACAGATGGGACAGTTCTCTTCCAGCTCCTCAACCAGGGACAAGTAGGAGGCCATTTCTTCATTGCTCCTTTGTGTTCTAGAAGGGCTCTCCCGGCTGTCTAAGCAGACCAAAAATGGGATATCTGAGCTTCTTTGGTTCTGTGGGGTTTGGAGGTGTACGGGATGTCACACATCCCACACAGAGCAATGTGTGACAGGTTCTTTCTTCTTTAATTTTGCAGCAAAGATTTAATGGGGTGGGTGCCAAGTTTCAGATGTTCGACTCTGCCGTTTACGGTGCCCAGAATCTTCTGTTCCGAGATGCCACCGCAGAGCTTGTGGCAATCACAGCTCAGAATTACCAGGCATGGCTGGGTGATGAGTACCTTCATGCCATGCAAGCTCTGAGCTGCAACCCCAATAGTAAGTTGTCTGTAGATTCCTCTTTATAACCAAGCAAAAAGATAGCTGATAACACAGATCATCTTTATTCTGGTTAATTTTCTTCTCAGTCTTGAAGTGTTATGGAAAGATGCCAGTCTGATCTTTGAGCATGGGCAAAGGTCATTTTTTGACCTAGAAACAATACTGCATTAACATTTTCCTGTGCAAATTGTCCAACTTTGCCATAAGATGCAGGCATTTTCTACCCTTTCTTGGTGTATGAGAGGCATTAATCTGGGAAGCTGCTACTGCTGCCTGGTACCTGCTGACAAGGGGAAATAATAATGTGCTGCTGCACAAATCCCCAGGTAGTCTATAAAAATGGATGAATAGATTCCTAGCAGAGGGTTTCCTCCCTAAGCTGAAGGAACCCCTCAGTTGCTCTTTATTGAAGCATTATGGTCTTCCCTGCTATCAGAAGAAAGTAGAAATTACTTGATACACATTCTGGGAAAGTCAGAAACACAAGTGGCAAGAATCTTTGCCTTAAGAACCTTAAAAATCCTGGCCACTCAGCAACCCAGATGTGATCTGTGCTGTGGCAAAGCCCCTCACCTTTCTGATTTGTCTTTCTGGGCATTACTCTGTGACTGTCAGATGTGAGGAAGCTTGTATATTCAGGGTGGCTTTTTGCTGCACTCCACCGATATATTAAGCTGGGTTTAATGGTCAGTAATTGTAGGAACTGTTCCTTTGTTGTGGAGAGATTTGCAGTGTGGACATCACTCTCATCAGGGAGTGCCCTGGTTCCTGGTCAGGTGTAAGTCTGAGCTGGAGGGATGGGGAGCAACACGGAAGCAAATATTTTCAATAACATGTATGGGACACATGTGACAGTGGACAGTGTGAATCCTTGTTGTGTATTGCAGAGTAAGTGAATGTAGCATTTGCTTTTCAATTTTGTGCAGCAGTGCCAGAAAGCCTGAACTGGTGTGTTGTGTCCACTGAGGAGATTTGGAAATGTGGTGAAATGGCCGTTGCCTTTAGAAAAAAGAATTTGAAGCCAGCAATTCAGTGCATTTCAGCCAAGACAAAAGAAGAGTGCATGCAGCTGATCCAGGTAGGCTGCTACAATCCTTGTGCCATAAACCAAATGAACAGAAGCTGCTCTCTGCTGGGTAGGTGAGGTTAGATATGTGCACTCACTTTTGTGACAGGCAGGAACACTGGATTTGAAGGGGAGATTCTGTAGCTCAGATGCTCTGGATGAGCCTGAACCCTGATGATCTTTGGCTGTGATGAGGGCCCTGTTCCCCAGCTAACTCAAGCCTGTGTGTGTGAAATCTCCTGTCCCTGTTTCACTGATGCTTTATCCACATTTGGGACATTTTCTTTAGCAGTGTGATGCCCTTCTGCTGTAAGCCTTGCCCTTCAGGGTGCCACAGGTGTGACCATAAAGGTGTCATCATTGTAGCAGGGAAGGTATGTGCTGGGTTTTTTCACAGAAATGTTTTATTTTTCAGAAAAAGGAAAGTGATGCTGTAGTTCTGGGTGGAGCTGATATTTACACAGCTGGGAAGACATATGGTCTTGTACCAGCTGCTGGAGAAAGTTACTCTGGTAAGATTCAGAAACATAAATATTGACTTTATTTTTCCAGGTTTTTTGAAAACAGCACTGAAAACACAGTCTTTTGTTCCCAGCCCTGCTGGGAAAGCTGTTTTCAAAGGAAATAAGAATTATTACCTTCATATCATAGATAGAGGAGGGTATGAGATGAGCTTCTACAGTGAGGCTACTTTCATCTGTCCTGCTGTAGGACCAGGTTGAGTCTTTGGCAATTTTGAGTCTTGTACCTCTTCATTTGTTTTTTGAATTCTTGAAAAAAAATATTTTCAGTGGAAATAATTAGTATTCACAAAGTCAAAATATTTTTAAGAGAAGCAAAAATACAGAAATTCCACAGTAGATTCTAGTTAGAAGCAAATTCTTCCTGTGCAGCTGCTTCAGTTACTGATTGAAAGAGGGCCTGTGTCCACAGTGTCACTAAGGCAGAATTCAAATTTGCTGCAAAATTCATAGAAACTTTTAATGTAGGTTTGAAGTTTTCACATAAAAATAACTTCTTGAAGCAGATTTGCTGAGTTACTTATGCCCTGAATGTTATTTTTCAGAGTGATGTGTTTGTAAGAGCTGGTGGGAACAAGAACACTTTCATCATCTTGTCTGTAGATTATTCAGCTCGGGTGTAAGCAGCAGCAGCTTACAGACCAGAGGTGAATGCAGCAGTGTGAGGCAGTAGAAGTGAAGAGTAATTCCATGTACATCCCTGCTGCCTGACTAGCAGATTGTTGGTGCAACTGAAGTTGCCACCATATAAGTGTAATGGATGCACAGATGATCACTAAGCTGTGGGAATGCATAAGGGAAGCTGTAATGTGTTCTGTGTTTTTTTTCTGTTTATTTTACAAGCTGATGACAGCAGCAATGCATACTATGCTGTGGTGTTAGTGAAACGAAATCTGTCCAATGCATTCACCATCAGTGACCTGAGAGGGAAGAAGTCCTGCCACACAGGCCTGGGGAGAAATGCTGGATGGAATATTCCCATTGGTATACTAATTAAGAGGGGGATTATTAAGAACAGAGACTGTAATATTCCTCAAGGTAAGACAACAGTAATACATATCAAAAATATAATAATAGTCTAATGATAAACTTGAATTAGGAAAGTGGTTTTGATATTTCATAGATCTATATTAATCATATATGTTTGTGAAGGGGTATTGTGTTTTCAACATAATGATTTGAAATTTTAAGTTTGCCACCAGTGTGGACTAGTGGAGGGGTCTGAGAATGTTACATCTAACATGAAGTATTCATTTCCTTTATCACAAAATAATTGGCTAATTTAGATTGGAAGGGACAGTTTAAGGTCATCTATTCCAAGAAACTGCATAAAAGGTCTGGTAGTTCATATTGCTCAGGGCTGTGTCCAGGCAGGCTCTGAGTAACTCCTAGGACAGAGATTACACACAACCTCTCTGGACTCTGTCTCACTACTTGACCATCCTTGGTACAAATAATTTCTTTTCTTGTATCTAATGAGAATTTTTCTTCTCATCTTTTTGCTCTGCACCCCTGAGAAGGATCTGGCTCAGTCTCCCTGAAAAAACCACCATGTAGATTAAGATAACAATACACTGCTAGTTGTCTTATCTCCAGGCTGACCAAGTCCAGCTCTCAGCCTGGTAAATGCAAGTTGTGTTTAAGCCCTCTGAGCATCCTACTGTCCTTCCACTGTGTCAGCTCTAGACTATCCATGTCCTTTTAATATTGGGAGCTCAGAGTTTGTCACAGATGTCATTGGAGAACCTTCACTTCCCTGCCTGCTCCCCCAGCCCACCCTGTTATCCTGAGCATGATGATGCAGTCTGATGCCTCTGTCCAGGATTTTATTGCATTTTTTCAAACTGCATTAGGTAATGAAACATGTAGCACAATCAGAAAAAGATCTGTAAGCATGGATGTCCACCTTCTAATTTTGCTTGCCTTTGTATGTATCACCTAGGAAGCTCTTTGGTTTCATTACATAGTCAGCTAAATAGTGCTCTAAAAATATTTTAGAAGTTCTAGTTCGTGAATTACAGTAAGGCAGCTATAACTTGAATTTCTACTGTTCTACTGAAACCTGCATTGGTTATAACTTCATGATGTCTGCCTTTTTTTGTGAAGAGGCCACACTTTTCATTCCTTATGTTGGTTTTGTCTTTCCCCAGCTGTGAGTGAGTTTTTCTCTGCCAGCTGTGTCCCTTCAGCTGAGCAGGACAATTACCCAGCAAAGCTCTGTCAGCTGTGTATTGGAGATGAGAGTGGAAACAACAAATGCAGTGCAAGTAGCCAAGAACGTTACTACGGCTACAGTGGAGCCTTCAGGTAACTGATAGCCACAGCTGTGACTCAGTGTGTCAGCCTGCCAAAATGCAGGCAGTGCCTGCTTTCCATCCCAGGCAGCAGGCAGAGGTTATTGCTGCTGCAGCAGGGGCCATCAGTGAGGTGGGACGTGTGTCCCCAGATGTCCTCACCAATGCAGGTATGGTGTTAGGCATTGCACTGGCTCGTGTCGCAGCCTCTGCCAGCTGCCTTGCACACAGCCAGGTGGGAAAGCAGGGAAGCAGGCACACAGCTGCCAGGATCTGGCTGCTCTGAGTCCCTGCAGAGAGTGACAGGCTCGTGACAGGGAGCCTGGAGTGTGTCTTCACTACTCTGATTCATTGGTGGCTGTAGCTGAAGGTAGATTTCTGTACAGCACAAACAGCTATGGCCAGTGTTCAATTACCAGATCCTCTTCAAAACAAAGTGTGTTAAAAATAGAGGGGAGAAAAGAATATAAAATGGAACAGATACTTTGTGCAATGGTGTACATGTACAGATGGGGCTGTACCCAAAGCCTGTGAAACTCTTAGATATGGAAGGAGCACTTCCTTTTCCTGACCTTCACCTCAGAAGGTGATGGTGCATGGAACAGCTGGCAGAAAGCCACCTTTTCCCTGCAGGGAGGAGACTTCAACAGCAGCTGCCTGGTAAATAATGAAGTGTTAGATTTGGATAACTACTTTTTGCAAATCTATTTAGTTGAGTCCAGCTGCTCTGCTGGGTACAAGCCTTGCAGGCAAACTCCAGATCCTCTGCTGTACTTCATGGATGGAGCCAGCTCCCAGTCAGGAGATGGATGAGCAATAAATGCTGTTACAGGCTGCATGAGCCTTGCTCATAATTCTAAGATTCTGCAGTTGATAAAAGTGCCCATACAGTCAAACTTTACATGGAGATCACTTTTTGTTTTTAAGGGAGAAGGTGCTTAATTCATTGAGAGATGTGGGAAGTTTTAAGTATTTAAAAGGGTAGAATTTGGGTGAAAAAATGGAGGACTGCAGTCTAATACAAGGTAGGGGTAGATCTATCTGTGACACTTAGGTGATCCCCTCTAAAATAAGAATGAATTATGGAAGGTGATTGAGATGGACTTGAAATTCAGATTTCCAGATTCCTTCAACTCTGGCTGTCTTCAGACTAATTTGATAGAGGTGTGAGAGGCCATTCAGTTTGTGTATATCCCACTGGCTGAGGCAAATCAAACTGCACAGAGTACTGAAAAATCTGTTAGGAAAGTTTTTTCTGATGGGGAAATGCACTGAAGAGCCCCACTGAGTCCTTGTTCTCTGTGTGACAGTGTCAGCCACATTGTCCCTTATCACCTTTGATTAGAACTGTTGATGTTAAACTAGGTGCGATTGAAATACATGTTTTTTGGGTGACTGTTATCAGTCATGACTTTCCCTTGTATTTTGCACAGCATAAGCCATGCTTTACATCCATTTCATTGGTTTCACTACTTTGTTTTAGGAAATGCTTCTTGAAAACACAGAATAAGCTACATAGGAAAGGAGGTGGTTTTAGGGCCTCTTAGCATGTTGGGCTACTTCTGCTTCAGAAAATTAGAAGAAGCTTTACTTTGTTCTGGAGCAATACCCTTGGAAATTGCAGTTGGATTAACTAGAGATGCCTAATATACAGTGCTGCAAATGCTGCACTGAATATCACATAATAGATCTCCTGTTTCTTTACTCATTTAATATTGGTCTTTCTTGTTGTTTTTCACATTGCTTTTAATAAATTTTTTCTACTCTATTTCACTCTTGAAATTTGTAATTCAGAATATTTTTTTAATATTTTTTTTCTTTTCTCTCCATCCAAGATTTCTCTGTTTTTTCTTACTAACTTTGGGTTCAGTACATTTGCTTGCAGGAATGCCTCTAAAAAAATGCATTCTAAACCTATGAGTTATTAAAAAAATGTGGTTCACCTAAAGATGCTTTGAATTGAAGGAGTTTTTATCTTTGACTTCCTTTAGGTGCCTGGTAGAGGATTCTGGGGATGTGGCCTTTGTGAAGCACTCTACAGTGTTTGAGAACACAGATGGTACTTAGTTTTACATGTCTCTTTATTATAATTCAATTATTTTTTCTTGCTTTAAAGCATTCATTGCTTGACAATGATCTGTTTCTTTTTTTCAGGTAAAAACACTGCTAGTTGGGCCCAAAAGTTGAAGTCCAGTGATTTCCAGTTACTGTGTCCAAATGGTGCCCGTGCTGAAATCACCCAGTTTGCCAGTTGTCACCTGGCTCAGGTGCCAGCTCAGGCCATTATGGTTCACCCAGATGTCAATGTTTTTGCTCTATATGGACTACTGGACAGAGCCCAGGTACTAATAATCCGTTTTTTTGGGGGGGCAGTTATATATGGTTTTATACAGTCCAAGGATAAAGACAACAGGACCACACTCCCGTGTCCTGCTCGTGGCACTGGCAGCATGTGCACAGTGCACAGCCCTGTTGGGAGTGTGACAGAGAAGGAGAAATACAACCCATGGGACTCACCCAGTAAAACCACCCTGGTGCTCAAGGGATTTCAACCTTTTGCCCAGCCACTGGTTGCAGTAGTAATTTCCCTGAAGTTTAAGGTGTTTTCCCATGGCTGCCCCCCATTTCTGTGTTGTGCTAACGCTTTTCCATTCTGGAATTTTCCTTGGAACACAGTAGGACTTTGCTGGGTTTGTTTATGCTGCAGCCATGTCCATGATAAACCATGCAGGCAGAGTGTGCCTGGCTGCCACAGTGAGGTTCTTTCTTCTCCATCCTGAAGTTAATTAATTCAAAATCAAGACTGAGCAATATCTCTGCTAGGCTTCAGTCATGTCTGTAGCTCCTGGGTAGCCAAACCCTATATTGCATAACAATATTGAGGCAAGAGAATTTAAAAAAAACTACAGCTCCTTTTCCAGATAGTAACTAAAAACACAAAATCACAAATGCTGTTCATGTAATTGCCAGTGGGAGAATTCTGTATCTGATCTACTGGAGCGTCTAAAAGCAGACGTGTAAGAGAGATTCTGCAATTGTGTATGAATTTTTCATCTACAAAACGGTTCCTGTCATCTTTCATGTTGGATGACAGGAACATGGCACTTCATCTTGCAAAATGCTGAGAATTTTTCATTATTTTCAGGTCTACTTTGGAAATAGCAGCAATGGAAATGGATTCAAAATGTTTGATTCTTCAGCTTTTCAAGGAAAAGACTTGATTTTTAAGGATTCTACTGTTGAGATTGTGCCAGTGAAAGAGAGGAGAACATACACAGAATGGCTGGGGAGTGAATATATTGAGTCCCTTGAAGGGATGCAAACACCCCAGTGCTCTGGGGCAGGTAATAAGATCACACAATACTCACTCATGGCTACTGTCATTCCCCTGCTTGCCCTGTGTCAGATACAGGGCTTGGACTAGCACAGTCCAAGTGGGAACTTCCAGGCCACCTCTGCCCTGCCACCTTCTCTTCAGAAAAGCTGCTGTCTGGATAACATGCTGTGCTACCATGTGAATGCCTCTTCCTGCCTCTTTGCAGGGCAGGTGCCAACAGCATCTGCTCCTCAGGGAGTGGGGTAGGGCTGGAAGCTGCCCCTGTCTGTGTGGATGGGGTGGAATTTGGGGCAGAAACCAGCAATACAGTATCAACATGGTTTTCAAGATCAGTCTAAAACTGGAGCATCTCTGCCATTGTTGCTGACATTGAACCACCCAGGATTCCCAAGAACTGTTAGATGGATTCTGGGTTTCTGACCTGTAGAAGAATTTCTTGGAAGGCAATATCAAAACTCTTGTCTAGTGAATTCTCTCTCTAGTGGCCTTCTGGCTGGCTATGCTCAGACTCCACATCCCTGCTTTACCCATCCCACTCTGTTTCTCCTGAGCTCTGCTGCCACAGAGGTGAGTGACAGAGAATGGATAGGCTGTGAACAGAAACCAGTCCAGATTCTGCCATGGACAGTCTTCTACCTTCCAGCAGAAGAAAATACAGGAAATGTCAAAAATCACTGGATGAAAAAGAAGCCCAGAGAGACTGGAAGGGGGACTACCCTTTGACAGATAAAAGAACAAAGTCAAATGTGAGCATCCACTGAGCTTATTGACTTTCCATACCCTGTGCTCTCATGGCTGGCCAGAGATGTCCTGTGATCTTTAGTTTGATGCAGCCTTCATCAAGAACCTCATGACTGTCCTCCTTCCACAGGGGCCATTCCTGAGTGCCTTGTGCATGAAATTTGTATTTGCTGTAGCTGAAACAAAGTACTTCGCTCAGAAGTGAAGTATTCCACTGGCTGTAGTATTCAGGTTTTATTCATTACTACTGGCTGTAGTATTCAGGTTTTATTTTTATCCATAGCTGCACTATTCACAGATGTTGCTGTGCTGCTGGCAGGCACTGCCCTCCTGACTGTAGAGACCACCTCATGATCCTTTGATGAACAGACATGTAGTATAATAAAAACCTGGTAAAGCCAGATAGCAATCACATAAATAAGTACAAATAGCAAATAAACATGAAAACTTTAATCACACTTTAACCAGCCTGGTAGCTAAACTTCTGCTTTTCTGGGATATGAACATTCGCCTTTCCCTGCCCATTGTTCTGTTGCTCCCAGTTCCTGGGGCTGGAGGGGGACACAGACGGATCCCAGCCCTAGCTGTGCCGGGTGGAGTGAGTGTGTGTGCAGGGAGCTGTGATGCTGTGCCCAGCACTCAAACCCATGGCTGTGGGCAAGCTGTGCCCAGCTGCAGCCCCACTGTGTTTCTTCTCCTTGTGCTTTTGGTCAGTTATGAAACAGCAGCTGAAAGGGAGCCGTGGTGTGCCCAGGTGGCCAGTGACATTCTGTCTGGCCTGCATCAGGAACAGTGTGGCCAGCAGGATCAGGGCAGTGATTGTCCCCTGCACTTGGCACTGGTGAGGCCCCACCTTGAGTGCTGTGTCCCGTTCTGCACCCCTCGGTTCAGGAAGGACATTGAAGTGCTGGGTTGTACCCGAGAAGGGTCTGGAGCACAAGTCCTGTAAGGAGCTGAGGGGGCTGCGGGTGTTTAGCCTGGAGGAGGCTCCAGGGTGACCTTAGCCCATCTACAGCTCCCTCACAGGAGGGTGCAGCCTGGTGAGGCTCGGGCTGTTCTCCCAGGCCGTGACAGGACGAGAGAGCACACTCATAGAACTCATACTCTCAGACTGTGCTAGGGGAGTTGAGGATGGACAGCAGGAGGAATTCACAGAAACGGCGATTAGACACTGGAATGGATTTCCCGGGAGGTGGTGGAGTCACCGTCCCTGGAGGCATTGAAGGGAGGACCAGCCGTGCCGCTCCGTGCGGCGGTCCGTGCGGCTCTCACGGTGGGCTGGGCTGTGGCCTGGGCTCGGTGATCCCGGGGCCCTTTCCAGCCTCATTGATCCCGGGAGCCCGGCAATTGCAGCGGGCTTGGGGGGGCGCTGCGCATGCGCGCCGGGCTCCCGCTGCGGCGCCTCGCCCGTGCGCCGCGCGCCCCCTGGCGGTGCGGCGTGAGGGGCCGGGGCCGCCATGGTGGCGCGGGCGCTGTGGGCGCTGCTGGCGGCGCTGCGGGCGGGCTGGTGCCTCCTGCCGCAGAGCGGGTACCTGCACCCAGATGAGTTCTTCCAGGCGCCCGAGGTCATGGCAGGTAAGGGATGCGCCCGAGACCGAGTGGCCCTTTGCGGGCTCGCGGGGACGTGAAGCGGCGCGGCCACGGGCATCGCCGGCCAGGCGGGTGTTGCCGAGGGATCCCGCTCTGTCACTCAGCGAGTCCCGCAAGCCGGGCAGGAGAGGATCCGCAGCGCTGGCCCCGTGGGTGGGTTCCTGCTCTGTGCTGCCCACAGCGAGTGGCTCCTCGAACCGCATTGCTGGGACTGTGATGTTTTGTAAAAATGAATGGTACGCTCCTAAAAATGTCAAGGTTGACACCAGTTTCAAAAGTTTGGGAGCTGCTCGGTATTGTGATACCTCTTATACCAAGTAGTATCTCTAATGCTGAAGTACTGAATAAAATATATTATCTATATGTATTTTTTTATTATCTATATGTATTTTTCTCTTCCTTTGTAGGAGATATTTTAAATCTACAGGTCTATTATCCATGGGAGTTCCTTTCCAACTCTCCTTGCAGAACAGTTGTTTTCCCATTAATGACATCAGGAGTTACTTACTGGGTGATCAAGTCTTTGCAGCAGTTGGATATATGTTCAAGTTGCATCAACAGCTACACTCTCCTTGTATCTCCTCGCCTGCTCTTTACAATCTTTTCTTTCATTCTCGACTATAGCGTTTATCACTTGGCCCCTCTCTGGGGAGCAGATCCGTGGAAAGCGCTGGTGCTTCTTGCTGGATCCTATGTCACGCTGGTGTTTTATACAAGGACGTTTACCAACACACTCGAAGGACTTCTCTTTGCTCTTCTCATGGTACTGGTTTCTTCAAGGAAGTCCAGTGGCCGCTCAGCAGAGCCTACAAGCAGCTCTCTCATAGGTGTCATAACAACTGCTGGGTTTTTCAACAGGCCAACCTTTCTGGCATTTGCTCTAATGCCTCTGCTATACTGGGCCAGTTTAATTGTTGACTCTCAAAAGAACATTAAAACTCTTATAAATGACTTTTTGAAGTTTATCCTATGTGCGTGTTTTACCGCTTTTGTTTTCATAACTGCTGACACCTTCTATTTTACCTCCGTGAGCTTAGACAACCTCTACAGCACTAACAAGAGCAGCCTAATTGATCTAATTGTTCAATTACATGACAAAATGGTAGTAACCCCCGTCAATTTTCTCAGCTATAATCTTAATCCTCATAATCTTGCACTGCATGGAAGTCACCCACGAGTTACACATTTTACAGTCAATGGAGTGATGCTGTTTGGTATCTTACACATTCTGGCAATCGGCGCAGGCTTTAAAATGCTAAAGAAATATGTCCATCAGTTAATGCTGGTCAGATGGTGTTGCCGTGGGCTGCCTGGGCTCTTGGTGCATTCTGAGGGCAGTCCAATTTTGCTGCTGTTTTATTTTGTTCCTTTGGCATTTCTCTCCCTGTTCAGTCACCAGGAGCCCCGGTTTCTCATCCCTCTCATCCTGCCGTTGGTCCTGTTCAGCGCGTCACCCAGCAGAGCTGTGAGATGGAAGCTCCTCATTGTTCTGTTCAACCTTCTGGGGGCACTTCTGTTTGGCTGCTTACACCAGGGAGGGCTCATTCCCTGTTTGTTTCACTTGGAGCAGCTCATCCATTCTCCAGCATCCTCAAGCCACCCGCAGCACTACACTCTGCTCTTTGCACACACCTACATGCCTCCAAGGTCTCTGCTCAATATCAAGAAGACAGATGTGCACGTGGAAGTCATTGACATGGCTGGGGCTGGACAAGAAACCCTCTGCCAGACAGTAGAGCAGCGAGCAAGCAATTTTACCTGCAGCAACTGTCACATCTTTATTATAATCCCTGGGACTGTCAGAGCCACAATTACAAAATGTGGTGTCTCATTCAAGAATGAGACTTTGATATTTCCTCACTTATCAATGGAAGACCCACCACAAATACCTGTCCTATCCAGTGGAAATTGGAGGAGTCAGTTAGGACTTTACATCCTTGAGCTAAACAGAGTTCATCAGAGCCTTTAGATTTTAGGAGAACAAAGTTTTAGTCTTTTACTTCATTTGGGTGCTCTTTGATGGTGGTGAGACCTTTCTTTTTTATACACCCCCCTTTCAGCGTCAGCAATGGCACTGGGAGCTCTCCCACATCTCTTTATTTCCATTCCCCACACTCTTAGGGTAGCCAGTTCTGGATAGAACCTGCTTCAAATTTGACTTACTCAGCCCTGTGGTATTTCACGTGAACTTTTGTACTTCTCCTGATGAGAGAGGATGAAATCAGAGCCCACCAAAACTGTGATTGAAGCTTAGCTGTTTCCCTGCGAGATTTAGTTTTGAAAGCTCTAATAATCTGACAGGGTTTGGGGACTGTGGGGTGTTTACTGATAATAGGCATTAATTCAGCTGCTGGAGAGAGGATACAGGCTTAGATAAAAGCTGGTCTGACTCAGTAATCTTTTATTTTATGTTCTTAAAAATTCATTAGACCAGACTGCAGTCACCACTGCCTTGGGTGGGTCCATCTTGAAAAATCCCCAGCACTGATCTGGCAGAATCTGATTTAGAACAGGAGGATGCTTCAGGCTAAGTGCTTGTGCTAAATCCTAAAATCCAAGCTTTGCCTGTTTAGCCTTCCTTGCCACAGTTGCATCCTCGTGAACCGCCCCGGGCAGCTCGGGAGGGCAGCCCCGCCATGGCACCCAGCGTGCGGGCGTTCCGCGCCTGCAGCTCGGGGTCTCCTTCCCTGGTGCGCTCCCGCCGCTCCTCTCGCGGCTGTCGCTGCTCTGTCACCACTGAGACACCTCCTGCGGGAGTGCCTCGGGGAGCTGCGCAGACAGAAGGCGGTAACTGGGAGGGATTTGGTTCACCAGATGCGTCTCTGAACGGGGTCAGAGATGCCCGGTTCTGCCGCCGCGGAGGGAGCGCAGCCTCGAGGGAGGAGCCGCATCCCCTGCGCCCCCTCCCCGTGCACTAAATCAGCTCAGTGGGAAGGACAGCTCCTATCCTGGCTTTCCACTGGAGAGCTGCCTCTTTTAAACTGGACACCAACAACTGGGCTGACAATGATGTATGTGTTCAATAGCACAGCATGACCTACAATATTTGGTTTTGCCTACATGAACTTCCAAAACATCCTGAATTGGCACATGCATTGTAGATCAAGCCTCTCTCTCTGAAACAAATCTGACACTTGAATTATTTCCACTCCCAAAGGTGGTAATACTTTTGGCAGTTCTTCACCCACACAACCTTACATAAGGTCTTAAAAGCCAGGCTTTCAACAGTGACAAGAATAATACAGGCTGATGCCAGGCTCTCAGGAGAATCTAGGAAAAATGAATGTATGAATGATTTGCCTGTATTTTCCAAGCTATAGGTGTGACCTAGATGTTTAGGGAACATAGCTCTCGCTCTCTTGTAAAGCATTTTGTCTCGTGTTGCCTGTGTGTTCATTCATCCCACATCCTTCACTCTTCACTGCTGGCCTGCCTGTAAATTAAAGGGGTGTGTCTGGGGGGAGGCAGGGGAGACAAGGTGCCTGTCTTTGTACTGGTGACTCAAAGTCGTGTAAGTGGTTGTGAAAGCATTGTGACAGCAAATTTATTTTCCGAGTTAATTTTCTTTTTGCTCTCTTACACTGGGATGACACAACCGTGTGCCACAGCTGTTACTCCATGTCCTGCTTCTCATTTTCAGGTTTCTTAAACAACTTAGATCTTGAACATTATTTTCATAAAACTTACGAATTCTGGCAGTCTGAGTGGGGTATATCTTGCAACTCTTGGGGGATGCAACGGAGCACCATTCCCACGAGATGATGACTCCACTACCACTGCACAGGTAACCTGCAGAGAGCCAGCAACAGAACCTGGACTGCAAATACAGCTCAGATTAACAATATTCTGCTTTTGTCTTGCCAGCCAGACCTTTGAATTTAAGCTGTAGATGCAGGTTCTCCATCCGTGCTGGAGGTTTAACTTTACTAGCAATGCAGAAAACTGTATCTTGGACAAAGTACAAGGTTCTTCTCACCTGGGATAATACAAGGAGTGGAAATGGCCCTCCCCAGTTAACTGAGCCTCTACTCAGCTGGATCAAACAGTGAGACATGCTCTGAAGGAAGGTTAACTGCTGTAGTGTCAGAGACATCATCAGATACAGTATTTTAAGCAAACCTGCCCTAGGCATTGTATGTGATGGATGCATCATTTTCCATATACAGCTGTATTGCCATTTATATGCAGGGTGCCTCTATTGGTCTTTTTTCCCCCAGTAAACCCTTCCTGCTACAATAGACCTGAGGTGTGCTTTTAAGATAGCTACTGAATCTTTTACTTTCCTGCAAGGTGTCTGTTATCCCATCCGTCATTATTTTGTAACAAAACTGTATCAAATATAGAGTATTACTCCTGTATACACAGACATTGTTACAGGTACTCCTGTGAGAATTGTTATTTTATTTCAAGTTTCTCATCAAGCGCTTCAAGTGACAATCTTCACAGCATTGTGGGTGATTAGAAAGTGAGTCTGCTTGTTCCTGAGAACCGTGGGACGCGTATCCTGTCTTTGAAATGGAAATCCATGAAACCGATGCGGAACAGCTTCCCGTGTTCATGCTCTCCCGAGGAGTCGCTCCAGGCCGCGCGATGAGGAACGCACCGTCCAGTCCGCAGCTCGCCATCCGCGTCCCGGCCACCGCCGGGCTCCGCAGCGGCCGCGGGGCCCCGCTGTCACCTGCTCCCGAGGTCCTTCACCCGCCGGTTGCAGCGCGCTCCGTGCGCTCGGCGCAGGGAAGCGGCGGCGGTTCCCGTCTCCTCCCGGCGCTGTCCGCAGCTGCCTCCCGCTCCAAGCGGCGATCACGGCGCTGATCCGGGGCGGCCGCCGCGGCCCGGCCCGCGCGGCCACGGCCACCCTCGCGCGCGGGCGCCGTCCTTGAGCTCGGCGAGGAAGGCGTCGCGCAGGCGAAGCAGGCGCGGGGCCAGGTCGCGCTGGCCGCGGGTGAGGGCGCTGGCGGTGACCCGGGCGGCGGCGCGGATGGGCCGCGACTCCGAGAGCCGCTCCACGAACCGCGGGCTGGAGAGCAGCAGCAGCAGCGCCCGCAGCAGCGCCATGGCCGCCGCTCTCGCGAGATCGCGCGCCCGAGCGCTCCCGCCCGCTGGGAGCGCCGTGGCTCTCGCGAGAGGTAGCGCACGCCCCGCCCCGCCGCACTCGCGAGAGCCCCGCACCACCTCGCCATTGGCTGCGCGTCCGGCGGCCGCGCGGCGCGTGCGCAGGGCGCGCGAAGGAGGCGGGGGGCGGCCGGGCCGGGCGGTGTTGTTCCGTGCTGTGCTGGGTTCGGCTGGGCCGGGCTGTGCGGGGTTGGGCTGGCCTGGCCTCGGGCGGCGCCGCCATGAGCTCCGGCGGCACCCTGAGCATCCTGCGCAGCGACTCCTACGCCGAACTCAGCCAGTACCGGGACCAGCATTTCCGGGTGAGCCGCGGCCGGGGGCGGGCGCCGCGCGGTCCGGTCCGGCCGGGCCGGGAGGTAACGCTGTATTCTTGCGGCCCAGGGGACGCGGTACGACCAGGAGCGGCTGCTGAGGAAGAGCTGCACACTGTACGTGGGGAACCTCTCCTTCTACACCACGGAGGAGCAGATCCACGAGCTCTTCGGCAAAAGCGGCGACATTAAGAAGGTCATCATGGGGCTGGACAAAGTGAAGAAAACCGCCTGCGGCTTCTGCTTCGTGGAGTATCCTTGTGCAGCGCGGCGGGAGCCGTCAGGGTGTAGGTGAACTGCTCTGCACTGCAGGCTCTGAGTTACGGGGGAGTTCTCCGAGGATAAAATTATTCATTTGCTAAAGCGGCTGTGGGAGACCCTGGTGAGAGAGAGCAATGCTGGGCTCACTCTTGGACATGATGGTCTTACAGGTCTTTTCTAACCGTGATTCTGTATTCGAGCATACACTGCGTTTCGAGTGGGGTTAGCAGATTGCTTTCACTTTGATACTTTAACCCAGACACCTCTTGGGTAGTTGACCTCTGTAGGAAATTCATATTCTCAGTGCCGAGGTAAAAAGGTCTTTCTTTTCATACAAACACATGTGTAAAGTTTCCGTTGGTATCTTTCATCCCCTGTTGTATGACTTCATTGTGTGCACATTTCTGAGGGTCATTCTGTTACTGCTTCCAGTGAACTCACCAGACTGGTGAAAGTTTGCAGCATGAACAGAGCATGCCTGGGGCTTCCCACTCTTTAGCAATAGAGCTTGGTTCTGTTAAATGTCGGCATGATTGACAAACTTTTTAATGCTTGAATTGTTGCATGTTTCACCCTTTCACTACAGTTTTCTTAGATGGTGTAGCTTCATAAAAGTGGTTCAAGCAAAGACTTGGTTTTGTGGCCCATTTGATAGTGTTCATTTTCCCCCGTGGTGAAAATAGAAGTCTGTTTCTTTCATTAACATATTCCCAAGATATTATGCCAGAGGAGACGCTGAAAACGCGATGCGCTACATCAACGGGACCAGGCTGGATGACAGGATCATCAGGACAGACTGGGATGCAGGGTTTAAGGAGGGCAGGCAGTATGGCCGTGGACGATCAGGGGGGCAGGTAGGTTGCTGTACAGCCTGGGCTCTTAAAAGAATGGTTACTTTGCCAAACTTACTGATTTTGAATGAACACAGAAAAATTTCAGAAATAGCAGCTGAGGAGTCATTGTTTGAGATAACACTGGAAGACATCTGATCAATGGCAGTATAATCCACTAGGAATAAATAACTTCTTCCTAAATTTTACTAGAAGTACTTGCAGAAACAGCTCTTGGATGCCTGGGGAGATAATGCTTTTAAGTAAGCCCAGGAAATGTAAGAGGCTGTTAGGAACACATAGGACAGCAGCTGGCTTGCCCCAGGTGGAGCAGATGGCAGTGGCTTGTACTGCCAACGCCCAAGGCTGACCATCCTTGCTTGGGCTGTGGTGATTAGAGAGTCCCCAGACATGATGAAAGAGGAAGTTGGTTTATGTGTTCTGATCTGCATGATGCACTTCACTTTCTGTTTAGTCAGACAGCTCCATGTAGCCAATAACATGTTGTGCTGTCAGTATGACTGTATTCTAATGCTGCAACAGTTTCTGAGAAATTGTTTTTCCTTGTCTTTTCTGGGCTTCCCTTTCCCCCTCCTCCGTTAGGTCCGAGATGAGTATCGGCAAGACTATGATGCTGGAAGAGGTGGCTATGGCAAAACTGTTCAGTGCCAGTGACTCCTCAGCCTCACCAGAGAACCAAATCTGCATAGTAAATGTCCCCAGGCACAAAGCAGGTCTGTTGCACACAGTTCACAGAAACTCCTGTCCACGTTCCTGTGGGCACATCCTTTGTTCAATACCTCTTTGTTTTAATACCAGGATCCAAAGCATTGCAGAGGACCTGGGAGCAACGCTTTAAGCATTAGAATGCTGAGGCTTTGGTCTCAAATGCTGCTATAACTTACAGAAAGGATCAAAGATGTAATGTTATGGTGCTTTTTTAGTTCTCTGGCAAAACTTGATTATTCTACTGGGTTTTGTTTACATTGGGATCACAGAGTGGAGAGCAGTGATAAAGGATGATTGGTGGGTGTTTCACAGAGGAAAACAGAAGGCAAAGAGCCTGAAAAAGAAGTGGAATTTATTAGGAATTTTTTCAATTTCTAGAGAAGACTTTTAAGTTGCAGATTTTCTGGCATTACTGGATTAGCATCCTTTTCCATTGATGCTGTTCCTAGAAGGTTTACATGAGCAGCAATAAAACAAATTAGATTGAGTTCAGGAATCCAGAAGTGAGAAGCAGAGACAGGAAACAGACCTCTGCTGTCTTCTACAAATCACAGTTGTGATTGCATGACAGAGAAGAGCAAATGCAAGAATTGCAGTACTATTGTTTCACAGTTTGAGTATTAGATCTCCACAGCTTTAATATTTGAGGGCAGTATCTTCCCTGTGCCTGTAAGGGTTGCATGAAGCCAAGTTACCCCCAAAATAGGATGTTTGAGGAACTGGGTTTATAATGAGAAAGTTTCTTCCCAATACAGGTTTTCTGTTTGAGAAACTTGATTTCAGACAACTTAAAAATAGAAATAAAAGAGTTTTGGGAGGAGTTTTGCTTTCTACTGAGCATGTGCTAAGAATGGTAAAAGGATTTCAGGATTGTGTAGCATGTTATGTTTGGTTTTTCTCTTTTACTGCTGACTCCTATTCATACTTCTTGTTCATATGTTGGAATTTTGATGTACTGCAGATGTAGGTTTAAAAAATGTGATCCCAAGATCAAGGAAATTGACCTGCTGAAATGAAATAGTTTAAAAAGAACTGTTACAGGGCTTTGAAATTTCTTAATGGACTTCTGAGTTCCATGTAAATGGCAATTACTAAAGTTTTGTGCAAATACCTTGTTGTCCATGACTCCTTATAAACTTTCAAAGGTATGCAAATGTTGAACTTTACTTACTGAAGGTATTGTAGGGAATTTTGATGTGTTTCTTGCATACAGTTAATCACAACCCTTACTGTAAATTGGAAGACAAGTGAGATTGAGCAAGTCCTTACTTAGGAAGTGTGAGTTTGAGGGTTTCTTGGCATGTTGAGTAAAACTTTTGGGATCACTTGGTGCTGGTCTGCGAATAAGCTTTGAACAAAATTACCTTTTCCAATATAGTACATTTGACTATGAGTTTACAGCCTGTGATCTCCTCTAGAACATTGCTGAAGTTTATTTTTCATTGTATCAATTTTGTATAAAAAAATATGTTACCAAAAATTCTAAAGTCACTTTCTTTTAAATAAAGCTGCAACATTAAAACAGTTTGTTACTTTTTTTTTTTTAAACAGAATCAGTGAACTAAAGTAGCTGTGTTCAGACTCTTGGTCCTTTGTTTTGGTCTCTTTTAAGATGGAAAGAATGAATATTCTTTCCTTTTGGCTGGATTTTTAGGCTTGTTCTGTTCTTACCTGGATTCTGAAAGGTGTTTGGTTAATGCTCTTCATTCTGGTTTGAATTTCTTTGTATTACAGGACAGAAATTGTTTCTTGATAGTGAAGTAAATGTGAAAGTCTTTGCTGTGTAAGAAGTAATTTTCAAGGTGATCTTCCTTATAAAGATGAGGTCTAAAATTGTTTTTTATTGTAAGTACTGCCAGTACTTCTCAAAGAGTCATTCTCAAATGGGATGGAGATGGTAATAACATTGTCTGTCACAACAATCACTGTTCTTTGCTGTTTATGTGCAATGGGTGTGAAAAGAGTATTTTTTAATTTTGAAGTAAGATTTTCTGTTTTGAGAGATACCAATCACAATGGGATTTAAAACCACGTGGTATGTAATGTGAACTCCTAGAGTCTCCAAAGCTCAGTATAGAGGAAATTGAACATGGTTTGACTGTTACCTTCTCTAATTGAAATTGCATCCGGTCTGCTGAACATAGTGCTTAATGAAAGGAACCGAATCAAGTCTTGGAAAGTTCTCTGGGGACTTGTTCAGCTTTCTGGCACGCTGGTGCATTGTGATTAGGTTGTCTTGGAAGGACAGAATCTCCCATGCTTCTTGGACAAGCTACTTCATCACAATTACAAACACTTTCATGGAAGTTTGAGCTCTGTGTTAGCATTTCTAAGTACTTGTTCATCACAATTAGCTACTTTTATGGAATTGTATCCATTAAAAACCCAGCAGCTAAGAATATGAGTGGAAACTTAGATATGCCTTGATGGAAGGGAGGCTGTTAGAGCAGTGACAGCTTCAGTCTCTCCCTCACACTCATGCAGACTCATGGGGTGATTTACATACCTCTTGTAGGCAGCAATGGGCTGCAAATAAGATTATATTTATAACATTTGAGTCTGGGAATTACAGGGTAAAATCAGTGGAGTGTGAAAGCGTTAGAGACATTTGTTTTCAATGATTGACACAATAATCCCGATAGCAGTGTCTAGGGCAGGCTCATTCCAAGGTGGTCTATGTGTTACTACATTGCCCTGTGCCACAGACAAGTTCCTGCTCAGGTTGGTGTTAACAGTCTTTTCTACACAGAGAATTAAAAAAAAAATACTGGAACTATTTAGGCTAATATCCAGCACCTCATATTCCACATCTTGTCAGATTAGGCTTCTTGTAAAAGAAAAAGAATTGATGAAGATGGATAAAATTGGCATGGTTTGTACATGTTTCATCTGTAGAGGAAAGAGAATCTTAGTCAAAGGAATGCAGGCCACAAGGACTGACCTGCTCATAAACTCTTATGTGTTTGAGTTTCTAAAGCACAGCTTGTACCTTATGCCAGAGCATATAAATGAAGACAGATTAGGGTGTGCATTTTTCTTTGCACTCTTTCTTAACTGAGTGTATTTGGCACTTTCAGGTAAGTCTAGGGCCTTGCCACTGTAGGAGGTGTATCAAAAAAATGGTGGAGATGGTGGAGAGAAGGATCCTGGGCTTCAAAACATTGTGGTTTTGAATCCATGAAATAATAGTATTTGTATTTAAGACTGTGTAACTGCACAAAGATACAAAGTATATTTCACCCCTGCCAGTAGAAGATGCTTACATGAGAAGAAAGTTTGCTGATCTTGAGAAACTCCTTTCTGAAAGCAGGAGAGATCAGTTCTTGTGTCAGGGTTCCACAATTTACAAGGATGACCTTCCTGCCACTCTGCTTCCCAACTGATTTCTGAGACAAACATGTTCTTTACTTCACTGAGGTGATAGCATTCTCCAGGGTTATTCTAGTTTTCACCAAAAGGCCACTTGAGTGTCTATTTGGGTTCTTAAAAAAAAAAAAAAAAAAAAAAAAGAAGCCTAACTCTTTTTTGCAGCTCGGAGTAGCAGGTGAGGTGAGATGTAGTGAGTGTTTCCTGCAGCTGGAGGATGAAGTTCAGCGTGGAGCCCCCAGAGGCAGTGCAGGTGAGGTGTCCATGGCCCCTCGTGGTGACACTGCCACCGGCGGGGGCTGCGGTTGTGCTGTGGAGACTTTGCCTCAGTTGGTTGGAGAAATTACCAAAAACCTGATTTTCATCCAAGAGAAGTCTGTAGAGCATTTCTCAGAGTGAAGGCAAATGGAGGTCAGGATTTGCAGGTTTGTATTCCATGGCTGTTTCTCTGTTTACCAACACTTGGTTACCTTTTCCACTGGATATTGCCGTTTGCAGTGTCTGTGGTACCTTCTCTCCCTGCTCCCAGCAGCCTCTTTGGGTCTTGCCAAAGCACACCCATGATACTGGAGGGGAGTTTGACTCCATCCATGCTTCAGCTGGCCAATCCACACTTCACAACTTCACATAAATTGTAGTTTGTGTTAACTGTGCCAGCAAATCTTGGGCCAAAATTCTGGTTTTTGGTCTCTAGCAGGTTATAAATTAAAGTTCTGTATTGCAAACAAAGTAAATGTCTGCAGCTTGACAAGAGGTTAGGCAGGGCTTAAAATGTCTGGTTTGTTTCTCTGGAGGCACAGTAATCCTTCAGGAACTTTGCAGACTTAAACTGTGTGTTGCTTCTGAGTATCCCTTTGGGAAAATGCCCTTTTTTTAATGTTAGGAATTTTTTGTCTGATTCATAGGGTGCTGATGCTGTGTGTGGTCCTGTGGTGGATGAGGTGCTTGGTGACCTCAGTCCTGCTGCTGGCAGGGCTGCCTTTTATAACTCTAATGTGCTTCCTAACACAGTAACAGGTGAGAGGAATGAAGACACACAAGTAGGTGCAGTGATCTCGGTGTAGATGACAAGAGCAAAATACAGATTATTATTTTTCACATCTGAAGAACAAATATGAGTTATTCCTGGTGTAGGGTTTTATTGCTTTGATCATGCTACAGCCAATGCTTTTGAAAACCCTTTAATGACTGTTCAGTAAGAGTCACAGTTCTGCTTGAATATTCCTCCCAGAAGCTTTCTTTTTGTCCTTCAGTGCTCATCTCTGACTACATAAAATCTGTTTGTATTTTATTCTGTTAACCTCCAACCAAGTCGAGGCAAAGCCAGTTGTTTCTGCCCTGACAGGAAAAACTGCCACTGTTCCAGAAGCTGTGTGAGGGGCTGAGTAGAGATTTCAGGCACCAAGTTGCATAGAGAGAAAGTGAAATACGTTCCATCAAAAACCAGTGTGTTTACACAGTTAATGACTGAGAAAACATCCTTCTTGTGTGCCTTGATGAGGATGTTTGGGAAAATAAGAATATATATTAAATCATTTTGTTGGATTTAATTTATTTAATTAGAGCTATCTCTGATTTCCTTTTCAAGGTGGGCCATCTGTTAATTCTTCTGGGACTGATGTGTTTGCAGTAGAACAGTATTGAACCACAATTTTTGTTTTTTCAGATATAAAAGGCATTTTCTCAAAACAATTTGAAAACAAATGGGAAGTAAGATTCACGATTTTACCGTTTATCCAGTTGCATGCAACATAAATATCAGAATAAATTAGCCTAATTGAGTCAGTTTGTCTTTGTGTTTCTGGACAATGAAGCTTTTCCCTTCTCAACCGTCTCTTCCTGAAGCATTTCCTGGAAGTGCGAAGAAAATTCTAATTTTCCAATTAAAAAGAGGTAAGAAATAGTTATGTTATAATCTGTAATGATATGTTTACACATGTAATATGTTCCATGTTAATAATTCATACTTGCATTGTTATTATAGTTGTACATCTATTGCTCACATGCACTTCAAATTGCATTAGATTGTTTTCAGTTTTCTGACTTTAAAATAATGCTTCTATTATTTTATGCTTTGTGTCTTTATGGGCAATATTCCTGTTTTGAAAATTGTTGCTATTCTTCAGATTAAGTGATTATAAGCTGGTGCTTTTTGATTTGTGTTTGATTTTCTGCAATACCATTTCTTCACATCTTAAGTAACTTTTTTGAAGACCAAAGCCCTGTCAGCTGGTGCTGCCGCCACAAGGTGTCGTGAGAAGCCGTGTCTGGCTGCAGGGTGGGTGGGGGCTGCTGGGATTCTCAGTTAGCTGAGGAGCTCTTGTGGAAGGAATGATGTGTTCTGAAAATGTCTCATTTCACTGTGCAGCTAAGGCAGTGTCTGCATTTCTTAAAGAACCTCCTGCATCTTAGAATTCTGCTTGAAACAAAAGTGTCTGGTGACTGATGAAATGGTCTTCTACCTGACCTGAAGCAGTAGAGTTAGGAGAGCCTTAAGGTTGTTGATGTGTAGGATGCCTCACAACACCAAGCACTGTAGAACTGAGAGATTGTGCAGGCTGGCAAGAGACTGGCTTGTGGTTTGGGGTTTGTAGGGTTTCTTCCCCCTCTCTGAATTTACTCCTGTAAGAGGAGGAGTATGTTTCCATGAACTGGAAGGAGCTTCTTCCCATTAAATCTACACTTTTGCTTCTACTTTAAATTCCCAGCTGAATTTGCTGTTTGGAATCTACATATTAATGTGAAAAAGCCTTCAAGTAGCAATCTTACAAAGTCCGTCCTGCACAGATGCCAGGAGCAGGTAGATGTGTGCTGGTGTCTGAGCTTGCCAGTGGGAAATTCAGCAGAGATTTTTTTTAAAGTGACTCAGATCTCTCCCACTCACTCTGCAAGTCATGATGGATGTTTTGTTCAATTGTTTTATAGGGTGCAGTCTTATCAGGAACTTAGTCTTATCTCCTGAGGAGTTCATTGAGATCTGTGTGCACAGTGGTAAAGTACTCAATGTGTTTTAATGAACTTAATGTACTTATTTCTCCATAAACTAAACATGAAACATGGTGGCATGCCAGGAAAATTCTTGAAATGCCTTTGGAAGCAGCAATGAATCCTGTGTTGCACCTCAAAGTGAGTTAGGGAAGCTGAGCAAAACAGTGTCACAAAAACTAGTGGGAGCATTTTGACAGGGATTTCAAAACTTCCTCAGGATAATTGTCCATAATCATGTGCAAGACAGAATTTTTCTCAAAATACAAGGCCATGATGGCCAGCAAATACTACTTGGTTTACAGAGTTTCACAGGAAAGACATTGTTTCAGAAGAGTGCAGAAAGCAGGAAAGATATGAAAAGTGAGGGAAGATCCCAGCTAATTTGTCAGTAATTCAGGTTCTAGACACATAACGGTCATTAAAGCAAAATTAAATATTAAAAGAGGTTCAGAAGCTTGGATAAATATGTGGTATCCATCAACATTGTTGATTCTGTGTTTAATCATAAATTTTCCCCTAAAGATGTTTAATTGAACTTTAACAGGCATGAGAGTGAGTCATTCCCTGTTAGAAAACAAATCACTTTGATGTGTGTGGAGGAGTGGTGCTGCTCCTCTGCTCTGTGAATTCTCCTCCTGCCTGGGCCAAGTCTGGGCAGGCTGGAGCTCTCCCTAAGCAGTGGCACAACTCCCTCCTTGGTGACACTGTGGAACTGAGAATGAGAGAATGAGCCAGGGCTTCAGACAAATTGAGGGTAATTAATGATCCCCAGATTCAGAGTTGTCCTGAGAGATGAAAAAACCTTTGCAAAGCTGAGGGCTGCCAGTACCAAAGCTTTCAGGTGCTCAGGGCTGTGATGGGCCCTGACAGTGGAGTTTTTGGGCAGCCCTGCAGAGAGCTGGTTTGCACTGGAGCTTTACAGATAGGTCCACATGAAGTTTAGTCTGTATTGAACTTCATGTGAGAGTACTGGAGTCTGTATTTCAGGTTTTTAATATTTTACATTTTAATAGATTTTAAGGGGATATGTTAGTGCACATAAAATGCAGAATTGCCTCTCAATAATTGCTTTTTCAGTATTAGCCAGGAGTTTATACTGGGCTATGCAATTACCAAGGAAGTTCTCCTCTCTTAACTGCATATCATTGCAATCCTAGGAAATGAGCTTTGTGATTTCCAAATACATAATACCTGAACAAAGTCAAGTGTAAGTATAGTGTAATAAAGCTTTTTAAAAAGCAAGCTTTAATTTTTTTTTTAAATTCTAAGATGTAATTGATTTTCTAGTTTAGAAAGCATATAATAAAAATGCATTTTTTGTTAAAATTTTAAAATAATTCATTATTTTTAAACAGTTTTTTATTGCTGAACATGTTGTTGCCAGAACTTCTATCAGTGACAGTACAACTTACAGTAGAGATGTGAGAGACTGAAACTGCAAAGAAATAGTGGTGACAAAAGCTAGAGGTAAAGCATAAATTTCTATTCATCCTTCCTTTTAAATGGAGGAAAGGTGTTCTGCACTTGTAAGGATTACATTATTGCTTTTCAGAAATGATTCAAAGATGGGTATTGAAAGAGGGAAAGTATAAAATGTCGTTATGTTATTAGGAATTCTAGATCCATTCAAATAGGAAATGTTCTATTTATGATCCTTAAAGAAAGCCCTCAGGTCATGAACAGTATTTCCATTTGTTGAGAAAAATGTCAGAATAGTTTCCTGAAAGTCTGTACAAAATGAATGTTCCTTTTGAACCCTTTATTAATTCAGTTTCTGGGCACATTTAAAAAATCATTGAAGAATTAATAAAAGCTATGTGTAAAATTACATAAAACGCCCTCTGTGAAATTCCAGTGTTTTTTAGAATATTCACAGCTTAGTTTTTGAATGAAATAGCTATTTTCAGTGGGCTTGAAAATATAGCACAAGGACCCACTTTTTCTTTGATTTTTTTTTTTTTTTTAGGGAGTGTGAAGAATTAATTCAGAGACCTTCATGGCATTACTGTGTATAGGCCAGGGAAGAGAACAGGAGACAGAGTTTTTGCTGTCATATGTGGGGACAGCTTATTAAGAGAAAAGGATCTTGGTTTCTAGATGTGAGTGACATTAGAATATTTTCTCTAAGTGTGCTGAGAACTTGAACTTCTGAGACTTCACATATGTGAGGTTATTTTCTTTATAAAGAAAACACATCCAATGATCAGGGACATAAACCTGGAAGTGAAAAACTTTTTGCATTTACTGCTGTATTTGCAGTTCCATAATCTGAGTATGTTGCACCTTTGCAATGGGGAAAAAGGCCCCATATTGATGAGTGCTCATGCAACATACAGGTCAGCAATGACATCATTGCTGTGCTGTGTAACAACACATCTATCTTTTGGGTTCTGTTTGCCATTTATAGCATTCACTAGCATCTCTTGATTTGTGTGGAAGGCTGATTAGGTTCTGGGCTGACTCTGGTAGGAACAGAGATGCTCTGAGCTGTGTCACTTCTGGACATGAGCTGGTGGGTCACTGTGGTATGGAGCTGTACTCAGTGGCTTCGCTCTCTCAAGTTAGCAGCTACAACACAGGGATCTGTGGGAATGACAGCTGTTATTCCTGAACTGTTATCTTTTTTTTTTTTTTTTTGCCATTATGTCCTAACATATCAAATGTATTGAAAAGAAACCTGAATTTTATTTTTCCCCATGAATCCAGGAAATTGCAAGTTGATTTTTTTTTATTAAAGCAGTGTGATTCATACTTTCCTTGAAGAATTCCAGTTAAGCATCTTAGGTCTTCTGCTAAATGCAGAAGGAGAAGATTTTAGTGCTTGCCAACTGTTGAATTCCCTATTTCTCTGTTTCTTGGCTAAGCTGTATATGTTCACTTACTGATAGCAAATTTTCTATTTTCTGTGGTTGCAAAGTTTACCACAAGTAGCCTGGCATCCTTCCTGTAAAAGACAGGGACCCAGTCCCATTATCGAGAGCATTTGGCTGTTTCCTCTCCTCCTGCAGTAAATGCTGCATGCAGCTGTAATGCAGCTGTTCTGAGTGCAGCAGGGAACACAGAGACAACCTGCTTCAGTGCACAGCCCACATCTGTCCTTGGAAGAATTCAAAGTGACAGGAAGCACACTGAGGCCATATGTCAGCAAAGCAGAGTTCAGAGCAGGCTGCACTGTAAGCACAGGTTTAATTTCTAGCACAATTTTGAGGCAGTTGTGTCTGGATCATTAAGAGCAAAAGTTGCCTTCTCTGAATTACTATTATGTGTCAGCGGTTGTTTGACAGCTTTGAGCCAACTTGGAAATACCTTCCCCAGAAGCTCATGTTTAACTCTCACACAGCTGTTGGGACTTAACTGCATTTCATTCATTTTTGTGTGTGAGCTACCTTTTTATGTGTTAAAGAATCAAGAATTTCTAAGTGTTGCCTTTGTTAAGGGCCTCTGCAGCTGTGATGTGTACTGAGGGACATTTCCTCTCTGAGTTGTCTGGTATCTCCAATGTCACTCCTGGGAGACCTGGCAGAGGGACAGTACATTGTCTTTAAAGCACTTCATCAGGTCTTTTGAGTTTGGGAATATTGAAATGAATTGGCTGTTTGAATGCATTTGACTAAACAATAGCTTCATATGAGAAAGATGGTAATTTTTGAAGTGATTCTTAATCAAGAAAACAGAATGTTCCCTTTCTATTTGATTAAAGGAGCAGTATAAATCAAAGAGGAAAAGCTGAAATTATTTATCTCAGTCCTTGGTTGACCTGTATCAGGCAGACATTAACAGGATTGCACAAAGCAGGTTGCCCAGGGCCTTGTCCAGCCAAGTTTTGAACAGCATCTCCATGGAGGGAGACTCAACAACATTTCTGGGCAATGTGTCCTGGTTTTTGGGCATGTGTGATAAGAAGGCATTTTCTTGTGTACACATGGAGTTTCGTGTGCTGTAATTTGAGAATGGGTTACCAATCAGTTTTGCATGTGAAATTTCCATGTTTTTTGAAAGTGATGCTAGAGTTTGAAGCAATGTGACTTCTTGATGAACTTTTGCATCCTCTCCATGTTTTCTTTCAGTGTCTCTTCACTAGAAGCTTACCTGCTAGCACAATGTCCTTTCCTGCTTAAAATTCTCCCATATATTCTTTGGCTTATGTTCCAAGCTGCATGGATGATAATACCACATTTGATTGCTCTTCTCTGCATCTGTGTAATTTGATCAGCAGTGCTAGTGAGTGCCTTCTGGTGAGAATTTAATTGAGAAAGCCAGATATGTCTGCTGAAAATGAGCAAAGCATAAGGTGACCTAATGGGAAGCTAAGGCCAAAATATGAACTTCTGGGGAGAAGGCACAGAAAAGCTGCAGATCACTGCCTTGCTGTGACTTGATTTGTGAATGTCAGAGCCACCAAATGTGTGCTGTATTCTGCCTCAGAGTCACACATTTAAGTTAACTGGGGTAACTTTAATGTTGGAACTGCTGGGTGCTGTGACTTGGCTCTCAACTGCATTTGAAGCTGTGAATTTGCTGCCTGCAGTCTTACACAGTGCCTGCCTGGTACTGGATCACAGAATCACAGAATGGAATCATAGAAGCATTAAGGTTGCAAAAGATCTCCAAGTTCATCAAGCTGATGGAACTTGTCAGCTGCACCATAGTACTACTAAGTGCTGAGTATCAAGAGTTCACATTGCATTTCGTGTAAAACCTGTGACATCATCTCAAATAACATAGTTACAGTCAGAATAGTCCCTGGACGGTTGTTAACACTTAGTTAAAATTAGCAAAATATTTCATATTCCGAGAAATTTATTTTCCTGCCCTTTGTGGCATATTTGGTTCTGGCCAGTATGTTCTGTTCACATCCTGTGCTATTTTTAGTAACGTTGATATTTCTTCCCCCCAGTTCTTCTGCAAAACAGAATGATACGTCTTTTTATTGGTACGTGTTACTTTCACACGTGGCTTCAGTTTCACCAGAGATCAGAACCAGATGGATCAGTCATGTGTGAGGAATTGTTTAATCTGAGTGCTGCTGGGCTAATTGGAGTGGGCTAGTGAATGTGTGGCCTTTCTTTCTCTTATACATGGAAATGAAAGTATAATTTTAAATTGGACCCTGTCTTTCTGTTTCCTTCCACTGAAAAGGGACAAAAAGGCAGAACATGTAGTTTTTGACAGGTCTTGAATTTGATGATTTTCTTTGGAGAAGCATTTTCTGTAAAATGCATTTCTGGGCTGTGTTGAGTGGATTGGCTAAGGACCTACCAGAAATGGGGTTATTCCAGGACCATCAGTGGGCAGTGGAAGTCTCTGTTCAGAGCTTCTAGCAGTGGCAGGGAGATCAGCCAGATTCTGTGTTGACATAAGGTTTTTCCCTATGATTGTGCAGAGTGTGTCCCATATTAGCCAAGCTCCAAACAGTATTAATAGATGCCAAGCACATTTTCTGCAGCTCTGTGGGAAAGATGTTGAGTGGCAATTTATCACTTTCACTCACTCTGACCCAATCAGACCTACATTACCTGTACAGAAAATTGATCGGGAGGGGATAATTCTCTACAGCTTTCCATGAAAGAAACAGTTACTCATTTATCACCAGACTTAGTCTTTAGGGCTGTTTATGATTCTTCTGCCCATGGCAGTAGGAACATGAGGGGCCCCAGGAAGTACCAGGCCTCTGAGAACACTTTGGGAGATGCTACTGTAGTGAGAATGAGAGCCTTAAATGCAGGGTAGCATGATTTGTATCAAGGTTTGGTCATTAGTAGTAATTATAATTTTCATAACTGAATCCAGATTGGACTAGCAGTGGCTGCACATCCAAATTATTTTTCAGCGATGGGACCAGATCCAAGGTGGGTTTTGAGAAAATTCACAAGAGCACATCACAAATAATTTTAAAAGTATGTAATGTGAACTTCCCCTTGCTACTGTTGCCATTGAGGCAATGAATGTTTGGGTGAAAGTCCATATATGTAAATCACTTGGTTTTTTTTATTCTGATTAACAGTTAGGCTGTATAAGCTCTAATGCTCAGCCCATCTCCTCTGTGTAAAGATAAGTTTAATCAATAAGGTGACCTTTACCTTAGGTTGATTAATCTTGTGCTCCTTCTTTTTCAACACCCCCAACAATGCCAGTTGCCTCAATAAAAATATTTTATTTCTCTCAAATTTCTAAAATTTGTCTTGAAAAACTTGTAGTTCTAGTGACCTGTAGTGGACTAAGAATATGACTTTAGACCATTAAGTATAGAGAAATAAAAAAGTCATTTTTAGGGAAGAAAAAAAGGAAGGCATCTTTGCATAAAGCCTACTTTAATAATCTTTAGAATTCCATTCTAATACAAGTGCTCAAGGACATAGTTGGCAATATATTTAACAGCAAGGAGAGTCTCTTCACAGGTTGGCTTTATCTGGGATTCAGGGAGAAGGAAACCGTATCTCCCGGTGTCCCGGAGCTCGAAAGTGAAAGAGTACTTGATGCCTTGGTCATAAGCCCAGTCATCAGAGCCCCCTGCAGCAGGGTCTGTGGGTAAAGAAGTTAAACAAAGCTTAACTGGGAAAGAGTGGCTACACATCAAATGGGAAATACTTGGAGTCAAGTCACATAGCCTGGAATGCAGAAAGGACAGATAAAAAGAGATATTTGATAAATTGATTGATTTATCCTGCTCATGGGAAAGTTGCTGTGATTTTATGCCTTTTATGAGCTTTGTTCCAGCTGATTTGTGCAAGCAAATGTAAACAAGCTAAACTGCTCCTTCCTTGTTATTCTTGTGGGGAAACCATGGGAGAAATGTCTAAGGAACAGGAGAATGGCATGTTTGCATGGAGTCTTTAGAAACACTTGGTATAAGAAGCAAATGCCCTCTTACTGAGTGGCTTTTTGAGGTTCACAGAGATGAGAAAGAATTTTATATCTGGGATTTCAGCTCCATCATTTTCTGCTGGACAAATAGTACCCTCCCTTTTCAGTAGCTGGTACGATAAAAAGTCTCTCTTGCTAAGGAAGGAGCCTCCAAAATTGCCATTTCTAAAGGAAGAGTCTCCAAAAATATTGTAAAAATTGGAAGTAACTGTTTTTTAAAATGTTTGGGAGGGGGTGGTTAATTATTTGAGGAAGGAGAAACAGGCATGAGAAATTAGCTTCCATATTTAAGTAATTAAGAGATCTTAAATATGGGAGATATTGAGATAACCTCAGCTTGGCTTTTGGCACTGCAGAGGCCATATCCACAGCTGAGTTCCCAAGAAGGGTAGAATAATTAGTCTTTACAAATTGCAAATAGGGTTGTAATTAGTATGTGTCTCAGAATGTAATGCAAAGTAAAAGAAATTGGTGTCACTAGAGTGGTTGAAGGATTCACATCATCCTTGACTTGGAGATACTGGAAATGCAGAAAATCTCAGGTCAAGGTTTTTATGTTTAAATCTAAGATGTATATGATTTAGGAATTCATGCTATGCATGTAAATTCATAAACATTTTACTACATCACTTGACTTTCTAGGCAGTCACATGCTTCCTGGGATCCCTGGGGAATAAATGATCCCATCATTTAGAAATGACAGATCCCATATATACCTCTTCATATAAGCATGTGAAGGAAGAAGAGGACTACTTAGAAAGAGGAACAAGAATCACTAGAAAACTGCATTTTATAGTCCTAGCAGTACTTAATATAGATTGTCAGTATATTTAGGTCAATACTTACAGATTGTTGTTGCTCCTGGACCATATGTATAGTCAGTGTTGTACAAACTGGCCAGCTCTTCGGAAGCAGCTTTAGCTATGGAATTCTGTAAGAAAAGGAGAATGATAAATGCAGATTTTCAGAAGTTTTCTGAGTGAATCTAAGCAATTACACTGTTGCATAAACTCAAAAGCCATGCTGGAGAAGCTTTTATTAGAAAACTGTTGTTGACCTCTCAGTGTGACTAGGTGTCAGGTGCTAAGGCCCAGCTTGTCCTGGTGCTTTGAAAAGAGTTTGTCAGCAAAGAACTTATTCTCAAAGGTTTAATGGAGTGTGATCCAGTCTATGTATGGTCTGTTGCAGCCTGGTGTACAGTCCAGGGGGGTTTGGACAGGTGAGGGGACAAGAGGTAACAGCACTTTCTAGATTAGGAAGAAACTTGTACAAGGTTAAAACTAAAACAAGCAACCTTACTTAGAGATAAGAGAATCTTAGAGAAAAGTAATGACATGGTACAG